>NC_141875.1:63672500-64297500 GCF_056163025.1 Triticum urartu | reverse complement strand
GTCCAAACGGAATGAAACCTTCGGGAATGTGATTTTCAGAATGAACATGATCCAGAGGACTTGGACCCTATGTCAAGCAATCAACCAGGAAGGCACGAGGTAGGGGGCGTGCCTACCCCCTAGGCGCGCCCTCCACCCACATGGGGCCCACGTTGCTCCACCGACGTACTCCTTCCTCCTATATATACCTACGTACCCCCAAACTACCAGATACGGAGACAAAAACCCTAATTCCACCGCCGTAACTTTCTGTATCCACGAGATCCCATCTTGGGGCCTTTTCCGGAGCTCTGCCGGAGGGGGTATCGATCACGGAGGGCTTCTACATCAACACCATAGCCTCTCCGATGAAGTGTAAGTAGTTTACTTCAGACCTACGGGTCCATAGTTATTAGTTAGATGGCTTCTTCTCTCTTTTTGGATCTCAATACAAAGTTCTCCCCCTCTCTTGTGGAGATCTATTCGATGTAATCTTCTTTTGCGGTGTGTTTGTTGAGACCGATGAATTGTGGGTTTATGATCAAGTTTATCTATGAACAATATTTGAATCTTCTCTGAATTCTTTTATGTATGATTGGTTATCTTTGCAAATATCTTTGAGTTATCAGTTTGGTTTGGCCTACTAGATTGATCTTTCTTGCAATGGGAGAAGTGCTTAGCTCTCGGTTCAGTCTTGCGTTGTCCTTTCCAGTGACAGTAGGGGCAGCAAGGCACGTATTGTATTGTTGCCATCCAGGATAACAAGATGGGGTTTATATCATATTGCATGAGTTTATCCCTCTACATCATGTAATCTTGCTTAAAGCGTTACTCTATTCTCTTGAACTTAATACTCTAGATGCATGCTGGATAGCGGCCAATGTGTGGAGTAATAGTAGTAGATGCAGGCAGGAGTCGGCCTACTTGTCTCGGACGTGATGCCTATATACACGATCATACCTAGATATTCTCATAACTATGCTCAATTCTGTCAATTGCTCAACAGTAATTTGTTCATCCATCGTAATATTTATGCTCTCGAGAGAAGCCTCTAGTGAAACCTATGGCCCCGAGTCTATTTTCCATCATATTAATCTTCCAATACTTAGTTATTTCCTTTGCCATTTATTTTACTTGCATCTTTATTTCTCTTTATCATAAAAATACCAAAAATATTATCTTATCATATCTATCAGATCTCACTCTCGTAGGTGACCGTGAAGGGATTGATAACCCCTTTATCCCGTTGGTTGCGAGGAGTTTATTTGTTTGTGTAGGTGCGAGAGACTCGTGCGTGGCCTCCTACTGGATTGATACCTTGGTTCTCAAAAAATGAGGGAAATACTTACGCTGCTCTGCTGCATCACCCTTTCCTCTTCAAGGGAAAACCAACCAGTGCTCAAGAGGTTGCAGCCACGAGGGTGGGGGGCGTGCCCTACCCCCTGGGCGCGCCCCTGCCTCATGGGCCCCCTGGTGGCCCTACTATTCCCATCTTATGCTATATGGAGTCTTTCGTTGAGGAAAAAATCATAAGCAAGCTTTCGAGACGAGACTCCGCCGCCACGAGCTGTTCTGCCGGGGACACTTCCCTCCGGGAGGGGGAAATCATCGCCATCGTCATCACCAACGCTCCTCTCATCGGGAGGGGGCCAATCTCCATCAACATCTTCACTAGCACCATCTCCTCTCAAACCCTAGTTCATCTCTTGTATCCAATTCTTGTCTCTAAGTCTAGGGTTGGTACCTATAGGTTGCTAGTATTGTTGATTACTCCTTGTAGTTGATGCTAGCCGGTTTATTTGGTGGAAGATCATATGTTCAGATCCTATATGCATATTAATACCCCTCTGATTATGAACATGAATATGCTTTGTGAGTAGTTACATTTATTCCTGAGGACATGGGAGAAGTCTTGCTATTAGTAGTCATGTGAATTTGGTATTCGTTCGATATTTTAATGAGATGTATGTTGTCTCTCCTCTAGTGGTGTTATGTGAACGTCGAATACATGAGACTTCACCATTATTTGGGCCTAGAGGAAGGCATTGGGAAGTAATAAGTAGATGATGGGTTGCTAGAGTGACAGAAGCTTAAACCCTAGTTTATGCGTTGCTTCGTAAGGGGCTGATTTGGATCCATATGTTTCATGCTATGGTTAGGTTTACCTTAATACTTATGTTGTAGTTGCGGCTGCTTGCAATGGGGGTTAATCATAAGTGGGATGCTTGTCCAAGTAAGGACAGCACCCAAGCACCGGTCCACACACATATCAAATTATCAAAGTACCGAACGCGAATCATATGAACATGATGAAAACTAGCTTGACGATAATTCCCATGTGTCCTCGGGAGCGCTTTCTTCTATATAAGACTTTGTCCAGGCTTGTCCATTGCTACAAAAAGTATTGGGCCACCTTGCTGCACTTTATTTACTTTTGTTACTTGTTGCTCGTTACAAATTATCTTATCACAAAACTATCTATTACCTATAATTTCAGTGCTTACAGAGAATACCTTGCTGAAAACCGCTTATCATTTCCTTCTGCTCCTCGTTGGGTTCGACACTCTAACTTAACGAAATGACTATGATAGATCCCCTACACTTGTGGGTCATCAGGTGTCTCCTAACCATAACCGCCATGAACAGATCACATCTGCTCCACGCGCACTACCCATCGTCATTCCTTTGTTGCTGCTGCCGCCGGTGACTCCATCCCATCCGTCTCGTGCATGGTCGACGGGAGAGCAGGTCTCAGAAACCCCGCCCCTCCAGTTCCTGTACGGGAGAGGGGTGAATAGGTTTTTGGGAAGCGACTATGCGACTGCTCGCCTCCGATCAGCTACTTCCTCTACATCCGCGTCATTTTCGTCAACACCATGTCTCAGACCGAAGCCGACCGTCTCACCGCTGAGATGAAGGAAATATGCCCTAGAGGCAAAAATAAAGTTGTTATTTATATTTCCTTATATCATGATAAATGTTTATTATTCATGCTAGAATTGTATTGACCGAAAAATTAGTACATGTGTGAATACATAGACAAAACTGAGTGTCCCTAGTATGCCTCTACTTGCCTAGCTCATTAATCAAACATGGTTAAGTTTCCTGACCATAGACATGTGTTGTCATTTGATGAACGGGATCACATCATTAGAGAATGATGTGATGGACAAGACCCATCCGTTAGGTTAGCATAATGATCGTTTAGTTTTATTGCTATTGCTTTCTTCATGACTTATACATGTTCCTCTGACTATGAGATTATGCAACTCCCGAATACCGGAGGAACACCTTGTATGCTATCAAACATCACAACGTAACTGGGTGATTATAAAGATGCTCTATAGGTGTCTCCGATGGTGTTTGTTGAGTTGGCATAGATCAAAATTAGCATTTTTCACTCCGTGTATCGGAGAGGTATCTCTGGGCCCTCTCGGTAATGCTCATCACTATAAGCCTTGCAAGCAATGTGACTAATGAGTTAGTTGTGGGATGATGCATTACGGAACGATTCAATAGACTTGCCGGTAACGAGATTGAACTAGGTATGATGATACCGACAATCGAATCTCGGGCAAGTAACATACCGATGACAAAGGGAGCAACGTATGTTGTTATGCGGTTTGACCGATAAAGATCTTCATAGAATATGTAGGAACCAATATGAGCATCTAGGTTCCGCTTTTGGTTATTGATCAGAGATGTGTCTCGGTCATGTGTACATAGTTCTCGAACCCGTAGGGTCGGCACGCTTAACGTTCGATGACGATTTGTATTATGAGTTATGTGATTTGATGACCGAATTTTGTTCGGAGTCCCGGATGAGATCACGGACATGATGAGGAGTCTCAAAATAGTTGAGAGGTAAAGATTCATATATTGGAAGGTTACATTTGGACACCGGAATGGTTCGGGTTGTTTCGGATGAGTTTCGGAGTACCGGGGGTTACCGGACCCCCCCCAGGAAGTTCATGGGCCTTCATGGGCCTTAGTGGAAAAGGAGAGCAGGGCAAAAAGGGAGCCCCCTCCCCCGCGCGCCCATGGCTAGTCCGAATTGGACTAGGGAAGGGGCGGCACCCCCTCTTTCCTTCTCCCCTCTCCCTCCTTCCCGATCTCTACCTCTCTTGGAAAGGAAGGGGACTCCAACTAGGATTGGGAATCCTAGTTGGACTCCCCTATGGCGCGCGGCCCCCCTATGGCTGGCCTCCTCTCCTCCTCCTTTATATACGTGGGGGGGGACACTCCAAACACACACAAGGTCTTCTCTTGGCCGTGTGCGGTGCCCCCCTCCATGGTTACACACCTCGTGAAGGAAATATGCCCTAGAGGCAATAATAAAGTTGTTATTTGTATTTTCTTATATCACGATAAATGTTTATTATTCAAGCTAGAAATGCATTAACTGAAAACTTAGTACATGTGTGAATACATAGACAAACAGAATATCCCTAGTATGCCTCTACTTGACTAGCTCGTTAATCAAAGATGGTTAAGTTTCATAACCATAGACATGTGTTGTCATTTGATGAACAGGATCACATCATTAGAGAATGATGTGCTAGACAAGACCAATCCGCTAGCTTAGCATACTGATCATTTAGTTTTTTTGCTATTGCTTTCTTCATGACTTATACATGTTCCTCAGACTATGAGATTATGCAACTCCCGAATACCGGAGGAACACCTTTTGTGCTATCAAACATCACAACGTAACTGGGTGATTATAAAGATGCTCTACAGGTGTCTCTGATGGTGTTTGTTGAGTTGGCATAGATCAAGATTAGGATTTGTCACTTCGTGTATCGAAGAGGTATCTCTGGGCCCTCTCGGTAATGCACATCACTATGAGCCTTGCAAGCAACGTGACTAATGAGTTAGTCATGGGATGATGCATTACGAAATGAATAAAGAGACTTGCCGGTGACGAGATTGAACTAGGTATGAAGATACCGACGATCGAATCTCGGGCAAGTAACATACCGATGACAAAGGGAACAACGTATGTTGTTATGCGGTTTGACCGATAAAGATCTTCGTAGAATATGTAGAAACCAATATGAGCATCCAGGTTCCGCTATTGGTTATTGACCGAAGATGTGTCTCAATCATGTGTACATAGTTCTCGAACCCGTAGGGTCCGCACGCTTAATGTTCGATGACGATTTGTATTATGAGTTTATGTGATTTGATGACCGAAGGTTGTTCGGAGTCCCGGATGAGATCACGGACATGACGAGGAGTCTAGAAATGGTCGAGACATAAAGATTCATATATTGGAAGGTTACATTCAGGCACCGGAATGGTTCGGGTCGTTTCGGATGAGTTTCGGAGTACTGGGGGGTTACCGGAACCCCCCCGGGAAGTTATTGGGCCTCATGGGCCTAGTGGTGGAAGATAGGAGGCCGACCAGGGAGTGGTGCACGCCCCCTAGCCCAAACCGAATTGGACTAGGGTTGGGGGGCGGCCCCCCTTTCCTTCTCTCCTCCTCCTCCTTCCCTCCTCCTCCTACTAGGAATTGGAAAGAGGAGGGGAATCCTACTTGGACTGGGGAGTCCTAGTAGGATTCCCCACACCTGGCGCGCCCCCTTGGGCCGGCCACCTCTTCCCTCCCCTCCTTTATATACGTGGCCTAGGGGGCACCCCATAGAGACACAAGTTGATATTTTAGCTGTGTGCGGTGCCCCCTCCACAGTTACACACCTCGGTCATATTGTTGTAGGGCTTAGGCGAAGCCCTACGTTGGTAACTTCATCATCACAATCACCACGCCGTCGTGCTAACGGAACTCTCCCTCGGCCTCAACTGGATCAAGAGTTCGAGGGACGTCATCGAACTGAACGTGTGCTGATCGTGGAGGTCCCGTGCATTTGGTACTTGGATTGGTTGGATCGCGAAGATGTTCGACTACATCAACCGCGTTACTAAATGCTTCCGCTTTCGATCTACAAGGGTACGTAGACACACTCTCCCCTCTCATTGCTATTCATCTCCTAGATAGATCTTGCGTGTTCGTAGGTAATTTTTTTGAAATATTGCGTTCCCTAACTGTGGCATCCGAGCCAAGTCTATGAGTAGATGTTATATGCACGAGTAGAACACAAAGAGTTGTGGCGATAATAGTCATACTGCTTACCAGCATGTCGTACTTTGATTCAGCGGTATTGTTGGATCAAGCGGCCCAGACCGACATTACATGACCGCGTTCATGAGACTGGTTCAACGACGTGCTTCGCACACAGGTGACTAGTGGGTGTCTGTTTCTCCAGCTTTAGTTGAATCAAGTTTGACTACGACCGGTCCTTGTTGAAGTTTAAAACAACACACTTGACGAAAAATCATTGTGGTTTTGATGCGTAGGTAAGAACGGTTCTTGCAAGAAGCCCGTAGTAGCCATGTAAAACTTGCAACAACAAAGTAGAGGACGTCTAACTTGTAGGGCATGTTGTGACGTGATATGGTCAAGACGCGATGATATAAATTGTTGTATGAGATGATCATGTTTTGTAACAGTTGTCGGCAACTGGCAGGAGCCATATGGTTTCGCTTTATTGTATGAAATGCAATCGCCATGTAATTGCTTTACTTTATCACTAAGTGGTAGTGATAGTCGTAGAAGCAATAGTTCGCGAGACGACAACGATACTACGATGGAGATCAAGGTGTCAAGCCGGTGACGATGGTGATCATGATGGTGCTTTGGAGATGGAGATCAAAGGCACAAGATGATGATGGCCTTTTTTGATTGCATCTTATTTTTCTTAGTACGGTGGTAGCATTATAAGATGATCTCTCACTAAATTTCAAGGTATAAGTGTTCTCCCTGAGTATGCACCGTTGCTACAGTTCGTCGTGCTGAGACACCACGTGATGATCGGGTGTGATAAGCTCTACGTTCACATACAACGGGTGCAAGCCAGTTTTGCACATGCAGAATACTCGGGTTAAACTTGATGAGCCTAGCATATGCAGATATGGCCTCGAAACACTGAGACCGAAAGGTCAAGCGTGAATCATATATTAGATATGATCAACATAGTGATGTTCACCATTGAGGACTACTCCATCTCACGTGATGATCGGACATGGTTTAGTTGATATGGATCACATGATCATTTAGATGACTAGAGAGATGTCTATGTAAGTGGGAGTTCTTAAGTAATATGATTAATTGAACTTTAATTTATCATGAACTTAGTACCTGATAGTATTTTGCATGTCTATGTTGTTGTAGATAAATGGCCCGTGCTACTGTTCCTTTGAATTCTAATGTGTTCCTAGAGAAAGCTAAGTTGAAAGATGATGGTAGCAACTACACGGACTGGGTCCGTAACTTGAGGATTATCCTCATTGCTGCACTATAGAATTACGCCCTGGAAGCACCGCTAGGTGTACCACCCACGCCAGCAACTTCAGATATTGTGAATGCCTGACAGACGCGTGTTGATGACTACTCGATAGTTCAGTGTGCCATGCTTTACGGCTTAGAACCGGGACTTCAAAGACGTTTTGAACATCATGGAGCATATGAGATGTTCCAGGAGTTGAAGTTAATATTTCAAGAAAATGCCCGGATTGAGAGATATGAAGTCCCCAGTAAGTTCTAAAGCTACAAAATGGAGGAGAATAGTTTTGTCAGTGAACATATACTCAGAATGTCTGGGTACCACAACCACTTGACTCAACTGGGAGTTAATCTTCCTGATCATAGTGTCATTGACAGAGTTCTTCAATCACTGCCACCAAGCTACAAGAGCTTCGTGATTAACTATAATATGCAAGGGATGGATAAGACAATTCCCGAGTTCTTCGCAATACTAAAGGCTGTGGAGGTAGAAATCAAGAAGGAGCATCAAGTGTTGATGGTCAACAAGACCACTAGTTTCAAGAAGAAGGGCAAATGGAAGAAAGGGAACTTCAAGAAGAACGACAAGAAAGTTGTTGCTCAAGTGAAGAAGCCCAAGTCTGGACCTAAGCCTGAGACTGAGTGCTTCTACTGCAAAGGGACTGGTCACTGGAAGCGGAACTGCCCTAAGTATTTGGCGGATAAGAAGGATGGCAAAGTGAAAAGTATATTTGATATACATGTTATTGATGTGTACCTTACTAATGCTCGCAGTAGTGCCTGGGTATTTGATACTGGTTCTATTGCTCATATTTGCAACTCGAAACAGGGGCTACGGATTAAGCGAAGATTGGCTAAGGACGAGGTGACGATGCGCGTGGGAAATGGTTCCAAAGTCGATAAGATCGCGGTCGGCATGCTACCTCTACATCTACCTTCGGGGTTAGTTTTAGACCTGAATAATTGTTATTTGGTGCGAGCGTTAAGCATGAACATTATATATGGATCTTGTTTGATGCGAGATGGTTATTCATTTAAATCAGAGAATAATGGTTGTTCTATTTATATGAGTAATATCTTTTATGGTCATGCACCCTTGATGAGTGGTCTATTTTTATTGAATCTTGATAGTAGTGATACACATATTCATAGTATTGAAGCCAAATGATATAAGTTTAATGATGATAGTGCAACTTATTTGTGGCACTGCTGAAGGAAATATGCCCTAGAGGCAATAATAAAGTTGTTATTTATATTTCCTTATATCATGATAAATTTTTATTATTAATGCTAGAATTTTATTAACCGGAAACTTAGTACATGTGTGAATACATAGACAAATAGAGTGTCCCTAGTATGCCTCTACAAGACTAGCTTGTTAATCAAAGATGGTTAAGTTTCCTAACCATAGACATGTGTTGTCATTTGATGAACGGGATCACATCATTAGAGAATGATGTGATAGACAAGACCCATCTGTTAGCTTAGCAAAATGATCATTTAGTTTTATTGCTATTGCTTTCTTCATGACTTATACATGTTCCTTTTACTATGAGATTATGCAACTCCCGAATACCGGAGGAACACCTTGTGTGCTATCAAACATCACAACGTAACTGTGTGATTATAAAGATGCTCTACAGGTGTCTCCGAAGGTGTTTGTTGGGTTGGCATAGATCGATATTAGGATTTGTCACTCCGTGTATCGGAGAGGTATCTCTGGGCCCTCTCAGTAATGTACATCACTATAAGCCTTGCAAGCAATGTGACTAATGAGTTAGTTACGGGATGATGCATTACGGAATGAGTAAAGAGACTTGCCGGTAACGAGATTGAACTAGGTATGAAGATACCGGCGATCGAATCTCTGGAAAGTAACATACCGATGACAAAGGGAACAACGTATGTTGTCATTAAGATTCGACCGATAAAGATCTTCATAGAATATGTAGGAGCCAATATGGGCATCCAGGTTCCACTATTGGTTATTGACCAGAGAAGTGCCTCGGTCATGTCTACATAGTTCTCGAACCTGTAGGGTCCGCATGCTTAAATGTTCGTTGACGATATAGTACTATATGAGTTATGTATGTTGGTAACCGAGTGTTGTTCGAAATCCCGGATGTGATCACGGATATGACGAGGAGCTCCGGAATGGTCCGGAGGTAAAGATTGATATATGGAATAATAGTGTTTGGTCTCCGGAAGGGTTCCGGAGTTCACCGGAAGGGGTTTCGGATGTTTCCCGGAATGTTTGGGTATGAGAACACTTTATTTGGGCCAAAGGGGAAAGCCCACAAGGTTTTTGGAAAGCGTAAAAAGAAGTTTTGTGGAATCCAGGGGCCAGACGACAGGGTCCCTGGTGTCTGGGTCCAGACGCCGGGAACCCTGGCGTCAGGCCCTGGAATCCGAGAAGGACTCTTGCCATTCGGGTGAAACTGACTTTGTGGAGGCTTTTACTCAAAGTTTCGACCCCAAGGCTCAACATATAAATAGAGGGGCATGGCTAGCACCAAAGACACATCAATAATCACCAATCCGTGTGCCGGCAACCCCGTCCCCTCTAGTATATCCTTCGTCATAGTTTCCGTAGTGCTTGGCGAAGGCCCTGCGGAGATTGTCCTTCACCAACACCGTCACCTTGCCGTCGTGCTGCTAGAACTCATCTACTACTTCGCCTGTCTTTCTGGATCAAGAAGGCGAGGACGCCATTGAGCTGAACGTGTGCTGAACGCGGAGGTGCCGTACGTTCGGTACTTGATCGGGACGGATCGTGAAGGTATACGACTACATCAACCACGTTGATAAACGCTTACGCTTTCGGTCTACGAGGCTATGTAGACACACTCTCCCCTCTTGTTGCTATGCATCTCCTAGATAGATCTTGCGTGATCATAGGAATTTTTTTGAAATTGCATGCTACGTTCCCCAACAGTGGCGTCTGAGCTAGGTCTATGCATGGATGTTATATGCACGAGTAGAACACAAAGAGTTGTGGGCAATAATAGTCATACTACTTACCAGCAATGTCTTACTTTGATTCGGCGGAACTGTTGGATGAAGCAGCCCAGACTGACATTACATGACCGCGTTCATGAGACTAGTTCTACCGACATGCTTCACACACATGTGGCTAGTGGGTGTCTGTTTCTCCAACTTTAGTTGAATCGAGTTTGACTACAGCCAGTCCTTGTTGAAGGTTAAAACAACACACTTGATGAAAAATTGTTGTGGTTTTGATGCGTAGGTAAGAACGGTTCTTGCTAGAAGCCCGTAGCAGCCACGTAAAACTTGCGACTACAAAGTAGAGGCCGTCTAACTTGTATTTACAGGGCATGTTGTGATGTGATATGGTCAAGATGTGATGACATATATAAATTGTTGTATGAGATGATCATGTTTTGTAAAAGTTATCGGCAACTGGCAGGAGCCTTATGGTTGTCGCTTTATTATATGAAATGCAATCGCCATGTAATTGCTTTACTTTATCACTAAGCGGTAGAGATAGTTGTGGAAGCAATAGTTGGCGAGATGACAACGATGCTACGATGGAGATGAAGGTGTCAAGCCGGTGACAATGGAGATCATGACGGTGCTTTGGAGATGGAGATCAAAGGCACAAGATGAAGATGGCCATATCAGATCACTTATTTTGATTGCATGTGATGTTTATCCTTTATGCATCTTATTTTGCTTAGTACAACGGTAGCATTATAAGATGATCTCTCATTAAATTTCAAGGTATAAGTGTTCTCCCTGAGTATGCACCGTTGCTACAGTTCGTCGTGCCGAGACACCACGTGACGATCGGGTGTGATAAGTCCTACGTTCACATACAACGGGTGCAAGCCAGTTTTGCACACGCAGAATACTCAGGTTAAACTTGACGAGCCTAGCATATGCATATATGGCCTCGGAACACTGAGACCGAATGGTCGAACATGAATCATATAGTAGATTTGATCAACATAGTGATGTTAACCATTGAAAACTACTGCATCTTGAAGGAAATATGCCCTAGAGGCAATAATAAAGTTGTTATTTATATTTCCTTATATCATGATAAATGTTTATTATTAATGCTAGAATTTTATTAACCGGAAACTTAGTACATGTGTGAATACATAGACAAACAGAATGTCACTTGTATGCCTCTACTTGACTAGCTCATTGAATCAATGATGGTTATGTTTCCTAACCATAGACATGAGTTGTCATTTGATTAATGAGATCACATCATTAGAGTATGATGTGATTGACTTGACCCAACCGTTGGCTTAGCACGATGATTGTTTAGTTTGTTGCTATTGCTTTCTCCATAACTTATACATGTTCCTATGACTATGAGATCATGCAACTCCCGAATGCCGGAGGAACACTTTGTGTGCTACCAAACGTCACAACGTAACTGGGTGATTATAAAGGTGCTCTACAGGTGTCTCTGATGGTGTTTGTTGAGTCAGGATAGATCGAGATTAGGATTTGTCACTCCGATTGTCGGAGAGGTATCTCTGGGCCCTCTCGGTAATGCACATCACTATAAGCCTTGCAAGCAATGTGACTAATGAGTTAGTTTACGAGATGTTGCATTAAGGAACGAGTAAAGAGACTTGCCGGTAACGAGATTGAAGTAGGTATTGAGATACCGACGATCGAATCTTGGGCAAGTAACATACCGATGACAAAGTGAACAACGTATGTTGTTATGTGGTTTGACCGATAAAGATCTTCGTAGAATATGTAGGAGCCAATATGAGCATCCAGGTTCCGCTATTGGTTATTGACCGGAGATGTGTCTCGGTCATGTCTACATAGTTCTCAAACCCATAGGTCCGCATGCTTAACGTTCTGTGACGATTTGTATTATGAGTTATGTGATTTGATGACCGAAGTTTGTTCGGAGTCCCGGATGAGATCGGGGACATGACGAGGAGTCTCGAAATGGTCGAGACGTAAAGATCGATATATTGGAAGGCTATATTCGGACATCGGAAAGGTTCCAAGTGATTCGGGTATTTTTCAGAGTACCGGAGAGTTACGGGAATTCGTATTGGGCCTTAATGGGCCATACGGGAAAGGAGAGAAATGCCTCAAGAGTGGCCGCGCCCCTTCCCCATGGACTGGTCCGAATTGGTCTAGGGAAAGGGGGCGCCCCCTTCCTTCCTTCTCCTTCTCCCTTCCCTTTTTCCTATTCCATGTAGGAGGTGGAATCCTACTAGGACTAGGGAGTCCTAGTAGGACTCCACACTTTGGGCGCGCCCTATGAGGGTCGGCCTCCTCCTCCCTCCATGCTTTATATACGTGGCCAGGGGGCATCCGATAGACACACAAGTTGATCATTGATCCCTTAGCCGTGTGCGGTGCCCCACTCCACCATAATCCACCTCGGTCATATCGTAGCGGTGCTTAGGCGAAGCCCTGTTCCGGTAGCATCATCATCACTGTCATCACGTCATCATGCTGACGAAGCTCTCCCTCGACACTCTGCTGGATCATGAGTTCGTGGGACGTCACGAGCCGAATGTGTGCAGATCACGGAGGTGCCATACTTTCGGTACTAGGATCGGTCGATAGTGAAGACGTACGACTACATCAACCGCGTTGTCATAATGCTTCCGTGTCACACCCTAGCTAGTTCATGCATTAGAGTGTTGCATCATGTTTAAATTTCCAGAAAACTGAAATGGGGATGACAGAACCCCCAACACCCCCCCTGGAACAACTAGGGTTTACTAAAAACTTCTCCAATGAACCTGAAATGCCCTTCTAAAAAGTCCACCCTTTTTGTTTTGGGTTAAAACCTTTGACAAAAATGGTGCACATTTTTCTAGGACATCCTAAGGTCATTGGATTAATTCATATAGTATTTGCATTTGGGCATTTAAATGCTATAAAATAATTTAAATGCCCAAATAATCCTGAAAGTAATTTTAGGCTGCTGAGAATATTTTCAAATGTGCCTCTGATTATTTTCAGGGTTTTTCTAAATGAAATAGTATTTTTACTATTTCAAAACACAAAACAGAATAAAAACAGAAAAAGAGAGAGAAAGAAACCTACATGGCGCAGCCCACCTGGCCCACTGGCCGGCCCAACACTGTGCTGGCCCGTGCCAGTCATCGCCTACCTCTGCCAGTAGGCAGAGGAGGGACACGACGCACGCGCCCGAGCTCGCCACGCCACCTCCCTGCTCACCTGCTTCACCTGGTCACCGCCTCGATGTCGCGCACGTCTCCTCGATGCCGCCTTGGACTGCCCGACACCTCACACCCCCCTGCTCTCTCCCTCGCTCGCTCGACGCCATGGCCGACGCAGCCGCGCTCGCGCCGTCGTGAAAACCGCAGCCACCGCCGTCCACTCGTCGCCTCGCCGTGCCAACAAGCTCTGCCGTCGTCCACTGCTTCGCCTCGACCCATCCCGAGCGCTCACTCGCCTCGGAGACGCTGCACCGAGCTCTTCCCGATCCGCCATCGTCGGAGATCCCCCTCGCCGCCTCGCTCAGCTCCGACCATCCTCGAGCCCAATTTGACGGTCGCCGCAACGGCCTTGAACCACCGAACCTTCTCCCCCTCTCCGTTTTTTCACTTGTGCGCCATAGCGACAACACCATGCCCACCCGCACGCGCCGCCGCCTGTGCTCGCCTCGACGAGTCTCCGACCATCTAATGGTCCGGCCGTCGTTCCCAGCTTCCTCCTCGCGCCGCGTAGAGCACGTATGTGCCCCGCATGAGCCACCACGACCGTCACAACGACAACCCCGACCTCACCCGAGCCCCGGCGACCGCCAAGGTCGACGCCAGCGACGACTCCGGACACCCCAGGCCCAACCACCTACACCACTCGACGCGGACGAGTGCCCGCGTCACGTAGATGCCCTCCGCCGTTCCTGGCCTTGCCGGCGACGAGCCCCGGGTCAACTCCGGCGAGTTTGACCCAGGTTGACCCCAGTTTGACTTTCCCCTGACTTACTGACGTGTGGGCCCCAGGCCACAAATTAAACTAGGTTAGTATTAGTTTAACACTAACTAAACTTAGTTAGTTAGTTGACCTTGACAGACGGGACCCATAGGTCAGGGTTGACCTGGACCATCTCAGTTGACCGCTGAAGTCACACTGACGCAGTAAATCCTTTTCTGGATTTATTCTTATATAGGAAATTCCAGAAAATAACCAAAACTTCTAAAATTCATAACTTTTAATCTATAACTCCAAATGCAAAGATTTATATATGAAATTTGATCAGAAAAATTCAATCTTTCCATCTGTAATGGTTTCATGCATGACAAAACACTTTAACCTTGCTGTTTAGGTGAAACAAGATAATACACTTATAATGCTTAATAACATAAGCTCCCATTTGAATCTTTGATTCAAATGGACCCAATTCAACTTGTTTCACATTGCATTAGGCAGGACGCCTCATTTTGCCATGTCATAGCATGCATCATATTGTTGCATATTGCCATGTGATGATTGTATTCCGTGGTGTCTTTCGTGGTAGGTTCTGCCTCCGAGGATATCTCTGAGTATCCAACTGAAGGGTAGTACCCTACTACTACTCCATCAGGCAAGAAGCCCCATTGATCATATCGATACAATCCCATGTTCTCGCTTCTGCTCTCACTTACTGCATTAAGACAACAACGTTTCAAACTGCTGTGTGCTGCGGTAGTTAAACCCTTATCCTCTGCATGACCTGTCATTGCCACAGTAACTAGATGAAACCCACTAGCATGTGTAGGAGTTGATTGAGCCATGTATGTGTTTCCTACCTTGCTATGCCTGCTATGCTTAGAGTTGTGTCAGGTCTGGTTCATCTGGGTGATGGGCTAGAGTGAAATGATTATGTCGGTAATGTGAGGGATGTGTTGAACATGTTTTGGTAAAGGTATCGATGAGAGGCCATGTAGGAGTACATGGTGGGTTGTTTCATTGAGGCCGTCCATAAGAACTGAGATCTGTATGTGTGATTTAAGAATCAGTTACTACCATACATTGGGCCCGAAACCAATGGACCCTCTCGGCTTCTTAATCACCCTAGTACTCTGTCCAGGAGTTGCAACTAGTTTCTGGTGTTTGTAGGTTATGTGTTGGCGGCCGTGCATAGCGCTGACCCTAGGGGTGGGCTATGATAAGGTAGATACACCGTGGCATGGTGTACCGAGTCACCCCTTTGGTGTCTCGGGAACCCTGTTCACATCGTTCGGGGCCGTATGTGGAAACCTCGGCCGGACTCCCTGCGGATGGAACCTGGATAGGCGATAAACTTGGACTAGAGACTTGAGTGTTTAGGTAGGCCGTGGCTGACACCCTCATTGGGCTTCCACTTGAAGGTTGCCGAGTACATGTCGTGTAAACGACGGCAAGTGGTGAGAGCGTGTATGAAGAAGTACACCCCTGGAGGGTATAAAACTATTCGAATAACCGCGGTAAAGGACTACTTGGTTGCCTATACAGTTCATAGGCAAGTTAATGGTTACTACTAAAAGACTCAAGATAAGTGTGAGTACCGAGGATGGCCCTCTCGTAGGATGATGAGGGAGGATCCCCGGTGGAGTATTGTGTTGGTGATTAGTGGACTCATGTGCGAAAACTATTTTGCAGTGGTGTCTCGTAGGATAGCTTAGCCAAGAGTCAAAGCTGGCTTGCTGCAATAACTCCACCACCTTCTTGAGAATGAGCATGTATAGTAGGTTCTATTGTAAGACTTGATGAGTACCTTTGTACTCATGTTGCTTCAATTACTGTTTTCAGACGACAACACCGTCCCCTCCGATGGGTTTTATGTAGACCTCGACGTTGATGAGTAACTTGCCACCCAGGTGGTGACCCTGGCCATGGAGGGCCCTATGTAGATAGTCAGGCTTCGACAAGCCTTCTTTCTTTCTAGTGTCTGTACTCAGACTATTTGCTTCCGCATGTGCTTGTATGCTTGTATGCTTGTATGACTTGAGTGTCGGGTCATGTGACCCCTACCTGTATGAACATGTTATGTATGGCTCTCCGGAGCCTTTAAATAAAGTACTTGAGTTGTAGAGTTTTGTTGTGATGCCATGTTGTATTTGCACATATTGAGCATATTGTGTGTATGATTGAAATGCTTGGTATGTGTGGGATCCGACAATCTAGTTGTTTATCCTTGGCAGCCTCTCTTATGGGGAAATGTAGTCTAGTGCTCCTTGAGCCATAGTAGTCCGCTACAGCCCGGTTCACCGGAGTCCTGCTAGCCCAGCACTACTACTCAGGACACTTGACTGGACGGCATGTGTTTCACTTCATTCCTATGTCTGTCCCTTCGGGGAAATGTCACGCGGTGACATCCGGAGTCCTGCCTAGCCTGCTACAACCCGGGTTCCCCGGAGTCCTGTTAGCCCAGTGCTACAGCCCGGATTCACACGCTGTTGACCGACATGCTCGATGTGATTCATGTATGCCTGTCCCCATAGGTCTGTGCCGCTTTGGGTTCACGACTAGCCATGTCGGCCTGGGTTCTCTGTCATATGGATGCTAGCGACACTATCATATACGTGAGCCAAAAGGCGCAAACAGTCCCGGGCCATGGTAAGGAGACACCCGTGGGGATACCGTGCGTGAGGCCGCAAAGTGATATCAGGTGTTACCGGCTAGATCGATGTGACTTAGAATCGGGGTCCTGATAGCGTTGGCATCAGAGCCGGACTGCTTGTAGGTTCGCTGAGCCAAACTGGTCGATGTCGAGTCTAGAAATGCTTTAGTTATATGTAGGGGAATTGATTGTGGGAGGGAACGTAAGGCTCTTTTACTCCTTTACCTTATGCCATCTGATCTGAGTCATTCTCCTCTCATTCAACGTGGGTTAAGGACTAGGCTCTCTTCTTCTATCAGGTTCACGTGTTACTAATCCGTAGTAGCTTATAGGATTGTTGTTACAAGCCTCAGTACAGTTTCTACTACTTTTAGTATGTTGTCAGTTGAATTAGAACCTTGATTTGATGTTGTTGAGTGGTATTGCAAACTGTTGTGGATGTCTCAAATCTTTTTCTGAGAATTTACATCCGTTATGCTGTCCGATTTCTCATAGGAAATTCTAATGCCTTTGCATTATTCTGTGCTTTCAGATGGCCACCCATTCCCAGAACCAAGTGGTTCGTCTGACCCGGTGCCTCGATGTACCCGGTCACACTGCCATGTTGGTTCGAGTGATGGTCGAGTCAGGCTATCGGTGGTATCCGGAATATACCGTCGAGGAGTAGTTCCGAGACTTCAACCAGAGCCAGTACCTTTGTACCGTCAGGATATATCCCTCTTATCCTGGAGCCACTGAGCCCCTTCACTATTCCTATGGACTTGGGGTCACTATTGAGATGTCTGTGTAGGATGCAGCTTACTCAATGATGACTATCGTTCGAGCCAGGACTGCCTTGCTTCAGAACACTGATTTCTGCTACATGCCAGCCTCACTTCCTGGAGCACAGGGGTACTATCAGGCTTTGTACTATGACTCTACACATGAGGAGTCACTACTCCGCACCACTTCCGAGATGCTCGAGGATAAGGACCGCAAAAATCGGGCCTTGCGTATGGAGCTTTTCAACTCTCGTGCTGATCACTAGGCCACTTTGACTCGGTTTGCACCTGCGGTGCAGGCAGGATACATGGACCTGAGGGACCTGTACCCTGTGCGGTCTGGATTGCCAGATTGTATGGAGTGGCATGATGTAGGAGGCATCACCCCTCCTCGTGGTCCCCGTCTGCCACCTTCTGTGGGACCAAGGCCACATCCGAGTCCCTATGGTCCGCAGGCTCCGCAGGACCGTCTGTTCCTAGATGATCATGTTCCACTTCCAGGCTTTGGTGGTGACTTTTATGAGGATTACTACGGCGCCGTCTGAGCTAGTAGTAGTTTCACTAGTACTGTAATAGTTGTATTCTCCACAGTCCTGCGTGACCGTGGGATACGACTTGGTGTGTATCAGGCTCCAGAGGTGTAGAAAAATAATGTATATGAGCTTGGAATGCCTCCGATGAGATGTAATGTCTTTCACCGTAGTTGTACTCTAGCCTGGGCTTGTACTAAACTATGTACGGTGTGTATGACCAATGGTATATATATGGCAGTTTCTATATTACCATGTCGTGCAATGAACATCTTAGCATTCCATGTTATCCATTACATTAATTCTGCACTTCCTTGCCAAGTTTGTGCCATCCTTGTCTAAACCGTTGTCTTGTTTTTCCTAGGATGGTCAACACTCGCAACAACCCTGCTGCCCCGGAGTAGGGAGAAGCCAGTGCAGCTAGGGGTGAAAATCTGCCTCACCCGCCTTCTCTGGCCGAAGTTATGCTGGAGGCGGAAAGAAACAAGCGTGAGACTAACCGCTTGCTGGAGCGGATTGAGCAGAACACTGCACGTCAACAGCAAAATGACTTGGTGTCAATCAATGATTTATCAAGTTGTACCCACCAAAGTTTAATCATTCCGTCGAGCCCCTCGACGCGGATGACTGGCTTCACAGCATCACCCACAAGCTACGCTCTGCTAACGTAGCCGAAGCTGATAAGGTTACATATGCTGCCTATCACCTCGAAGGCCCTGCTAGCCTTTGGTGGGAAAACTTTGAGGCTATGCACCCGGTCGGCCAAATCACTACTTGGGCTGAATTTAGTGAGGCTTTCTGTGAGCATCACATCCCGGAAGGTCTCATAGATCGCAAGAGGGAAGAGTTCTGCAACTTTACCCAAGGCAGACTGACTGTAGATGCATATAGTCGTGAGTTTGGGAATCTGGCACGATATGCTCCTGAAGAGGTATCCACCGACGCTAGGAAGCGGGCAAGGTTCCGCAAGGGACTTAGCCCCGAGCTTTGCCGCGATCTTCGTCTGCACGAGTGCACCTCCTTCGAGAAGTTGGTCAATAAAGCCATCAGTGCTGAGACAGGCCAGTCTGACTATGACGATTCACGCAAACACTCTCGTGATTTTGGTTCTTCATCCGGCTCTGGATCTCAGAAGCGCCGGGTGTGGATTCCAAGAACGACACTGCCACCGAGGTTCATTCCGAGGCCATCCTTTGAGGCACCTCGCCCCAACCAGCAGTTTGCACCGCCTAAACCCTATGGTGGCCCCGCTGCTAATGCTGCTCCACGCCCCAATGTTGTGACCTATTTCAAGTGTGGAGATCCGGGTCACTACAGTCGAGAGTGTCCCCTGAACAACAACCCCAATCATTCTGGAAAGTCCGTTGGCCGTGGTAAACCAGCGGGAAAGACATTCTACGCCAAGCCAGCCACCACTGCACGTGGCCATGTCAACTATGTCTCAGCTAAGGAGGCTCATGAGGATCCTAACGTCGTCCTTGTTACGCTCCTTGTTAATTGCCATACGGCATCTGTTCTTTTCGATACTGGAGCATATCATTCATTCATATCTGAGAACTATGCTCGATTGCATAACACGACATTCTATGACATGCCCACTTCCATGGTAATTCAAACTCCGGGTTCCAAATGGCAAACTTCTAGAGTAAGCCATGGGAATGAAATTCTTGTCGATAGACTTGTCTTCCTTGCATCCTTAATAGCTCTCAAGTCCTCGGACATAAAAATCATCTTGGGTATGGACTGGATGTCAGCTCATTATGCTAAGATTGATTGTGCCACTAGAACCGTTCAACTTACTCACCCATCGGGCAAGACAGTCAATGTCTTAACTCGAGTGACCAAGCGCCAGCTTTACTCCCTAAATGCCAACCCCTTCCAGACCTTGAAGATATTCCAGTAGTCCGAGACTTCCCGGATGTCTTTCTAGAAGAACTGCCAGGTGTTTCACCTGACAGGGATGTCGAGTTTGTGATATACCTTGTTCCATGAACCGTTCCAATTTATAGAAGACCCTATAAGATGGCACCCTTAGAACTAGCCGAGCTTAAGAACCAACTCGGCGAGTCCTTGAAAAAGGGTTTCATCCGTCCTAGTTCCTCTCCTTGGGCTTGCCCCGTCCTCTTCGTCAAGAAGGATGGAACGGATCGGATGGTTGTAGATTACCGACCTGTCAACTTGGTCACTATCAAGAACAAGTATCCACTCCCCAGGATCAACTATCTGTATGACCAGCTCGCTGGATCCTCAGTCTTTTCCAAGATGGATTTGAGGTTGGGCTACCATCAAATCAAAATCAGAAACGGGGACATTCCCAAAACAGCCTTTGTTACTCGCTATGGCCAATATGAGTACACCGTTATGTCCTTCAGTTTAACCAATGCCCCAGCCACCTTCTCTCGGTTAATGAACTCGGTCTTCATGGAGTATTTGGATAAATTCGTCGTAGTATACCTCGATGATATACTCATCTACTCCAAGAATGAAGAGAAACATGCCGAACATCTAAGGCTGGTATTGACGAAACTTCAAGGGCATCGCCTTTATGCCAAATTCTCCAAGTGTGAATTTTGGTTGCCAGAAGTGACCTATCTAGGCCATGTAATCCCTGGTAAGGGTATTGCTGTCAATCCCGAGCGAGTTCAAGCCGTCCTTGATTGGACTCCACCTAAAACGGTCAAGCAAGTTCGGAGCTTCCTTGGCTTAGCGAGCTATTGCCGCCGCTTCATCGAGAATTTCTCCAAGGTTGCTAAACCTCTAACTCAACTCCTCAAGAAAGATAAAAAGTTCGAGTGGACCCCACAGTGCGAGTTCAGCTTTCAGGAACTGAAAAGACGCCTGACAACTGCTCCCGTACTGGTACCACCAGATTTCTCCAAGGACTTTATTATCTATTGCAACGCCTCGCGACAAGGACTAGGTTGCATACTCATGCAAGATCGTCAGGTAATTTCCTATGCTTCACGGCAATTACACCCCCATGAGGAAAACTATCCCACACATGATCTAGAGCTTGCAGTGGTAGTCCATGCACTTAAAACTTGGTGACATTACCTTCTCGGTAATCGTTGCGAGATCTTCACCGATCACCAAAGTTTGAAATATATCTTCACCCAACCGGATTTGAATCTCAGGCAAAGACATTGGGACGAGTTGATCTCGGATTACGACTTAGGAATAACTTACACCCCGGGCAAAGCCAATGTCATGGCTGATGCGCTAAGCCGTAAATCTTATTGTAACAACTTGATGTTACAACAAAGTCAACCACTTCTCCACGAGGAATTTCGTAAGCTTAACCTTCACATTGTTCCTCAAGGATTCCTATCCACCCTGGTGGCGAAACCTACCCTTATGGATCAGATCATCAAGTTACAGAAGGTAGATCTGGGATTCTCCCGTATTAAGAGAAACATT
Source organism: Triticum urartu (assembly GCF_056163025.1). Lineage (NCBI taxonomy): Eukaryota > Viridiplantae > Streptophyta > Magnoliopsida > Poales > Poaceae > Triticum > Triticum urartu. The sequence goes on along the minus strand of NC_141875.1, from coordinate 64,275,906 downwards.
AAGAAAGGACTCGCGAATTGTTTCTCCGTTGATGATCAAGGTGTCGTATACTTTGGAAACCGTTTAGTGGTTCCCAAAGCACGAAACCTGAGGCGGCTGATCCTTAAGGAAGCTCATGAATCCCCTCTCACCATTCATCCTAGTAGTACTAAAATGTATCAAGACCTACGCCAAAGGTTTTGGTGGACTAGGATGAAGAGAGAAATTGCTCAATACATTGCTAGTTGCGACGTCTGTCATCGTGTTAAAGCAGAGCATCAACAGCCTGCTGGCACCCTTCAACCTTTGGCTATTCCTGAGTGGAAATGGGATAAAATCAGTATGGATTTCATTACTGGGTTTCCTAGGACCAAGAGAGGGAATAATGCCATCTTCATCGTGATCGATCGTCTTTCCAAGGTGGTCCACTTTCTACCTGTTCATGAGAGTATCACCGCTAGCCAGCTAGCTGACCTATACATCTCCCGAATAGTGTCTCTTCATGGTGTCCCGTTGGAAATTAACTCAGACCATGGGAGGCTCTTCACCTCTCGATTTTGGGAAAGTTTCCAACATGCTATGGGAACTCGTCTCTCTTTTAGCACCGCCTTCCACCCCCAATCTAGTGGTCAAGTAGAGCGAGTCAATCAAATTCTAGAGGATATGCTCCGAGCTTCTGTCATCTCTTTTGGAATGGATTGGGAGAAATGCCTTCCATTCACAGAGTTTTCTTATAACAATAGTTATCAAGCTAGCTTGGGCAAAGCTCCTTTCGAAGTTCTCTATGGACGAAAATGTTGAACGCCTCTTAACTGGTCAGAAACCGGGGAAAGACAACTCTTTGGCCCGGATATGATTCAGGAAGCAGAAGAGCAGGTTCACGTTATTCGTGAGAAATTGAAAACAGGCCAATCCCGTCAAAAGAGCCAATATGATCGTAAACATAAGCTCATGACTTATGAAGTCGGCGAGAAGGCTTACCTTCGGGTCACTCCGTTAAAGGGAACCCATCGTTTCGGTATCAAAGGCAAATTGGCTCCTCGTTACATCGGACCCTTTTGCATTCTTGCCAAACGAGGAGAAGTTGCCTACCAATTGGAACAACCTCCGCATCTTTCCAGAGTTCATGATGTCTTCCACGTTTCTCAACTCAGGCGTTGCTTCGCGGATCCTATCCGTGGAGTGGACCACGAAACGCTTGATCTACAAGATAATCTCTCATATCGAGAATATCCCGTTCGTATCCTTGATCAAGCCGAGCGTACCACTCGACGCCATAACATCAAGTTTCTCAAGGTTCAATGGTCACACCACTCTGAAAAAGAGGCCACTTGGGAAAGGGAGGATCGTCTTCGACTCGAGTACCCCACCTTCTTCCCAACGGATCCTAAATCTCGGGACGAGATTCTTTTGAGTGGGGTGAGTTGTCACACCCTAGCTAGTTCATGCATTAGAGTGTTGCATCATGTTTAAATTTCCAGAAAACTGAAATGGGGATGACAGAACCCCCAGCACCCCCCTGGAACAACTAGGGTTTACTAAAAACTTTTCCAATGAACTTGAAATGCCCTTCTAAAAAGTCCACCCTTTTTGTTTTGGGTTGAAACCTTTGACAAAAATGGTGCACATTTTTCTAGGACATCCTAAGGTCATTGGATTAATTCATATAGTATTTGCATTTGGGCATTTAAATGCTATAAATTAATTTAAATGCCCAAATAATCCTGAAAGTAATTTTAGGCTGTTGAGAATATTTTCAAATGTGCCTATGATTATTTTCAGGGTTTTTGTAAATGAAATAGTATTTTTACTATTTCAAAACACAAAACAGAATAAATAAATAAAAACAGAAAAAGAGAGAGAAAGAAACCTACCTGGCGCAGCCCACCTGGCCCACTGGCCGGCCCAGCACTGTGCTGGCCCGTGCCAGTCATCGCCTACCTCTGCCAGTAGGCAGAGGAGGGACACGACGCACGCGCCCGAGCTCGCCACGCCACCTCCCTGCTCGCCTGCTCCACCTGGTCACCGCCTTGACGCCGCGCACATCTCCTCGGTGCCGCCCCGGACTGCCCGACACCTCACACTCCCCCCTGCTCTCTCCCTCGCTCCCTCGACGCCATGGCCGATGTAGCCGCGCCCGCACCGTCGTGAAAATCGCAGCCACCGCCGTCCACTCGTCGCCTCGCCATGCCAACAAGCTCTGCCGTCGTCCACTGCTTCGCCTCGACCCATCCCCGAGCGCTCGTTCGCCCCGGAGACGCTGCACCGAGCTCTTCCCGATCCACCATTGCCGGAGATCCCCCTCGCCGCCTCGCTCAGCTCCGACTTTCCCCGAGCCCACTTTGACGGTCATCGCAACCTCCGTGAGCCACTGAACCTTCTCCCCCTCTCCGTTTTCCCCTTGTGCGCCATAGCGACCGCACCATGCGCACCCGCACGCGCCGCCGCCTGTGCTCGCCGCCGACGAGTCTCCAGCCATCTAATGGTCCGGCCGTTGTGCCCAGCTTCCTCCCCGCACCCACCTTAATGGATTTCTTAAAGAAGAGTTGTATATGATGCAACAAGAAGGTTTTGTCAATCCTAAAGGTGCTAACAAAGTGTGCAAACTCCGGCGATCCATCTGTGGACTGGTGCAAGCATCTCGGAGTTGGAATATACGCTTTGATAAGTTGATTAAAGCATATAGTTTTATACAGACTTGCGGTGAAGGCTGTATTTACAAGAAAGTGAGTGGGAGCACTACAGCCTTTCTGATAAGTATATGTGAATGACATATTGTTGATCGGAAATGATGTAGAATTTTCTGGAAAGCATAAAGGAGTGTTTGAAAGGAGTTTTTCAAAGAAATACCTCAGTGAAGTTGCTTACATATTGAGCATCAAGATCTATAGATATAGATCAAGACGCTTGATAAGTTTTTTCAATGAGTACATACCTTGACAAGTTTTTTGAAGTAGTTCAAAATGTAACAGTCAAAGAAGGAGTTCTTGCCTGTGTTGCAAGGTGTGAAGTTGAGTAATGTTGGAAATATGCCCTAGAGGCAATAATACAATGGTTATTATTATATTTCCTTCTTCATGATAATTGTCTGTTGTTCATGCTATAATTGTGTTATCCAGAAATCGTAATACATGTGTGAATACATAGACCACAACATGTCCCTAGTGAGCCTCTAGCTGACTAGCTCGTTGATCAATAGATGGTTACAGTTTCCTGACCATGGACATTCGATGTCATTGATAATGGTCACATCATTAGGAGAATGATGTGATGGACAAGACCCAATCCTAAGCATAGCACAAGATCGTGTAGTTCGTCTGCTAAAGCTTTTCTAATGTCAAGTATCTTTTCCTTAGACCATGAGATTGTGCAACTCCCGGTTACTGTAGGAATGCTTTGGGTGTGCCAAACATCACAACGTAACTGGGTGGCTATAAAGGTGCACTACGGGTATCTCCGAAAGTGACTGTTGGGTTGGCATGAATCGAGACTGGGATTTGTCACTCCGTATGACAGAGAGGTATCTCTGGGCCCACTCGGTGATGCATCATCATAATGAGCTCAATGTGTCTAAGCGGTTAGTCACGGGATCATACATTACCGAACGAGTAAAGTGACTTGCCGGTAACAAGATTGAACGAGGTATTGGGATACCGACGATCTAATCTCGGGCAAGTAACGTACCGATTGATTGAATCCTAGACATCGTGGTTCATCCGATGAGATCATCGTGGAACATATGGGAGCCAACATGGGTATCCAGATCCCGCTGTTGGTTATTGGCCGAAGAGATGTCTTGGTCATGTCTGCATGATTCCCGAACCCGTAAGGTCTACACACTTAAGGTTCGGTGATGCTAGAGTTGTTATGGGAATTAGTATGCGGTTACCAAATGTTGTTCGGAGTCCTGGATGAGATCCCAGACATCATGAGGAGTTCTGGAATGGTCCGGAGATAAAGATTTATACATGGGAAGTCCTTATTCGGTCGCCGGAAGTGTTCGGGGGTTTATCGGTATTGTACCGAGACCACCGAAGGGGTTCCGGGGGTCCACCAGGAGGGTCCACCTGCCTCGGAGGGCCCTATGGGCTGAATATGGAGGGGAATCAACCCCTAGGTGGGCTAGGCGCCAAACCCCCTAGGGCCCATGCGCCTAGGGTTTAGGGGAAACCCTAAAGGGGGCGCCCCCATTGCTTGGGGGGCAAGCCAACCCCCTTGGCCGCCCCCCTCTAGATCCATTGACTAAGCCTCTCTCACGAGCAAAACATGATCAGCACCAAGACTCCATGGGTGTTAGAATCATTACTATGTAATCTAGATTATTGACTCTAGTGCAAGTGGGAGACTCAAGGAAATATGCCCTAGAGGCAATAATAAGTTGTTCTTTATATTTCTTTATATCATGGTAAATGTTTATTATTCATGCTAGAATTGTATTAATCGGAAACTAAGTACATGTGTGAATACATAGACAAACAGAGTGTCCCTAGTATGCCTCTATTTTACTAGCTAGTTAATCAAAGATGGTTAAATTTCCTAACCATAGACATGTGTTGTCATTTGATGAATGGGATTACATCATTAGAGAATGATGTGATGGACAAGACCCATCCATTAGCTTAACATAATGATCGTTTAGTTTTATTGCTATTGCTTTCTTCATGACTTTACATGTTCCTCTGACTATGAGATTATGCAACTCCCGAATACCGGAGGAACACCTTGTGTGCTATCAAACATCACAATGCAACAAGGTGATTATAAAGATGCTCTACATGTGTCTCCGATGGTGTTTGTTGAGTTGGCATAGATCAAGATTAGGATTTGTCACTCCGTGTATCAGAGAGGTATCTCTGGGCCTCTCGGTAAAGCTCATCACTATAAGCTTGGCAAGAAATGTGACTAATGAGTTAGTTGCGGGATGATGCATTACGGAACGAGTAAAGAGACTTGCCGGTAACGAGATTGAACTAGGTATGATGATACCGACGATCGAATCTCGGGCAAGTAACATACCAATGACAAAGGGAGCAACTTATGTTGTTATGCGGTTTGACCGATAAAGATCTTCGTAGAATATGTAGGAACCAATATGAGCATCCAGGTTCCGCTATTGGTTATTGAGCTTAGATGTGTCTCGGTCATGTCTACATAGTTCTCGAACCCGTAGGGTCCGCACACTTAACGTTCGATGATGATTTGTATTATGAGTTTTTTTGGGGAACGTAGTAATTTCAAAAAAATTCCTATGCACACGCAAGATCATGGTGATGCATAGCAATGAGAGGGGAGAGTGTCGTCCACGTACCCTCATAGACCGTAAGCGGAAGCGTTATGAGAATGCGGTTGATGTAGTCGTACGTCTTCACGATTCGACCGATCCAAGTAAAGAATGTACGACACCTCCGAGTTCAGCACACGTTCAGCTTGGTGACGTCCCACGAACTCCAATCCAGCAGAGCTTCGAGGAGAGTTCCGTCAGCACGATGGCGTGATGACGGTGATAATGAGGCTACGGACGCAGGGCTTCGCCTAAGCACTGCTACAATATGACCGAGGTGGATTATGGTGGAGGGGGGCACCGCACACGGCTAAAAGATCAATTAATCAACTTGTGTGTCCATGGGGTGCACCCTCCCCCGTATATAAAGGAGTGGAGGAGGGGGAGGGCCGGCCCTGTACTATGGCGTGCCCTGGGGAGTCCTACTTCCACCGGGAGTAGGATTCCCCCCTTCCATGTAGTAGGAGTAGGAGAGAAGGAAAGGGAAAAGAGAAGAGAAGGAAGGAGGGGGCGCCACCCCTCCACTAGTCCAATTCGGACTAGGCCTTGGGGGGCGCGCAACCTCCCCTATCTCTTTCCCGTAAAGCCCAATAAGGCCCATGTACTCCCTGGCGAATTCCCGTAACTCTCCGGTACTCCGAAAAATACCTGAATCACTCGGATCCTTTCTGGTGTCTGAATATAGTCGTCCAATATATCAATCTTTACGTCTCGACCATTTCAAGACTCCTCGTCATGTCCCCGATCTCATTCGGGACTCCGAACTACCTTCGGTACATCAAAACACATAAACTCATAATACCGATCGTCACCGAACGTTAAGCGTGCGGACCCTACGGGTTCAAGAACTATCTAGCCATGACCGGGACTCATCTCCGGTCAATAACCAATAGTGGAACCTGGATGCTCATATTGGTTCCTACATATTCTACGAAGATCTTTATCGGTCAAACCGCATAACAACATATGTTGTTCCCTTTGTCATCTATATGTTACTTGATCGAGATTCGATCGTTGCTATCTCTATACCTAGTTCAATCTCGTTACCGGAAAGTCTATTTACTCGTTCCGTAATGCATCATTCCGCAACTAACTCATTAGTTACATTGTTTGCAAGGCTTCTAGTGATGTGCATTACCGAGAGGGCCCAGAGATACCTCTCCAACAATCGGAGTGACAAATCCTATTCTTGATCTATGTCAACTCAACAAGTACCATCGGAGACACCTGTAGAGCACCTTTATAATCACCCAGTTATGTTGTGACGTTTGGTAGCACACAAAGTGTTCCTCCGGTATTCGGGAGTTGCATAATCTCATAGTCATAGGAACATGTATAAGTCATGAAGAAAGCAATAGCAACAAACTAAACGATCATCATGCTAAGCTAACGGATGGGTCAAGTTAATCACATCATTCTCTAATGATGTGATCCCGTTAATCAAGTGACAACTCATGCCTATGGCTAGGAAACTTAACCATCTTTGATTCAAGGAGCTAGTCAAGTAGAGGCATACTAGTGACACTCTGTTTGTCTATGTATTCACACATGTACTAAGTTTCTGGTTAATACAATTCTAGCATGAATAATAAACATTTATCATGATATAAGGAAATATAAACAACAACTTTATTATTGCCTCTAGGGCTTATTTCCTTCAAGTTTATGTGATTTGATGACCGAAGGTTGTTCGGAGTCCTGGATGAGATCACAGACATGACGAGGAGTCTCGAAATGATGGAGACATAAATATTCATATATTGTAAAGTTACATTCGGGGACCAGAATGGTTCAGGTCGTTTCGGATGAGTTTCGGAGTACCGGGGGTTATCGGAACCCCGCCGGGAAATTATTGGGCCTCATGGGCCTAGTGGTGGAAGAGAGGAGGTCGTGCAGGGAGTGGCGCGTGCCCCCTAGCCCAAACCGAATTGGACCAGAGTTGGGGGGCGACCCCTTTTCCTTCTGTCCTTCTCCTCCTTCCCTCCTTCTCCTACTAGGAATAGGAAAGAGGAGGGGAATCCTACTTGGACTCGGGAGTCCTAGTAGGATTCCCCACACCTGGCACCCCCCCCCTTGGGCCGGCCACCTCTTCCCTCCCCTCCTTTATATACATGGCCAGGGAACACCCCATAGAGACACAAGTTGATCTTTTAGCCGTGTGCGGTGCCTCCCTCCACAGTTACACACCTCGGTCATATCGTTGTAGTGCTTAGGCAAAGCCCTGCATCGGTAACTTCATCATCACCATCACCACGCTGTCGTGCTGACAGAACTTTCCCTCGACCTCAATTGGATCAAGAGTTCGAGGGACGTCATCGAACTGGACGTGTGCTGATCGCGGAGGTGCCGTGCATTCAGTACGTGGATCGGTTGGATCACGAAGACGTTCGACTACATCAACTGCGTTACTAAATGCTTCCGCTTTCGGTCTACGAGGGTACGTAGACACACTCTCCCCTCTCGTTGCTATGCATCTCCTAGATAGATATGCATGTTCGTAGGTAATTTTTTTTGAAATACTATGTTCCCCAGCACCTCGGTCATATTGTTGTAGTGCTTTGGCGAAGCCCTGCATTGGTAACTTCATCATCACCGTCAACACGCCGTCGTGCTGACGAAACTCTCCCTCATCCTCAACTGGATCAAGAGCTCGAGGGACGTCATCGAGCTGAACGTGTGTTGAACACGGAGGTGTCGTACGTTTGGTGCTAGGATCGGTTGAATCGCGAAGACGTTCGACTACATCAACCGCGTTACTAAATGCTTCCTCTTTTGGTCTACGAGGGTATGTGGACACACTCTCCTCTCTCATTGCTATGCATCTCCTAGATAGATCTTGCGTGATCGTAGGAATTTTTTTGAAATACTGCGTTCCCCAACATGAGAAGCTCGAGGCCGACAAGAAGGCCGCTGATGATGATACTGCTGGCAACGTCGCCGTGGCTTCTACATGGCCTACTAGAGGGTATAACGCGTTTATCCCTCTCCTGATTATTTTTTGTATTAGCAGTACTAGCATTATGTGTATATCTGTCTACTGTTTGTGCAGTACGTGCTTGTTTAGATCAATATTAGTATGTTGTTAATTCTATCAATGCCATGCTAGTCATTTATTTATGGATTAAATTTGTCAAAAAATTACCTATTTACCCAGCAAGGAACTCATGCGAATATTAGTGCTAGTAAGGTCTACCATTTCTCGCCAAAACTGGCTAGTAAACATGAGATCCCAATTAGTAATGACCGACCTCGGCATGCCATGCAATTTGTGTTGGGAAACATAGTAGAAAATTAAAAAAAATCACCCTATGAACAACCTGAAACACTATGAAGATGTTGAAAGGATCGATATGGTTAACTAAAGGAGGGGGTGAATAGGTAACTATCAATTTTTAGCCTTTCTTAACAAAATGGGTAAAGCAATAAACAAGCTGTCTAGGTGTGCAACTAGGTGAGCAATCAATATGATGCAAGCAGCAGCAACAACAACAACACAAGCAAGCAAATGATACAACAAAAATATAGCTTGCACAAAGTAATGGTAAGAAATAACCATAAGTGGAGCCGGTGGAGACGAGGACGTGCTACCGAAGTTTCTTCACTTTGAGGGGAACTACGTCTCCATTGCGACGGCTGCTTCGAGGATGTTGCTACTGTGTCGCAATTGGAGCGGCGGCGCTACTGTGTTGTTGCAATTGGGGGTGACAAGCTCGACGCAGACAACGACGGTGGCGTTTCTACATGTTATTTTTCAGTTGCAAAAATTTCTGCAACATCTTCTATGTTGCAAAAGTTCTTCCACAAAATTTTTGTTGTTGCCAAAAAAGTAAAGACATAAAAAATAATTCTACAACAAGACCTATGTTGCAAAACAAATCGCACAACATGACCTATGTTGCAAAAAAATCCTGCAACATTATCTCTGTTGCAAATGTTCCGCAACAAGATCTCTGTTCTAGTGTCTAGGAAGACGTTCAAGTGCAAAGATTGTGTAGATCCAACGGCTTACAAGACGGCGGATCTTTTAAAAAGAACTTTACATCTGCCCTGATTTATAGGAGTAGAAAAAAACTAACTAACTGACGCACTTTTTAAGGAAGCAATCCATCATCACACCATTCCCACCACGCCCTGATCCCTAGCTGCTCCGTTAATTGTGACCCATGCGGCCGGGTTCGCAGGATGTCAAAGTGCAAAGGCGCCGCCTTGGCTCGCGCTTGCGAATGCCGTCTGTTGGAACGGGCAATCGGCGGCTCGGCGTCTCTCCCCACGGACATACTCAGCCTCGTCACCGACCTGGTCCTTGACGCCGCGGACTATGTCGCCTTCCACGCCGTCTGCTCCGGCTGGCGCACCAGCACGCCCATGCCGCGCGAGCGCGACCCGGCCATGCGCGAACCGCGCCTCTGGCCCCGGGACTGGGTGGCGCTCTGCGACGGCGACGCAGTCCGCCCGAAGGACGCGCGGCAGCTCGCCCAGCTCCATGATGACCCACAAGTATAGGGGATCTATCGTAGTCCTTTCGACAAGTAAGATTGTCGAACCCAACAAGCAGCAGAAGGAAATGATAAGTGGTTTCCAGCAAGGTATTCTCTGCAAGTACTGAAACAAGTGGTAACAGATAGTTTTGTGATAGGATAATTTGTAACGAGTAACAAGTGAAAAAAGTAAATAAAGTGCAGCAAGGTGGCCCAATCCTTTTTGTAGCAAAGGACAAGCCTGGACAAACTCTTATATAGAGAAAAGCGCTCCCGAGGACACATGGAAATATCATCAAGCTAGTTTTCATCACGTTCATATGATTCGCGTTCTGTACTTTGATAATTTGGTATGTGGGTGGACCGGTGCTTGGGTACTGTCCTTACTTGGACAAGCATCCCACTTATGATTAACCTCTATTGCAAGCATCCCTAACTACAACAGAAGTATTAAGGTAAACCTAACCATAGCATGAAACATATGGATCCAAATCAGCCCCTTGCGAAGCAACGCATAAACTAGGGTTTAAGCTTCTGTCACTCTAGCAACCCATCATCTACTTATTACTTCCCAATGTCTTCCTCTAGGCCCAAATAATGGTGAAGTGTCATGTAGTCGACGTTCACATAACACCACTAGAGGGGAGACAACATACATCTCATCAAAATATCGAACGAATACCAAATTCACATAACTACTAATAGCAAGACTTCTCCCATGTCCTCAGGAACAAACGTAACTACTCCCAAAGCATAAACATGTTCATAATTAGAGGGGTATTAATATGCATATAGGATCTGAACATATGATCTTCCACCAATTAAACCAACTAGCATCAACTACAAGGAGTAATTAACACTACTAGCAACCTACTAGCACCAATCCCGGACTTGGAGACACGAATAGGATACAAGAGATTAACTAGAGTTTTGAGAGGAGATGGTGCTGATGAAGATGTTGATGGAGATTGCCCTCTCTCGATGAGAGGAGCGTTGGTGATGACGATGGTGATGATTTCCCCCTCCGGGAGGGAAGTTTCCCCGGCAGAACAGCTCTGCTGGAGCCCTAGATTGGATCCGCCAAGGTTCCGCCTCGTGGCGGCGGAGTTTTGTCCGAGAAGATGGCTTCCTATTTTTTCCCATCGAAAGACTTCATATAGCAGAAGATGGCCACCGGAGGGCCACCAGGGGGCCCACGAGGTAGGGGGCGCGCCCAGGGGGGTAGGGTGCGCCCCCACCCTCATGGGTAGGGATGGCAATTTTATCCATGGATCTGGATACCCATGGATACTCGACCTGGTTGGGCAAGGGTATGGAGCACATTTTCGCCCATGGGTCCGTGGATATGGATACCCACGAACAACCGGGTTGGGCATGGTTATAGTTTGTGCTCCATGGATATCCAACGGATTCCCGTATGACATGTTGGGCCATATGCCAGTGATATTAGAAAGAGCGAATCAATGGGAAATGGCAGGAAATATGCAACTTGTGCCATGAGCTATATGTCGCAGAATCAACCTCTGGTATGTCACACTTAAGGACTCATCGTATTACTTGTTGCCTACTTATGCATGTCTTATGTTGTCATTTGTGAGTGAATGATGATGAGTTAATTCTATCTTTGGGAAGGCTTCATGCTGACTTTTCTATGCCCATGGAGCTCCATGGGTATGTGGTTGTCTAGTGGGTTTGGGCATGGGCACAAGTTGTTCCCATGGATAATTTGGTGGATGGGCAGAGGGTAGGAAGATGAGTCATGGGTTGGATTTGGACTAGCTCCACCCGCCCCAAACCCGACCCATTGCCATCCCTACTCGTGGGCGGGGTGTGCCCCCCTGGTGAATCTCTTCCGCTGAGTATTTTTTATATATTCTGAAAACGTCTTCCATGAAGTTTCAGGACTTTTGGAGCTGTGTAGAATAGGTCTCTAATATTTGCTCCTTTTCCAGCCCAGAATCCCAGCTGTCGGCATTCTCCCTCTTCATGTAAACCTTGTAAAATAAGAGAGAATAGGCATAAGTATTGTGACATAATGTGTAATAACAGCCCATAATGCAATAAATATCGATATAAAAGCATGATGCAAAATGGACGTATCAACTCCCCCAAGCTTAGACCTCACTTGTCCTCAAGCGAAAAGCCGAAATCGAAAAATATGTCCACATGTTTAGAGATAGAGGTGTCGATAAAAATAAAATACGGACATGAGGGCATCATGATCATTCTTAGAATAGCAACTTATATAATACTTGTCATATGATTTCTTATGCTAGAGTAATAATTCAATCACAATTTCAAGTATGAATCGTAAACTTCATTGAAAACTAACAAACTATAATCTCAGTCATTGGAGCAATTGCAATTTATCATAACATAGGAAAGAGTCAATGTATAAGAGCTTTTCAGCAAGTCCACATACTCAACTATCATATAGTCTTTCACAATTGCTGACACTCATGCAATACTTATGGGTATGGAGTTTTAATTGGACACAAAGAAAGATAGGGGCTTGTAGTTTTGCCTCCCAACGTTTTACCTCAAGGGTAATGTCAACAATAATAGTTCATGAAAACTCACATCCAATTAGCCATATATACCAGGATCTTTCCAACATACTATGCTTGCCAAAGTATAAAGTGTAAAAAGGAAGGGTGAAGATCACCATGACTCTTATGCAATGTAGGAGATAAAAGTAAAAGATAAGCCCTTCGTAGAGGGAAGCAGAGATTGTCATGCGCTTTTATGGTTTGATGCACAAAATCTTAGTGAGAAAGAACGTCACTTTATATTGCCACTTGTGATATGGACCTTTATTATGCAGTCTGTCGCTTTTATTTCTTCCATATCACATGATCGTATAAAGCTTATTTCTCCCAGAGCAATTTTTATTGCTTACACCGATGACAACTTACTTGTTGGATCTTACTCAATCCATAGGTAGGTATAGTGGACTCTTATGGCAAAACTGGTTTAAGGGTATTTGGAAGCACAAGTAGTATCTGTACTTGGTGTGATGAATTTGGCTAGCATGAGGGAGAAAGGCAAGCTCAACCATGTTGGATGATCCATGACAATATAATTTATCTCAGATGTAAGAAAACATAACCCATTACGTTGTCTTCCTTGTCCAACATCAACTCTTTAGCATATCATATTTTAATGAGTGCTCACAATCATAAAAGATGTCCAAGATAGTATATCTATATGTGAAGACCTCTCTTTCTTTATTACTTCCTATTAATTGCAAAGATGACCAAAACTATGCTTATAAACTCTCAACAACTTTTATTCATCATACCTTTTTCTATGTGAGCTCATTACTCTCCATAAGACTCACATGATCTCTTTGTTTCTTTTTATTTCTTTCTCTTTTCTTTTATTCCCTTAGGATCATGGCAAAATAATCAAGCCCTTGACTCAACACTAATCTTTATTATATAGCTCATGGACTCAATTACATAGAGGGATCATAAAGCAAAACTCACAACTAGATCATAATAAAACTTTATTCTACTAGATCAAGATATTACCAAAAGGGTCAAACTAAGAAAAATGGTAAAAATAGAAGTGATGGTGATATGATACCGGGGCACTCCCCCAAGCTTGGCAGTTGCCAAGGGGAGTGCCCATACCCAGGTGATTATGTCTCCTTTGTTGGTGAATAAGGTGGAGTTGTTGATGATGAATAGTCGCACATCGAGTGTAGGAGGTCTTCTAACTTGCGGATAATGCCCTTGAGTGCGATGATATGCTCCTTCAACAAAATATTTTCACGTGTGAGATACTTATTTTGTATACGAGCTAACTCAATCATCTTGAAAGCTTCGATTTCTGTTGGGGTAAGATGATTGTGATCAAGTTGAAGGGTGTCTTTTGTTGCCAGAACTTGGTCCTCCATGGCCTTGTTGATCCCTTCATCCTTGTTGATCTCCATGGGTTCTTCTCTCTTCAGCTCTATCTTCATTAGCCAAGCATCGTTGCCCTCATGGTTGGAGAAGGAAGGAGACGACATAGTGCCTGGTCTTGACAACCCTGACAGAAAACAGCTCGAAACAAAGACAGGAGATTTTTGCGTGATACAGGAGTCAAAACCACCGGGAGATTATATAATGAATTTTTACCGACCAAAATACGTGTCGTGTATGAAAACGGAGTCCGGAGAGCACACGAGGTGCCCACGAGGTAGGGGGCACGCCCAGGGGGGTTGGGCGTGCCCTCCACCCTCGTGGAGCCCTCATGTCCTTCCCGTACTGCTTCTTATTTTTCTATTTTTCTAAATATTCCAAAACGGAGAAATATTGCCTTAAAAACTGTTTTGGAGTCGGTTTACTTACCGTACCACATACCTATTCCTTTTCGGAGTCTGAAACGTTCCGGAAAGTGTCCCTTATGTATTCCTCCAGGGTTACGGTTTTAATAACATTGGTTTCAACATTTATGGGATTACCTGAGATATAATGTTTGATTCTTTGACCGTTCACTACCTTCGGATTTGTGCCTTCGAAGTTGTTGATTTTTATGGCACCGGAACGATAGACCTCCTAGATAACATAAGGACCTTCCCATTTAGAGAGAAGTTTTCATGCAAAAAATCTTAAATGAGAGTTGTATAGCAATACATAGTCACCTACATTAAACTCACACTTTTGTATCCTTTTGTCATGCCATCTTTTAACTTTTTCTGTAAACAACTAGGCATTTTCATAGGCTTGGGTTCTCCATTCATCAAGTGAGCTAATATCAAATAACCTCTTCTCACCAGCAAGTTTGAAATCATAATTGAGTTCCTTAATAGCCCAATATGCCCTGTGTTCAAGTTCGAGAGGTAAATGACATGCTTTTCCATAAACCATTTTATACGGAGACATAGCCATAGGATTTTTATATGCTGTTCTATAAGCCCATAATGCATCATCAAGTTTCTTGGACCAATTCTTTCTAGATCTATTAACAGTCTTTTGCAAAATTAATTTGAGCTCTCCATTACTCAATTCTACTTGACCACTAGACTGTGGGTGATAAGGAGATGCAATTCTATGATTAACATCATATTTAGCAAGCATTTTACGGAAAGCACCATGAATAAAATGTGAACCACCATCAGTCATTAAATATCTAGGGACTCCAAATCTTGGAAAAATAACTTCTTTAAGCATTTTAATAGAAGTGTTATGATCAGCACTACTAGTTGGAATAGCTTCTAGCCACTTAGTAACGTAATCAACAGCAACTAAATTATGTGTATATCCATTAGAGGAAGGAAAGGGTCCCATATAGTCAAAGCCCCAAACATCAAATGGTTCAATAACGAGTGAATAATTCATAGGCATTTCTTGACGTCTACTAATATTACCAATTCTTTGACATTCATCACAAGATAAGACAAACTTGCGGGCATCCTTGAAGAGAGTAGGTGTGGCACCCCGGCTCAGAGTGATCAGTTTACCATACCTTGCCAGCCCAGAGACCATGTCTTCTGGCAGCGCACACCATCTTGGTATAGAATAACAACCGCTTTATTGATGCTAGCGGAATAGAGTTACATTACAACAACTGTCGAGGCCAAGCGGCACACTCGGTGCGGCTAAATAATATGTACATTATTTAGTGAACATAAATGGGCCTCGATCCGAACGACTACGTGGCAGCCGAATAACGTCATGGCGGAAGCTCCATCTCACAGGGACACCGATGTGGACACGATATAGACTCGGACATCGCTCTCCTCCAATGATACTTTCTTGAAATCTGGCATGACACGCCAGGTAAGTACATTGAATTTACTTGCAAGCTCACAACAGGCATCATCATAATGACAAACAATATCATGATATTTAACCAATTATTAAAAATGCAACACTATATGCCAACATGTTGTGATCATGCTCGAACGTCCCTCGGGACAGCTTACCAACCGTGATCATCTCTGGATCACAAACACACCACCAAAGTGGTCAGATCACAAACACACCACCAAAGTGATCAGAATACACCACCAAAGTGGTCTTTCTCAAGAACAACTCGTGATCCTTACGGCGATCACAACCATGACCATCATTTGGTCCCAAATGCCTCGATGGCCTTTCTGCCATCCATCAACAATGCAAAGTTCATCGCTTAGTGTGTAATTTTTATTAAATGTTGACTCATGGTGGGACCTACTACGAGGTGTCCGTAACCGTGGACTCGGCTATCGATAGATTACACACTCTGCAGAGGTAGCACACTGTACCCACACCATGGAACCCATGGCCTCGCACTCCCATTCAAGTGGACCAAGGGCATTCCGACAAAACCCCTCCATTGCCATAGCACTCTCCCGGCCACTCTAACCCAAATCCCCCAACGGGCTGGTCCTGGGTGGCCCCGTGTCTACCAAAGACACCCCAACCACCGTCGTGGTCAAAACACTCCCACTCAAGGACACTCCCACTCAGGGACTCGGTACCATAATCTCATCAATGAGCACACAAGATTATGTCTACTCACCGGGCCAGGGCAAGCATGACATAACCTTCCCTAGATGGAGGCACCGACCAGAGGCCGTGTCAATGGACCGAATCAAGGCCTTCCCACAAAGGCAAATGTGGTTGCACTGGAAAGAAACTCGATTCAGCGGCACCATGACCTAGTCAACGATATATTCAAGTTGAGTTATATTCAGGTTTAACTTCAAAAAATGACCGGTGTCATAGCATGCCATGAAATGCAAAATAACACATGCATCATATAATGATAAAAATGACCGATGCCAACCTTATACACACCAAGCATATCATCAACAACTCAATTTACTCTACTTGCTCAAATGACTCACACCTTAACCAAAATATTTTGCGACAAGTTTTATTAACTTCTTACACAAGAAATTAACTTTGATAAATTTCTCATATGCTTGTCAAAAAGATTTCATTATCAACAACTCTTACTTTCTTTATCACTAAGTTGGGTTCAAACATTCTGTAAGACAAATAATATGATTAAACAAGTATTTAACAGAACATTTTCTAACAACTTTTTATCAATCTAAGAGGGCAAAAACACAGCTTTAAATAATTGCTAACATACATATCAAAATTATTTCTAACATCACCACAAATAAATCTTAACTTGCTTTATCCACTAAACTAGTTCAACCATTATGTTACTCAAGCATAACAATTAACCAATATTTAACAGAATATAAATAACTCCATAATCATTTAAATGCATGGATTAATCCTTTCATCCAAGTAAGAAAATCACAAATATTGAAATGGCACCATGAAAATGTTGTTGTGGCTTGCCTTAGTGCAGATGAGGTTCACAAGCCTCCTAGTGATCCTCAAGACAAGCTTCACCTTCTGAAAATAGTTTTAAACACAAAAAGAAAATACCAAGAACACTTCTGAAAATCACCAGAAATTATAGACAGCTCAGAAAAATCTCATCTTTGGTTGAAGAGTTATGACTGTCTGAAGTGTTCTATAAATTCAAATGAATTTGAAATGGACTGGGGGGTGACGTCGAAGGCGTAAAGCCCAGGGGCGCCACCACTCATACCGCTTCACGCGCGTACTAAGTGGCTGACTAGCGGGCCCCGCTAGTCAGGTGGGGGAAAAGGGAGAAGGAAACAGAGGGGGCCGCGGCTTCGCCGGAGCTCTCGCCGGCGACGAGGGCTCCTTGGCCCAAACGATAGGGAGGGATGGCAAGAGGGGGTTGAGGCGCACCTGCCCGTACCCGTAGCGTAGCTAGGGGCAGTCGGACGGCGTCGGAATCAACCTCACAAGTGGAGGCAGAACGTGGAGGTCACCGAAGTTGAGGAAGACGGCGAGTAGAGGCCATTCCAGGGGCTCCAAGCGGGCACGGCGGCCTCACCGGAGAGAGGCGGAGGTCCTGGAGGGGTCACCCAGGCCTGGGAGGGGGTGGAGCTACCGCGGCGACCAGAGGGGATCGCCGGTGAGCTCAAGCTCGAGGATGGCGGCCCGAGGCCTGCCCGGCCGGGCTCTGGCTTCCTACTCGATCGTGGGGTGTGTGTGAGTGTTGGCTGGTGCTCGAGGAGGCTGGGGAGGGCTCTATATATAGGCGAGCGGCGAGGGTGCTTCGGGCTCCGCTGGTGGACACCTGTCCACGGCGCCCGGCAACGAGCGGCGTTAGTGAGAGGGGGAGAAGGCGACGGAGGTTACCCGGCCACTGTGGGCGGGCGGAGACGAGCACATGATCAAGAGGGTGGCGACGAGAACAGTGCGCTCCGCCTCTCTCGCGCTGGCCGGACCTTGCCCGTGCTCGCTGCGGCAAGCTCCAGCATCGGTGAGCGCCAGGGAGGAGTTAAGAGCATTGAGACGATGATGGTGGCGAGGTTTGGCATGGTTAGGCAGGCGGGGAAGCGAGCACGCGAGCAACAGAGGCTCGGGCGCCTCGCAGAGCGCGTCGGCTACATGCCAGCATGCCTGGACGAACGCGGTCACCGCGTGAACCATGACATCAGGTCGATCTAAGCATAAACTCAAAGTCCGGCATGTGGTTCGTGGTAGTTTTGAGTGTTACCACGATTTGGTTTGGATCCACGTGCAGTAGAGAAGTTTTCACACACCAAGTAAGTTTCTGGTCAGTAACTTTGTGATGTTATTGTGGTCAAATGGCTTGGAGTTTGAAGCTGTGCTTTGGAGGCTAGTGATAAGTTACTAAGGTAAAGATGCACAAGAAATTTCAGGTCAAATGGAGCAAGTAAAATGGTAGTTGCTGTAGAAACCACCATTTCTGTCCAGAATAGAAAAGATTTTCTATAGCGAAAATATTTCAAAAAGTGATGAAATATTTTTACTTAGGAAGGTGCACTAGGGTTCAAAGAATATTTGTGATTTATCTCAGATTTTGCGAGCCATAAAAATTGGGGTTGCTTTGAAGGAAACAGATCTGGCTTAGGGTTTTAGAGAGAAAATGAATATTTTTCTTTTAAGAAAATATTCCAAAGATTATTTTTTGGGTGGGTCAGAAGTGAAATAATGATTTAGGAGGGAAGTGAAGCACTTGGGTGAAAGCCAAGGATGCCCAAGTGTTGAAGTCCATATGAAAAGATTTAGAAACCCCAAGTTTCAAAAAATTTCAAAAGAAAAATCAAGCAAATAAGAAGGGGCAAAACCCAGGCTGTCACAAACCTCCCCCACTTAGAATGAATCTCATCCTCGAGATTCGGTTGCTTGGGAAAACAACTCTGGATACTGATCCCTAAGGAATTCTTCCTGCTCCCAAGTTGCTTCTGACTCTGTGTGATGCTCCCACTGAACCTTGTAAAATTTTCTGACTTTTACTGCGAGTGACCCTTTCCATTCGATCCAAAATTTTGAACGATCTTTCTTCATAAGTTAAATCTTTTGCCAATTCTATCTCAGCCATTGCAGTCCTTTTCTCAGGCGGGGATATGCATCGTCTCAATTGCGAAACATGGAACACGTTGTGTATGTCTGCCAATTCCGGGGGTAGTTCCAGTTGATATGCAACCGTACCTACTCGAGACATAATCGGGAATGGACCAATGAATCTGGGTGCCAGCTTTCCACGAGTCTGAAATCTCTTGACTCCTTTCATAGGAGTGACTCGGAGGTATACGTGTTCTCCGGGTTCAAAACTGACCTGCTGATGTTTGGCATCATAATAACTCTTCGGTCGAGATTTGGCCAATTTCAGCCTGTCTCGGATTTCCCTAACTTGTTTCTCAGCTTCCAGCATGAGATCCGTTCCGAAGATACGGCTATCTCCAGTCTGAGACCAATTTAGAGGAGTGCGGCACTTACGGCCATACAAAGCTTCGTATGGTGACATCTTTAGACTGGTCTGGAAACTGTTGTTATAAGAGAACTCGGCATACGACAAGCACTCTTCCCATTTAGCACCTTTGGCTAGCACACAGGCTCACAACATATCCTCGAGTATTTGATTTACCCGCTCTGTCTGTCCATCTGTCTGAGGGTGATAGGCAGTACTATATTTTAGTGCTGTCCCCAAGCCTTGATGGAGACGGGACCAAAAAGCGGAGGTAAACAAAGAACCTTGGTCGGAAGTGATAGTTCGGGGTACTCCATGTAGACTGACGATCACGGATACATACAGTTGTGCAAGTTCATCTGCTCTGTATCTGGTGCTGATTGGAATGAAATGAGCAACCTTGGTCAGGGTGTCTATTATAACCTAGATTGCATCCTTGCCTCGCTAAGTCCTAGGCAATCCTATGATGAAATCCATGCAAACATCATCCCATTTCCATTGTGAAACTTGCAGCGGTTGGAGAAGCCCGGCTGGTTTCTGATGATCTGCTTTCACCTTGTTGCATATGTCGCAACAGGCTACAAAATAGGCAATGTCTTTCTTCATACCATCCCACCAGAATATTTGTCTAAGGTCCTCGTACATTTTCGTACCTCCCGGGTGAATGGAATATGCGGACTCATGGGCTTCGGACAGGATTTTCTTCTTCAAGTCCGGTTGATCTGGCACACAAATGCGTCCACGGAATCGGAGGGTGCCGAATTCGTCCTTGGAAAAGTCAGAGGCCTGCTTCGCCATCTGGTCTTTGGCCCGTTTTTGTAGGTTGGAGTCAGCTGGCTAGGCCTTGCGGATCTCCATCTCAAGTGTGGGGGTAACTTCCAAAATATTAGCGAGGTCAGCCTCTATGATGACCAAGTTGAGCTGAGCGATCTCCTCTTGGAGTTTGGTGGGCAATGATTTTAACATGGCATTTAAGCTAACGGGCTTTCGACTGAGCGCATCAGCAATGACGTTGGCCTTGCCTGGATGGTAATTTATTCCAAGGTCATAATCCTTGACCAACTCTAACCATCTTCGCTGGTGGAGATTTAAATCAGGCTGAGTGAAAATGTACTTGAGGCTTTTGTGGTCGGTAAAAATTTGGCACCTTTTTCCAATGAGGTAGTGTCTCCAAATTTTTAACGCATGTACTACTGCAGCCAATTCCAAATCACGAGTAGGATAATTTCCCTCATGAGGTCATAGCTGTCGTGATGCATAGGCTACTACCTTGCTGTCTTGCATCAACACGCAACCAATACCTTGTCTGGAAGCATCGCAGTACACATCAAAAATGCGATAAATGTCTGGTAGAGTCAATACAGGTGCGGTTGTCAGTCGTATCTTCAGCTCATTAAAAATCTTCTCACAGTCCTCTGTCCACTTAAACTTTGTATCCTTTTTAAGCAGCTCCGTCATGGGTTTAGCAATTTTGGAAAACCCTTCAATAAAACGATGATAGTACCCAGCTAATCCGAGGAAACTCCGGATCTGTGTCACGGTCATGGGTGGTACCCACTTGAGCACATCCTTTACTTTGCTCGGGTCCACGGCTATACCTTCGGCAGATAGTACATGTCCGAGAAACCCAACTTTCTTGAGCCAAAATTTGCACTTAATGAACTTGGCGTATAGCTGATGGTCGTGGAGCCGTTGTAGTACTGCTCGGAGGTGATCCTTGTGTTCCTCTTCCCCCCTTGGAGTAAATGAGGATGTCATCAATGAAGACTACCACGAATCTGTCGAGGAAGTCCATAAATACTTTGTTCATCATATGCATGAAGAAAGCAGGGGCATTGGTGAGACCAAAGGACATCACGGTATAATCATAAAGACCGTACTGAGTAGTGAATGCGGTCTTAGGAATGTCTTCCTTTTTAATCTTGAGCTGATGATATCCGGTTCGTAAATCGATTTTAGAAAATACCTTAGCCCCACAGAGCTGATCAAACAGATCATCAATCCTCGGCAGCGGGTATTTATTTTTGATGGTGACCTCATTCAGCTGGCGGTAATCTATGCACATACGGAGACTACCAACCTTTTTGCCCACGAAAATTGCAGGTGATCCCCACAGTGAAGAGCTGGGACGAATATAACCTTTCTGGAGTAATTCGTCAAGCTGTTTCTTTAGCTCCACCAATTCTGATGAGGGCATCCGGTAATACTTCTTGTATAATGGTGCGGTTCCGGGCACAAGATCTATGGCAAACTCCAGTTCCCAATCTTGTGGCATGCCTGGCAGTTCTTCTGGAAACACATGAGGGTACTCACTGACCATAGGAATAAATTCCAATTAAACCACAGCAGTGCACACTAATTCTGGCTTGGGTATATTCTTGCGAGCATAGAATTTGATGAGCTGCCCATCCAGACTGGTCAGATTGACTTCTCGGGTTGCGCAGTTTATGCAAACTTGATATTTGGTCAACCAATTCATACCCAATATAATATCCAGCTTTTCAAACTCAATGATTATCAGAGATGTTGGAAAACAGACCCCGTTGATACTGATCTCCAGATCACGGTAGACCATATTGCTCTTGATTATAGATCCCGGGGTTTGTACCAGCATATTTTTGCCCAAAAGTGTGCAAGGAAAATTGTTTTGGGCGGCAAAACTCCAAGAAATAAAAGAATGGGAAGCCCAGAGTCAAATAAAATTATGGCAGGTATGTCATTAACAAAAAACATACCAATGACGACTTCTGACTTCTCTTGGGATTCATCGGCGAAGATATGATGCACGTGCCCGGTGAAGTTTTGCTGGTTTGAACATGACTCCATAAAATTGACTTGCAGCCGGCTTAGGGCATTCGTCTTGTTGTTCTTGGGGCACTGCTTTGCATAATGTCCGTGTTGTCCTCAAATGAAACAAGCATTATTGCACTGACACTCCTCAAGCATTGGATTGGTCACAATATTCTTGACTTGGGTGGTGTTCTTGTTAACATTCTGTTACCAATTTTGCATGTATTCCACCTGAGTCTGCTGCCAAGTACGAGCCTTTTGCACAGGTGGCCCATCCTTCTTTGACTCAAACTTGCACTTGTTGTCGTTAGCAGGCCTATTATCGGATATCAGCTTGTGCTCCCGTTCAGCAATGAACGCCTTGTCCACCAGAGTTTGGCAATCCGTGAAATCAAACATACCGAGAGCACACCGAAGTTGCGGATTCAAACCTCCAAGAAATCTGTCAATCTTTCTTTCTTCGGTGGCCACGCCATACAGAGAGTAATGGGCCAAATGATTGAATTTTTGCAGATATTCAGACACAGACTGATTTCCTTGGACGAGTGCGAGAAATTCACGCTGCTTGGTCTTCATAACTCCAGTAGGGATGTGGTATTTTCGAAACTTATCCTTAAATTTCTCCCAGGTGATTTCCTCATCACTCGGCCACATGGCCTTGGCATTTTCCCACCATGTGGCAGCTGCGCCTTCAAGGTAATGAGTTACAAATGTAACTTTATCATTTCCTTCAGTACGGGCAATATCAAGCTTTTTCTCCATTGTACGCAACCAATCGTCGGCATCCAACGGGTCAACAGCTTGACTAAAACTGGGTGGATTGGTCCTCTGAAAATCTAACAGCTTTGAATGATGACCATTCTAATTTCCATTCTGTCCAACCATAGCTTGAACACTTCTCAATATTTCAATCAGATCATTGTTTCTTTTCTCTTCAAATATACGCAGAATTTGCTCGGTGGAGGGAGGATCAGGCGGTGGAGGTGGTGGCTGAACGTACGGCTCGGGAGAATGTCCTACCTGTCGTGCGGAACGATGAACAGGAGTTCCCTCACGAACGTTGCTACTGTTGCCTCCCCGTGTCATCCTATTGTGAATTTTTCCCAAGACAACACAATCGAGATGAGAAACACCCAAAAATAAAATTGGGGAAAAGCCAGCGACAAATCCCGGAAGAAAGCAGAAAAAGCGAAAAATACGGCGAATAAAGTCTCAACATAATTATACATAGACTCATACATGAAAAGTAAACAACATGACTGGTTCACTACTCTCGTACAGGCAACGAAACATCATGACTACATCCATACATCAACCAGACAGCTTCGAATACTCAAAGATACTACTGCTCTGCTGGTGCTGCGGCGTCCTCCCCTGAAGTGGTCTCGGATCCCGAACTGACGTGGTTAACGGAAACCTCCGGGTCAAAGGTAACACGACAGCGCTGCCTCGAGGGCTCTCCCTCAGGGGCAGGGGTAGGATGAAGCATCGGGGCTACAGGGGTAGCGAGAAGTGAGACCCACTCGGCCGAAGTACTGAGAGGGTTCGCGGCCGAGACGCCCGTGCTACTCAGGGGATTAATTGGTGAAATAGGGAGCTAGAACTGACTGGGACATAAGGGGTAAATCCCAGTGAAGACGGAGTAGTGGCGGATCTAGCAGTGACCAAAGTAGTGGCTAAAGAAGTACGAGTATGAGTCAGCTCTCGAGCCAGCTCGTGGATCATGAGATAGCTAGCCATGATATAACGAGCAAGGTGGCTAGCAACCTATCAGACTCCGGATCAATGAGAGGGAAACGGACATGACCGTTGTCGTGCAGAGATGGGTAGTAGTAAAAACCTGGGTGGTTCTGCATTCGGACCTCGTTGTAACGAAGCTCGACAAGGACCTCGAATGCAGCAAACTGGACAGCCTGAGAAGCGGTGGAGGCATAACCGCTCCGAGAAGTGTGAGTGTAAGAGCTGGAATCGAAACTAGTGCGCGGAGTGACCACTGCGTGATACTCTAATACTGAATCAGCTAGATGCTCCCGGTACACACGATAGACTGGGTCGTCTCTGAGAGGATACAGCCGACGCCACACGTTGCGAAGGAGGTGCGGTGACGTGTACGGCATCAGCTGCAACTGGCAGGGATACGGCATCGGAGCCATCTACACTCACAACCATTAGCAGGTTAGCATAAAAATATATAAACCGAATGCATGAACTCAATAATCAACACAAATTACTACCGGCACTCAACTAAAAAACGCGTATGTAGCGCGTCGTAGCCTAGCGTGGCCTACCGTCAGCGCGGCTCTGATACCAAGCTTGTGGCACCCCGACTCAGAGCGACCGGTTTACCATACATTGCCAGCCCAGAGACCATGTCTTCTAGCAACGCACAACATCTTGGTACAGAATAACAACCGCTTTATTGATGCTAGCGGAATAGAGTTACATTACAACAGCTGTCGAGGCCAAGCGGCACACTCGGTGCGGCTGAACAATATGTACATTATTTAGTGAACATAAATGGGCCTCGATCCAAACAACTACGTGGCAGCAGAATAACATCGTGGCGGAAGCTCCATATCACAGGGACACCGATGTGGACACGATCTAGACTCGGACAGTGCTCTCCTCCAATGATACTTTCCTGAAATCTGGCATGACACGCCAGGTCAGTACATTGAATGTACTTGCAAGCTCACAACAGGCATCATCATAATGACAAACAATATCATGATATTTAACCAATTATTAAAAATGCAACACTATATGCCAACATGTTGTGATCATGCTCGAACGTCCCTCGGGACAGCTTACCAACCGTGATCATCTCTGGATCACAAACACACCACCAAAGTGGTCAGAATACACCACCAAAGTGGTCTTTGTCAAGAACAACTCGTGATCCTTACGACGATCACAACCATGACCATCATTTGGTCCCAAATGCCTCAATGGCCTTTCTGCCATCCATCAACAATGCCCCGTCGTGATGGCCGCCGATCGCATCTGATTCCGCTGCGCGCCATCTCGCTGTCGTCGCTTGTGGTCCGTCATCCGCTGCAAACTCTACGAGAGTGCTGCCCCTAGGCCCCGTTGGTTCGGCTGCATCGAGTAGCCAAACAAGGTTTCTACGCTGCTGCTCCGCCGAGATCTGCCTCACGCCGTGATCCTAATCCGCTGTGTACAGCGTACTCTGCTGGCGGTCGTCCGCCGTGCCGCACCCGATTGTACAGGTACAGGGATCGATTAAGGTTGTTTTGTGTTGAGTTGATCTGTTCTAAACTCACACACGGATCATGGTCATCTTGTTTTAATACTTCTGCCTTGCACTCGGAACGAGGAAATCAAAAAGCATGGCTATTCTGGGTCACATGGATCAAGGAAATTATTAAACCAAGCCTAGCTTCGTACGGCTTGTAGAGGAATCGATCAGGCTAGTATGTGCATTGCTGCCGATGCCTTGCTTTGGAATCTAGCTAACAACGGATCCCGTCGACGAAACCTCCACACACGGAATCCGGCGCCTCTTCATCCTTGTAATCACCGAGTCCTCTGCCCTGATGAGGTTCTCGCTGCTCCGAAATCTTCACCCGACGACTTGGCAAGCCGAACGAGCAACTGCTCGGAAACTGCAGGTCTCTACCACGCCTGCTGCCGCTGCTACCCACGTCATCAAAAATAGCCTATCATCTAGCCAACTGTACGGCCAACCGGACGGCCGGAAGATCCACATGCACATGTGCATGCGTGCTACAAGGACAGGGATGCAAATTACGGATCCCAACTAGTACCTAGTATTAGTTTATTTATTTTATTAGATTGTTGATTAACGGACTAACTTGTTTGATTGTTAATCTACTGCATGTACATCATACAAGGAAAATAAGTCTACTTCTTGGAAACACTTAAGGAGGACTCCGGATTAAATGTGCGGATGCACTACACAGAGGAAATGATTATAGTGAAAATTGCTATGGTGGAAATATTGTCCGGAAAATTACACATAACCTGGAAAGGGATTTCAAAGAAGTGTTTTTATGGAGCATCACTTGTGTATGGAAGAATATGAGAGTCGCTCCAAGGACAAGGAAATTGGCTCTTCATTTATCGGTATGTCTAATGATAATATTTGCACTGGTACTCTTTCAAATAGTTGGATTATGGTGTTGGTATATATATACATCATTCATTGTTGGAATACTATAGCAACTTTATTGGCATGCAACAATTTCAAAGGAAGATTGATGTACTTTGCATTGGAAATTAAATCATGAAACTCCCTTGTGGAGGAAAAATATTATTGTTATAGGACACTCTATGCAACTTTAGTGGGAAGGTATTTGATTTATTATTCTATCTTGGAATCTATTGATTATGGCATACTATTTGGAAAAGGAAGAGTGGAAATATTGCTCAATGGTTAACTTAGTGCATTTTGGATTTTCACACAATGATCTATCTTTCTTGATGTCCATTGGAAGTTGGCAAACCAAATTGTTTATATTTGGCAAAGATAACTCCATATGGAGTAATATCGACAATGGGAACACATGCTTGGAATCTTATTATCTACATCATCAATGACTTGGTCACATATCTTGGAACTATATCAATAGGCTTATTGATTCTGGAATTTAAAACTTTAGTGGGAGGACTATGGTACATGTGAAGCATATATGTTTTTTAATACACCTTGTTTATTAAGGTGGATGGACATGAAAGTGCTTCACATCGGGTTCTTTTTATATATACTTATGGTATTTATTTTTCACTCCCACTAGAGGTCTGATTATTTATTTTACCACATTCATTGATGACTGCACTTGATATGGTTATGTTTATACTTTTTCAAAATACAAGTCGGAAGATTTTATTGTGTTGGTCACATGTTATACTGAAGTGGAAAAATCAATTGATTAAATAATATCATATTTTAATAACCGATTGGTGGGGGAAATACACTTCAGGAATATATCATTTGTATGTAAAGAGCATGGAACTATTCACCATTGAAATACACCGTACACTGCACAATTGAATGGAGGAGTTGAATGTCTTGTATACTCCCTTGTTTCCTTGGAAAGAAGCATTACATACTGTGACTGGAAGGAAATCTTCTACTTTGGCATGAAATTCTCAGTTATTACAAAGCGTACGACAGGAATTTTTTCATGGTTATTCTAGTGATTCAAAGGGTGTTTCCTTAATTATCTGGAAAAGGAATACTGGTGGAAAGTAGGAACACAATCATTTTTATGATCAAGGGTGGAATTATTGATAATCATACTATAGTATAACATTGACCACAAAGGAAACTACAAGTGAAACTCCTGACACTAACATGCTTAGGATAAGTGGGAGGAATTAACTTAGAATGTCATCTCTTGACAATTGTTATGTGTTTTTGGAGGAAGACGCTCTAAATTTTAGAGGAATCACTAAATTCTCTTAAGAAGGTTTGTTCATTAATGTCAACTATGGGTGGAAGAATTGCGGGAAGGAATAAACTCAAGTGAGGAAGATTATAGTTTGGGAACTTAATATCATACCAAATAACTGCAAGACTAATGTCTAGAAGTGTTTTTTTGTAAGGATATTTGGCTCACTGGAATATTATAATGTCACTCTTGTTATTCAATTATTCATAGAGAGGGAAATATACTTTAGGGCCTGTTCGGTTGACAGGGAAAATGGAGGGGTTTGGGAGGGATTGGCAGGGATTACACCCTCTACAAGTCAAAACCTCCTTCAATCCACCCCAATCCCCCTATGAGGAGGTGTAACCGAACAAAGCCCTATGGAAACTCACTCTCCTAGAATTTTGGGAAAGAGGAACTAAAGACATGGTTTGCTAATTGAGTATATTAATGTATGGTCTTATAACAAGCTTCACATCAATGGAATAGAAGGTCATATGGTTTTCTAAATGAAGCAAGGTGGTCATCTACACACGTAAGTGTAAAGTATTTGCATTATTATTGTATATGTTAACATTGTTTTGTTGTTTGCAATGATAAGTCACATTGATGGAAGTGAAAGCTTGGTCATCTTTTAACTTTCATATGAAAGGAACATTTGAAACATTGCTTTACGAGTTGAAATACATAGAAAATATTTTGAAGTGTTTCTCTATGGAAAATTGCAAATCTGTTAAAATACCTTTGATAAAAGGGAATCATACTCGGTGAGGAATTATATTTGAACACCTAAGGAAAAATGGAATAATAAATGGTACTGTGATTCGTATGTATCTTCATTACATTATCATACCTTAGCTACCGGAATTTATGTTGCATTCAAGCAGTGGAAGGAAAGACGAGCAGCTGTGGAGATCTCACACATCATTTAAGATTGTGGAAAGTGCATCACAACTTGCCACTTATTCTGAAATTTATATTAAAGGTAAACACATTGAGGAAGCCATTACTCTATCTACAAGATGAGAAATAAGTCCAGGTACGCATATTCAATTTTTTCATAGTACAAATATGGTGCAGGTTCACTGACCGAAGTCAGGAATTTTGTTCAAAACATGGTTAATTATGGAACTTCATTTACGGATTGGATTTGATTTTTATGTGGTTTTGAAAATTTATTCAACATGGTTATCAAATATTTTGACTCAATGTGGAATTATGCAAATTATCGATATATGTGACTGGAAATAATTGATGCGGAATTTCACTTGAGGAAACAAATTACTCAAGGTGCCTATAAAGGTGGAATTACACTCGAGGAAATAATACTCGAGGTGCCGAGGACAGCTATGCTGGAATTATTAGGCAGAAACTGAAGGTCTTTAGAGATCTTAAGTGTCACAACAAGCAAACATATTGAGGGAAGGTATATTTCTTTGGATTTTCTACCTAGTATTAATATGGTTGCTAGTCCCCTGACTAAGCTTCTTACTCAGGAGGTATTTGGTAAGCTTGTTAATAATATGGGCTTACGGATATTTGAATGATCGTTTTGGACAAGTTGGAGATGTTGGAATTATGTGTCCTGCAACTATATTCAAATTACTAGGAATTACTAATATTCGAAATACCTCATTATGCAATTATACATGTATTTATGCATGGAATTACTTTACATGATTATCTTGGAATTATCACTTGTTGGAACGTACTTAAATTATATGCTTAAGGAAGCTGGTCGATTATCAGTGGAATACAATATGCTATATATATTGGAAAGACTACCCGGGTACAGTGATAATCGGGAGGAGCTAGATCATACAGTTAGATTACAGCCCTAATGTTGATCTACATAATTAGAGGAATTTACACTCTATTATGGCGTGTTGCTCACAAGCACGTGCTCCGGGGACACAACGGGTAGAATCCATTAACAGAAAATTTTGATCATGGTTGGTAATTTGGTCTGGAGTCTATCCCGGAAAACTAGTTGAAAAGACTAAGAATCTTATCTGTATAAGAGATGGACTCTTTGGAAAAACAGTATAAGAAGGTCCCTACCCCCTTGCCTCAGATATGCGAAT
Source organism: Triticum urartu (assembly GCF_056163025.1). Taxonomy (NCBI): domain Eukaryota; kingdom Viridiplantae; phylum Streptophyta; class Magnoliopsida; order Poales; family Poaceae; genus Triticum; species Triticum urartu. The sequence continues at coordinate 64,246,133 of NC_141875.1, read as the reverse complement.
TGTGAGCGGCACCACATATAAGCGCAGATGAATTAGGGGGTAGACCGCAAAACCCTAAATTTCTAACATCGCCGCCATCGACTTCCCGTCCCTCGCAACCATGTATCACGAGGAGGTCGATGACATGGGCTCTCTCCAGGACATGGAGGCTGCCATATGCAGCAGCAGCAGGGACCTGTCAACGAGCTCGATCGCGTCCTGTTCCCTAACGCCAACGGAAATGTGGTGGTCGCCGCTGAGGCCGGCTCGGACCATTGGGAGGTCCTCCACCACCGCCACGAGAAGCTCTCTATCCGGAACACCTTGCTCTTCCAAGGGAGGCTCTATGCCACCACTTTACACCCGCCGTCACTGGAGATCCTGCAGCTGTACCCTCCCGGACCAACACTCGATAACATGGTCGCCACGGTGTCGGGCGTCGTGCGCTTCTCGCGCTACAGTGACACCCTCCACCTTGTGGAGTCCGCCGGACGGATGCTGCTCGTCGTCCGGCATGTCATGGGTCGAGTAACCCCAAGTGAGCGGCAACTGATGACATTCGTGACCTTCGCGGTGGACTTCGACGACGAGGACAACAACGGCGGCCGCCCGACGCTGACGCCGGTGAGCGGCCTTGGCGACCGTGCACTGTTTCTCGGCGGTGACGTATGCCTGTCCGTCTCGGCCAGGGACCTCCCTTCGCTGAGCAGCAACTCCGTCTACTTCTCCACGCCCTTCTAGCCTCCTCAAGTGCGCTCGGTGGCAGCCGCTGATCCTGGCCGTTGGAGGCGGTCCGAGGAGTTGGCGACGGAACGCCAGATACACGACAGGAAGGAGAGGATCCGACCCTCGGTGCTCCCCTTCACCATTGCCGATCATCTCCTCACCTTCTGCCACCCTCGTGAGTGGACCAAAGGGCTAATTTTCCACAAGTACCATGTCATACCTGAATCTTAAGGAACTGCGGAACAAGATCAGGGCAAAAGACCTGCAGCTGTGGCTTCCACTCGTCCCGAGCAATCTAGAGTAGAGGGTTCAAATTAAGATGCAAAAATGGTCTTCCAGAATCAAGTAAGCACTCAATAACTGAAGGATGAGTCTTGTAAATCTTTTTTATCGACCGACTGTGGTCTTTTTACTTTCAATTTAGTTGACGCTGGTGAACTACTTTTGTTCTTTTTAGTAAAAATATTTTTTACGCTGCAACGGCGGGCTTACGCCGGCCTGAGCAAATATATTAAATCAACGTGAAACTTACAACTAGGTGAAGAGGAGGTACAAGGTGAGAAGGGGGAGGGGAGGGGGGATGGGGGGATGGTGAAAAAACAGAAAAGCTACATTCTCCCAGCTAAGAGCAACATCATTGATCTCCACTCTAGGAGAAGAGACCTCTTTAGCTCGGAGGAGCATCTATTAGACCATAACATGAGATCGTTCACGCAGGCGCGGAGCAGCTTGTACGCATCCTGTATTTCAGCTCTGAACACTTGCGCATTTCTTTGCTTCCAGATATTCCACGGGATAGCGATGATCACCGTAGGTTGGACTTTGTCATTCATCAGTGAGCCCCAGCATGTTGCGATGGAGTTGGGCGTAGTATGGCAGAGAGAGTTGAGCTCAGCCCAAACTTGACGAGTTTGGGTGCACGTGAAAAGCAGGTGGTTGATAGACTCAGAGTTGTTGCAGAAGGGGCAAGAGGACGTAGTCGCAATGCCCCTCCTGAATCTTCGTTCGTTGGTGTAGAGCATGTCTTTGTGTGCGAGCCATAGGAACAGCCGACACTTGTTTGGGGCATAGTTCTTCCAGATTGCAGGCGCCATCGGATCCACTGGTCGGTCCATCCATAGTGCCCCGTATGCGAAGGACGTGGTCAGAGGTTTACCTTCGAGCCTGCTGATTCTCCGGTCAGGTACCTGTTCATTCAAGGAAAACATGGCGAGGATAGAGCGGATAGATTCGAGGTCTCTCTCTACAGCATGCGAGAGTCGTGGGGCGTGGTAGGTGTTTAGTTGTGGGTGGGCTAGAACAGCTGCAATGGAAGCGTTAGGTCTAAGAGTGTGGGAAAAATGGTCGGGAACTGAACTGCTAGAGTGGTGGTGTGGTTAGGGATCCATAAGTCAAGCCAGAATGTCGTGGAGCGACCATCGCCAGGGATTACCCTGGTGATAGCACGGAGCAGAGGAAGACCCTTTGCCATGTCGTGCCAGATAACAGTGTCAAGACGCGCTGGGTCGCCAAGGTCACGATGGTGGCTCCATCCGTCGGTGGAGGCCAGGTGGTTTGGCTCGGAGGTTATGCAGTGTGAGTGAATTTTGAGAAGTTGTTTGAGGAGAAAACACGGGTTGAACTGATGCAACAACAGAAACCCAAGATCCCCACGAGAGAAGGGAGCACAGACCGCATCCCACGCAACTTTACACTGACCCCCAGAGATCGTATCCTGTCCTGCCTAGAAGAAAGCCCGACAGCGACTATCGATGGCCTGGATTGTACCTAAAGGAAGTAGAAGATCAGACATCGCATAGAGTGGGAGGGCACAAAGGACTGCCCACACTAGGATTGCCCTGCCGGCTAAGGATAGGAGCAGGCCCCGCCAACCAGCGAGTCTTCGATCCACTTTGTCTCTGATGAAGAAAAAAGCCGATAGGTTAAGCTTGTGAGTGGATAGAGGGAGTCCCTGATAGCTTTGAGGGAAGGAGGCCACAGGGCAGCCCAGCACCGCAGCCATAGAGGAGGCGAGAGCATCATCCACATGAATAGGGGCAAAGGTGCTCTTGTGAAAATTTATTTGGAGCCCGGTGGCGGCCGAGAATTCTAGTAGAATTGATTTAACATGAGTTAATTGCTCCAAGCTAGCCTTAAGGATAATTAGAGTATCATCGGTGTACTGAAGGAACGGGCATGGGAGAGAGCTGTCCAGAGGGTGGTGAAGGAGCCCCGAAGCTGATGCGTGCAGAATAAGATGCCGAAGAATGTCGGCGATGAGGATAAATAGGTACGGAGACATGGAGTCGCCCTGGCGCAATCCTTTTTTGCAGTGAAACCAGGGCCAAGGGTCCCATTTAGGAGCACAGAGGATTGGCTCGATCTATTTAGTTGCTCTATCCAGGAGCACCAAAGTGGGGGGAAACCTTTCGCCTGCAAGACGGCTGCAATGGCATCCCAAGATATTGAGTCAAAGGCTTTTTGGAAATCTAGCTTAAGAACAATAGCAGCCTTTTTGCGCTTGAAGCAAGAATGGACGATATCCGCAGCATACGTGAAATTGTCTGCGATCCCTCTACCCCGGACAAAACCAGATTGGTCATGGTGGATTATATGGTTGATGAAAGGTTGAGTCCGGTTAGAGAGGCATTTGGATGTGATTTTTATAACACAATTTTGCAGGGACACAGGGCGGTAGCTCCCTGGTTCATTGGCGCCAATTTTCTTGGGGATGAGAACTATGAAGGCTTTATTGATCCGTTTAAGATCCGTGGAGCAGCTGTGGAACACGTGTAGCAGACTGAGAAGGTCATTTTTTTACCAAATCCTAGTTGGCTTTAAAGAAGGCAGGGCCCAAGCCATCCGGTCCCGGGTTGGTGTTGTCATTCATGCCCCAAAGAGCGGATTTGATTTTGCATGGAGAGAAAGGTCGGATAAGACTGGCCGCATCAAGGGAGGAGAGGGCAGACGAGGCGACGAGACTAGGTAGATCAAAGTTGATAGAGGAGGCGGCAGGGGTTCCAACCAGATTTTTGAAGAAGTGAAGTAGAATTTTTTCTTTCTAATTGTGGGAAGAGAAGCTCGATCCCTCAACCATCTGGGACTTGATCTGTTTCTTGCGGAATCTGACAGAGGCGCAGGTGTGCAGGTAAGCGGAGTTTTCGTCTCCAAGAGTGCACTCCCTAATTTTTGCACGCTGACTCCAATAGATGGACAAAATTTTATTGTGGCGGTGAAGGGAGAGCTTGACCGCTACGCGAAGTTGAAACTCCTCTAGTTTGTCCAAAAAAAGTGATGGTGGTTGAGAAGTTTTTTGCAATGGTTTTGGGAGATTTTGCGTTGAAAGCCCATTGTTTAGCCATGCATCTAGTCCTCTTAATTTTAAGGCAAATCTTGCCCGCAGGGTCCAGGTGGCCGTGGTTGACGCTAGACCAGTTTTTTTTCACCAAGTCTTGGAAAAGGGGGTGGTGTAGTAAGTTGTTGTTCAAGCAGAACACCCTAGACTTAGGTATCGACGTGGATGCCGGCAGGCAGATAGGCACTTGGTCGGAGGTAGTCCGAGAGCAAGATATTAGCGAGGAGTCCGGGAAGGATTGGGACCAAAGTACGTTGATTAAGGCGTGGTCTAGCTTAACCAAAATGGGATTGTCTTGTTAATTGGACCAAATGTATATGCGTTCGAGTAGAGGGAGATCTTACAGCTGCAACAAATGAATCATGGAAGAAAATAGCATTGCCTCGGCGTGATTAAAATTCACGTTCGATCTCTCGGAAGGGTGGAGAGTCAAGTTAAAGTCGCCGATGATAGTCCAGGGGCCGGTGATCATCGTCTTGAGAGTAGATAGGGAGTTGAGGAAAACAGGCTTTAGCGAGTGATCACAAGGGTCGTAAACATTAGTGACCACAAAGGAGCGGTCAGTCGCCCTGAACTCGAACCAACATGTTAGTGAGAAGATGTCAGGATGAGTTTTAGTGCAAATGACAGAGTCGTTGTCCCAAGACGTGAGCAGCCCACCCGAGGCTCCATGAGATGGACAGAAGTGAAAATTCCTAGACAAAGGCGGGAGAAAGGTGGAGGCTTTAAAAGTGTCTACGTCCTGGAGTTTGGCCTCTTGCAAACAAATAACCGCAGAGGGGTTGCTTAACAAAGCCGAGTTCACATCATTACATTTGTCCGGGCGACCCAGACCACAGACGTTCCAAGATAGAATACGTAGGTGTCTATTCATTGGGAATAGCCGGATACAACAGAGCAAAGAGCAAGGACCCGAGGCAAAAAGTAGAGATAGACACCGAATAGAGGTTGACCCTAGAGGCCAGCAAGCCTAGCGCAGGCAGATAGCAGAAACCTAAATAAGAGAAGAGGAAAAAAAATAACTCGGGGTAGCAGGTAGGCCGCCAGATGCCCTCCAAAGAAACTAAGGCTAAAACTAAAAGGGGAGCCTAGTTCAAGATTAGCGAGAGGTCGAGAGCATCCAGGGATGGAACCGCAGGTGTACATGTCGATGTCACACATCATCGTTGATCGGGGCCACCTTGTGGAGGTCGATCTCGCTGACCCCGCATGCGTTGGCGAACTGAAGCACATCCTTGCGAGGCAGAGGGGGGCCCGCCATCCGCAGCCAACTCCATCAGTTCCACGACTGGGATCAGTGCGTCAGGGGCTGTGCTCGACCCCTCGCGCCGAAGTTTCTTCCGCAGCTTAGCCTTCTCCAGCATGGTCAAGCGGTTAGGGTTTTCCGCTTGCTTGAGACGGGCACTACGCCTAGAGTAGATTATGGCTGGAGAAGCAGCGCACAGCAGCATGGAAGGAAAGGCAGCGGGCGACGGTGGTGGCAAAGCCACCAGAGCAGTAGAGGCGTCCTGGACCGCTACGGCACCGTCCACCAGCATGGGGTCCGGGCTGCCGCTGTCGAAGTGGTCGATGGCAGCGAAGACCTTGTCAGTGCCGGTGAGGACGTTTCTGAAGCCACGACCGCGGATGTCTTAGCAGAACACCAAGACATCGGTGAGCGGCATGCGGCCGGCGCCCACCGTGGCCACCCTGTCCAGGAAGCCAATGGAGCAGGAGGCAAGGTTGGTGACGATGAGTTTGGGGGAGCCCGCCGGACGCATTGGGATGCGGTAGAAGCCGCGCTCGTCATTCTCGCCGGTGACATGAACGTCGTAGAAGCCGGCGTACAACTTGATCTCCACCTTCTTCGGGCGAGCGTCCAAGGGCACAGCCCGAACCATGGGCTTGTGATTAGCCATCATGGTTAGGCCGCCCGGCAGGTGGACCACCCTATCGCAGTGCCCCGCGTCAGTTGGGGGAGGAGGAGGTGGCGCAAGGGCGGGATCCATCCCAGCAGGGAAGTCACTGTCACCACCATCTCCATCGCCATTGTTGCCCCCACCACCAAAGAAATCGTCGCCGGAGTCAGAGACAGGGAAAGCAGGGTCGGGTGGGAGCTGCTCTGAACGGATGACAAGAATGGCGGCAATGGCACCAAGGCCAGAGAAGCCATGGACCGAGATCGAGTGCGGCACGTTGGTGAGGCTCCTAGCTTTGACAGAGATGAGAACAGCAGAGTAGTCGATCCCGGTGAGGCACACTAGGCCGATCTCAATGGGGCTCGCGAAGGGGACAACAGAGTAGACTATGTTTGGGGCGAACCAGTATTCAAGGGGGAAATCCTCAGTGTTCAGAGCTGCAACAGTGCCAAGGCGAAAAAGGAAGCAGTTGTCAGTGTCCTCATGGCGGATAAGCTCTACAATGTTCACCGGGAAGTTGAAGGGGCCATTGAGAATAGAGAGCTCGCGTTCATAGGCGGAGCCGAAGATCACTAAACTGGCTCCATGGGAGGAAGCACGGAGAGCAACCCGCGGGTCGCTCGCGCCCGTTTGCAGGGCCCGGTGAACGCAAACATGAGGTGAAGGGTGGGGAGGGTTGACATAGGTATAGGCTAGGTTTTGAAAGTGTTCGATTGGGACAAAAGGCATGAAAACATTGGCGTAATTTTTGCGGTGGCGCGGAGGAGAGGGGGGGAATATAGGCGGGATGGCGCCCGAGTCCGAAGATTCCTCCCCTGACTCGAACTCAACTTCGTTGGGATCTTCTTCTTCCTTCTCTTCGACCCCCTCGGCACCCTCCTCTAAACTGGCTACTGGCTCGGGGGAGGCGCAAGCAGGAAGGGGGTGGGGTGGGAGGTCATGGGAGAGGGCTGGCGGTTGGGTGCGGAATCGGAGGCGGGGGAGTTGAGGTCGAGCGGGATGAAATCCGCCATGGGAGCGGGGGAGGAGGTGGAGGTGGTGTGGGAGAGCTTGGAGGACTAGGGTTGGAGTGGCTAGGGGAGGAAGGAGGAGATGAGTGTGTGGGAGAGGGGGAGGGCTGGGGGGCTGTGATATAGCGTGGCAAAACCTTTGGGTGTGCCCCGTGATCCAGCACCGGCGGCAATGGATAGGATCCCTACATGTAGCGACCTTATGGTCAAGAGCTAGGTAGCGGTGGCAGCGCCTCATGAAGTTTTGATTCTTTGTCCGAGGGGAGGAGCGTTTGGGAGGCGAGGTGTGGTTCTGCATGCTATAAGGGGGAGAGAGGAGGGCATGGGCAAAAGATTTGCCAGGCACGCAGCCGGCGTGGGAGCGCGGCAGGCGAGGAGGCAGAGCCGCGGAGCCCTCGGGTGGCGCAAAATCAAAATCCATGAATAGGAGCTCCGGGTTGGGCGTGATGGCAGGTAGCGCCTGGGATGGGACGGGGGGAACCGACCAAGCAGGAGCGGACTGGGGCAGTGGCAAAATGCCAGGGGCCAGGCAGTCTAGAGCGATAGCTGGTCTATGCTGCCGAGTAGCCCACGTCCTGGTGGTGGGAGGCAACGGTTTGTTGGATCCTAGTTTATGCCGAAGATAATGCATGTCCCATGAGGTGGATTGTAGCGGTGGGGCCGGCAGAGGCAGAAGACTGGGCACGGAGCAGTCCAGGAGGAGAGGCCGAGGACCAGCTTTCCTCGCATGAGAACGAGGAGCGGTATGGGGGGAGCGCGAAGTTGACTTGTGGGAAGCTGATTCTCTCGTGGGGACCTTAGTTGCATGGCGGCTTGCGATGGGATAGGCGGGGGGTGATCCGCAACAGAGGAGGAGTTGACACGCGGGAGCGTCACCAAATCCAGATTGGTCTGAGAGCAACCAATGGGGCGGCACGCAGATCTTGTGCATGCATGCACCGGAGGCAGAGCACGCGTAGCACAGAGCATAGCAAAGTGGTTTTGAAAAATGGCGGGATGTGGAGGAGGTGGAAACACAGCAGGGGTGGTGGCAGCTAGCGGCGAAGCAGCGGGAGCAGCGAAGAGAGCGGTGTGCGAATGCTTGGTGGCTAGTAGGCTTGCATGGAAGGATACGACAAGGTTTTTGAAATTGATGCCTTCGAGCGAGACAACGAACTTAGCCGCTGAATCATTTGCCACGTTAACCGAGAATAAACAGGGACTTAACTGTGTAATCGCAGGAGACTCAGAGGAAGAGCCTAACCAGGCCTTGAGCAGGGAGTGAACCGCCGCCGGCGACGATGGTGGCAAGGGTAGCAAGATCTTGATCCAGACCCTCGCTCGCGGTTCCGCCGACGTGGCGGGGGTAAGAGGATGACATACCGTGGAAGCGAAGAAGGTGAGGCAGTACTGTAGTAAAGCATCACCAGGGAGCCGCAGTGGTGGCCCTTTGTTGTCGAGCGGCCGCCGGCGAAGCATGTCCGGGGTTGAGGCGGAGAGGAAGCCCGAGCGCAGCCTGAGCGCACGGCGAAGGTCGTCGGCTGACGCGAGGGAGAGTAGAGCCTCATCTCTCGGGGAGGCACGCAGACCGAAGAGCGCGCCGGGCGCACGTCGCCGCGTGCGTCAGGCGGACCCGCACCACCGTCAGCGGGAAGGGGCGAGAGAGGGGGCATTGAGCCTACAGCCGGTGGCGGCCGGGGCCGGAGTGACCGACGGCGCAAGAGCGAGCGGGGGCCTAGCCTACAGCCAATGGCCGGCGGCGCAGGGGCGAGCTGTCGCCTAGCCTATCGCCTTAGTAAAAATATGGATGTGTGCATGGGTTGTTGCAGAGACCAGCGTATACCTTGAAACGATATACAAATATCAAAGGCTATAAATTTTAGAATGCAATTTGAGATTGCTTAAACGCTAACTAATTTTGCCTATCATGTTGACATCCCACATTTTAATTGGATTTTGGATAGTACTTGCCAACAAAAACTTAAGTTTTTCTTTTGATACATGATCAACTCGGCACTACAAATCAAATCTCCTTCACTGCAAGAGTTTTTTCATTCAAATATACAATTGTGTCTTGACTAATTGCACTCCTCGAGCCTCAAGTCCAGTTAATGTAAATACACTGCTGTTGCTAGTTCTCATGGTTACTGTACATCGATGTCTTTAGTTCAGGAAGGTGTACCTGTATATTACTTCAACAAATCTCAAATTCATCAAAAGGCCAGCAATTGCTGGATCTTTCAAAAAACATATATATCTGTAATTAGCCAGCTAAAGACACTCTTGATTTTGGCATTGTTAGTGAGTGTGACGCCCCCGATTCAACCGTACATTAATCATACACGCAAACATATACGATCAAGATCAGGGACTCACGGGAAGATATCACAACACAACTCTAAATTAAAATAAGTCATACAAGCATCATATTACAAGCCAGAGGACTCGAATACAAGAGCTCGATCATAGACGAGTCAGCGGAAGCAACAATATCTGAGTATAGACATAAGTTAAACAAGTTAGCCTTAAGAAGGCTAGCACAAACTGGGGATACAGATCGAAAGAGGCACATGCCTCCTACCTGGGATCCTCCTGAACTACTCCTAGTCGTCGTCAGCGGACTGCACGTAGTAGTAGGCACCTCCAATGTAGTAGGAGTCGACGTCGACGGTGGCGTCTGGCTCCTGGACTCCGTCGTCTGGTCGCAACAATCGGGTATAGAAAGGGGAAAAGGGGGGAGCAAAGCAACCGTCAGTACTCATCTAAAGTACTCGCAAGCAAGGATCTACACTACATATGCATTGGTATCAATGAAAAGGGTAGCATCTGTGGACTGAACTCCAGAATGCCAGAATAATAGGGGGATGGCTAGTCCTATCGAAGACTACACTTCTGGCAGCCTCCATCTTGAAGCAGTAGAAGAGAGTAGATGGTAAGTTAACCAAGTATCATCGCATAGCATAATCCTACCCGGCGATCCTCTCCTCGTCGCTCTGTTAGAGAGCGATCACCGGGTTGTATCTGTCACTTGAAAGGGTATGTTTTATCAAGTATCCGGTTCTAGTTGTCATAAGGTCAAGGTACAACTCCGAGTCGTCCTTTAACTGAGGGACACGGCTATTCGAATAGATAAACTTCCCTGTAGGGGTGCACCACATTTCTCAACACGCTTGATCCCCTTTGGCCGGACACACTTTTCTGGGTCATATCCGGCCTCGGAAGATCAACACGTCGCAGCCCCACCTAGGAACAACAGAGAGGTCAGCACACCGGTCTAAATCCTATGGCGCAGGGGCCTGGGCCCATCGCCCGTTGCACACCTGCACGCTGCGAACACGACCGGTAAGCAGACCTAGCCTCCCTAATACAAGAGCAGGCGTTCCAGTCCAATCCGGCGCGCGCCGCTCAGTCGCTGACGTCAAGAAGGCTTCGGCTGATAGCATGACGTCAAGTGCCCATAACTGTTCCCGCGTAGTTGGTTAGTGCGTATAGGCCAGTAGCCAAACTCAGATCAAATACCAAGATCTCGTTAAGCGTGTTAATAGATGTAACCGCGGACGCCGACCAGGGCCAGGCCCACCTCTCCCCTAGGTGGTCTCAACCTGCCCTGTCGCCCCGCCACAAAGTAACTATCGGGGGCCGTTGGGAACCCAGGCCCACCTCTACCGGGATGGAGCCACCTATACTTTCAGCCCCCACATCGGAATCACTTGCGGGTACTCTACGAGCCGACCCGACTTTAGTCACCACCATGTATCATGTATAATACTGTAGTATGTATATACCCGTGATCACCTCCCGAAATGACCACGGCCCAATAATACAGCATAGCAGACGGACAAGAATGTAGGGCCACTGATGGAATACTAGCATCCTATATTAAGCATTTAGGATTGCACGTAAAGGTAACCACAGTAATAACAAAGACAGAATATGCATCAGAATAGGATTAACGGAAAGCAGTAACATGCTACACTACTCTAATGCAAGCAGTAGAGAGAAGGAGTAGGCGATGTCGGGTTGATCAAAGGGGGGGCTTGCCTGGTTGCTCTCGCAAGAAGGGTCCGTCGTTGATGTAGTCGATCACAGGGGTACCGAGAGCGGTCTCGGGGTCTATCGGAAAGAAGTAACGAAGGGGGACACAATAAATAACAGAGCAATCAAAGCATCACAAAGCATAACATGGCAATACGCGGAGCTAGAGGTGACCTAACGTAGGGATAAGTGATAGCGGCGAAGGGGGAAAACATCCGGGAAAGTATTTCCGGTGTTCCACGTTTTCGGACAGACAGACCGGAGAGGGAAAGTTGCATGTTCGCTATGCTAGGGATGTGTGGCTGACAAACGGACTGCGTATTCAAATTCGTCTCGTCGTTCTGAGCAACTTTCATGTACAAAGTTTTTTCATCCGAGTTACAGTTTATTTTCTATGAATTTTTAAAGTTTTGTGATTTTCCAGATTAATATTAATTTCGAAATATAAACTGTAAGTTCACTTTTGTCACCTAGTGTGTTGCCAGCCACAGTCAATGACATGTGGGGCCAGGTCAAAGTCAACAGTGTAGTCAGCTATTGACTAGGTCAACTAGTGAATAGTTCTTGTGGGTCCCGGATGTCATTGTCTATGGTTAACTAGACATTAATTAAGTTAGATTAGCTAACAGTGGGGGCCACCGTCATTGACTAGTAGTAGTTAAACTAACTAGTATGTAGCCCCTAAGATAATTTGCACGGCCGGCCGGTGGTGGTTGTGCCTACACACGAACACCACATGTGCTTGGACATGGCCACGGCCATGGCCATTAGCAGCAACTCGCAGCGGCTGGAGCAGGATTCAGTAGCATCTAGGAGCAGCGGTAGCTAGCAGCCAAGCGCATCGCTTAGGAGCAGCGGCAACGGCAACGGCAAGAGCACTAGAAGTGAGCAGCAACAAGCGGCGGTAGTCAGAGCAAGTAGCAACGGCAGCAGAACAGCAGTGGGAGGCGGCAACAAAGACACGCGCAAGAGGCAGTAGGCGAGCCGAGTGCGGGCGACGGGCATGGCGCGCGGCCAGGGCGTGGCCCGGAGAGACCGGGAGCAGCAGTTGTAGCGCAGCATCGAGCGGGACGGCGGCCGGAGCACGGGTCAGACGGGAATGGAGCTACGACTCACTTTCGAGTAGGTCAAGAGACTAGGCGGACTCATTAGAGCACTAGGAGAGCGATGGGGAGGACGACTAGGTGGGGGAAGCTTGGCAGCAAGGGCTTCGACGACCATGGTGGACGACGGAGCTCGGTGCTCGTAGGCTTAGGTGGTACGGCACGAAATCGACGGGAAAACAAAGGGGAAATCGAAGGGAGCTCACAACGGGGCTGTAGGGCAAGTCAGTGTGCTCGGGGATGCGTCGGGGATGGACTGGAGTAGCGGCAAACGACGGCGGACGGAGACGATGTGTACGCGGAGATGACCAAGTCGATGGCAAGCGTATGAGACGTCCCGACTCGATTCGATGCTCGGGATAGACGAAGTCGAGGGTGGTGTTACTCCTAGACATCTTCTCAGGCAACATGGAGGCCGGTGGCCATGACGACGACAGCGGCCATGGAGGGCGCCGTTCGGTTGTATGTTGCGGAGGAGAGAATGGCACGAGGGAGGAGAAGCAAGAGGGCTAGGGTTTGCTAGGGGGGTCGGGGCAGCCTTGTATATGCCGGGGGTGTGACGGATGGCCAGCACGTGGCCGATCTGCGACGTGGTCGGGCACACGGCGACCACCCAGCCCCTGGTGAGCAGTAGGAAGAAGAAGCAGGTGGGAATGGTGGGCTGGGCCATTTTGTTTAAATGGGCCAAGGTGCCCAGTAGGTTTAGGTCTCTTGGTTTTCTTTTTATTTCCCCTTTTTCTGTTACTGTTTATTTTTTTCCTACAGTTTTATAATAATATGAGCTAACAAATGATTTTAGTTAAATGTACAATTTAGAACCATAATATTAGGTAAGGTTTTGAGTTAGCACTAGTAGTGGCAAATTAGTTTGAAAAGCATTCATATTTATTTTAATTTGAAAGTCCATATAACTACTGCTGGAGTAGTTTTTCTAAAAATGCTTAGGGGCCTTTTAATATTTTGTAAAATGTTGTTTCCTATATGAAAATTAGTTAGTGAATATTTGCATGCCAACCTACATTTTATTTTTGTAGTTTGGAGAAATATTAATTTTGACTTTAATTTCAAATTTTGAATTTGAACTCAATTTAACAGTGGTGACATGGCATCATTAGTAGAGGATTACTGTAGCTTAATTATCCGGGTGTCACAATTCTCCTCTACCAAAAGAAATCTCGTCCCGAGATTTAAGAGGTGGAGTAAGGGGAAAAGTTCTGGTTACGAAATTCTAATGGATCTTTTGTTCTAGGTTGCGCTTCTCGAAGAAGTCGATCCATTACATTGATGTTTTCATTTCTCGGCTTCAGGTCATCATGATGAAGTCGTCATCCTTTCTTTGGGAATCCCATCGTACTTACGAATAGGCAAGGGCAGCTCGGCAACTATAAAATGCTAAGAGGGTATTCATCTAGGGTTAACCCATGAATGAACATATGAGTATCTCTCGAGTTGGAACTTAGAAAATACATCGAGAGAATGATAGTAGGCATGAGAATTTTCAAGCGGGTAGGCAAACGTTCGATGCCTGAAATGGAGTATGAGATGGGTTAAGAGCAACTTGAATAAGTATTGTGGGTAAAACTAGAATAGATCACCTCAAGGAAGGTGGCTCGTGAATTATCAATGAAGCCAAGCGCTTGGAATAATTTAGGAAACTGGGATGTACAAAAGAGTCAGGTTTTGATCCTGTGGAACTGTGGGTCATGGGCCCATGTGGGTTAAAAGTAGAAAGGGCGCTGACGTCTTGCACGGTCATGGTAGCAAGGCATGTCAGATGATAGCCTGTTAGTTATGTTGGTAACAACGTAGGTACCAAGGGCGAGGGACGAAGAGAATCATTTTCCTGCTCGTTAAACGAGGCGAACCAATAGGCAAGATTCTTGTCCATCGGTGGTTACCGAGATGTCATCAACAAAAGTAACAGGGTCTTTTTGACAGAGTGGTACAACGAGGTGTTTACATAAGGAGGGATATATTACTACTTATACAATATAGATCACAAGAAGGTTTAAACAAACCAATGGAAAGAAAAGTGATTATCAGGTTTAAACAAAACAATGGAAAGGAAAATGTGTTTAAACTCATATTTCAGGGGTATATTCTTCCCAAGGACAAGCAAAGCATGATATCCATGACAGGATATAATGTAGAAAACTCTTTAGGTAAGGTGAGAGAATTTTCATGACATTACCCATACAACGGTGTTTGGATAATTAAGCAAGAAACATTTAGCATTGGGCTTCAAATGTTCTTTGTTGAAAATCGAAGTACCACAGACATGCTTCAAGATAGCATTGGCATGGTCTTCAAGCAAAGGTCGGACTTGGATACACAAAGGATCCATCAGGAACAACTTATATAATAAGTCTTACAATTTCCTCAGGGAAGAATGGTTAGCTTGCAAAAAAAGAACTATAACAATAGGTCCTCCGCCCAGGTGAGCTAGGCATGACATCAGCTTATCGAGTCAAATACTAATGTTATAACTCTTGGAAATATGTTCCAACCATCATATCTGACCGAGATTCAGATATGATTGGTGTCAGGATACCTCGGACTCAGGATGCCTGAGAAGAAAAAGGTGCAACACAAATTGACGAGATGACATTGTAAGATTCTCGGGAAATGTACTACGGGAGCGAGTTCTGAAACAAGAGCTCATCATTAAACCAATGAAGGGATAAGGAGGTAGCTGATGAACTCAGCGGCAATTCATCAAGGTTTCCAAAAAGATGAATTTCCACAATTAAGTGAACGAGGTGATAGCATCGGACACACCTAAGTATATAATGAGGTATGTATGATGAGAACATCCACAATTAAATATTGAGAGAAAATGCACCTGAAAATATGGGCCAAGTAGGACGATCAAAGTTAGAATGGTGATTCAATAACGAAACTATCAGCCATTCACTTCGAAAAATAGGGTTGCTAGAGATATTAAATTCTCACAACAGAGTTTAGTCAACACAGGAGCCAAGAAAAGAATGGTGATGGCGAGAAGCATCGCTGCAACAAGAATTTCTTAAGAGGTGGTGAAATTCTCACGACATTCCTGACATAAAAGATGGTAACAATCTGCGGTAGAACATAACATGAGTTTGATAGCAAGGAACTCAAGGTACAGCACAAAACAAGAACAAGTTTTGTGTTGGAGGGAATGCAATATTGTTGTCGATGATAAACCAAATCATCAAGGGCAAAGGATGGTATTTCTCATCAAGAATTCGATAGATATCTTGGAAGAACTCAATTGGTGATGATCACGGCACATTTGTCGAGACAAGAAGATGTAACCGATCGGCGATGACATCAAGTCAGTGGAATGATGAAGCGAAAAGTTATTGAAACCATGGGTACGACACAAACTCAAAATCAAGCTTGTTGTTCAACGACAAATGATATGACGAGGAAGATCGACGTAAGTTTAGCTCACCGTCGAAATTTTCACTCCGGGAAGAAGGACCAGGTAGCACAGTTAAAATCGGCACGACAAGGATATAGCCAAGCAGGCTAGGAATGACGTGATCGAGTTCAAACTCGTAAGTAATGAAGGTTACCAAGAGTTGTTTAATCGCGGTGTGGACTCGAGTTACTTATTGGTGTCTTTGAGTGTTTAATAACTCAGAGCCCGTGAAAAATTGGAATCGGTGAGAATGTAGCACTTGATGAAGAACTCATAAGAAGTTATGCAGTTCCGTGATAATCTTAAGATACCATGGGGGGTAATACTCGACGACAAATCAAAGTAGAGGTTGGACTGGGGTATTACTCTGCATAAGACAAGTGCTTAAACTTGCACGAGAAATGGTATTTAAAGGAGAACATGGTCAGAACCACGATTGCAAAGGATCAATTCATCGATACCAGATGTTATTATACCAAGGGAATAGTTATTATTACAAGAAGCTTCCATGATAGGATCTACATCGTGTCCATGGTCATGAACACAAGTTCAAGGTCGACTCCCACTTCTTCAATGTATAACCTTCCATTCACCTCTTGCTTTTCGAAAATTACATTAGTGTTGAAAGTTTTACCTGGTGAAATACCAGATGAGTATAACCCGTGAAATCTTTCGGGTTCCCACAGATTAGGGAAGGCATAGGTTCAACCCATCAGGGTATCTTAGGAACATATACTACAAAGTTCATGAGTAAATAACATGTTTGATTTTTTTCCAAAAGGCATTATGTATCAGGGGAAGAACTCACAACAATTTTGAATGTGAGAGACATTGTCGGTTAATAACCCGTCAAAGGTATTGGTAGTCCACAAATGATCTGATGTGAGTACCCGTACCCAATCAGAAGAAGAAAGAATGCAAAGGCATCAGATTAAGAAACAACTGAATAATTCAAAATTAACTATAAAGGAATTACGATTTCCAAATCAAGGGATCAGAAGCAAACACTTTGATTAAGGACGGATAAGTTGAATAGACTTAGGGGGTACAATTGCGGCAATTTGATCGGTCGAGATCCAGTTGTAATTAAAAATGATGGCTGAACCGGAAAGATAATTTATAAAGACCAACTGATGTTTGCGGGCATTTGCAACATATTGAATCAACGGACTCAAAATGATAATGACAGGGATGCCAATAAGATTACGAGACTTATGGGATTAACCATAATGCAAGCAAGCAAGAATTTCAAAAGCAATAGGTTGCTTAGGATTTTCGGCAGATCGAATGGTATTTCGAAGACTCTTGTGAAACACCTGAACAACTGGGGATGAGAGGATACTCGATAAGTGCAAGGTATTATCCGTTGGGGTATTAATGCGGAAAAGAGTTGCAAAGAAGTGGGCGCAAAGGATTCTCGGAATATCGAAGAATTTTTCAAGGTATCAAGTAATAACAAGGGCAATTGGGAATGAAGGTATGAACAACAAGTGCAAGTAGTTAACCATTAGGGTTTATCGGTGGTCGGGAATAGCAAAAATGATGGGCACAAAGTCTCGAGAGAATATCGAAGAGTATCTTCGGAATCTTCTAGTGCACCAAGTAATCATCTGGAGTAAGGGGCTCTCCGGGAGGAAGTAGTTACGAGAACCTAGAGTCGGTGTTAGTAAAATCATTTAACCTAAATAGAAGAGAGATCAGAGTCCCAAAGTATAGGTCGAGGAATAAAAGATCCTAATAGCACCCAATGGCGACGTTGGCCCGTAAGGCACAGAACCATGTTAGTAAAAAAATTATAATGTCTAGACTTGACTTCGGCCAAGGAGTTTGGAAGGGGGATTCCTACAGGCAGTCGGCTCTGATACCAACTTGTGACGCCCCTGATTCAATCATACACTAATCATACACACAAACGTGTACGATCAAGATCAGGGACTCGCGAGAAGATATCACAACACAACTCTACAATTAAAATAAGTCATACAAGCATCATATTACAAGCCAGGGGCCTCGAGGGCTCGAATACAAGAGCTCGATCATTGACGAGTCAGCGGAAGGAACAATATCTGAGTACAGACATAAGTTAAAGAAGTTGGCCTTAAGAAGGCTAGCACAAACTGGGGATACAGATCGAAAGAGGCACATGCCTCATGCCTGGGATCCTCCTGAACTACTCCTAGTCGTCGTGAGCGGCCTGCACGTAGTAGTAGGCACCTCCAGTGTAGTAGGAGTCATCGTCGACAGTGGCGTCTGGCTCCTGGACTCCATCGTCTGGTCGCAACAATCGGGTATAGAAAGGGGAAAAGGGGGGAGCAAAGCAACCGTCAGTACTCATCTAAAGTACTCACAAGCAAGGATCTACACTACATATGCATTGGTATCAATGAAAAGGGTAGTATCTGTGGACTGAACTACGGAATGCCAGAATAAGAGGGGGATGGCTAGTCCCATCGAAGACTACGCTTCTGGCAGCCTCCATCTTGAAGTAGTAGAAGAGAGTAGATGGTAAGTTAACCAAGTATCATCGCATAGCATAATCCTACCCGGCGATCCTCTCCTCGTCGCTCTGTTGGAGAGCGATCACCGGGTTGTATCTGTCACTTGGAAGGGTGTGTTTTATTAAGTATCCGGTTCTAGTTGTCATAAGGTCAAGGTACAACTCCGAGCCGTCCTCACTACAAAAAATACACTTCCGTGATGATATGTGTTTGTCACAGTAGGTCACTTTTTTGTCATGCATGTACATCCATGACAAATTTATGACAAAATCAAGATAGTCATACCTGTGCTGTCGTAGAAGTGTTCCATGACATTACCAAAATTATCATCACGGAAGTGTCCACTTCCATGACGATAAATCGCGCGTCACAGAAGTGCTTTCGTCCAGGGTGACCGACACGTGGCATCCACCGTAACGGAACGCCGTTAAGCTATCGAGTTGGGTTTTGGATCCGATAACCCGTTAACAGCCCCAACCAATGGGAAATTTCCACGTGTAAAATTTTTATTGGCCGGACGAAACACGTGTCAGCTCATCAGCGGGATAGATAGGCGCCTATGATATGTCGACACGTGGCACAGCCCAACAGTGGCCCATTCCTGTGAAAAGGCCGGCCCGTTTGACTTGGTCAAAAGCTGGCGGGCCGGCCCATGGAAAGCATGTTAACGGCCTATTCACATATAGCCCATTTACAGCCCACTAACCCAAGGCCCGTTACGCCCTATCCGAATTAGGCCCAGTAGCGTCATCTGGGCCGTCCACTATGATTCCAGCCCGTTTTCACTTCTGGCCCATGCATAGCCCATGACGTCTTTCGGCCCATATGAGGCCCTTTGTAACTCTTGGCCCATTAGCGGCCCGTGCTGAAACTGGCCCGTAATGAACAGTGTATTACTTTACACCCATTAACGGCCCGTAGTGAAACTGGCCCGTAATGAACAGTGTATCACTTTATACCCATTAACGGCCCATTATTCCGTTGGGCCGTTTCCAGCCCAAGTTAACTTTCGGCCTTCTGAGGGCCCATTTATTCTTGGGCTCATTTGCAGCATTCGGTTACTTACGGCTCGTTACTGTCATTTTCTGCTTGTGGGCCAAATCCAGCCCGTCGTTACAGTCGGCCCATTTATGGACCGTTAGTCTGTTGGGCCATTTTTATAGCATCACCAAATACGGCCTATTAACAGCCCGTTATGGTCAGCCCATAAAACATACGATTTCTATTAAAGGCCCATCTACGGCCCATTAAAGGCCCGTACAAGATCCATAAATGTGTCGGTGGCCCATGGATCCTACGAGACGTACAAGGCCCATGGATCCTACGAGACATAGAAGGCCCATGGAACCTACGAGACGTAGAAGGCCCATGGATCCTACGAGACGTAGAAGGCCCATGGATCCGACGGCCCGTGAAGGGCCATGGTCGGGCGAATTGGCCCCCATTTGAACGATATAGCATATTGAAAGAATTATCCTACTCAATACTATCACCTCTAAAAAGACTACACTATTACAACAAAGAGATCAAGGCATAGAAAGGTAGAATAATCCTACACTATACAATAAAGAAATTACAGCCGATTATACCCACTGGGCATTATGGTTCGGCACAGGTGATAATAAAGATACACAAACAGCAAATTACATACACTGGGCAAATACAGCTCATACATCATGGACGCGCATCAACTTAACTCCATTTGAACTATAATCTTTTCAGAAAATAGGATTGGCCGGCTTCAGATAGCACAAATTTCAGTCTGCAAAATCTCCAATTCCTTCATGGTTACCTCAGTGTCTTCTTTCATTTTTTTGACTCCTGCATCTAATACCTGCATGTCCAGTCTCAACTTGTTGATTATACGTTGACAATCATGTACACGTTGTCTTGCCACCTCTAGTTGATGCTCGAGAACATCAGCACATTCCAATTCCAATCCATAATCATTCGGTAACGGCCATGCCGCACTGCTCGCAGATCTTTGTGTTGATGTCACTTCATCCTGAAATGTTTCTGTAAGTACACATGACTAGGGCAAAAATATAGTTACAACAGTGAAGCGAACAAGACACTATTTTGTACTACATGGCAAAACAGGACTAACAATAATGTTACATGTCACTTTAAAAAAATGTTACACGTCATGAAGCATAAGCAGGTGATATTTTAAAAATTATAAAAAAGATAGTCTGTGCAGCCTGCATACAAAAATCCATCTTAGCTCACCAGAGGAGCATGATGTTGGGGCCTAATCAAAAACACAGACAAGTTACAAATTTAGACAGCACGTTGCGTATAAGTAAGCAAGCAGTTGGCCATTCTGTGCCTCAATTAAAGTCTTAGGGAGCATAATGAACAGTAGAGGGTTTCATACAAACATACTACAACAGGCAAAACTATGCAATCATTAGCGTAGTATAAACTAGATTGTGAGCCTCATGCAATAATAGTTGGTTAATAGACTTCAAAGCTTCAGGCACACTTCGGCAGAGTAATTAAATGGTAAGGCCTTTAATTATGTCAACTAATAGTGATACAAGTACCGAACATCAGGCATGATTATTTGGGCATCTCATTAACTGAGGACAAATAAAGCAATTGAAAAGAGAAAATTAACTATGCCTGAAACAAACAAGGAATTGAACTGTTGAGTTGCATACAATGACTTACCTTAGCAGGTTGAAGAGGCTCAGTGCAGCTCCTACTTCTCTTGCAAGGCTCCTTCCTAACATCTTGTACTTGGAAATCCTCAATCTTATCTTCATTGCACCCGCTCTGCAAGGTGACACAAACTAGTTACTCGTCTCCTTGGAAGATAAATATGCATACTTTCCAGTCTGTGAACACAAAAGGATGAGATTATAACAAAACAACACCACATAATGAAACATGCCGCATCTCTTGCACTTGCACACAATGAAATGAGCATTTACTATGTCTGCACTATGTAAAAACTAGGCATACCTTCGAACTGGATCTCCAAGTACTCTTGGAGAGACTAATGTAGTGTACAGCCAAACCTCTATTTCACCTATGAGTTAGACAAGGCCCCACTACAGCATACCTTAGTGTTTAAATCATTGACAAGCTCTGTTAGAGTGTTAGGTCAAGAACAGCAAGTAATCAAAGCAAACAGTCCTAGTATGACTGGCTGATGCAAACAAGCAATTGAACAGAAGTGTGGGCAAATCTTACATATCAACAAAAGAAGCAAAGAAGGAGGCTTAAAGACCATCACTTGACTGACCAGATTTAAGGGGCATTTAAACATCATGTGCAACGTATGAACTAACATAAACATTGCATATTCCAGATTCTATAATGGAATGCGCATGTATTAGGTTATTGCATGTATGATGATGCCTAAATGTACAGATAGCAGGCAGGAGTGATTCATCATTGAATGCACAATTGAATTGCAGGTTAAGGGCCAGTTCGATTCCGCCTTTTCAGGGCATATTGTCAAAATAAGCCATAAAAGATGTAAAGAAGTCATTTTTGAGTTATGAGCTTGGGCTTAACTAATTTCTCTTTGGAGGGGGGTGTTTTGGGTAGAACCTCACTAAAAATTGAAGGGAAGGGGAATAGTGAAATGACTCTGTTGTCTGCCTATATTACACTCAAAATGCAACTGCTGATGCCCGTGTCACACCTGACCCTCAAGTAAAAACAAAAACACAAGCATTCATTGCCCTGCCCGCTTGCATCTTCTCTCCCCTTTCCCTCTACCTCGATCCCCTGCCTGCAGCACTAGGGTTCCTCCAGCGAGCCGTCACCACTGGTCCCATCTGGCCTTGTCCTCGACGATGCTATGTCCAGCTAGGCTACATGGCCGGCGGGTAGGGGCAAATCTCCCTGGCTTCTCCTCCCTCTGGCACCGCCCCTCATTCTCATGGTCTCCAGCAGCTTCTCCACTGTGGTTCGTCCAACGCACTACTCCAGCGGGCGCTGCACAACTACGGCAGATGCCACACTGCGGCAGAAGGCACCTTATTCCCCTCCCCTCCTCCCAGGCCATGGCCTTGAGGTGCTGTTGAAGGATGAGCTCATCCAACAAGGTGAGGATCTCCTCTGATTTTTTGCCAAATTTTCATTCTGATCCACTATACGATGAATTGCTATGAGCTGCTTCTGCTACTGCTATATGATGCATTGCTATGAGCTGCTCCTGCTGCTGCTATATGATGAATTGCTATGAGTTGCTGCTGCTGTATGATGAGTTGCTATGAGCTGCTGCTGCTATATGATGAATTGCTATGAGCTGCTGCTGCTATATGATGAGTTGCTACAAGCTGCTCCTGCTGCTGCTATATGATGAGTTGCTACAAGCTGCTCCTGCTGCTACTATATGATGAATTGCTATGAGCTGCTCCTACTGCTGCTATATAATGAATTGCTATGAGCTGCTCCTGCTGCTGCTATATGATGAATTGCTATGAGCTGTTGCTGGTATATGATGAATTGTAGACTGCTGATGTTGTATGATGAGTTGCTATGAGCTGCTGCTGCTATATGATGCTTTCAAGTGGTGCTGCTATACGATAATAACCAGCCACTTGAACCATCGAATTTCAATAAATAATTGTTCTGCATTTAAATGTGGGTCATGCGTTCTTCGTTTAAATTAGGCAATGGGATCTCTATGGAAAACATTGACCAAAGTAGATTGTGCCAAGTAGATGGTATCTTTGTATTTGCATTTTGAGCAAATAGTGATGGTCTATTTTCCTATCATATTAATTACTGCACTGGGTTCAATTTGTGATGTTTGCAAGTCAAATTAATTTCCATATGGGCAGAAAAATGAAAAAAATATAATGCAATCTAGACTTTCCACTGATCATACCAAAGATAAGCTGAAAACGCAATGAAAAGAACTGGTTGGCTTATTACATGGAACTTATATTCACAGGTGCTTATTTTCTTAGGATAACTCATAATAATTGTCCCTAAGAAACTTGGCTAATAGAACTGGCATACAAATAACATGTCACGATGATTGCAATGGAGGAGTGACGTACCATAGCACACTGTATAGGCTCACCGCTGCCTCTCCTTTTTTGCGATGTTCCATGAAATTGCCACATACATCTTGTACTTTTTCATTGTGTAACCCTATCTGCAAGTTGACACGGCTAATTTCAGACATCTCTACATGATACTACATTGCATATCCCTTGCGCATATTTAAACCACCAATTAACGATTGTGTGCGTACCATAAACTAGTCATGACTCTGTATGCTGGACTAGCAGGCACTCTAAGGGAGCCTTATGTAGTGCACTGGAATTCCTACATGCCACCTATGATTTTGTGTAATGTACTGCCCCTGTTCCTAAATATATGTCTTTGTAGAGATTCCAGTATGGACCACATACATATGTATATAGATGCATTTTCGAGTGTAGATTCACTCATTTTGCTCCGTATGTAGCCTATAGTGGAATCTCTAGAAAGACTTATATTTAGGAACACAGGTACGAGGTAGTATCATGTATGACATCTACATATCTAATTTAGCAGCCAGTAGTAGAAATCATTGTCTGCACAAAGGGATTACTGGTCGAAAATCCTAGCAAAGCACGCTGGCAGGCACAGAACAATACAAGAGAGAGAGACGCGCTTACAAGATCATAGCAATGCCTCAGTCCAGGATCTTGGTTGGCCAAGCTGTTAGATCCAGAAGAAACATCGTCCTTGTAGTTTTTGCCAGCTACATAACAGGTAACAGCGACCGGTTAGTATATTTGAAGTACATCGGGCAGGTGATGCTGGACGAGTTTAAAGGTGACAAGTACCTAGGCCGTGGCGGGTGCTTGGCATCTCTCCAGACTGTGGGAATCGGGTTAGAAACGCCGAGGGTGATGACGCTGCGCTGGCTGTCGGGGTCCGGTAAGGAGATCTAGAACCGTCGAGTAGGGTGTTTGTGGAGCGGCTCCGGTAGGGTGGACTACAGTGTGGGCGAAGCAGATCTATGGCCATGGATGAGGGCGTAGGTGAAGCTGCTCCGGTGGTTGGGTTAAGGATGGTGTCGACGATGCGGATCTGCAGCCATGGACGGGGCGTCAGAAGCTGCTCCGGTGATTGGGTTAAGGGTGGTGTCGACGATGCGGATCTGTGGCCGTGGATGGGGCGTCAGAAGCTGCTCCGGTAGGTTGGATGAGGGTGCGAGGAAGCGGATCTGAGGTCGTGGACTTGTGAGTTGGCAAAGCGGCCCCGGTAGGGTTGAGAATGGTATAGGCGAAGCTACTCTGGTAGGGTTGAGGAAGGTGTCGGCGAAGCGTCTCCGGTAGGGTTGAGGAAGGTGTCGGCGAAGAGGATCAGAGGCCGTCGACGGGGGCGTCGGTGGGGCGGCTCCGGGGGGTGTGGACGAAGCGTCTCCGGTGGGGAGTACGAATGAGCCGCTGCAGATGTGCGGCGGTTGACGAGAGTACCGGCGAAGCAGATCCGGCGCCGTGGACAAGGCCGGCACCGAATGGGATGTGGTACAGTGGTGGATGAGCAGTCTACTTGTTTCTAGGGGAGGTGGGAGGGGTAGATGCGGCCGCAGAAGCAGATCCGGCGAGGTGGACGCCGCTGGCAGTGAATGGGCTATGGTACGCCGGTGGATGAGCAGTCTAGGGTTTTGAGAGGGGAGGGGAGAAAGGGGGATGAAGTACAGACGGCGTGCCGTGTAGTTAGTCATTTTTGCGGGAGGGGGAGAGGAAATGGGGGTGCCGTGTAGTGGGGGAACCGGAAGTTACCAAAGCAGCCCCGACCTATCATGTAGATGAGGGCGGTATTGTAACTGTTGGTCTCCGTGCACCAAGGACAAAACGGGGATTTCGCATGCTAAAGACTAAGGTGGCGGAAATTTTAGAAGGAGGCGGGAGATTTTGCCGCTCGCGGGATCGTTCGTATCCAGTTTCAACTAATTTTGGACCGTGCTAGCGGGAAGGTCATGCTAGACTGTGTACACGGGGCACGCGTCAGCAGTTAATAACTGGTGTGAAGTCCACCCCAGAAAAAAGACAATAACTCGGGATGACGCGTCGATAACTTGGACGTTCACACGGGCGCGGCCAATCGTACGGGTGTAGTGGCGCGTTCACAAAAAAGGGATCAAACACTCAGCCTATGTATTTCTCGTGTAAATAGATAATTTAGTGCCATTGGTTATTTACTTTAAACATAATGCATTGACGTGTTAGTGTAGAGGCGCACAAAAAGAAATGGATATTGTAGTCAGCTACTTAAAAGTGTTACCTCATATGATTACATAGCCTCCATTTCATAAATTGTGTACCCATTGAATTCATATATGAATATTACATATATTACTTCAAAATAGAAACTTAAATCATCCAAGACTAATGAATTTGAATGCAAGAGTAACAATGGTGCATGTTCATGATAGCTACATTGGTTGTTTGAAGAAACATCACTGTAACTTTGGCATGCACAACTAAAAAGGCTTATTTAAATAGAAAAAATGTGATATGTGAGTGTCCAATCTTTATAGTGTTGAATCGATATTGTACCTTTGGCCACGATACGAAGTAGATATTGACTTATGTTCAAGTGATGCACGTCCACAATCGCTAAATAGTGATACGTCAATGAATTGTGCAATCTCTCTCACACGCATACATATCTCATTTCCCTGTGGGCATCGGAATCACACACATGCACTTCGTGTATTTCTCTCCCTCCGTCAGGGTTAAATTCGTCTTTCTACCCCATCCTACAAGTCTCTCACACAGAAACACACACGCTCTCTATGTCTAACACGCCCACCCCTTTAATTCTGCCCACCCACAGCCACTAATGTCTCTCACACATATGCTATCTACCTATCCCTTAATATAGCTAGATATGTGTCACACAAACTCCTCCCTACTAGCAAGATGCCCATGCGTTGCACAGAACATCAAGATGCATTTGTATGAGAAGTTTATCTTATGGGAGAAAAGGATGAACGAGGGAATGCCTTATTTGCAAATGCGGAGAGGGGTGTGGGTATCTTTTTGCAAAATTGCCATAGTTTCCTTCCTGTCCATCGGATATAAATCGGATGGCCTATATTGCAGTATGGCAGGAACACCATCATCACCAACTCTGTTTTTTTATAAGAGTAGAGATATGTGAGTGTCACTGCCCCCCCACACACCCACGCTTCCCAACACCGAAGGAGTAGGGTGACACCTCAATCTTGATACTAATCTATCGACTGGCTTCTCTCTCAAACATACACACACACACTACCCGGCACCGAAGGAGTAGGGTGGCACATCGATCTTGATAATAATCTATCTACTCCTGTTTCAAACACACACACACACTCGCTAGTTGTGCCTCTGTGTCTACCGCACACACTCTCAATACGTCTTTCTCTCCCTCCCTCCCCCCAACAATGACAGCGGAAGGGTGAAAACTCGATCTAATCATAATCTGTCAATTGGTTTCTCTCTCAAACATTGTGTCTCGGTGCCTCGCTCGATAGCCCCCCCGATATGTAGATTTCTCGCGCGCGCGTAGCTGTAGTGACGATGACGCTGAACCCAGTGTGCCTTGTTTTTACCGGCCTCATGTGATAGTTTTCACCCTGTTTTCTGTTAATTAACAAGGCAACCTTTTCTTTGTTACTACTAGTGAATCTGAAGTCATTCGGCGCAGACATAAAATATATCACTTGAACCCAATTATCGGAGCAACTATTTTAAAAGAAAGTAGCTAGTTGCCCGTGCGTTGCACGGGACATCAAGATTCATTTGTATGAGTAGTTTATCTTGTGAGAGAAAAGGTTGAATGAGGGAAGGCCTTATTTGCGAATGTGGAGAGACGTGTGGGTATATTTTTGCAAAATTGCCATAGTTTCTTTCCTATCCGTTAGATATAAATCCGACGGCCTATATTGCAGGATGGCACGCACACCATCATCACCAACTCTTTTTCTACTCCCTCTGTCCGAAAATACTAGTCATCAAAATGAATAAAAAGGTATGTATCTAAAACTAAAATACGTCTAGATACATTTCTTTTTATCCATTTTGATGACAAGTATTTCCGAACGGAGAGAGTATTTGTCTTTTTAGAGATTTCAACAAGTGACTATGACCGGACCTTACCAACATACTCAAAAAAGTAGTCCATAATTTTGATGTTACCCTCTTTTCTTGGCGGTGCAGTGCCATCTGGATACCTCATAAATAAATCAAGGACAAATCTGACCCCTTCCTGAAAAGACATGCGGAGCAAAATGAGTGAATCTACACTCTAAAATATGTCTACATACACATCCGTATGTGGTAGTCCATTTGAAATCTGAAAAAGACAAATATTTAGGAACGAATGGAGTATATATAAGAGTAGACATGGAGATATATCTCCAGCATGGTCTACAACAAAAATGTGCTGGGCTGGTTAGCGCCGGATGCTCGCAACGCGATGACATGAGTTCATATTTTGTCTTTTAACTTTATATTTTTTATATTATATATTACTCTACTTATTTGATATATACTTATTTTGCCACTGTACTGACAGTGGAACCCACAGAGTACTTAGAATACAAGATTAAGGATGGACTTGTTTCTTTTTAACTTTCTGTACGAAACTGTAGCCACCCTGCAAGTCACGTGTACACTGTGCATGCAATTAACTTTTTATAGAGGGACAATCATACAGGCAATTAGCTCAAATGGATTGGATGTCACTCTATTATTTCCAGCATAAAGAACATCTCCAACGGCAGCCGGCAAATTTCCTCCCGCTTCCTTAAGCGGAGGACGACATCAAACGCCAGCGGCATACATTTTTACAACTCTAACCAACCAGATGAAATTCGTGCAAACACGGGCTGATTTCATATAAGCATGAAGGATTTCGTATAAAAAAGCCGGATCTTCATATAAACATCATCGATTTCATTACATTTACATGAACTAAGAGGTGCCAATCCGGCTCTCTTGTATAATTAATACTCCCTCCGTCCGGAAATACTTGTCCTAGAAATGGATGTATCTAGACTTACTTTAGTTGTAGATACATACAATTTATCCATTCTTAGAACAAAAATTCCCCGCCAGCTGGAGAGGGAGTACATAATCTAAATGGCCGCCCGCGGATCCCTTTTTCTTCCTCATGTCCGTCAGACACTTGCGGGGTCGATGAAGGTCCTCGGAAGAGACGAAGCAACAAAGAAACCACCTGAAAAAAGAATCCGCGATCGTCGCCTCGGTGGTGGCCTTCATGGGTCCCAAGTGGCGGCGGCCTCCCGTGTTCTACTTCTCCTCGATGATGGCGGCGGACACGGAGAAGGTGGCCACCGACTCGTCGCTCTCCACGCACCCGCCTTCTGTCTCTGCCTGCATGGCGCTGCCGTGGGCACGGGAGGCGTGCCCACAGACACGGGAGGCGCGGCCACTGCAGACACTGGTGGCGCGGTACGACGCGGCAGCGACGGCACCCGTACCGGCGTGCTCGCCGCCGTGCCAGCGTGGAGCAACTCGCCACTCCTCATCGAGCTGAACTAGAGCGGCGAGTTGCTGAACCACGCGCCTGCTTGGGGCGGCAAATGGCTCCGTCGGGCCAAGTGAGGTTGGTGAAGCACGGAGCGGCCTTGCCTGTATCCGGAGGGCTCGGTGGGCCACCAGCCGGGTAATATGCCGGAGAATGGCTCATCGGAAGCCATCGGAGGAGTGGAGAAAATGGTGAAGGAGGAGATGGGGGAGCGGCGGAGGGGTGCGATTCTTGCCCGCTGTCTGTCTGGCCTCGTGTAAATAGAGGGCGGACGGTAGGAGCTTGGCCGGCGTCTGGCCTCGTTTAAACTGAGGGCGGACGGGAGGAGCTCGGCCGGTGTTGCGTTTAATTCCGGCCCGCTCATGAACGGACGTGCGGCCGGAGTAGGATTCTCGGTTTGCATGCGGGTTTAACGGAGGGGTTTAATGGAGGCGCCGGGCGTGCAGCGGGCGGCGCAGTACTATTCGATTTGATAGCAGTAATGAGCCGTCAAATCACAAAGGCCCTCGCCTCTCGTGAAACCGACCGAGCTAGACTGCCCCGCCCTCTAGCCTTTTAAAAATGTATATACTCCACTTTTGTACAGTAGTAATATCGATGGATTGCGCCATGGAGCAAAACTTGAAATTAAAAAAAAGGTGGTACATATAGAGAGCGCTCGTCGCCAAATTATGCATATAATACTATTAAAAAGGCTTGTCACAATAATGGTGTCCAGAACAAGTGCACAACCCACCCCTCAAATAAAACTAAGCACCCTGGAATTCTTTGACAAAACTAAGCACCCTGAAATTCTTTGACAACTAAACTGTTGGCTATATGATGTTGGCAATATATATTGTACGTATATAATGTGAAGAAAGGAGTGGTAGTACTGTACCAACTAAAAGATGAAATGTAAGAAATACTTGTATGTACGTACTGAAGAGTTAAAGTAACAAGAAGAAACATAACATAGTTCTGCTGGGGGCTCAGCACAACACACCCCTCAAATTAAATTAAGCACACCTGAAATTAAACTTTGCAACTACTCCGGTAGACACTGCATTAGAACCACCATGAGCAACTACACTGCCACCTTACTCGGAGTCCTCGTCCACGTCCTTGACTTCGTCCTTGTCCCTCTTCCTCTTGGCCGATACTTCTTTGCTTGAACTGCACACTTGGCTATTGCTCTTCATCCAACCCTTGTAGATATTGAAGCAAAGGTAGCCATCCATTGCAGCGTACTGGATGTGGTCTATATCTAGTACATTCCGCTGCCATGCATGACGATGAAACGTGTATGGAGGTTTCTCCAATTTACCATACGAAGGATAAACCATGGCTCCTGCCAGGGTCAGCATTGAAGGCTGAAGAGAGGACACCAATCGATTCTTCTGGAGGTCGAAGGTGTTGCCTACAACGAGGCCTACCCGACGCAGGACTTCTTTGTCATTACCAAAGTCTACAGTAACGAATTTGACTACGTTGCTCCCGAGGAAGTCCTTAAAATCCTGGCACTCAACGTCGGCATGGCATATGTGGTAGACCAAGCATAAGTCATGCACGCAAACCTGGATCACGGCGGGCTTCTTCATCTCTTCGTCCTTTAGATCCTTCTCTCGTCCCAGGATTTTGGTGTACTCAACATCTAGCCCAGCGACCCACTCATCATCTGAGTTTTCGAACATGCGTCTAAAGCGAGAAAGGCATCCTTTCACCGTCGCGGAAGAACGGGTGTAGATGACATCGAACTCATCGCCGGTGATGGTTCTAACCTTGTACTCACCGCCGATCCTGGAGATTTGGGACGCCATGGATTTGGGAGGAGGGTTAGGATTAGTGGAACTGCCGTAATGTGAATGGACGAGACGACTAGGAGCGAACCGCCGTAGTATTGAAGGACTGCGGGGACGAGTAGGAGTGAACTGCCAGCGTGCGAATGGCAGGGTAGTGGCTTTCCATTCTCCCATGATACGGGCTTCCGAGAGCCCTTGGATCTGAGATCGAACGATTGCATGGAGT
Organism: Triticum urartu; assembly: GCF_056163025.1. Lineage (NCBI taxonomy): Eukaryota > Viridiplantae > Streptophyta > Magnoliopsida > Poales > Poaceae > Triticum > Triticum urartu. Next base: position 64,215,655 of record NC_141875.1, on the reverse strand, counting down.
GATTCTAGACCTATGGGTGAATATCCTATCCTGGAGGGTTATTCTACAAATTTTCAGCAACTTAGCAAGCGACCGTTTGATCTCAGATCCAAGGGCTGCCAGCAGCCCGTATCGTGGTCGCGCCTACCACGACCGTCGCGTCGCTCGTGCGGTCACGCCCTTGGAGATTTAACACGGTGCGTTAGGCTATCTGATGTTTGGCATGTTATACATAGTCATCACTTAGTCACTCATACTACAACAAGGTTGGCTATAAGTGTATTTTTTACTCCTCTCTATCTCTTTCTTCGTACTCCCTCCGTCCCATAATATAAGAACGTTTTTGACACTAGTGTAGTGCCAAAAACGTTCTTATATTATGGGACACATGGAGTACTAGTATTTATTGCATTTGCCAAGGAGTGACCTCTTCCAATGAAATGGTGTTGCTAAGTTTGCTTCATTTAATTAGCTATAGACTCAAAATTGTCTTTTCACCTAGGTACACGCGCTCAGCACCGTTTCTTCCTTGGGTCACCAAACTAGTCTCTCTCTTCTTGAATAACTTGCCACATCAGACTTTATACCTATGTGGCAAGCTTAAGCACCTGTAGGAGCAAGTAAAAGTAAGTATAATAGTGCGCTTTACATGGCATTTTTGCATATGTGGAGGAAATAGAGGCAAGGAAAAAGTGGAGAAGTGGGCTCTCATGCAAGAGCCAGCCTCTACTACATGGTGGAGCATTGGGAGAGGCACCTGTATGGAGGTGCTCAGGAATCTGGGAGACTCATGCCGGTCGTAGCGCCGCAGTTAAAATGATAATGGCAAGTCAAATCACGGGGCCCCACCTGTCCAGCAGTAACTCGCTGTCAAATCACACAGCCCTATGTTTGCAGCAGCCTACTCCCTCGTCTTCTCGCGTCTCTGTCGAAGCGACTAAAGCGCTATGTTACAGTAACATATTATGTTACCACAAGCACCTCTTTCCTCATTAAATAGTTGCCACATAAGCAAAATTGTCTTGGGATGTGTTAAGTTACTACCTAAGTTACTCCCACTATGGCTAGCCTAAGAAACAACGTGAGAGTTAATGCACCACGCCTATGTGTTTACTATTTGGTTTTTGTAAGATGACTTAATACTCACCTAGATGGAGGGAGTATTCGATTTGAAAGCGGGCGGCGCAGTTCCCGATACGGCTTTAATGCAGACGAGGGAGGGAGTAGCGGTTCCCGATATGTTGAATGGCCAATGCATCCTCCTCAATTAATGCATGAGGGAAGTAATGGGAGGAGGTCCGGGAAAAGAGGTTGCACGATGTGAATGCAACGCAGTTTGCCCTCATATAAAGGCGCCCCTCCATTCCAATGCATCTACCACATCGTACGCACCTAAGCATTTGCCTAAGCACCTACACTAAGCGCAAAAGAGCTCACTCCAGACCCATGGCGGCGATACGCGTGAGCGGCCAGCGGCTCCGCCAGATGGTCCACGACGCCGGCCTGCGGCATGGTGCCGAGGATCGTCTCCAGACGGTGTTGGAGACCGGCTGGTGGATGGCCGCCGTCGACGCCAACTACGATTCTTAGTTGGACTAGATGATCATTGACACCAGCAACAAGTTCACCATCATCAAGAAGCTCGTGGACGACATCGCCGTACTCCTCCAGCCCGCGCGCCCGGGCTCCTCATTGCCTGTCACCCTAATCGGCCTCCATGGCCGGAACCTCTTTCAAGCACTGGTGGCCCTGCGACTGCCCGCCGATGCCACGAAGAATGTCCACCTGGAGGTCGCGCTCGCCGCGAGGCGCCTCGCCCTGCAAGAATTCGTCGACCTACACATCCACGTGTATGAGCAAATCGTGTACATGGGTATCTACAATGCCAGTGAGGATGCTACGAGGTTGGCCTTCCTCAACCGGCTGGAAGCCTTGGATGCCTTTACTGAGAAGCACCTCGACCTCGCCACAAAAGCCGCCGCTCCTTAGCCGCCGGTCGGTGGCCCGGTGCACTAAGTTGAGGAGGAGGAGGTCGTACGTTCGTGGATCCATCTTTCTTCTTGCCTTCTGTAACCACCACTGCGATCGCATCATCATGACCTTAATTCTTATTGTGCTGTTGCATTCTCGTTCCAGTCAATACCGACATGTGCGATCCCTTTGCTTAATTATATGCATCACTGTAACTAGTACTCGATCCGTCAATTTATAAGTTGTGCTTACCTTTTCCATCAACTTCGTGCAACGCACGGGCATCTTGCTAGAAACACTAGAATATGTCTATATAATCTGTATGTGATAGTCCATTTGAAATCTCAAAAAAGACAAATATTTAGGTACGGAGGGAGTAATATATTAGGAGTATATCATGCACACAAAGGCAGAGGAGCGGTGGGGCCGAGAGGGATGAGGGGCACGTCGGGGGGATGAGGATCCCCTGACGCGAACAATCCTACCATTCTGTCACTGACATGTGGGACCCATAAGCGTGGGTCCCACCTATTAGCGAAGGAAAGGCAGGGCAAGGCAGTGATAGCCATGTCAGAGGATCCATGTCCACGTCGGGGGATGTCGTGCCGTGGGTTGGAGCAGCGTTGTGGGAATCGCGTGTGGGTGTGGCAGTGGTGGAAACAAGAAACGTGATGGTCGCCGTGGTTCAACTTCCATGGACAAGCTGTCATGTCTGCTGAGACATGTATATCAAAACTTGAGTGTTTATATTTCAAGCACATGAACAAGTATTATTCTACTACTTTGGATCCATTGCAACGCACGGGCCAGCACATTGGTAGTAGTAGTGTCCATCTCTATCTCTAGAGGCCTTCCCTCGTTCATCCTTTTCTCTCACAAGATAAACTACTCATACAAATGCATCTTGATGTTCCGTGGAACACACGAGGATGTTTCCTTGGGGGTCTCTCCAGCGCGGCATGGCCGTAGTTGCAAGTTGACGCCCCTTGAGATGTCGATGTTGAGGGGCACTCGGATTTCCTCCCATGAGCAGGTAAGATGAGTTTGATCACGTAGTAAATGCATTCTAAAGACTACTTCCATGTCCATTTCCTAATTCTCCCCCTTCCCACTGTTTCACAGGTTAGGCTCGGTGCAAGTGGAGATTGGCTTGCATATGTACGGGAGGGTACCAACATCAATTTGCACAACATTTACAATGGTGACACCGTTCCCATAGAACCTTTGTCCAACATTGGGATCAGCCATGCAACGGTCCACCACATGAATTGGTACGATGGAATCACGGTGAGATTGAATAAGAAAGCACGAACCTTGCACATGGCGGTCAAAGGCGGACCATGCTGTCTGCGGCTGATTTGATGTCATACGAGTAGGAAGACGTTGTGCTCCTTTCTAACCGCATCTTCGCAGTGACAAACCAGGGGACTTATTTTGTATGGGACACATCCTATGATATACTCCCTCTCTCCCAGTTTATTTGTTTTGAATCTTTTCGTTTTGTAAGTTTCAAATTCAAATTTAGAGCTCCCCATCACATGTTGAGATTACAATGTCCATTAAATCGTTGTGTGCATGTATAGTAAAGAAACAAATCTCGAGTTTGGCACGAGTTCGTGCTGTGGGAGCACCACAAGCCCTGGCGCAGGAGTTACATTTCCCTCTCAGGGCCGTCGGGACTGAGCTTCAGCGCCTTACTACACCTACCTTTGAGTCAATAACATGTGGACCCGATAGGTGACTGGTCCACATGTAATGCTCCCGTAGGCAGAGGGGCAGTGGGGCCAAGAGGGGTGAGCCACAGGTCGGGGGACGTGTGGTTTCATGGGTTCGAGCGGCGTCGTGGGAATTGCGGGTGGCTGTGGTAGAAACTTGATGCTCGCCGCATTTTAGGTGGCCCACATGTCATGCACACAAAGGCAGAGGGGCGGTGCGGCCGAGAGGGGTGAGGCGCACGTCGGGGGGCGTGGTGCTGTGGGTTGGAGAGGCGTCGTGGGAATCGCGAGATGAAACGTGATGGTCGCCGTAGTTGAACTTCCATGGACAAGCTGTCATGTCTACGGACACATGCACTGCATACCGATCACTGGAAGGAGTAGCAGATAAAGCTATATATGCGGATAAATAGTTCCTTATAGTCAAGCGGACCCACGCTACTACTCTGTTCCAAAGACATGCACACCATCAAAATAGTCCATCTATATCAATATACACCAAGAGGGAATAATTTTTTTACAAGAGAGGAAATAGTTCATCCATCCATAATGCCCTCCTGGTGGTGCAGCCTTTTCTTCTTCTTCTTCTTCTTCTTCTTCTTCTTCTTCTTCTTCTTCTCGTTCTCTATGGGAAACGGCTTCGCAACAAGCTCTTTGGACCTTGCAGCTATCTCGAAACTCACACGGGCATCGAGGGCAGCATATTTTATCCGCTCGTACGTCAAGGGATAATTCTCCCATCCAGACGACCTTAATGCCACTGTCTCGTCACCCTTCTGAAGATTTGTACCGAGCACAAAATTTGCTACGTCGAATAGGGATGGTGTCTATTTATCACAAACTTCTACAGGAATTTTGATTCTGGTTTGTAGGTCAGCGATGCTTTTCAAATCAAGGTTGTACGGCTCCAGCTTCTGTTTGTCCCCTTCGATGGCTGCCCCACAGAAGTATGCGTCCTCCCGAGACAAGAAATCGTGAAGCTCACCTGGTATGGAGGGCGAGTGTATGATGTGGTACACCAAAACATCATCTTCGAGGCACAGCTGAAGGACGGCGGCGCGCTGGATCTTCCCAGGGGCACGCTCCGTGTACTCTGCGTCGAGACCGATGACCCTCATCTCTACCTTTTCGAGGGAGTTGGATACATTGTTGATCCACTGCCGAACAACCCTTGGGTGGACGGTGACGGTGGCAACTATGCGCATTGAGCCTTCGACGAGGACATGTTGGACGCTAAAAACCTGCATCTCGATCTCTTTCGCCATTTGGAACCGCTGGAACGGAGGGCTATGGTTTGGAGAATTAGGATTAGATGGCTAGTCTAATTGAAGTAGTAGATGATTATTTAAAGAGGTTAAAACAATGTGAACGCAGTGGGGTTTGGATGCAAATGAAGATGAAGGGGAGGTGAAGAAGCCGAGGAGAATCGGTTCCCGATGGAGAAGGAGTAAATGGGAGAAGTGGCGTGCAGGCAGTTGATTAGACGGCTAGGTAGACTAAACAAAAAGGCTATGCGGGTAGACTGATGAGCCGTACCTGTTTGTGTACGTGCCCATCCTTCCTGATAGGTGGGACCTATGCAAACAGATAAAAAAATGTGTCGTAGTTTTTTTTGAGCGCATGAGTGGGAGACACAACATTCTCTGGTTAAGGAATACTCCCTCCGTTTAGGTGAGTATAAGTCACCTCATGAAAATTAGGTTTTCCCAAAACCTTTAGGCATGGAGCATTAACTTCCTGCTCGATCCCCTCCCAGCCTCGTTAGCCAGCGTTCTCTTCCTCTACTGCCGCGTTCTACCTTTCCATTTTCCTCTTCTCAAGTGTGGAACGATCTGCATGCCGTCCTTGATACACCAGAACGACCACTACATGCATCGCGGCAGAGCGTTGATTGGGCATGCACGAGAATTTGGTTCTGCTCGCAATATGGATGATACCTGAATGATGAAGTGAACAGGCATGCTAGCACGGGAGACCTATTTACGCTATACAATACTGGAGTACTCATGTACCTACTACTAGTAGTAGTACAACTATGGTACACTTGATGGTCAAAATACTATTCATCCGGTCCTCACAGTGAAGTGACAACACCATGCGCCTAACACTAGTCCAGGTGGCGTGTTCGGGTTACCAAAGTCAGCCTCACCCTGTGCACAGTGCAGTCTGTCACCGCCGCTGTACAGCACATTGGCGCCTCGCCTCGTCGCCCTCTCCGCTCCCATAGCACCACTCCATCTCCATCTCCTTCTCCATCTCCATCTCACTGTGCCCCCGTGTACCGTTGCCTCACTCGCCTCCCCAGTACCACTATTCCCTCGCTAGCCACTCCAGCACCGACATCCTTCTCCCCTGTAAATCAAGCCCCCTTCCAAACTCCACCATGGCCGAACGCGAACCACGCAGCATCCATATGAGCCGCGATTGGAGCAAGTTCCCAGTGACATCCTCGACCTCTGTTGTTCGTGTATGGATATGTTGAGCGCCCTGCGGCTGGTTGCATGCTCGAGGGACATGCACACGGCCATCGTGGAAGCGAGGCCTAAGCTTTTCAAGACACCCTGCTTGCTGCTATCTGGTCTTGCGAGATTCACTCACCATGATACGGAGGCGTGCATGATGCCCCTCGACTTCAATCCGATCTCCATTAGCCGAAACTTCTTTGCAGGTATGTAGTGGGTGGCGTACATCATTTCCCTCGACATCGATCCGATCACCATCGCCCGAAACTTCTTGGCAGGTATGTACTGGGTCGGCATGAACTCCCACTGGATGGCTGCCTTCAGAGAAGACGGTAAAAAGTTGGTGCTCGTGAACTTCCAGACCTCCCATGAGATTATCCTTCCTCCGTTGGATTATATAGAGTATTACCATCATGGTCCAAGTCATCTAGATTACTACGTTAGTTGGACGGACCTTGTTTTGCAGAAGATTGTAATCTGCCAAGTGCCCACATGACATGCGAATTACGCAGACTTCAAGCTAATTGCCTTGTTCGACCGCGGACACGCCTATCATTATGCCGGTGCCTTCTTTAGCTGGACACAACTCGGCTTGCAGTGGATCATTATCAAAGCTGATACACACTTCTATGATGCTATTGAACACAATGGCATCATCTACGCGATTGACAAAGCAGATGGCACCACGTATTGCTGGGACAGCACGTGTAAGTTGTTTCCTCTCATGTTAGTTTCCTCATTTTCATGATGTAGAAACATGCACCACATTGTTAGTTTCATCTAACCATACATTAGGGAAGTAATTGTGCATATGGAGAACTCTATATTTGGAAGTAGTGAAATCCTGCAATGCTTACCATGTGTACATACCTATATTCGCCCTTCAGCAATCAATGGCTAGAATAATATCCTCACAAAATTTTTGCCCACAGAACACGAGTATATAACAATGCATGGTATGTTAGTTACCTTGAAGAATTTGTTTCTGAGGACAGAACATGATTACATAACATGCATGACATGGTAGTTTCCTGTGAAGAATCGATTGCGAGATAACATGAGTATAACCATGCATGGCACTTCTATATTTTCGAACCCAGTATACATTTCCCTGTATTTTCCTCCCAGTTCCAACAGGGACATATCAATGTTGTTTCTTGCATTATCCTACTCATACTCTGAACAATGCTGATCTTACATTAACAATGCATGTCCTTTTTGATATGATGCAGTGTCCCTACAGTTACTACCCTTTGTAATCACACCACCTTTGCCAAAAATAGGGAAGCACAACTGGTTCCTCGCTCGATCAGACGGTGGCAAAAGACTGATGATCATTCGGACACATGAGCCGGAAAAGTTATATTGCAAAAACCCCACTGTATACAAGCACCGTGTAATACGTGAGTATCCAGACAATGGCTGTTACGTCTATGAGCAGGATACCAACTTGTTGGGGCCTTTAGGATTTTTTAGTTGGAGGCGGGTAAACATCCTTGGTTCACACTCTCTATTTCTCGGACTCAATTATCCGATTAACCAGGAGATCACCGTTGGCAAGGACCTTGATGGCAGAGAGGCTCTGGTTCCTATGGAAAACTGTGTCTACACGGCGAGCCCTAGGAGTTCGGGAGCAAACTCCCCTGATTGTCAACGATACAGCCTGCGGCCAAAAGAAGGTGAGAATGACAAAGGCATCTGGATTAACTTTGATCCTTGGATGTCTCAATTACGACAGGCAGTGATGTGGTTCGAGCCTTCAGGTTGATAGGTAATTGGGCTGTTGCATCGAAAGGGTGGAGTACTGGTGTCTCCGGATCACTGGTCGCTGAAGCGGCGCTGCAAATTATGATGGTGTTGGATCATCTCTTCGAATGACTTTGTTGTCTTTGCTGCTGGTTCTGGATGGGTAGTTCTTTCTTTTGTTATGCATATTCCTTGTCATTTGGTCATCCTCGTCTATGTCACTCTTACTATGTAATAGTTGCTTCTGTTTAGAATGTCATTCTCATCTGGATCACGAGAGTCTGAGCGCTGCAGATGGGTGCGTTTTGGTGGTGTAGCAAGACTTCTTATGAACTATCATGTCTTGCTGTTTATGTCAGTAGTAGTCACTAGTCAGTGTTTGAATGCTGTATATATCGTTGTTTCAAACTGTTTATTATCTTGAACTACTGGTGGGCTAAATGAGGGCATCACCATTCTCCAGTGTTCAGAGTATATCTCCTTTTTCAAGTTATATAATTTGAGCTCAGTGTCTTTTCGATGATGTACACTTGTTTGGGCCAGTGAGGTGTCGTTGAATATGGGCCGAGTAGTAACGCAATGCCAAACAGGTCAATTATGACTCTCGGGCCGAGCTCTCAAAAGATCCTGAAAAAAAAGGCCGGGCTCTCCAAAAAAGAAAGAATAAGGACTCTTAGGCCGACATGTGGGCACCACCGGTGTTTTCATGCGCTTGCGCGCCGAGAGCATATTGGCGCGTGCTCGAAATTCATGCTACCTTTTCATCCCCAGTCTCCTGCCCCTCCCCCACCTCTGGAATCTCGATTCCTACTCCAGTTCCCCCAAATCCCCCTCCTGTACTCCCTGTACTCAAGCGCACTATCATGTCGCCGGTCAACGCGGATCTCCGAGCCAGAGATCTTGAGGTCCATCCTGCCTTCGGTCGCTGCGTGCTGTCGCTCAACAGTGGCATGGCGGCGCTTGACAACTAGTTTGCCGGCAAAGTGCTGATGGTAACCATCAACGGCGACCGGCCTCCCGTCTCGCCGGATGACCTTGCAAAGCTCTTGGCATTGCGCACGGCATCCAAATAAGTGACTTGCTCGTCGAAGTCTGTCCGCCACCGGCTGATTTCTTCGTCAGGTTCCGGACAACTTTCGACTGCAGTCGTGTGTTCGAATCTTCCCGGCGTTTGTTCTGCGATGGCGCGCTGGTGAGCTTTGATCGGTGGCACCCAGGATGGGGCTCGGTGCCCTCTGAGCTTGAGTTTTTAACAAAGCTTACCTTCCACGGCATGCCTCGACGTGCTTGGAACAGCAAGTCCATGAACGAGCTTATCAACGGCCTTGGAGGTGAGCTCGTAAGTATGTTTGTTCCTCCAGACAGCTGGGCTCTGACGGTTATGGCATGGATGAAGAAGCCGTCCACCATACCGAAGGTGATTGGTGTTGAGATACCGGTGCAGGAACCGGGGTTGTACTATTCGTCGCCACCAAGGCCGCTGCGGACCACGTTAGGGATGTACCTGTATCGAGTGTTTGTGCATGTCGAAGAAATGGTCAATCCATCAATCGAAGTCCTGCCGCCGTCGCTGGTGCCAGGGTCCATCGACGACATCCATTACAGGAGTCAACGTCAGACTTTCCCCGTGTTGCTTGGAACGATGGATGGCACAGGGCCTACTCCATCGCGCGGCGGAGGCCACTGCTTCTTTGGGAGAAGAGGCAGGGCTGGCTGCCTGGATGTGCTCTAATTTGAGGTAACAACTGAATCTTGTCAGATACTAGTTAAATCCGAGCTATGGGTGTGAAGCACTGATATGCCAGTACATTTGATTGTGACCTGTTCTAATTTTGTACCTGAACTTTTTTTAGAAAGGGTTGTACGTCAACTTAATGTGCTAGCAGAACTTATTGTGTTGTCTGTCTGTTTTCTTTGCACAACATTCAAGATATTTCTCCGTCATTGATAAAGACGATGAACCGTTATGTATGACTTCATTGGTTTCAACATAGCCCTTCCCGTAGTGATCCACTGCTTCCATCTTGATTGTGCCGCCTGCGTGAAATTTTTGTATGCAAGTTCAGTGTGCTATGATGTTCTATATGATTGTGTCAACTATATAAGTTTTTACTGAGCATCAGCAACGCATATGGCTGAAAGATGTATTTACAAGCGTCGGCCGATGGGTCTCTCTCTCTATCTCTCTCTCTCTCACACACACACACATGCACACGCACAAGAGGGACCCGTTGAATTATTTATTTGCTCGTGACAGCTTTTAATTAGGTTCCTCTGTAATCTAACTTTTTTCTTAAGTTATTAATTGAGCTCAGTGACTTCAAAAAGTTGTACAGAAGCCTTGTTTGGGCCTTTCCGGTGTCGCTGAATGTGGGCTGAGTAATCATGTTAGGTTGTACTGTACTACACAGGCCTTTTTCGCTATTTTTTTAAATAATACATTTTTTATTAATTTTCATAAATATTACGCTGGGTAATTTTTTTCAAAAATAATACACTGTCGGCCCGCTGCAGGCCGACTAGGCCTAGTCGGCCCACAGCCGGCCGATTGGATTCCAGTCGGCCTACAGCTGGCCGACTGGCCCCTGTCGGCCCATTGTGGGCTGATTGGGTCCTGTCGGCCCACTATGGGCCGACTAGAGCTAATTGGCTCGATGTAGGCTAATTGTTTTTGCAAAAGTGTTAATCATGTATTTAAAAAATATGTGTATTGTGACCTCCTCCGCTCGCTGTGGGCCCACTGTTGACAAAAAATATGTTTTAAAAAGTGTTAATTATGTATTTAAAAAATATGTGTATTGTGACCTCCTCCGCTCGCTGTGAGCCCAATGTTGACTAAAAAATATGTTTTAAAACGTGTTAATCATGTATTTAAAAAATGTTAAATGTGTGTATAAAAAATGTTCCTTATCTATACAAAAAATTTAAATGTGTGTTGTAACACCCTCGATGCGACTATATCTCCCACGTGTTGAGGCACGACTTAGAGGCATAATCGCATTGAAGGCATATGTCGCAAGTTAGGCAATCTTCACAACATTCCATGTAATATAAATAATAAAGGGGAGATAACAATAGTTGGCTTACACTCGCCACGTCAATCAAGTACATAAATAACATTACATCATCCAAACACTCATGGCCCGACTACGGTGCCAAAATAAAAGATAACCCAACATGCGACACGGTCCCAATCACCCCCAACTGGGCACCACTACTGATCATCGGGAAAGGAAACATAGTATCGTTGAGAGTCTTCGTCGAACTCCCACTTGAGCTCATATGCGTCTTCTGGAGCGGAATCATCGGGCCCTGCATCTGGTGTAATAGTAATCTGTGAGCCACAGGGACTCAGCAATCTCGCACCCTCGCGATCAAGACTATTTAAGCTTATAGGTAAGGCAAGGTAATTATATGTGGAGCTGCAGCAAGCGACTAGCAAGTATGGTGGCTAACTTATTCGCAAAAGAGAGCGAGAAGAGAAGGCAAAGCGCGAGCGAGAAACTAGAGAACAACCTGCGCAAACATTACTCCAACACCGTGTCCACTTCCCGGACTCCGCCGAGAAGAGGCCATCACGGTAACACACTCAGTTGATTCATTTTAATTAAATTAAGGTTCAAGTTATCTACAACCGGACATTAACAAATTTCCATCTGCCCATAACCGCGGGCACGGCTTTCGAAAGTTTAAATCCCTGCAGGGGAGTCCCAACTTAGCCCATGACAAGCTCTCACGGTCAACGAACGAATAGACCTCCTCCCAAGACGTTCCGATCAGACTCGGTATCTCGGTAACTCAAGACACTTTGACAGGTTAAAACAAGACCAGCAACACCGCCCGAATGTGCCGACAAATCCCGATATGAGCTGCACATATCTCTTTCTCAGGGCACACTCAGATGAGCGCTCCATACAACTAAAACCAAACCTCGAGTTTCCCCGAGGGGGCGCTGCACAGGACTCTAGTTTGGACCAACACTCAGAGGAGCACTGGCCCGGGGGGGTTTAAAATAAGATGACCCGCGGGCTCCGGAAACCCGAGGGAAAAAGAGGCTAGGTGGCAAATGGTAAGACCAAGGTTGGGCATTGCTGGAAAAGCTTTAATCAAGGCGAACTATCAAGGGGTTCCCATTATAACCCAACCGCGTAAGGAACGCAAAATCCGGGAACATAACACCGATATGACGGAAACTAGGGCGGCAAGAGTGGAACAAAACACTAGGCGAGAGGCCGAGCCTTCCACCCTTTACCAAGTATATAGATGCATTAAGATAACATAGAAATATAATGATATCCCAACAAGTAAATAAAAGATGTTCCAATAAGGAACGGCCTCCAAACTTCACCTGCAACTAGCAACGCTATAAGAGGGGCTGAGCAAAGCGGTAACATAGCCAATCAACGGTTTGCTAGGACATGGTGGGTTAGAGGTTTGACATGGCAATTTGGGAGGCTTGCAAGCAAGTGGTAGGCATCGTAGCAATGGCATAGCAAAAGAGCGAGCAAACTAGCATAGCAAAGATAGTAGTGATTTCGAGGGTATGATCATCTTGCCTGCACAGTTGTCAGAGTTGACTGGATCCTCGAAAGTAAACTCAACGGGCTTCTCATTAGCGAACTCGTATCCCGGATCTACCCAAACAAGACAAACAAGCAACAAGGATACAATCAACCACGTGCAAGACCAAGCAATATGATGCAATGATGATATGCTATGCAGGATGCGATGCGGGATGCAAAATGCAAGATATGACAGGAAATGCATGAACCTGGCCTCAACTTGGAAAACCAAGTGTGTCACTGGAAAGATGAGATGAAATCGCTTGAAAACGATATAAAGAACGCCGGAATCGGAGTTACGGTTTGGAAATGGCAAGCGATTTAAATATGGCATCGGTCCGCGATTTACAGCAAGTAGGCATCTAAATGCAATGAGATGAACATACTACAGTACCCAAACATGACAACAAAATACATGGAAGGGATGCATACAAGATGCTTAACAAAAGTCTAGCACTGATCTACGGCCAATTCATCCATTAACAGATTCAAACAAGCATGGCAAAAATGCATATGGCAAACAGATCTCAGACTTGGTGAAATTAACACTTGTCTGAAATTTCAGATCAGGTAGCCCTCTTCGGACAACAAAACCACATGCTACAGGACCTGAACATGTCAAAGTAAAGCATGGCATGGAGCTACTCAAAGAGCTTAACAAAAGTCCCTTAGTGACCTTGAGCCAAAAGGGATCAGAAAATACCATTGCAAGCATGTGAACATAGCAAAAACATAATCAGTTTTCAGACTTAGTGAAAACTGGAGCAAGCTGAAATATAACTCAAGTAGGCATGTTTACGAGCTTGATGCACTCACTAAGGTGCAAGTCATGGCAAGACAAGCATACACCCATCAATAAGGCACAAAATTCAAGCTAGAAATGGCAAGAACAAAAGCATAGCATGCACGGATCAACTACAACATCACCGGCAAAATTGCAAACAAGTTGACAATCTGTCCAGATTCACAAAGTAGCAAAAGTAGAGCTCGATTGACTCAAGCTAGGGTGCTCCATAATTGCAAACAAAGATATGGATGGATAGAGCACTACAATGTTAACAAAACATCCTTACTGATCATCCTCAAAAGAGGCACGGATCACTAGGAAACAACATGAACATATGGCATCATGAGATAAACAGGTCCAGGACTTAGTGAAATTACTAAGTCCCGGAAAACAGAATTAGCAAGTGCACCACTTTGCAAGCTTGCACTAGTCACCACACACATCACAAAAATACATGGGTTGCACCTATGAAAAGATGACAAAACCCTTAACAAAACACATGTAGAGCATCAGGGCATATCATGCACACATTAATCATGGCAAAAATGACAAAATCCTAAATGGAGTAGCAGATCTGGCAATTATCTCAAGTAGCCCTCTTCTAATAGCATTTCGGGCATCAAGATGAACTCAAATGAAAATGATGCAATGGAATGAAATGATGTACTCTCTGAGATAAACATTTTGATATGCTATATGCATGAATCGGAGCTATGGATGCGAAGTCACGGAGCTACGAACATGAGCACTTGGATCGGAATTTCTGGGACTTGGAGAAAAAAAACGCCTCCGAGATCTAGGGTTTGCACGGATTACGAGGACGGCCGGATCTTCGCCGGAACAGTGCTCGGGACCGCCGGAGAGGTCGAGGTGGCCGGAGTTGGAGATGGACGGGGCGGCGGCTGGAGCGCGGCGGCGCGCCGGCGGCTGCGGCTCGGAGGAGAGGGAGGTGGCGGCGCGGCGGCTCGGGCCGTGGGGGCCGGCTCCGGGCTCCCCGGGCCGCGGCGGCGGCGAGGTGGTGGGTGCCACGTGGCAGGAGGCGGTTGGCTGGCGGTGGTGTGTCCGCCCCGGGCGGACAATGTCCGGCGGCGCGCGGTGGAAAAATTAGGGTTTCGGAGGTAGGAGGAGATCCGAAAATCGGGGGGTGTTTAAATAGCATAGAGGGAGCTAGGAGAGTCCAAATGAGATGAGGTTTTCGGCCACGCGATCGTGATCGAACGCTCTAGATGATGGAGCAGAGTTTGGTGGGTTTTGGGCCAAATTGGAGGGGTGTTGGGCTGCAACACACACGAGGCCTTTTCGGTCCCTCGGTTAACCGTTGGAGTATCAAACGAAGTCTAAATGATACGAAACTTGACAGGCGGTCTACCGGTAGTAAACCAAGGCCGCTTGGCAAGTCTCGGTCCAATCCGGAAATGTTTAATCCCCACACACGAAAGAAAGCTAGAAATGGCCACCGGAGGAGAACGAAGCGCCGGAATGCAAAACGGACAACGGGGAAAATGCTCGAATGCAAGAGACGAACACGTATGCAAATGCAATGCACATGATGACATGATATGAGATGCATGACAACGACAACAACACACGGAGACAAAACCCGAACCCGAGGAAATAAATATAACTTAACGCCGGAAATGGCAAGAATTGGAGTACAAATTGGGAAAGTTACATTCGGGGTGTTACATGTGTATAAAAAATAGCTTTTTCTCAACATCAGCAATGCAACTAGGCCGACAGTTGTACACAATATCCGGGTCAACTTGTTATTCTCCGCCCCGCTGGGCTGCAAACTTTCCTAAGAGGTATGCATTAAGCTTAACAAAAAATGGACTTTAAGAAATAATAAATGGGATGTAGTTATAATAACTGGACAATTACTATGCACCAAACACGTAATTAGTTTGAAAAATATATTACTTTTAGAATTTGAAATTTTTAATTTCATTACTTGTTGTGCGTGCAATATTTCATTGGATTTTAACGTAATACAACTTTATTTTGAAATTATATTTAACCTGACTAGAAATTTCGGATAAAAATATTTCGGATCCCATCAAAATGTGGGAATTTTTTTTAAAAATTCTGTTTTGAGCGATTGTTTGAAATTATTAATCATTGTCCTAGATAGAAGTTCAGCTGTACTTTTAACAAACTGTAAATAGGCTATAGTAAATTCCATTAGAATTAAAAAATGGGTTGTACATTTTTACAAATCGAAAATGGGCTATATGTTCTCTGCCAAATCCAAGCTGTGGACCTACTAAGTTGACGCGTACCAAGGGCTTTGTCAACTTAGTCAATATCAACGATTCTAGCTGCAGTGATCATACGATGTCCATCCAACGGTCGTAGTGCTTCTTCAACCTCTAGTCTTCTTACTCCAGCCGCCCAAAGCAGCGCCGGTCGTGTCGCGTGCTCCTGCCTCCCGTGGCCGGCTGTGATGCCGCGGAGGCCTCACCGCCCCGTACTACTCCCACCGCTGGCCAGGCCATCCCTCTACTCACCCACACCCCCTGTTATTCTGCGGCGACGGCAGCCTCACACCGCAGCTGAACCAGTGAACCCTCGTACTGTTCTCCGCGCGGGCTTCCACTGCTGCGTCTTCCCTGGCTCCGCGTCGTCCCCTTCCTAGGCCTCGCCATCGTCCACTGCCCTGGTGCTCTCGTCGCAGCGTGGTCAACGTGGTCAAGGAACGAGTTCCATCGGACGTGGACTGTACGTGGAGAGGCTGACAGCTGGGTCCACGGCCGCAGTAAGGAAGTGCCTCCTTATTACACGGAAAATAATGTTTCCTCCACCTGACAGCAGGGACCCACCGGACGGGCCACCGTACTTCGCGAAAAAAATGTTTCCCCCCTGACTGCTGGGACCCACCAGCTACACCTTCACACGCAAAGAAGTGCGTCCGGGCAAAAAAAACGATTCGCCCCCCTACCTGCTGGGACCTACCAGCTACATCTTCGCACGCAAGGAAGTGCGTCCGGGCAAAAAAAAACCAAAACGATTCGCCCCCCTGACTGCTGGGACCCACCAACCCCCCGACTGCTGGGACCCACCAGCTACATCTTCGCACGCAAGGAAGTGCGTCCGGGCAAAAAAAACGATTCGCCCCCTGGCTGCTGGGACCCACCAGCTACATCTTCGCAGGCAAGGAAGTGCCTGACAGTCGGGACCCACCTGGTCGAAGCGTACGTGGCATTGTCATTCTGGTCGCGAACGTGTACGTACATATATACTGGTGGATGTAGAGGCGCGCATGTGTCGTAGTAGAGGCACACACGTGTCGTAGTAGATGCGCGCACGTAGCATGTACACGTACGTACAGCGGCCAGGGTGCAAGAAAGAAAATACGGCCACGTATGTGTACATACGGGCGGGGTCTCGAACGCCTAATCGCGCATACGTACGACGAGGGCTCATGTACATGGCTGGATCGGAATGGAGAAACAGCGTCGTCGTCGTGTTCATGGGTCGGAACAGAATGCGTGGTCGTGTTCATCGGGAGGGCTTGGATGGAAGAGGTGATGGAAACGAGGCCTGGCGTACCGCACAACGGAGGAAACGGACTCCTACGGTCGAAATGGGGGTCCTGTTGATCGGGAGGGGTGTGACGTACCGCAAAACGGAAGAAACGGACCTCCTACGGTTGAAACGGGGGTCCTGTTAATCGGGAGGGGTGTGACGTATCGCAAAACGGAGGAAATGGACCTCCTACGGTCGAAACGGGGGTCCTGTTGATCAGGAGGGGTGTGGCGTACCGCAAAACGAAGGAAACGAACTTGTGTTGGAGCGCTACGGTCGAAACGGGATCCTATTCATCGGGAGGGGTGTGGCGTACCGCAAAACGGGAGTCCACAGGATATTGTTCATCTCCACCGTCGATCCCCTCCAGCCTCCACGAGCTACTGTTCATCCACCGTCGACCTCCTCCAGCCTCCACGGGCTCCTGTTCATCCAGCCTCCACCGCGCTACTCCACCGGCTACTGTTCAACCACCCCTCCACCGTCCACTGTTTATCCAGTCCTCCACACCACGGGGTCCTGTTCAACCACCCCTCCACGGGTACCCCTCCACCGTCTACTGTTCATCCTGCCCTCCACACCATGGGGTCCTGTTCGTCCACCCCTCCATGGGCACCCCTCCACCGTCTACTGTTCATCTTGCCCTCCACACCACGGGGTCATGTTCGTCCACCCCTCCACGGGCACCCCTCCACCGTCTACTGTTCATCCAGCCCTCCACCACACCACGGGGTCCTGTTCATCCAGAGGCAACGCCACCGCTCACTGTTCATCCAACCCCCCCCCCCCCCGCAACGCTCACTGTTCATCCCATCGATCGGCTTCAGTTAGCAGCAGTAGCCAAGGAATTGCTTGATCGGGTTCAGTTAACAGCCATCGATCGATCGCTCGGGTTCAGTAACGCGTAGCCTGCAGTGCAATCGCTCGGATTCAGATAGAGCCCAACGCCTCGCTCGGGTTCAGTTAGAGCCAACGCCTCGCACACACGCGCGTACGTGTACGAGAGAAACGCGCATCGCTTGGCCCCCGACCTCCCACCGTAACCGGGAACTCCCCAAAATTTTTCTCCCCCTCGCTTCTACCACGGTTTTTTCCGTCATGGACGGCCCAAAGAATGTCATGCAGCTGCGTCTCCGGCCCGCCCAGGACGAAAAGCCCATTTTCTGTCATGATTTTTTGTCATAGAAGTAGGAGCCCACCACATCTATGATGATACCGGATTTTGTCACAATTATCGTCATAGAAGTGTCATATGTATGACAGAAAAAATTTCGTTCGGCCCAGAATGTCACGGATGTGTCTTTTTTTTGTAGTGCCTTTAACCGAGGGACACGGCTATTTGAATAGATAAACTTCCATGCAGGGGTGCAACATATTTCCCAACACGCTCGATCCCCTTTGGTCGGACACACTTTTCTGTGTCATATCCGGCCTCGGAAGATCAACACGTCGCGGTCCCACTTAGGCACAATAGAGAGGTCAGCACGTCGGTCTAAATCCTATGGCGCAGGGGTCTGGGCCCATCGCCCGTTGCACACCTGCACGTTGCGAACGCGGCCGGTAAGCAGACCTAGCCTCTCTAATACAAGAGCAGGCGTTCCAGTCCAATCCGGCACGCGCCGTTCAGTCGCTGACGTCAAGAAGGCTTCGACTGATACCACGGCGTCGAGTGCCCATAACTGTTCCCGCGTAGTTGGTTAGTGTGTATAGGCCAGTGGCCAGACTCAGATCAAATACCAAGATCTCGTTAAGCGTGTTAATAGATGTAACCGCGGACGTCGACCAGGGCCAGGCCCACCTCTCACCTAGGTGGTCTCAACCTGCCATGTCGCTCCGCCACAAAGTAACTGTCGGGGGCCGTTGGGAACCCAGGCCCACCTCTACCGGGATGGAGCCACCTGTACTTTCAGCCCCCACATCGGCCTCACCAGACTGGCTCGCGAGGGGCGGAGAGATCAAGGCAAGGGACACCTCGCAAGGTTCCTATGACGCAAGCCATGACGACTGGAGCCAGGCGGGCGTCAGCGCTCGCAGTGTCCTCGTTTCCTCTTTGGTACTAAAGGGGCAAGCACAGGCGAGGAGTCCCGAGGCATCAGACAAATGTTTCCATATCGGTGTAACAAGGCCAAGACCAGCAGGACGGCAGGACGGAGGTCACCGTGGAGCACAAGACGGTGTCACCACCAGAGCCTTTGGCAGGCGAAGACTATTTTTGCTAGAATAGCTTGTAGTAGTTGTCTCCCTTCGAATTTGGCCGTTGTGGGATCCCTTTCCCGCTCAATATTTGGGAAGAGGACCAGGGCCTCTATAAATAAGACTAGCCACCACCATAGTGAGGCATCTGATTCGGACCCGGATCACCCCGAATCACACAAGTTCATCAGACACAAGAACACCTCTTCTCAGAAGGCGGTTCTTCTCGTATAACTGTTCTTCCTCAGCCTAAGAGGTAATTCACCACACCAAACTGAAGTAGGGTATTACACCACAACGGTGGCCCAAACCAGTATAAATCTTGTGTCTCGTGTTCTTTGGATTCAACAAGCTAGGCCGTGAGATCATAAAATGTGTGAGCTAGAAAGGGGGAGAGATCTTAATGTGCACCCCAGTATTCGAACCTCAAGAGTTTTGTCGGAACCTGAAATCTGATAGCCGTACAGACACACGCGTTGGCCAGCAGCGCCTCCACGCACGTTGGTGTTTTCGCATCGGAGCAGCGCGTGCTGTTCCGATGACCACCCGCCTCAAGAATGGACGGCGGCGAGGGGGGAGCGGGCACGACACATCGCCGCGAGCTCGTGCGACTCCCTGCACCACCTCGAGTGCAGTCCGCCAGCGAAGGAGTGGGCGTGGCTGCTCGAAATCTTTCGCTCGCTGCACACCATTGTCCCCCCTACACGAACTTGCCGCTGAGCGCTCAGCTCCAACGGCGCACGAAGGAAGACGGCTACCCCCGTGAAGAGAACCTCGGCCGGTCGCCTCTCTCTCACACACACACGACTCGCCGCTCTCGAGTGGAAATGGCAGAAGACGGAAACACGGGAAAGGAATAAGGTCGCGACTTCGTCAACTCTCGTTCGCGGGGGCTCACTCTGCAGCAAACGAGAAAGAAAATCTGGCATGGCTGGTTCATCTGCTTCAAGATTCACGAATCCAATCTAACGGCTGATACAACGTTCGCTGGGAACGTGAAAAATCCGACATTTCCCAGATAAATTTTCGAAACGAATTGCATGGAATGGAAGCAAATCGCATGCATGAAAACACAAAGCATGGGGCCCAATCAATTTTATATGCCCTGATTTATAGGAGCAGTAGTTTTATTTTTTTACCAAGTAAGCACTCAAGAATTGAAGGATGAGTCATGTAAATCTTTTTTACCAACCCGCTGTGGTCTTTTTACTTTCAATTTAGTTGACGCTGGTGAACTACTTTTGTTCTTTTTAGTAAAATATGGATGTGTGCATCGGTTGTTGCAGAGACCGGCGTATACCCTCTTTTCGAAAAAAGAAAATCACTTCAATGGAGTAAGCTTGTACCTTGAAACGACATACAAATATCAAAGGCTACAAATTTCAGAATGCAATTTGAGATTCCTTTGTACCATATTTGATTTGTGTCTTCCTCAAGGACAAGATGTCTCCTTAAATGCTAACTAATTTTGCCTATCATGTTCACATCCCACATTTGATTTGGATTTGGGGTAGTACTTGCCAACAAAAACTTAAGTTTTTCTTTTGATACATGATCAACTAGGCACTAAATCAAACCTCCTTCACTGCAACTGTTTTGTCATTCAAATATACAATTGTGTCCAGTTCATGTAAATACACTGCCGTTGCTAGTTCTCATGCTTACTGTACATAGATGTTCTTAGTTCAGGAACGGGTACCTGTATATTACTTCAACAAATCTGGAATTCATCAAAAGGCCAGCAATTGCTGGATCTTTAAAAAAAAAGTTCTGTAATTAGCCAGCTAAAGGCACTCTTGATTTTGGCACAGTTAATCCAACCGGCAACTGTGTACCTTTATACATCTAGGCATCTAGCTGCTCTTAGGCAGAAGTTTCAGGGTTGCTGTGCTTTTCAAAAGCAAGAGTTAGGCATTATTAGTAAGAAGAAGAAAGTTGTGCTTCTAGAATCTGAAGACGATTGAATTATGTGGTAAAGTAGGGTAAGCATATGGGAGTAGTTCAGTGGGGTCCAAGTTACCAAGTTCTTTTTTGTTGGCAAATAAAGTTACCAAGTATAACGCGGTAATTGAACGGTGCCTAAAAATTTTGAATGCCAAAATATTATAAAGAGAACACACGTAAGAGGATTTTGATAGTCTGTTTTGTGCTTGTAAATTTTCATGGGAAAATGTTTTGTTTGCCCCATAAAGCTTCAGTGCTCTTTAGAGCACAAAACCTTTTCTGAAGGTGCTAAAATGGTCCGTTTTGCTTGAAAACTTGCATGGTGTAAAAAACTTGAAAACTCAGAATTTTTTTCATTTGAAAGTATTATTTTACTCCGATGCTAGTAACACCCGGCGAGCAGGAAAACTTGCTGATATACCTAACATAACAAAAGTAAAAAAGACAAAGTAGTTCTACGTGTCTCATCTCCTAATATGAGAACCACCAATGAGGAGGTGCTGCATAGAGTACCAGCCTATCCGCGCCACTGCTGAATCGTCAAACTAATCATGTGACTCTGCTGAGTCGTTATCCATCGAGGATTTCTGCTGCAATCTGAATGTCGGCAGCCATGCTGCATCAGGCACACAGTGTAAACCCTGTTGGCATGATATCTATCCTGGAAGTGGAGTGACTGCATCTATCTTATCTTACAGCACTAACATCAAATCTGGAAAAAAAAATATACTTACTCCAGAAGTACTCATCTATATGGACATGATTGAGTAATGCGACTCAAGAATCCTCTGCCTCTTGCTCTGGAACTGGAACGGACTGCCGCCACACACCAGCTCTGATGAAGCAACCTTGGCCAGAGCAAACCTCACAGCCTCCTTCAGGGAATTCAGTCCAGCACACCCTGCACTGCCTTCCTCCTCCTTGCAGAGTGTGAAGACGTGCTGCACCCTTCCTCCCAGGGAGGACACCTCCGCTCTTAGTGTCCTAAGTCTCAGGCCATGGAGCGCCTGGATGAAACCGGCGACGAGGTCCGGGCGGTCATCGCAGCTGACAGACGCCTTAATGTACAGGCGGCTGTCGTCGTCGTCGGTGTCCCCTGTGCAGCAGAATTCGACGGAGACCTCGTCGGTCTCCGGCGGGACGGCCGGCGTCTGCTGTGCGGCCTCGCTGGCTCTCCTCTTCAGCTGCCTCACTTGGTCCACCACCCTGGCCAGCAAGGCGGCCTTGTCCATCTGCACAAGGGAAGACAAGAGACATTTTCCTGACAAGTCGCATAATAGCAGTGTACCGCAGTGCCCTACTTTGTCTTATCATAGATGGAATTGCAGGGCTAAAAGTCTGATGAAATGTGAACACTTGCGCGAGTTTTCAATGTTCTTCTTCATAAAGCTCATGTATGATTCAGACATAAAGGTGAATCAGAATTGTTTGAAGAGAGATCTTAATGCAAAGTTAGTTTCTACCAGAAAAGCTGATGAGCTAACGACAATAATTATGTGCAGCTGAGCTTTGTTTGGTTGATGCTTCACAGCACTGGAATGGTGAAATGGCCAAGATATTGTTGCCAAATGCTTCACAGTCACAACGCTGAAGGTTTGGTGCAAACCTGCTTGGTATCAGGGATCATCCTCCTGAGGGCCGTGAGATGAGCGTTGATCCTCACCCGACGCCGGCGCTCGGCCTCGCTGTGGACCTTCAGGGCCCTTGCCTCCGGCGCGGTCCTCCCCGACCCCGTCGTCGACAGCTCCGGCGGCCCAGCCGGTGGCGCCGAGCTGGCCTGCCGGGGCAGCAGAGCCGGGCCTCTGCTCACCGTATGATCACATGCATCGTGCGGAGATTGGCCTGGAGCTGCCATCCAGCTCTTGAACACTGCAAGAACAAGGAAGAATGTGAATTTCTGGTGATGTAGCAGGAGGAGGAGAACAAGTGGGAGCGGGGGTGAGACGAGTAGAGTGGATAGGAGGAGGCTCACAATAATTAGTGCGGCGGCGTCTTGTCACCTCATTCTCGTCATATATATTGTAGGATGGATACTGGATACTAGGTTGGAGGCAGATGATGAGGAGCGTTGTCTGTGAGAGATGACTTGACCGCCCTACATACATACGCATCTCTTTTCTCACATGTGGTTACCGTACCCCACTATGGGGATAATATAGGGGAAATCTCGGTGTCGGATTGGCATGGACTCGGCCAATGGGTGAGGTGGCGTGTATGAGTGTGCCATGAGTCGGGTATATGTATGTGGAAAGAATCATGCCATGCCAAACCATTAGTATGAATGTACTATTGATTATACTGTAGTGTAGTATATACGCACAGCAGCCTATAAGACATGACGTGATGGTTCTGGTTTTCCATGAAATTTCAGCGAAAAATTGGCAAGTTTCAGTTATTTCAGTAGGTGCCTAAATGTTTCAGCACTTTCAGTAGGCACACATAGATAAATTTTACAATAAATCGAAAAAAGTGGGGCTGCAAATATTTCTGGAACCAAAATCTGAAACCGGCACGAGTGACCACTGTCTGCTCACAAGATTCGTTGACTAGAATATAATCACGACGCCTACTGTTGTTGGTTAAGGGAAGTCATTATGAGGAGCAGTGTCGGGTTCCCTCTCCTTCCGCATCTGACCAGCAACTTCATTCACACTGTTCAAGCTCAAACCTGACAATTTTCCGATCGACGCCATTTCTCGACTGCCTGTGATCGTCAGAACGTGTGATGTGAAAGTCAAGAAATGAGACAGTTTTCCCTTTGACTTGTGAACAGACGAACAGGGTAGGCACCAGAACGGGCTCTCCTTGCCATAATCACTCGACAATAGATTTTGGTTGTGAACTTGGAGTGCCCAGGCGCACAGCTGACCGAGAGTGTTCTGTTTCAGGGACTGGACTCACTGGAGACCACTGCTAATAAGTCGCTAGAGGCAACACCACTCTGTTTGCTTAACACGATGATAATAACCTTTACTCTGTTTGCTTAACACGACGATAATAACCTTGTCAGAACTCACATGAGATCTTCATGTGCATCTACTCCAACTTGTACGCCTGACCTCCATTGTTTCAAAGAGAGGATCTGATATATCTTTTCATGTCCTGCGCGCCTTCTGGATAGGCTAGAGTCGCCTTTTTCTTTTTGAATGAAAACTTGATGAAACGATCATGGGAACCAGCCACCTCAATCGCGATTGCACTTTAAATTTTTTTATTAGAACAAAGGCCGTCAAGATAACAAATTGCCAAAGTGATCAGAGAGATTGCACTTTTATTATCACTTTGCCAAACCCTTTTGTAGCTCTTCTTTTGGACAACCGTTTGTTTCCACTTTATGTTGGTGTATAACTGGTTTACTGCTCATGCAACATTGATAATTGATCAACTGCAATTAAAATTAGGTATGGGTCTTGTTTAGGGAGTGGTGTCTGGTCATATAATATATGAATTTCAATTACCATTCGTGTTAGCGTCTCACTTGCTAACCAATCAACAGAACAAGATTACAGGGTTTGATGTAGCTAATTCGATATGCAGGGGCAGCATGAAAGGGATCGAAGAAGAGAGACGGAGGTGGGAGAGAAGAGCCTGGTGCCGGTTGCAGCCTCCTCCCTAGCTACATATGGGAGCTCCTATTCAGCGACTTATGCGTTGAATAGGAAGGAAAGCGCACCTCCCGCTTCCCCCGCACGTGTTTTTTGGCCAACCAATGTGCGGGGTGGGACGCCCCCTTTTCTTTCATTTTTTTACTCTTTAAAACAATCTGAGATTTCAAAAAGCTTCCATTTTTTAAATGCAATTTTGAAAAAAAAAATGTTTGAGATATCATAAAATGTTTGTGAATTCCAAAATAGTTTGTGGATTCAAAAATGTTTGTGATTTTGAAAAAAATAGATATTAAAAAAAGTTCATGATTTCAAAGAAAAGTTTGGGAAATAAAAAAATTCATGATTTCGAAAATATGTTTGAATAGTCCAAAAATGTTCATAAATTTTTAAAATTGTTCAAAATGTTCACAAACTTGTTCCCAAATTTCACAAAAATTCATCAATTAAAAACTGTTCGTGAATTTTAAAAATCATGCCCAAATTTCAAAAATTGTTTGTCGACTAAAAAATGTTCATGTGTTTCAGAAAAATGTTTGAGAACTTGCAAAAAAATGTTCATGATCTCAAAAAAATGTTCATGAATTATTATAAAATGTTTGAGAATTTAATAAATGTTCATGATTTCAAAAAATGTTCGCAAATACAAAAAATGTTCATGATTTTAAAAAATCCACAACTTAAAAAATGTTCAAGAATTTGAAAGATGTTCGCAAAATGAAAAGGAAAAAAATAAACAAGTATAAAAAAATAAAATGAAAAATAAAATAAGAAAAAAGCAAAAAATAAAAAGGAAAAACAAAAAATATAGACGATAGAAAAAATAGAAGAGTTAAAAAGAAAAAATGGTTCAGGGAAGGTTTTAGAACCTTCCTAATACCGGAACAGAGACTCTACCGTACAAGCCTCCGTGGGTCGGCCCAATATGAAATGTAGCGAATGCAGGCGTATGCGTTTGGTAGTTTAGAAAAGGATGAATAATTACTAAACCTAAATATGGCAGTGGAAAAACATGTGAGCTGGGAATGAATCTCAGGAAAAGGGGATACATCTACGATTGGAAGAAGATGCTAGAACCGCTACCGCACAACTTCAGTACTGCTTTTGGATTGAACTAAGCATAGATGGAAAAGATATGATGAACTTGGACGAACACAGCGTCCCCCGACGAACTAGGGCAGCCTAATGCAGATTGGAAATGAGGAGAAGCGAGTACCTGGTGGTGCTTAACGGACAGCGGAGTGACGCCGCGATCTCTGGTCAAGGTCAGGTTGATGCAGCAGCTAGGTTGGAGCTGTTGGAGAAGGTCGACGGCGGCAGCAGAGCTCGTGCGGCAGTGGTCGGCGCGAGGAAGACGAAGAAGAGAGAGGGACGGGGGTAAAAGTGAAAAAGGACCCCCTACCTATTTTTATAAGGGGAAAAAGTGAATAGTAAGGGCTCCTTTGATTCAAAGGAATTTTATATGATTTCTAGAGGATTGAAATCCTTAGGATTTTTTTCTATGTTGGTCCTTTGATTCATAGGATTGAATCCCATAAGATTTTTTTTCTATGAAATCTTTTGTACTACATTTCATAGGAAATCTAACATCCACTCCAACCTCTTTTTATAATTCCTTTGTTTTTCCTGTGCCATCAAACACTCATTGCTAATCCTATAGGATTCAAGTGGGCATGGCACTTCAATCCTATACTTCTTCTATTCCTACGTTTTAAAATCCTACGAATCAAAGAGGCCCTAAAATGGCAGGCGTGGAAATCGAGGAGGCGTGATCATTATCTCAACGACAGAGACACCTCGATTCTCGGGATGACCGATTAAAGCAAAGATCTGTTCTGATGTCATAGCATTTTTTCTGAGATTAATGACATGACGTCACCTTTCGTTATGGCGGGTTAAGAAAGTTTGTTAAGTTCAACATTGAAAGATTTAAGAGATTTGTCAGCCAAAGGATGAAGATTGACATGAACAGGTTTAAATCAATCTGGAGCCTAATGTTGGGGATATAACCCCTCAGTGTGACCCGCCCAGGAAGGGCCGGGTTACACCGTTGGCGACTTATAGCAAGGGGTCCAAGAAGGTCCAAGAAGACAAGACGTGAAGACGGCGGTTCATAAACAGGCTTATTGGAGGCCAAAGACCCGGAGCCGACTCAAGACCCAAAGGTGTGAGCCATCCGATGAGGACTTGCTCTCTAAGGCAAGGGAATTAGAGCCGGAGTCGGTTACGTTGTGTGACCCGACCTGGACTCTTGTAAACCGCCGGACCTCGACCTGTGTATATAAAGGCGAGAACCGGCAACGGGTTAACTCAAGAATCAATTGATCGATATCTAGGTCAAGCGTATTTGCTCCCTTGTAATCGAAACTTAAGCAATACAACTAGAAGTAGGACGTAGGCTATCACCTCATTGTGAGGGGTCGAACCTAGGGAAATTCTTTGTGTCCTTTGTCTTATCCAACCCCTTCAAGCTAACCCACGCTGCGATGGCTCCACACCTAAGTCCTTTCACTGGGGCATCTGTCGTGACAAGGTCTGGTGACCGCCCTCGGGGGTTCCTTAGTGGAGTCATGGAACCTTGCATTGTGCGAGGGCTTTAGGAGAATATAGTGAGCCATTGCGGCGCTTGAGGAGCATCGTGCGTCCACACCGCTCCAATGAAGATTAGCATCCGCAAGGGTATGAACATCAGGATACATCATCGTCTCCGCATTTCTTTGTTATCTCTTACCCGAATCTCTTACCCGAACCCTTCACTTATGCACTTACTTTTTGATAGCCTTTGTGCTTCAAGTTATAATTTTGTTATCACATAATTGTTTATCTTGTTTAGCATAAGTTGTTGGTGCACATAGTTGAGCCTAATCTATTTAGGTTTTGTGCTTGGTAAATTAAACGCAACTTTTATTCCGCCGATCTCTCATTGGAATGATAAGTTGGCTATGACGAACTAATAAGTTTCTCTTCTTGTCACCTTCTTTAAGCTTATTCAAGCCAAAACTCTATTTGTTTTAAAGTGCCTATCCCCCCCCCTCTAAGCGACGTCCATGTACATTAAATTGGCACTGGCAATATCTCCCACCCTTAGTCTCGCCCTATTTACGAGCAACTTGGCAAACAACTGGGAGGCACTATGAGTTAGGCTAATGGGGCGACAATCTCCTATATGCGAGGCGCCCGGGTTCTTCAGGACAAGCACGATCAATACCTTGCCGAGCTTGGTGAAGCCCCTTCTATCTCCCACATACAACTTGAGAAGGGCAACCATGATGTCATGCTTGATAATTCCCCAAGCTCTCTGACAAAACACCACGATGAAACCACCTGACCGAAAGTGCGATCCGGCGAAATCTCCTTGGTCACACTCCAAAGCTCTTCCTCCGTGAAAATGACATCTAGCTCATTCAGGTCCACCTCCTCGACTCGGAAGTAATGTAGGTCCAAGGTACTGTCATGAGTACCCACCATACCAAAGAGATCCTCGTAAGCGTTCAAGAACACCTCCACTATTATTTCCTGGTCAGTAATCACCTCATTACCCACCTTGATGGCCGAATAAAATTCTTAGCGCACCTCTAAATAGCAACCTCATGAAAAGAGCTTGCTATCAGCGTCCCCTTCTCCAAGCCACCTGATCTTGGATCTTTGTTGCTCAATAGTTCGTTGTAGCAAAGCCAAGCCTAACACAACCAGTTTCAGGGTTTTTCTGCAACCATGTTTCGTCCTCCGAGAGAATTCTAGATTCTTGCGTCACGCCCAGCTTCAGGATCACCAATTTGGCAATGGCCAATTGAATTTTAATATTCCCCATTTTCCTTTGTCACCATGTTTGTAAGTACTTAGCAGTGTTGCGAAGCAAGGCATCCAAGCGCTTGAAAGGATCCACAATTCACGCGCCACACACCCAAGCCTCCTTGATCACGTCCTCAAAGCCTTCCAACTTGGACCAAAAGAGGTCAAATCCAAAACTCCTCTTAGCAAAAAACGACGCTCAATGCTAAGTGGAGTGGCGCATGCATGGTCCGACACACCTGTGGACAAGGCTTGCAGCAGACAATCCAGATATAACGAATCCTAGTCAGCAGGGACGATCTTAGTAAGAGTAGGCACCTCCCTTTCGTTGCTCGAGGTAAAACGGTGTTCATGCATATACGACCAACTCCTCTTTAATAATGGACATTTTTTTTGTGTGTGGCATTGGTTTAATAGGGGGGTGGGGATTGGTTCTACAAAACACCCGTACATGTAGATTTATTGTTAAAGATAGTCGTACAAAGCATGGCCTAAATGAAACCCGTAAATCGAAGCAGAAGGTTGTACGCACCAAACATAGCTGGCCTCCCTGCTTATAAATAGACACACGAGTGTTTTTGAACACAATGAAAATGAGAGCCAGTCCCGACGTTCCCTCCCATCTGTATCTATCTTTAGGCCGATGAAGCAAAACCCCTAGAAAAGCCTCCCTGCCCCAACTCGCTGAACCTGAAACAGAAACCAAGAAGACGCGAGGCAACTGATCAGAACGCTAGCTAGTAGCTACACCGATCGATCTTTGGTCGTTCATGGAGAGCAAGGCGACACGCGTGCATCTGGGGCTGGCGGCCCTGCTGCTGGCCGGCTGCCTGCTGATGGCGGGCCTGCAGGAGTCCCACGCGGCGGCGACGGAGGCGACGCAGCCGGAGACCACCACGGCGCGCGTGCTCAAGGTGACGGGCGCGTATATGCCGGAGGAGGCCAACCCCTACTCGCGCGGATGCCACGCCAAAAATGGCTGCCGCGGCTGATGTGCACGCGCGTTTGTGCATGCATGGCACTCGTGTGTTTGTGTCTTGTTTCGGCAGGCCGTGTGTTTGTTGACCGCTCGTTTCAATTCGATTTGTTCATTCCTTACAGCGTGAGAATTAAACGTAGAATGATGTAATGGTATGGAGTACGCACACTTTCTTCTTCTCTGTAGGATGGACTCTTTATTATTTTGGCAATAGTGTTGACCTAGCGACAATCTCCTATATGCGAGGCGCCCGGGTTCTTCAGGACAAGCACGATCAATACCTTGCCGAGCTTGGTGAAGCCCCTTCTATCTCCCACATACAACTTGAGAAGGGCAACCATGATGTCATGCTTGATAATTCCCCCAAGCTCTCTGACAAAACACCTCGATGAAACCACCTGACCGAAAGTGCGATCCGGCGAAATCTCCTTGGTCACACTCCAAAGCTCTTCCTCCGTGAAAATGACATCTAGCTCATTCAGGTCCACCTCCTCGACTCGGAAGTAATGTAGGTCCAAGGTACTGTCATGAGTACCCACCATACCAAAGAGATCCTCGTAAGCGTTCAAGAACACCTCCACTATTATTTCCTGGTCAGTAATCACCTCATTACCCACCTTGATGGCCAAATAAAATTCTTAGCGCACCTCTAATTAGCAACCTCGTGAAAAGAGCTTGCTATCAGCGTCCCCTTCTCCAAGCCACCTGATCTTGGATCTTTGTCGCTCAATAGTTCGTTGTAGCAAAGCCAAGCCTAACACAACCAGTTTCAGGGTTTTTCTGCAACCATGTTTCGTCCTCCGAGAGAATTCTAGATTCTTGCGTCACATCCAGCTTCAGGATCACCAATTTGGCAATGGCCAATTGAATTTTAATATTCCCCATTTTCCTTTGTCATCATGTTTGTAAGTACTTAGCAGTGTTGCGAAGCAAGGCATCCAAGCGCTTGAAAGGATCCACAATTCACGCGCCACACACCCAAGCCTCCTTGATCACGTCCTCAAAGCCTTCCAACTTGGACCAAAAGAGGTCAAATCCAAAACTCCTCTTAGCAAAAAAACGACGCTCAATGCTAAGTGGAGTGGCGCATGCATGGTCCGACACACCTGTGGACAAGGCTTGCAGCAGACAATCCAGATATAACGAATCCTAGTCAGCAGGGACGATCTTAGTAAGAGTAGGCATCTCCCTTTCGTTGCTCGAGGTAAAACGGTGTTCATGCATATACGACCAACTCCTCTTTAATAATGGACATTTTTTTTGTGTGTGGCATTGGTTTAATAGGGGGGTGGGGATTGGTTCTACAAAACACCCGTACATGTAGATTTATTGTTAAAGATAGTCGTACAAAGCATGGCCTAAATGAAACCCGTAAATCGAAGCAGAAGGTTGTACGCACCAAACATAGCTGGCCTCCCTGCTTATAAATAGACACACGAGTGTTTTTGAACACAATGAAAATGAGAGCCAGTCCCGACGTTCCCTCCCATCCGTATCTATCTTTAGGCCGATGAAGCAAAGCCCCTAGAAAAGCCTCCCTGCCCCAACTCGCTGAACCTGAAACAGAAACCAAGAAGACGCGAGGCAACTGATCAGAACGCTAGCTAGTAGCTACACCGATCGATCTCTGGTCGTTCATGGAGAGCAAGGCGACGCGCGTGCGTCTGGGGCTGGCGGCCCTGCTGCTGGCCGGCTGCCTGCTGATGGCGGGCCTGCAGGAGTCCCACGCGGCGGCGACGGAGGCGACGCAGCCGGAGACCACCACGGCGCGCGTGCTCAAGGTGACGGGCGCGTATATGCCGGAGGAGGCCAACCCCTACTCGCGCGGATGCCACGCCAAAAATGGCTGCCGCGGCTGATGTGCACGTGCGTTTGTGCATGCATGGCACTCGTGTGTTTGTGTCTTGTTTCGGCAGGCCGTGTGTTTGTTGACCGCTCGTTTCAATTCGATTTGTTCATTCCTTACAGCGTGAGAATTAAACGTAGAATGATATAATGGTATGGAGTACGCACACTTTCTCCTTCTCTGTAGGATGGACTCTTTATTATTTTGGCAATAGTGTTGATCTAGCGACAATCTCCTATATGCGAGGCGCCCGGGTTCTTCAGGACAAGCACGATCAATACCTTGCCGAGCTTGGTGAAGCCCCTTCTATCTCCCACATACAACTTGAGAAGGGCAACCATGATGTCATGCTTGATAATTCCTCAAGATCTCTGACAAAACACCTCGATGAAACCACCTGACCGAAAGTGCGATCCGGCGAAATCTCCTTGGTCACACTCCAAAGCTCTTCCTCCGTGAAAATGATATCTAGCTCATTCAGGTCCACCTCCTCGACTCGGAAGTAATGTAGGTCCAAGGTACTGTCATGAGTACCCACCATACCAAAGAGATCCTCGTAAGCGTTCAAGAACACCTCCACTATTATTTCCTGGTCAGTAATCACCTCATTACCCACCTTGATGGCCGAATAAAATTCTTAGCGCACCTCTAAATAGCAACCTCGTGAAAAGAGCTTGCTATCAGCGTCCCCTTCTCCAAGCCACCTGATCTTGGATCTTTGTTGCTCAATAGTTCGTTGTAGCAAAGCCAAGCCTAACACAACCAGTTTCAGGGTTTTTCTGCAACCATGTTTCGTCCTCCGAGGGAATTCTAGATTCTTGCGTCACGTCCAGCTTCAGGATCACCAATTTGGCAATGGCCAATTGAATTTTAATATTCCCCATTTTCCTTTGTCACCATGTTTGTAAGTACTTAGCAGTGTTGCGAAGCAAGGCATCCAAGCGCTTGAAAGGATCCACAATTCACGCGCCACACACCCAAGCCTCCTTGATCACGTCCTCAAAGCCTTCCAACTTGGACCAAAAGAGGTCAAATCCAAAACTCATCTTAGCAAAAAACGACGCTCAATGCTAAGTGGAGTGGCGCATGCATGGTCCGACACACCTGTGGACAAGGCTTGCAGCAGACAATCCAGATATAACGAATCCTAGTCAGCAGGGACGATCTTAGTAAGAGTAGGCACCTCCCTTTCGTTGGTCGAGGTAAAACGGTGTTCATGTATATACGACCAACTCCTCTTTAATAATGGAAATTTTTTTTGTGCGTGGCATTGGTTTAGTAGAGGGGTGGGGATTGGTTCTACAAAACACCCGTACATGTAGATTTATTGTTAAAGATAGTCGTACAAAGCATGGTCTAAATGAAACCCGTAAATCGAAGCAGAAGGCTGTACGCACCAAACATAGCTGGCCTCCCTGCTTATAAATAGACACACGAGTGTTTTTAAACACAATGAAAATGAGAGTCAGTCCCGACGTTCCCTCCCATCCGTATCTATCTTTAGGCCGATGAAGCAAAGCCCCTAGAAAAGCCTCCCTGCCCCAACTCGCTGAACCTGAAACAGAAACCAAGAAGACGCGAGGCAACTGATCAGAACGCTAGCTAGTAGCTACACCGATCGATCTCTGGTCGTTCATGGAGAGCAAGGCGACGCGCGTGCGTCTGGGGCTGGCGGCCCTGCTGCTGGCCGGCGGCCTGCTGATGGCGGGCCTGCAGGAGTCCCACGCGGCGGCGACGGAGGCGACGCAGCCGGAGACCACCACGGCGCGCGTGCTCAAGGTGACGGGCGCGTATATGCCGGAGGAGGCCAACCCCTACTCGCGCGGATGCCACGCCAAAAATGGCTGCCGCGGCTGATGTGCACGCGCGTTTGTGCATGCATGGCACTCGTGTGTTTGTGTCTTGTTTCGGCAGGCCGTGTGTTTGTTGACCGCTCGTTTCAATTCGATTTGTTCATTCCTTCATTCCTTACAGCGTGAGAATTAAACGTAGAATGATGTAATGGTATGGAGTACGTACACCTTCTCCTTCTCTGTAGGATGAACTCTTTATTATTTTGGCAATAGTGTTGACCTAGCGTCTCTAGCCGATTCCTTGTAAATTAACTTCATGTGTCGCTAGATCTTCGGTCGACTCAGACTTAACTAAGTCTTAGTTAAGTGAGACAATATATACAAAAAATAAATTAAAAGAAAACTTTGCACGGGTCTTCATGTAAGATCGCAGGAATATATCATCGACTAAGACTTCGTTATGTCAGAGTCGACTGAGATTTAGCAATCCCGTTTAACTTCTTCTATGCACCCTAACTTTTTAAAAATTGAAGGAGTTGAATTGTGAACTGACCTAATTGAATCTTCAGATTTAACTCTTTAAACAAACAGACCCCTATGCATTGCTCGGCAACATATCTTTGCGCGGGCATTGTTCTAGTTGTGTGGCTAGGTCCACGTTAGGATTGTGCATCTGCAAGGATGTGCGATGACGACGGATGCAGGTGGTGGCAGCACATGGCAACATTGGCTAGGTGGTTTTGTTTGAGTACCGGGTCTTGAGTTTCAGGGGTGAAAACTCTAATCCGTAATCGAATATATCCTTGGTATCTCCTTGGTATTAATATATACTCTCTTTATTGGAAAAGGTTATGTGTCTCAATATTACAACACGAATTTGTGTGTGTTTATATTTCCACTTACGAAATCCGTATTCTTTTTTACACTTGATGAAACCCATTGAGACCTTATTCGATTAAACCCTCTGAATCGAATAAGGCCTGAAAGAGACGAATTACTGGAAAAGAAAGTGGAAGCACTTCAGAGCTTCTGACCGTCGTGTACTTGGTCAACCCCCACAACTCTCTTCCAGTACCAGTGCTTCCCCCACAGGTTCCCGATCTGCTCAATGGGCATCCCCTTGGTCTCCGGCAAGAAGAGGTGCGCGAACGCCGTCATGACC
Organism: Triticum urartu; assembly: GCF_056163025.1. NCBI lineage: Eukaryota > Viridiplantae > Streptophyta > Magnoliopsida > Poales > Poaceae > Triticum > Triticum urartu. The sequence goes on along the minus strand of NC_141875.1, from coordinate 64,181,594 downwards.
AGAATCCACCCGGCGAAGAAGAAGAACAGCCACGCCTTCAAGCGGCACAGCATGGCCAGGAAGTACTGCGCGACGAGGATGGTGAACACGAAGCCCGACGCCACGGTGATGCTCTGCCCGGCGGACCGGACCTCCAGCGGGAAGATCTCGCTCGGTATCAGCCAGCTGAGCGGGCCCCAGGACCAGCCGAAGCCGGTGGAGTAGACGCCGATGAGGAAGATGAGGACGACGGCGTAGGTCCTGCTGACCTGGCCCTCGTCGCGGAGCTTCGCGGCCATGATGGCGCCGATGAGCACCTCGGAGAGGAACATCTGGACGCCGCCGAGGACGAGGAGCGTGCGTCTCCCGAAGCGGTCGACGAGGAGCATGGACGCGAAGGTAGACGCGGAGGAGACGATGACCATGACGATGGTGGAGAGCAGCGCCGCGCTCTCGCTCATGCCGATGGTGCGCAGCAGCACCGGCGCGTAGAAGCCGATGGCGTTGATCCCGGTGAGCTGCGTGAAGGACGGTATGAGGACGGCCATGGCAAGCTGCGGGCGGTACCGTCGCTGCGACAGGATGAGGCGCAGGCCGTTGTCGCCGGCCTGTCCCATTGCGTTGGCGGCGACGATGTCGTCCAGCTCTTCGTCGACGGCGTCTATGCCTCTGATCTTCTGGAGCAGCGCCTTCACCTCGCCACGGCCTTTGCCTTGCTGGACGAGGCTGTTGGGCGTCTCCGGCAGGAAGCTCGCGCCGACGATGAGCAGCACGGCGGGGACGCCGGCTAGGCCCAGCGAGAGCCTCCAGCCCCAGCCAGCCTTGATCTTCTCGGCGCCATAGTTGACGACGGTGGCGGCGAGAGCCCCGAGACAGAGGCTGAACTGGAAGCCGTTGCTGAAGGCTCCCCTGTATCGCGCCGGCGCCATCTCCGACAGGTACAGTGGCACTGCCTGCCATCAAACCGTCAGTATATTTTTCCACGTAGATTACGATTTACGATCAAATATGTAGGAAATTTCTTCTTGTGACCTGATTGGCGAACCCGAGGCCGACGCCGAGCAGCGCCCTGCCGAGGATGGCCATGTAGACGTTGACGGCGCCCCCGCTGACCGCCGCGCCGCCTAGGTACGCGACGCCGCCGAGGATCATGGACGGCCGGCGCCCGTGCCTCTCCGTGAACCACGACGCGACGAGCACGGCCGTGAGGAGCCCCGAGACGTAGAGCGAGGAGGTGAAGAGCGTGAGGAGCTGGCTGTCGAACTTGCAGTAGTTGCCGACGCCGGCGCCGGCCTGCATCCGCCGGTGCACGTCCGGGAAGAAGTCCCTCAGGAACGGTTCCATGGACGACACCCCGCCCGCGGTGCCGATGTCGTAGCCGAAGATGGCGCCGCCCATGGCCGCCGTGATGCATGAGAGCGCCGCGAACGCGGTGACCCTCCCGCCGTACTGCCTCTGGTCCTCGCCGCCGCCAGCGAAACCCACGGCCATGGTACGTCGCGAAGCTAGAGTAGGGCTTGGTATCTGACTCAACGCTGGCACAATATATGATTGACAACTAACTTGGCGAGGCTGCCTTCTCGGATGGGCTCTGTACTGTGCACTGTACTGGTGTTGACTGTTGACTGGAGCGATGCTCAGTTCTCATCGTCGTTCAGTCATAGCTTGATGTGCAATTTGGTTTGAAATTTCGCTCCATGCCATGCCGGATTTGTTTGTTTGTGCGCCGCAGCCACATAACCGTCACTTTTTCCACGCGATGCTTTGACTTAATTGGCAGTGTACCTATCATCCATTAGCACGTGTGGGTGTAACTTGTTTTTTTAGAAAACGTCGGCACTTTATTAATCAAGCAACATAATTACAAAGAGTCTTTCGGATACATTCCAAAGTAGAAGTGAAAACACAAAGACCATTACAACTCAAACATGATTTAGCTAAATTATGAGTTAAAACATTAGACTGCCGACAAATAAACTTGACCCAAGAAAAAAGAATATTCGACATGCCATCTTTGATCTCCGAGACCACAGCACCAACAAGTGAACGATCGCGAACATGAGAATTGATTCTCTGCACCAAAGAGAGGCAATCGGAGGCGATATATCATCGAACCACATCCCATCTCACGTGCAAGGTTAACTGTGTGGGTGTAACTTGTTGGGCCCTCCTTGGATAAAATGTTTTTTCTTTTGGAAAAATGGAGGACTGCAGTCCTGTAGAAAAAGAAAAGGTTGGAAGGAATTGCACAAATACACAACCACTAGGGCAACTCCAACACGAATCATCAAATCACCCCTAAATGTCTAAAGCGCACATATCAATCCAAGGTCGTATGCACCTTTTGTATTCAAAACAATGGGTTGTGGAAAAAGTGCTCCAGAACCTCCGGATGCAACAAAAAGTTTGTACAGTTGCGCCCAGAAAATGGATTTGTGGTATTGTTTAGTGTTTTCTTCACACAAATTCATCCCCAAAACAATATCAGATTGAAAAGTGTTGAGCATAGAAATCGATCAGCTCGTCAAGAAGGACAAGTCTGTTGTTGGTGTCATCGCGATCCAAAGTCATATGCAACATCCACGATAGATAAAAGAGGGCTATTATTTACCTATATATTATAGCATGAAGCCTCACGTACCCGGTATGGGGCCTTCAGGCCTACTTAGCCGAATTAGGTTAGAAATTTATCTTTTGAACGAGATTTGAGTCCTTTCTTGTATGATAAGTCCAACCACCTCATATAAAGATGAGAGGTGACAACTGATTAAAATAACACACAATCACAAACGCATATAGTACTTTTACCCTCCTTTTTACATCTCTCGCTTGAGGAAAAGGGTTTCCTCCCGCTTTATATTAGAGCAACATCAAAGGGCCGACCCATTTCATCTGCACGCGTCCGTTTGGGTCGGCGCGGACAAAAGTGGCGGTCCAACGCGCCGACCCAAACCCAAATCATGTCCGCGTCGCGTCCACGCCGACGCATTTATGGCCCAAATTTGCGTCCTAAATGCGTCGGCGCGGATGCCGAACGGACGCTTCACGCGCCTTCTCGCTGTCCGCCGCGTCCCCACATGGCGGCTGTCCAACTACCCACTGCCCACGCGGTCAGCTTAATTTATGACCACGGGCCCACGCATCAGCGACGGCGCTCGTCCTTTTTTAAGCCGACCGTGCGGCGGGGCCGTCCTCATCCAAACTCGCCATCCACATCTGCCAAACTTTGCTCCCTCGTCGCCGGCAAACCCTAGTCACCACAACCACAACGAGATGGGCCTCTTCTCCGGCGCCAGCGGCAGCAAGGCCAAGGGCAAGGCCCACGCCACCCCTTTCCCCTCAGAGTTCCTCCCGCCTCCATCGGCACCGGCGCCTCGCCGGCAGAGGCAGCGCGTGAACGTGCCAGTGCACCAGGCGGAGTGGCACTGGCAGCACCGCCAGCCTCTGCCGTATCTCGACGTGATGCTGCCGTACGACTGGCATCTGGATCCAGATAGGATCCCAGTGCCGGCGGCGCCGCGGACGGCTCGGGCTCACGCTGAGGAGGTGCGGCGCCGGCGGGCACTGCTGACGCCGGAGCAGCGCCGCGAGGCCGCCTACGCATCCGACTCGCCCAACTGGGTGAGGTGGTTCGCCTTCAAGCACGAGGAGGCGACGCGACGGGGCGTGCACGAGGTCGACCGGAGCTCGCCGCCACCGGCGCTCGTCGTCAGCGAGGAGGACCAGACGGCGGAGGACGCCTACCAGGCGGCCCTTGCGGCCGTCTACCGGAAGAGCGAGGAGGACGAGCGGTGCATGGCGGAGGCGGCGGAGGCAGAAGAGGAGGCTCGGTACGAGGCGGCAATGGCGCATGCACTTGCCCTCTCCGCGGCGGGCGACAGCGTGGTGTCGCCGGTGGCCCTGCCGTCCCCTATCAAGCCGGAGCCGGAGCCGTCCCCCATCGAGCGCTACTCCTGGATGGGAGTAGTGCGCGAGTGGGTACGCGCGCCACCGGTCTGGATGGGAGCGACGCCGGCGCAGGAGGCGGCGTACCTCGAGCACTGGCGCCAGATCAGGGTGGCCGAGGAGCGCTGCGACGGCGAGTACCTCGAGATGCTCGAGCGTGACCTCGAGGAGGAGCAGCGCGAGGCCGAGGAGGAGGCGCGCCAGGCCGCGGCTGCACAGGCGGCCGCACCCCCCCCCCCCCCCCCCCCCGCGCCGGCACAACCCGACATGACGATGCTCTGGAACACGGCGTTCGCCTGGGCCGGGATGGCGCCGACGCTCATCGATCTCACGGACCCCGAGGACGACGACGAAGGCACCTAGGGCAGCACGCCGCCTCGTAGTTTAGGCTGTTTTTATTTTTTCAAATGCAAATGTGGACGCGTGGACTCTCGCCGGCCTTCGTGGCCGGCTTTAATGTTTAATTAATGATGTTTCTCTTTTTTAATATGCATGCGTTCATTTTTTTTCTAGCGCCGTCAAAATGGGTTCAGGCCAGCGTTGGGCGCACGCGCCGACCCAAATGCAGAAGCGGACATCCGTGTCCATCTAGCCGGCCCAAACAGACAAAAGGCGGACAAAATCGCCGTTCGTTTGGGTCGCCCGTTGGAGTTGCTCTTATAAAGTAACGAACTAAGCATCCAACACATCAGTACAAAGTACAATCAAGTCATAAAGTCACACTGGGGGCACAGTAGGACAAGCCCCAAACAAAGCTACAAAGAGCTAATCCGGCTCGGGAGGTGGTGGCGGTGGTGGAGCGAAAGCCGACGCCGAGGAACAAAGACCCGCAATGATGTTGTCGATGACATCTCGGTCGCGCCGCTTGCTAAGCGGTCTCCAGAGCTGTAAGAAGCCACACATTTTATAGATCGCATCAGTCACACGGCACAGAATCACGTGTTCGATGACTAGTTTATTGCGGGTACACCAAAGGGTCCAAGCTAGGGTACCCAAAACTACCCAAGTGGGGGCGCGACTAGCGCCGGGGAGCCTAAGGACCTCCCGAAACAAATCCGGGAGGTTGTCGTGGCACCAATTGCCGCCAACCACCTCCCGAAAGCAGCTCCATAGGAACTGCACCACAGGGCACCGAAAGAAGATGTGGTTGCAGTATTCCGGTACCAAACAAATGGGGCAGAGGCCGTCCCCAGGGCCATTATCTTTTCGGACCTCCGTGCCCGAAGGGAGGTGGCCTCGGACCCATTGCCAGAGGAATATGTGGATTTTTAAGGGGAGTTTGATCTCCCAAAACACAGATAGTTCCACCTGGTCAAGAATCTACCGCTTGGCTCGAGATGCCAAGACAGCGAATTGGGCTCAAGGGAGGGGAGTGGGGGGGGCACTACACTCGAGCAATTCATCCCATTGCTCGAGCTCCATCGCCCCGAAGGTACGGCGGAAGGCAATAGCGCCCAAGTCAGCTAAGGCCACAGCCACAGAGAGTTGTGGGCGGACACAGATCGAGAATAACGCGTAAAAGCGTTCCGCAAAAGGACAGGTCCCGGCCCATCTATCCAGCCAGAATAGGGTGCTGGATCTGGTGCCCACTTTAATGGAGGTCCCAATGTGCAAGATCGGCATCAGACAGATCACCGATTGCCAGAATTGGGACCCTCCAGATCTAGGGGCGAGTGCCAGCGGTTGCCCGCCAAGGTACTTCGCACGGATAATCTCGAGCCACAGGCCGCCCTCCTCGGTTTGAATCTGCCAAAGCCATTTGGAGAGGAGGGCAGTATTCATCCGTTTGGAAGAAATGACCCCAAGGCCTCCTTGGTCTTTAGGCTTACAGATCTCAGACCATTTCACCATGTGATACTTCTGTTTATTGTTCTCTCCAGCCTAGAAGAATCTGGAGAGAAGTTTGGTGACCTCATGATGAAGGGATTCATGTAGACTATAGAATCCCATGATATACATCAATAGGCTAATAAGGGAGGAGTTCATCAGAATCACTCGAGCGGCTTTGGAAAGCCATCTCCCTGCCAAGGTTCCATCCTAGTTTGGATCTTGGCGATTATTGGACGGAAGTCCTTCTCCAGTAGACGTGTGTCACTAAGTGGCACGCCAAGGTAAGTGGTCGGGAATGCCCCCAGGCGGCAGTTCAAGCGATTGGCAATTCACTGTGATTCTGTCTGAGAACATCCCGGGATCATCACCTCACTTTTGGCGAAGTTAATTGTGAGTCCCGACATTTCCTGAAAGAAGAGGAGGAACTTGAGGTTCTGAATATCCTCATCCGATCCTTCCACCATCATAATGGTGTCGTCTGCATATTGGAGGTGGGTCAGACCTCCATTGGCCACAAGATGGGGGCAAATCCCCCTAATGTGGCCGGCGCGCTTGGCCAAGTCAAGGATCGAGGCGAGGGCATCAACCACAAGGTTGAAGAGAAATGGGGATATCGGGTCTCCTTGTTGTACCCCTTGGCTAGTCATGAAGTATGGTCCGACCTCCCCATTTATGTTCACAGTCGTCCGACTGCTCATCACTAACTGCATCACCCGGGTAACCCACTGAGGGTCGAATCCACACTTGAGCAACACCTCCCAAAGGAAGGACCAATGAACGGTGTCATAAGCTTTGTGGAAGTCAATCTTGAAGAACACAACGCGGAGATGTTTGCTCTTGACCTCATGGATCACCTCGTGAAGAACGAGGATCCCATCCAGAATAAACCTGCCTTTCATGAAGGCCGATTGGTTCGGGTGGTGGATCTGGGGGGCGATTAGGGCCGCCCTAGTGGCGTACCCCTTCGCCAAAATCCGAAATATCACATTGAGGACTGTGATAGAGCGGAATTGCCTAATGTCTGCCGCACCCGGCACCTTGGGAATCAGAGAGATGATCCCGTAGTTAAGCCGGGACATGTCTAATGTTCCCCTAGAGAACTCACGGAATAGATCAAGGATGATCTCCTTGACCATCGGTCAGAAAGCCTGAAAAATGTAGACCGACAGTCCATCAGGGCCTGGGGCCGAGGCCGGGTTCATGGCTTTGACAAAGGCCTCCACTTTCGCGGCATCAAAAGGAGCGAGCAGGGCCGCATTTTCCTCCGGGGAGATCTGTTGGTCGGGAGACCAAATGTGGTCGGCAAGGGCGATACCACTCCGAGGGCGCCCCTGAAATAGCGACTTGTAAAAGTCGTCGACCAGCAAGCGGATAGCCTGAGGTTCCTGAAACAGCTGACCTCCTTCCCATAAAAGGGGAATGGAGCAGTGTCGCCTACGACCATTAGCGATGGCTTGGAAGTAAGCAGTGTTGGTGTCCCCAAACAGCACCCAATTCATAGAGCCACGCTGGCACCAAAATTCCTCCTCCTTGGAGTAGATCTCCATGAGAGAGTCTTCCAAATTGTATCTAGGAGCCCATTCCTCTGCGGAGATCCTAGCAATATCTGCACAGAGATCAAGGGCCCGGATCTCCTCGAGGAGGGAGGCCTTCTGGATCCGAAGATCCCTCCCAATGTCAGCACCCCATCCCTTCATGAACTGCCTAGATCGCTTGGATAGGTGATGCCATTCGTCCAGGATCGACATCTGCCTATGGGGCTCGGTTGACGCCGAGACCCAGTGAGCCTGGATGGCTGCCACAAAGCCTGGCTGCCGGAGCTAGAAAGCTTTGAAACGGAACGGCAGAGGGGGGGCGTGGTCTCTCATCCCTAGATGATAGGAGAAGGGGAACGTGATCGGACCCGATGCACGTAATAGCCTGGAGAGAGGCTAAAGGGAACTGAAGCTCCCAGTCAGGGGAGACAAACACACAGTCCAGCACACTAAGGGTTGGGGAAACCTGTCTATTGGTCCAGGTAAATATTACCCCGACCCTGTCCAGCTCTAGGGGTCCTAGGTCCGCTACCCAGTCGTTGAAGCAACGAATCTCCGCAAGATCAACACGCGAGTTGCTCTTTTCCTCGACAGAGTGGAGGAGGTTGAAGTCTCCCCCTACCACTACAGGAAGGGTCGCAGAGGTGATCTTGGCGTGGAGTTCGGCCAAGAAAGCAGCCGAGCGACTATGGTCGGCAGGGCCGTAAACCACGATGATCTCCCACTTGAAGTTCATATCACGCTCCCAAACCTCGATGCTAACAAAGTGGGATCCACGATCCATGGAGCCCACCTCAAAGGTGGCATCCTTCACACCTAGAAGGATGCCGCCAGAGTGACTCGTCACTCCACTAGATGGCAACGAGTGCCATGCGAAAAGATGTCTGCTAAGGCGCTCAAGTTCTACGAGAGAGAACTCGATGCACATAGTTTCTTGGATTGCTACCACATCTATGGACTCATCGCGCATGTATTCAATGAGCTGCCTGCGGCGGCCATCGTGACCGAAGCCCCGCAGGTTCCAGAATAAAGCACGCATGATCACTCCCATAACGGGTCCTCCTGGGACCCTACTGTAGTCATAGCACTAAGGGCACAGCGTAACTGGGCAATATGTGAACGCGTCCGACCACGGATCTCACCCGGGTCATCCGCAAGGCGGCCCCGACCCCCAGCCCGGCGGGGCATAGGGGGTGGGACCTCCGTAGTTGCTGCCACTGCGCAAGCCCGAGTCGCCGCGAGGTGGCCCTCCAGAATCACCTTAGCCTAGAGGGACGCAAGCTGCTCCAAAACTGGGCCCTTCTCGCCACGGAAAACTATAGCCGAATCGGCTGCGACCTTGGCCAAGTGGCCAAGTGGGACGCCAGCAAGAGCAGAAAAGGAATCGATGCAAGCATCATCAGAAACGGGACAAGGGACCTGTGAAAGTGCTAGTTATCGACTATAGGGGTGTGAATAGGCGATTTTTATGGAAGTCTTCAATACACGGGGGCTTTGAAGACAAACGATAGAAATGAACCTATTGGTATGCAGCGGAAGGTAGACTACACTAGACAAGCCATAGTCAAGTAAGCAATGAAGTGAAAACACGAAGACTATCAGCAGCTAGGTAGTATGGATCAGGATGGAAGATAGTATGAAGCCAAACAGTAAAGAGTCTTCACTTAGTGAAGTCAATCAGATCATACAGGCATGCAATGACTTCACGAAGACAAACTATAAAGTAAAGGGAAGTGAAGGATAGAACAGTAGCTTGTTGAAGACAAGGATTTGGAAGACCAGTTCCAGTTGTTGTGACAACTGTACGTCTGGTTAGGGAGGCTAAGATTCAACTCAGAAGACCGCGTCTTCACCTTATTCCCCTTGAGCTAAGGACACACAATCCTCACCCAATCACTCTGGTAAGTCTTAAAGGTAGACTTCCAAACCTTCACAGACTTCGTTCACCGGCGATCCACAATGACTCTTGGACGCTCAGAACGCGACGCCTAACCGACTGGAGGATTCACAGTCCTCAAGTGTAACAAGTCTTCAGGTCATGTAGACAGAAAGACTTCAGTGATGCCGAACACTCTTTGGCTCTGGGTGTTTTGGGCTTTCTCCTTGCAAGGATCTCTCTCTTTCAAAAGCTTCGGAGGTGGGTTGCTCTCAAACGACAAAAGCCGTGCACTAACTCTGAGCAGCCACCAATTTATGGTGTAGGGTGTGGGCTATTTATAGCCAGGAGGCAACCCGGCCTGATTTGTCCAAAATGACCCTGGGTCACTAAGGAACTGACACATGTCCAACGGTCAGATTTCAAACACACGTGGAAGCTTGACTTGGGCTACAAGTAAAGCTGACTCATCCAGCTCTGGATAAGATTTGCTCTCATTGTCTTCGCTCGAAGACATAAGATTTGGTTGAGCATCACCTCAGTCACTCTGACTTTGTTCACTTGGACCCCACTTAACAGTGTGGTGGTTCCTATGACTCAACAAAGAAGAAAAGGAAACTACGAAACTACTATGTCTTCATACTCCATAGTCTTCATACGATGTCTTCTCATGTCATAGTCTTCAATGTGAATCTTTTCACAGACCACCATTGTCTTCAATGTCTTCACACATTTTTAGGGGTCATCTCTGGTAGGTAAACCGAATCAATGAGGGACTACTACCTGTGTTATCCGGCAATTCTCACGAACATATTAGTCCCTCAACCAAGTTTGTCGTCAGTACTCCAAAACCAACTAGGGGTGGCACTAGATGCACTTACAATCTCCCCCTTTTTGGTGATTGATGACAAACTGGTTGAAGTTTTCAACGGGGACAAAAGTATGTGAAAGTTGGTAATTACATCATTGTCTTCATAAGTAGCAAAAAGGCTCCCCCTAAAGATGTGCATATAAGTAGTTTGCTTTTGAATGCAAATGCACATGGCAGGTTTTACTTTGTGGAGATCCTCTTCAACTTATGAAGACAATTCATCATGCATATAAAGATATAACAAAGATAATGACATGCATAATGAAAAATGGACGTCTGCGGAATGACTTTATGCAGAATTTATCATAGCATCACGAAAAGAATAGCAGAAAAAGTAGCAGACGACCATCGAGTTTAAGTGTTACAACCCAAAGAACCAAATGTATAAAGAAATGAGAGTTGTAAACACTTGGCAAAAATAGTGCAACCACCCATAAGGACCTGCTTGAAGACTATCAACTCATATGCTTCTCCCTCTTTTGTCAGTAATGACCAAAAATGTTTGAAGACATAGAGTATCTACTTGTTCCCATTAGTAGATGTAGGTGCAGGGTCGATGTTGGAGTTCGGTGGTGCAGAAGGGCCTGGTGCAGTGTCGAGATGCAGTGAAGCCATGGTTGGTGAAGTGGCGTCGTCTTATTCATCAACGACTCTCGCAACAACAGTTGCAGCCGAAGACGAGTACTCATAATCTTCTATTGATGGAGTGTGGCGCCAACTTGCATTGCGTGGAGGTCTGGAATCAAATTTGAAGCCCTCAGTGAAGCCATCTTCGCAAAGATCTTCTTCAGGAAAGAGTAGTGTGAGACTCTTCCAAGACCGCCGACAGGCTTCATGGGCTACGAATGAGTTCTTGGTGGCCAAGTTTCTGATGTGACTGACGTCCACCAATATACTCTGCATCTGCCACTTTAGCCAGTCATGATGCTTATCCTGCTTCTGATGTAAGGCCACAAGAAGCTCTCGGTCATTGAGAACACGAGTACGCTTCCGAGGCCTTTCAGCAATTGTACCGCCAGTGGCTTCGGTGTTTTCACGGTGAGGCACACGTATATTGCCAGCTAGAGGATAAGCAGGAGTTGCAGCATTGGGGACATGAGTGCCTTCTATCGGATGCGTGAAGCTTTGATGATCAACATTATGAAGATATAGAGGTTCCTTGGAAGGCTCTGGGTAGATGGCTTCGTGATACGTCTCCGTCGTATCTACTTTTCCAAACACTTTTGCCCTTGTTTTGGACTCTAACTTGCATGATTTGAATGGAACTAACCCGGACTGATGCTGTTTTCAGCAGAATTGCCATGGTGTTATTTTTGTGCAGAAATAAAAGTTCTCAGAATGACCTGAAAATCAACGGAGAATTATTTTGGAATATATAAAAAATACTGGAAGGAAGATCCACGTCAGGAGGCCCACACCCTGTCCACGAGGGTGGGGGCGCGCCCTACCCCCCTGGGCGCGCGCCCCTGCCTCGTGGGCCCCCTGACGCTCTACCGACCTCAACCTTGACTCCATATATTCACTTTCGGGGAGAAAAAAAATCAGAGAGAAGGATTCATTGCGTTTACGATACGGAGCCACCGCCAAGCCCCAAACTCTCTCGGGAGGGCTGATTTGGAGTCCGTTCGGGGCTCCGGAGAGGGGAATCCATCGCCATCATCATCATCATCATCATCATCAACCTTCCTCCATCACCAATTTCATGATGCTCACCGCCGTGCGTGAGTAATTCCAGCGTAGGCTTGCTGGACCGTGATGGGTTGGATGAGATTTATCATGTAATCGAGTTAGTTTTGTTAGGGTTTGATCCCTAGTATCCACTATGTTCTGAGATTGATGTTGCTATGACTTTGCTATGCTTAATGCTTGTCACTAGGGCCCGAGTGCCATGATTTCAGATCTGAACCTATTATGTTTTCATCAATATATGAGAGTTCTTGATCCTATCTTGCAAGTCTATAGTCACCTATTATGTGTTATGATCCGTTAACCCCGAAGTGACAATAATCGGGATACTTACCGGTGATGACCGTAGTTTGAGGAGTTCATGTATTCACTATGTGTTAATGCTTTGGTTCGGTACTCTATTAAAAGGTGGCCTTAATATCCCTTAGTTTCCAACAGGACCCCGCTGCCACGGGAGGGTAGGACAAAAGATGTCATACAAGTTATTTTCCATAAGCACGTATGACTATATTCGGAATACATGCCTACATTACATTGATGAACTGGAGCTAGTTCTGTGTCACCCTAGGTTATGACTGTTACATGATCGATCGCATCCGGCATAATTCTCCATCATCGATCCAATGCCTACGAGCTTTTCATATATTGTTTTTCGCTTATTTACTTTTCTGCTGCTACTGTTACAATCACTACAAAACCCCAAAATATTACTTTTGCTACCGTTACCTTTTACCACCGTTACCACTACTATCATACTACTTTGCTACTAAATACCTTGCTGCAGCGATTAAGTTTCCAGGTGTGGTTGAATTGACAAATCAGCTGCTAATACTTGAGAATATTCTTTGGCTCCTCTTGTGTCGAATCAATAAATTTGGGTTGAATACTCTACCCTTGAAAACTGTTGCGATCCCCTGGGTTATCAAGAACATTTTCTGGCGCTGTTGCCGGGGAGCATAGCTCTATTCTTTGAGTCACTTGGGATTTATATCTGCTTATCATTATGAAGAACTTGAAAGATCAAAGAACCAAGATTTTTCCCTCAACTACGAGGGGAGGTAAGGAACTGCCATCTAGCTCTACACTTGATTCACCTTCTGTTTTGAGTAAACTTGTGACACCTACACATGCTATTAATTCTGATATGTCGCATGTTATCGATGATGCCACTTATGCTATGCATGATACTTATGATGAAACTACTTCTATGCTTGATACTACTGTGCCACTTGGTGAATTTATTAATGAACAACTTGCTAGGGCTAGAGAGAATGAAATTATTGAAACTGGTAATATTGATGAAAGTGATGATGAAGATTCCCCCTAGATATGAATTGCCTATTGTTCCTGAGGGTTATGTTATGGATGAAGAAACTGCTAGAGACTTTCTTGCCTGCAATGATAGAAGTGTTCTTAAGAAACTATTAGCTAAGCCGAAAGAAAAATCTCTATCGATAAGTATTATGATTTCTCTGTCGATCCCGAGTTAATTACTTTGATTGAATCTGATCCTTTCTATGGCTATGAATCTGAAACTGTTGTGGCACATCTTACTAAATTAAATGATAAAGCTACCCTGTTCACTAATGATGAGAAAACTCGCTACTGTTATATCCTTAAATTATTTCCGTTCTCATTAAAGGGTGATGCTAAGATATGGTTTAATTCTCTTGATCCTGGTGGTGTGCGTAGTCCCCAGGATATGGTTTACTACTTCTCTGCTAAATATTTCCCCGCTCATAAGAAACAAGATGATTTAAGGGAAATATATAATTTTGTGCAAATTGAAGAAGAGAGTCTCCCACAAGCTTGGGGGAGGCTTCTCCAATTACTTAATGCTTTGCCTGATCATCCTCTCAAGAAAAATGAAATACTTGATATCTTTTATAATAGACTAACCGATGCTTCCAGAGATTACCTGGATAGTTGTGTTGGTTGTGTTTTCAGGGAAAGAACAGTTGATCAAGCTGAAATTCTATTGAATAATATGTTGACTAATGAAAATAATTGGACACTTCCTGAACCAACTCCAAAGCCAACTCCGGAGAAAAGGGGTATTCTATTTCTCAGTCCTGAAGATATGCAAGAGACAAAGAAATCTATGAAAGAAAAAGGTATTAAAGCTGAAGATGTTAAGAATTTACCACCTATTGAAGAAATACATGGTCTTAATTCATCAACTATTGAAGAAACACACGGTCTCGATAACCCGACATAGGTAGTAAAGGTAAATTCTCTCTATAGATATGATAAAGCTGAAATCCCTCCCGCTAAGTTTGCTAGCCAATGTTTGGATGAATTTGATAACTTTATGGTTAAGCAAGAAGATTTTAATGCTTATGTTGGTAGACAATTGAAACATAATGCTTATATGATTGAACACTTGAGTGAATATATGGCTAGTGTTAAAGTTGAACTTAAACTTATTGGTAAACATGCTTCTATGGTTACCACTCAAGTAGAACAAGTACTTAAAGCTCAGAATGATTTGATCAATGAATTGAATAGTAAAAATAATAACTTTGTTGTTAGAGTTGCAACTAGAGGAGGTAAAGTGACTCAGGAACCTTTGTATCCTGAGGGCCACCCTAAGAGAATTGAGCAAGATTCTCAGAGAGCTAATGTTGATGCACCTAGTCCTTCTAAAAGGAAGAAAAAGAAAAATGATAGGACTTTGCCTGCTTCTAGTGAACCTGTTGTAGACACACCTGAGAATCCCAATAATATTTCTATTTCTAATGCTGAAACACAATCTGGTAATGAACATGAACCTAGTGATAATGTTAATAATGATGTTCATGTTGATGCTCAACCTAGCAACGACAATGATGTAGAGATTGAACCTGCTATTGATCTTGATAACCCACAATCAAAGAATCAACGTTATGATAAGAGAGACTTTGTTGCTAGGAAGCACGGTAAAGAAAGAGAACCATGGGTTCAGAAACCCATGCCTTTTCCTCCTAAACCATCCAAGAAAAAGGATGATGAGGATTTTGAGCGCTTTGCTGAAATGATTAGACCTATCTTTTTGCGTATGCGTTTGACTGATATGCTTAAAATGAATCCTTATGCTAAATATATGAAGGAAATAGTTACTAATAAAAGAAAGATTCCGGAAGCTGAAATTTCCAACATGCTTGCTAATTATACTTTTAAGGGTGGAATACCAAAGAAACTTGGAGACCCAGGAGTACCAACTATACCGTGCTCCATTAAAAGAAACTATGTTAAAACTGCTTTATGTGATCTTGGAGCCGGTGTTAATGTTATTCCTCTCTCTTTATATCGTAGACTTGATTTGAATAAGTTGACACCTACTGAAATATCTTTGCAAATGGCTGACAAATCAACTGCTATACCTGTCGATATTTGTGAGGGTGTGCCTATTGTGGTTGCAAACGTTACTATTTTAACGGACTTTGTTACTCTTGATATTCCCGAGGACGATAGTATGTCTATTATTCTTGGAAGACCCTTCGTGAATACTGCAGGGGCTGTTATTGATTGCACCAAAGGCAATGTCACTTTTCATGTTAATGCTAATGAGCATACGGTACACTTTCCAAGGAAACAACCTCAAGTCCACAGTATCAATTTTATTGGAAAAATTTCAACAATTACTATTGGAGGTTTTGAATTTCCTCTTCCTGCTGTCAAGAAGAAATATGATATTCTTATAGTTGGGGATGTGCATATCCCCGTTGAGGTAACCTAGTGTTATTCGAAAATTCTCTGGTTTCATGTTATTCGAGATGAGTTTGTTAACAAGACCTGATCAACCTTGTTAGTGGATTCCTTTCGATGAGCATGAGATGGATGTATTTAGAAAACACGACTCTCTGTACCCTCTTTTTACTTTCTGTTATTTATATTAAATAAAGAAAAAAAATATTATTTTTCTATCTGTTTTCTGAATTATCCATGCAATAAAAAATACCCCAAAAATAAAAGTTCTCCAAATGCCCTGAAATTTAAATATGATTTTCCTAGAATATTTGAGAATATCTGGCACTGAGAACACAGCAGGGGGAGCAAGCACCTGGCCACAAGGGTCCAGGGTGCGCCCCCTGCCTCGTGGGCCCATGGTGGCTCCCCTCTGCTTATTCCAGCTACCACACACTCCTTCCTCCCAAAAAAATCACTAGCCAGCTCAAACCTGAGTTTAAGCTCATCTTGCTGCCATTTTCGATCTCCTAGCTCAAAGCTCCATTCACAAAACTGCTTTGGGGGATTGTTCTTTGGTATGTGACTCCTCCAATGGTCCAATTAGTTTTTGTTCTAGTGCTTTATCTATTGCAATTTTTTTGCTTCTTAGGTGACCCTGTTCTTGAGCTTGCATGTCAAATTTATGTGGCCAAAAGTAGTTTTAATGCATGATATTGCCTCTAGGCACTTGTAGGAGTAGTTGCTGTCAATTTTGTTGAGTTTGGTTCACTTTTATTTTGAGTTACTAAAAATTTCAGAAAATTTCAGAAAAAGATGAAGAGATTTTTGAGGGGCTCATCGAGACGAAGCTCGAAGGATAAACAAAGTGAAGAGAACAAGAAGCCTAAGTATAATCTCCCTCGCACCGCGGAGGTCCGGCCGTGTGAATGGCCTTGTGATGATTTCTTGAGAGCAGCCGAGATTTATGACGATTTCTATGAATTGGCTGAGAATGCAGGCCTCACAGCCTTCCTCCACGACCAACACGAAAATTATCTCTTAATCACCAATATCTTTGTGCAAAACTTTCATTTCCATGCTAGGAGCTCACCACCTTTGGTGGAATTTTATTTATATGATGAGCATAAGGAAATGTCACTTCGTGATTTCTGTCGGATTTGTTTGATCCCTTTTGAGGGCAGTGTAGAGGAACCACATCGTGACAATGTGGAAGGGTTTATTGATACAATTGCTGTAGGGGAAACGAGGAAGGTTTCCGATGCAAGAATTACTAGCATACATTTTCCTGTTTTATGATACTTTGCAATATTTGCTAGTAGATGCTTAATTGGTCGCGGAAACTGTGGCAACCTTAGTGCCCCTGACATTGTTATTTTGTGCCATGCCTTGTTCCGTGATGACACATTTAGTATGGGCGCTATTGTTGCAAAGCGGTTAAATCTTAACCATACTAAGGGCCCCATCTTGGGAGGTATCTTTTCCTCGCGCCTCGTTGCACATTTTAATATACCTATTAGGCATTATGAGAACTAAGAGAAGTTGCTGCCTCCTGTTTTTCTAGACTATAAGAGTATGGTAGCACATGATTTTATCGTTAAGAACAAGGAAAAGATGCTTAAGTACAAGCTGATATTTGATAAAAAATCACCCTGAGACTATTACTTTGCCTACTCCTTCCTTGTTTGACTTATTTGCAGGCAAGTACCTTGTTCCGCCGGAGGCCATTCACGCCTACCGAAACCCCACACCAGCTACAGAGCTAGAGCCGAAACCACAATTTGATCCTCACCGGCAGTCTGTTTATCAGTGGAATCCGGAAGAGATCGCCAACCAGTGGCACCAGGGGGATCCTTCTCAGTATGACCCCAGCTATAACTTTGGATATCCGCCAGGCCAGTCGTGGCCATAGAGCAACTTAGGCCAAAAGCCTAAGCTTGGGGGAGTACGTATTTCTCACCGACATTACATTCCTGCTCACACACTCATGCTAGTTGTCGGTGCTCATACTTTTTCATTGTAATATCCATGCTAGTTTATTTTCCTTTTTATTTCTTTCTTCTTGTGTGTTTGATAAACCTTAAGAAAAAACAAAAAATTAGTTGTAGCTTTTAGCTAGTTTACTTTTCATGATGTAGTAGTAGTTAAAAAGAAAACCCAAAAAGATTTCTCGTTCTTCTTTTGCTTGTTGGGAGCTTTCCCGTGTATATAGTTTTATTTATTTTCTTGTTCTTTGGGGGTCGAGAGGAGAAGACCATAATGAAAATGTTGAGTGGCTCTCATATGCATTAGTGTTGATCTAACAAAGAGCCCATATTATCTTGTCTTCTCTCTAGACTTGAATGCTTGCAGATTCTAGCTTAGTCCAATGCACATGCACTATTATTATTATCCACACTATTCGTTCATGCAAGTGAAAGGCAATAATGATGATTATATGATGAACTTATTGAGATGAGAAAAGCTGGTATGAACTCTCCCTCTCTTGTTTTTGTAAATATGATTAGTTCGCCGTTCCTGGTCAGCCTATTATGAAAGAAACATATTTGCAATGACAATTAGAGATTGTAGTTGCTTATGACGTGCTTAATTATCTAGGAGCTTATAATGGTTTACCTTGCGTGCCAACATGCTATTAAAATGGTTGTGATGTCGTATGATAGGGTGGTATCCTCTTTTGAACAATTCGAGTGGCTTGACTTGGCACATGTTCACGCATGTAGTTGAAACAAAATCAACATAGCCTCTACGATATTTATGTTCATGGTGCATTATATCCTACTCATGCTTGCATTCGGTGTCGATTAATTTTAATGCATGTTCATGACTGTTGTCGCTCTCTATCTGGTCGCTTCCCAGTCTTTTTCTAGCCTTCACTTGTACTAAGCGGGAATACTGCTTGTGCATCCAATTCCATAAACCCCAAAGTTGTTCCGTATGAGTCCACCATACCTACCTATATACGGTATCTATCTGTTGTTCCAAGTAAATTTGTATGTGCCAAACTCTAAACCTTCAAATAAACATTCTGTTTTGTATGCTCGAATAGCTCATGTATCAACTAGGGTTGCCTGTACCTTCCATGCTAGGCGGGTTATTCTCAAGAGGAGGTGGACTCGGCTCCTCACTCACGAGAAAATGGCTGGTCACCGGGATGCCCAGTCCCATGCTTTATGCAAATCAAATCAAAATAACTGCAAACAAAACTCCCCCGGGACTCTTGTTAGTTGGAGGCACTCATTGTTTCGAGCAAGCCATGGATTGATGCTTGTTGGTGGATGGGGAGTATAAACTTCACCATTCTGTTTGGGAACCGCTTGTAATGTGTGTAGCATGGAAGATATTGAGATCTCTCGGTTGTTATGTTGATAATGAAAGTATACCTCTCAAAATATTATTCATATCTATTTAAAAACCGAGCTCTGGGACCTCTACAAATCCCTGCTTCCCTCTGCGAAGGGCCTACCTATTTACTTTTATGTTGAGTCATCATCCTCTTATTAAAAAGCACCAGTTGAAGAGCACCGCTGTCATTTGCATCCATTACTGTTAGTTTACATTGAGTATGACTTGACTAGATCTCTTTTACTATGAATTACAATGTCTAGTCAGTCCTTGATCTTCAAAGGTGCTCTGCATTTATGTTTTACGGTCTCAGAAAGGGCTAGCGCGATACCATCTTGTTATATCATATCATGATTGTTTTGAGAAAGTGTTGTCATCCGAGATTTATTATTATTGCTCGCTAGTTGATTATGCCATTGATATGAGTAAACATGAGACCTAAATGTTATTGCGATTGTGGTTAGTTCATAATCTTTGCTGAAAACTTGAATGCTGGCTTTACATATTTACGACAACAAGAGCAAACCGAGTTTGTAAAAGTTTTTCTTTATCACTTTCAGTTTATCAACTGAATTGCTTGAGGACAAGCAAAGGTTTAAGCTTGGGGGAGTTGATATGTCTCTGTCGTATATGCTTTTCCAAACACTTTTGCCCTTGTTTTGTCTTCTAACTTGCATGATTTGAATGGAACTAACCCGGACTGACGCTGTTTTCAGTAGAATTGCCATGATGTTATTTTTGTGCAGAAATAAAAGTTCTCGGAATGACCTGAAAATCAACGAAGAATTATTTTGGAATATATATAAAAAATACTGGAAGGAAGATCCACGTCAGGGGGCCCACACCCTGTCCACGTGGGTGGGGGGCATGCCCTACCCCCCTAGGCGCGCCCCCTGCCTCGTGGGCCCCCTAACGCTCCACCGACCTCAACCTTGACTCCATATATTCACTTTCGGGAAGAAAAAAGTTAGAGAGAAGGATTCATCGCGTTTACGATACGGAGCCGCCGCCAAGCCCTAAAGTCTCTCGGGAGGGCTGATCTGGAGTCCGTTTGGGGCTCCGGAGAGGGGAATCCATCGCCACCATCATCATCAACCTTCCTCCATCACCAATTTCATGATGCTCACCTCTGTGCGTGAGTAATTCCATCGTAGGCTTGTTCGATGGTGCTGGGTTGGATGAGATTTATCATGTAATCGAGTTAGTTTTGTTAGGGTTTGATCCCTAGTATCCACTATGTTCTGAGATTGATGTTGCTATGACTTTGCTATGCTTAATGCTTGTCACTAGGGCCCGAGTGCCATGATTTCAGATCTGAACCTATTATGTTTTCATCAATATATGAGAGTTCTTGATCCTATCTTGCAAGTCTATAGTCACCTATTATGTGTATGATCCGTTAACCCTGAAGTGACAATAATCGGGATACTTACCGGTGATGACCGTAGTTTGAGGAGTTCATGTATTCACTATGTGTTAATGCTTTGGTCCGGTACTCTATTAAAAGGAGGCCTTAATATCCCTTAGTTTCCAACAGGACCCCGCTGCTACGGGAGGGTAGGACAAAAGATGTCATACAAGTTCTTTTCCATAAGCACTTATGACTATATTCGGAATACATGCCTACATTACATTGATGAACTGGAGCTAGTTCTGTGTCACCCTAGGTTATGACTGTTACATGATCGATCGCATCCGGCATAATTCTCCATCACCGATCCAATGCCTAGGAGCTTTTCATATATTGTTCTTCGCTTATTTACTTTTCCGTTGCTACTGTTACAATCACTACAAAACCCAAAAATATTACTTTTGCTACCGTTACCTTTTACCACCGTTACCACTACTATCATATTACTTTGCTACTAAATACCTTGCTGCAGATATTAAGTTTCCAGGTGTGGTTGAATTGACAACTCAGCTGCTAATACTTGAGAATATTCTTTGGCTCCCCTTATGTCGAATCAATAAATTTGGGTTGAATACTCTATCCTCGAAAACTGTTTCGATCCCCTATACTTGTGGGTTATCACTTTGACAGACAGATCAACCAGGCAGAAAGACAAGATGGTTGCACGCTGAGGGCTGATTGTCAACAGAAGAGTGGAGCTTGATCAGGCGCATCACCCATGGAGCATAAAACTTCAGGCCAAACAAATCAATCCTGGATGCAGCAAGTTGTGTGATGAAGAAATCCTGGTTGTTGAATCTGATGCCATTGATGATGTAAAACATCAAGGTCTTCATGGCTCCTTCAAGTTTAGCTTGAGCAGTATATCCTTTGATTGGCCATAGGTAGGCCTCAAAATATGATAAATTGTGCGGGGCAAGTACTCGAGGTCCTTGACAAAGAATTCCTTGGGATATTCAGCATCTTGAGGCAATGGCTTCATCATACTGAGCATCTGACTCGTATTGGGTTGAGGCCTCTGGAAGACACTCTGCAGTTCATCGTGATGACGCTAACAACCAGGCTCATAGAATTCGCCTGGAGTGGGCAGGGATATAAGCTCGATGATGTCTTGAGATTTGGCTTCATGATGCACATCTCCTGACATCCACTCAAGGGCCCATGTCTTCGGATCCCTGTTGTAGCCACGGATGTGAAGAATGGCATAGAATTGTAGCAGCAGTTCTTCATTCCAGTGCTCCTTGTCCGTAACGAATGGCAGAAGACTAACTTCCCTGAACCAGTCAAGGGCTTCTTCAAGATAGGGCAGCCCTGCAATGGCTTCACAATCAAGGCGCAGGTGTTGAAAGATTCGCCCCTGATTATATAGAATGCAGGAGTAGTAGCTGCGTTGCTGATAGCTCTAGAATCGATCAGATGAGATCTTTGGCTTCAAGTATGGATTCTTGGTGCTATCAAAGAAGGTATTGTGTGCCCTGAAGCTGTTCACGTTGAACGATCCTGGGGATGTGGTAGCACCTGGAAGCCTTGGCAGTCTGGGCTTTGGCTTCTGAACTTGTGGCCTCTGCTCCACATGATAGTCATATTGAGGTCCGAGAGCAGTGGGAGGCACCATGACGGGCCATTTCACAGTGACCAATTGTCCATGATCAAAGGCTTGTTCAATTGTGTGAGGCCTTGGAGTTGGAACAGTGGCTTCGGCATACACAGTGGCTTCAAGTTGTACTTGAGCTTCAGGCATCACATTAGCTTCAGATTCCACATTGGCTTCAAGCGCCATATTGTCTTCAGCCATGACAGTGTCATTGGCTTCAACATTATTGTTTGTGGCAGCCTTAGTAGTTTCAACCTCCGTCTGTTCAGCAAGAGGAGGGTCGGGCACAGACTCATTCTCCTCGAGAATGACTTGGTCAGTTGGAGGGGGTGTAGCAACTCTTTCTTCTTCTCTTGGTTCTTCTTTTTCTTCATCGACTGATGCAGCCGGAGTGTCTTTAGCAGCTTTGGCTTCAGACTCGGAGACAGTCACAGTTGGGGTGGCTTCAGGAAACACTTGACATGCTACTGAGCTGTGTTGCACTTCCCCTTCTGGAATGCTCGACATGATGACCTGGGGCCTGGGGCCTTTGCGAAGCCTGCGGAAAGCAGGCGACGCCTGTGGTGATGGAGAGGTTTGTACCATGTAAGTATAATCGTCAACCACCGGAGTGGTGACTTGAGGTATTGGAGTTCGGGGTGTGTCTTCATGAATGGGGGTGTCTTGTTGAGGGCGATCGGCTCATGGATCATCCTAAGCAATTGGCGTCAATGGACGACCAATGCTGATGAGTTCGCTGTTCGTAAGAACAAGCGATGATACCACTTGATGCTCGAGTTGAGGAAGGACTTCACAATCTTCAACATTGTCTTCATGATCAATGTCTTCAGCTGTGGTGGGGTCAACAGCTGGAACTTCTTCATCTTCAGGATCCTATGTGAAAGAAGGCTTGTGAATCACTAGGCGATGCTCTTGGTTGGTGGAGGCTGGTCGAGCAACAGAAATGGGCTCAACCACAAGGTGCTCAAAGGCCGCAGCACGCTCTTTCTTTGAAGACTTTGGCTTCAGCTTCTTCTTGGATGGGGCTTCCCCAGAGGTGTTCTTGTGCTTGCGCTTCCTAGCATCAGCTTCTGCTGCCCTGGTCTTCTTCAGTTCTGAAGCTGCTGAGGGAACCTTAGGCTTCGATCCTGTCATGCTGGTAGGGAAGACAATATGAGGTTCTTCCTGCCTTGGTGCTTCAGTTTGGACCGCAACTGACTTCTTTGTAGGCTTGGTAGCCATTCTTGGGTCGATGCCAGGACGGCCAATAGCTTTGCGCTTCTCAGCCTCATTGTGAGCTTGAACACATTTCTGCGCAAAGTACTTCATGCGCTCTCTTGAACCTTTAGCTTCTTCACGCTTCTTGTGAAACTGTTCTTTGAGCTCATGCACCGTCTTCTTGAAGATATGAACGTCTGCCACACTGAGCTTGGCCATGTTCTTCTTGAAGTAAGCCTTTTCATAGTCAATTTTGTTCTTCAGCTCAACTATCTTCTGAGCCACGGCCAGCTCACTAGCAATGGCTCCATGGAAGGTGATGATGATGTCCACATGAAGCTGAAGATCATCGATGCTTATGCTCTGGTCGTTGAACCACTCATCAATGAAGTTGTTCAGAATATCCACGTCAAAGAGGGGCAGATCGTTGAAGATCTCAGCCTCTTGTTTGCTCTTGATGAGTTTCTCAAGGGCGTCATCACCAAGATCTTCGTCACTTGATAGATCAATGGTGTCTTCTTCGTTCCTGAGAACGGCAGTGTCAGGACCCCGATCCTAAGTCACACCGATCTAGCATGTAACACATCATATCACTTTGCGGCCTCACGCACGGTATTCCCACGGGTGCCACCTTACCTGGCCCGGGACCATTTGCGCCTTTTGGCTCACGTATATGATAGTGTCGCTAGCATCCATATGACAGAGAACCCGGGCCGACATGGCTAGTCGTGAACCCAAAGCGGCACTAACCCATGGGGACAGGCATACATGAATCAACTTCGAGCATGTCAGTCAACAGCGTGTGAATCCGGGCTGTAGCACTGGGCTAACAGGACTCCGGTAACCCGGGCTGTAGCAGGCTAGGCAGGACTCCGGATGTCACCGTGTGACATTTCCCCGAAGGGACAGACACAGGAACGAAGTGAAACACATGCCGGCCAGTCAAGTGTCCTGAGCAGTAGTGCTGGGCTAGCAGGACTCCGGTGAACCGGGCTGTAGCGGACTATTATGGCTCATGGAAGCACTAGACTACATTTCCCCATAAGAGAGGCTGCCAAGGATAAACAACTAGATTGTCGGATCCCACACATACCAAGCATTTCAATCATACACACAATATGCTCGACATGTGTAAATACAACATGGCATCACAACATAACTCTACGACTCAAGTATTTATTCATTAGGCTCCGAGGAGCGAGATATTACAAACATGGGTCTCATGACCCAACATACAGAGCATACAAGCAACAAGCACATGCGGAAGCTTAACTTGTCTGAGTACAGACAACTACAAATGAAGAAGGCTGAGAAGCCTGACTAACTACCAGACCCTGCCGAGGGCACAAGATCGTAGCTGAGGTATCAAGCTAAACATCGAAGTCCACACGGAACTACTAGCGAGACTGAAGTCTCTCTGCAAAAACATAAATTAAGCAAACGTGAGTACAAATGTACCCAGCAAGACTTACATCAGAACTATCTACATATGCATCGGTATCAACAAAGGGGGTGGTGGAGTTTAACTGCAGCAAGCCAGCTTTGACTCGGTGGCTATCCTGAACTACGACTGCAAATAACTCTTTTGAGGTGGCGCACACGAGTCCACAAATTCACCATACCAATACACCACTATGGACCCGCTCCCGTCTCCCTGCGAGAACGCCATCCATAGCACTCACGCTTATCTTGCGAGTTTTAGAGCATCCACTTTCACTTGTCTATGAACTATGCAAGGGGTCCAAGTTTCCATATCCGAGGAATCCGGCTATTCGAATAGATAATGATAACCCTGCAGGGGTGTACTTCTTCACATACGCTCTCGCCACTTATCGCCCTGTACACGTCATGTACCTCGGCAACCTTCAAGCGGAAGCCGGGCGAGGGTGTCGGCCACGACCTGACTAACCGACAAGTCTGTAGTCCAGGTTTATCGCCTATTCGGGTTCCATCTGCAAGGACATCCGGCCGGGGTGTCGCTCATGGCCCCAAACGATGTGAGCAGGGTTCCCAAGCCCACCATCCGGGTGCCACTTGGTACACCATGCCACCGTGCCTAGTCTGTCCTAAGCCCACCTGTACCGGGTGCCACTTGGTAGACTACTAACACTACCTACAAACACCAGAAACTAATTGCAACTCCTAGACAGAGATCAAGTTGATTAATAAGCCGAGAGGGGCCGAGTTACCGGAACCCAATGTGTGGTAGTAACTGTTCATGGATCACAAACACAGAACTCAGTTCCTAAGGAGGGCTGCAATGAGACAACCCACCATGTACTCCTACATGGCCTCTCACCGCTACCTTTACCAAATCGGGTTCACACACTTAGCTCACACACAGTAGGACATGTTCATCACCATTCCAATTCATTCCCGATGAATCAGACCTGACTCAACTCTAAGCAATAGCAGGCATGACAAACAAGCATGAATGAGTAGGCACACCAGGGCTCAAACAACTCCTACCCATGCTAGTGGGTTTCATCTATTTACTGTGGCAATGACAGGTCATGCAGGGAAAGGGGTTCAGCTACCGCAGCAGGTAACAGTTGAAACGTTGTTGTCCTAATGCAGTAAAAGAGAGCAGGAGCGAGAGAGTGGGATTGTATCAGAATGACCAAGGGGGTTTTGCTTGCCTGGCACTTCTGAAGATGTTTTAGCTCTTCATCGGCGTCATCGATCACATCGTCGAAACCATCGTCGACTGAGAGGGGACGGTTACCGGCAAACAGAGAAGGACACAATCAATGCAATGCAACAATATGATGCATGAATGTGGCATGGCAATATGCTGTTGATTGGCCTAATGCAACTAGCAACAAGTTAAATGGAGTTGGTTTGAACACTAGATTCAAATTTGAACTCCACACGAGGCATTTCAAATACCATCGATTCAAATTGTCATATACAGTGGCTGTAAGTTGTTCAAACATGCATGAGAATGCCATAAACAGATTCTTCATATTTTTCTGATAATTTTTCATATATAAATTATTTCATTTGGAGTTACGGTTGATTTTCTATGATTTTTAGAAGTTTAGGCAATTTTCTGGAATTTCCTGTAAAAGAATAAATCCAGAAAATGTTTTATTGCATCAGCATTATGTGACAGTGATGTCAGCGGGTCAACAGGGCGGCCAGGGTCAAACTGACCAGTGGGTCCCGCGCTTCAGTGACTAAACTAACTAACTTGGTTAATTAGTATTTAACCTAAGCTAACCTAGGTTAATTAGGCGGGCTGGTCCTGCATGTCAGTGGCACGGGTGGGCTGTTAGCACTAACCTGATCGGGGTTAGCCCGGCGTTTAGTCGCTGGCGAGGTGCCGAGACGGTGGCGATGCGCGGAATCGCACCATAGGCCATGGTTCGTTTCTCCGGTGGCACCGTTGGAGCTCTGCACCTCGTCCGCGTCGATTGGCGGCAGAACGGGACCAAATGGTCGCCGGAGACGACGACGATGACCAAATCAGCAGCGGATGGAGCTCGGGCAGGTCCGGCTACTCACTACGACGCACGGGAATGCGAGCTAGCAGGTGCGTTCGTCTCCTGGGAGCAGCCCGAGCACGATGACATGCTCAGGGGCGAGCTGAGCTTGCACTAGCCACGACCGCTTCATGAACGGTGGCGAGGAGCTCTCGGCTCTGGTGGCTCGGGGAGTTAGAGGATGCAGACGAGCACGGGAAGCAGGGGAGAAGACGGTGGAGCTCACAGCGGTTCTGTTGGTGCCTCTGGCGAGCTCGGGGGCGTGCTGTGGACGACGAATCGACGAGGGCGATCGGCGGCGCCCGAGGTTGAAGATGAGGTTGGGGACAGCACGGCAGAGCGTCCTAGCTTGCGCTTGTTGAGGGGGCAGCTTCACGGCATCGAGGCGGACAGTGGGGATAGCACGTGGAGGCGCGGGGACGGCTGTGGCCGCAAGAACTATGGCGGCACGTCCATGGCGGCTTCGGCCATGGTGGAGGGGAGTGAGGGAGAGGCGAGGGGGAGGACTGGAGAGGCCGGCTCGATTAATACGGCGGTGGCGGGATCGTTCGAGGCGTCGCGCTGGCAGGGGAGAGCAGGCAGGCAGCTCGCGTGGCACGCGGAGCACGCGCGCGCGTCGGGCACGCGCCCTGTCCGACTGGCGGGAGGACGATGACGACTGGCACAGGCCAGTGGGCTGGGCCGCACAGCGCTGGGCCAAGTGGGCGCCAGGTAAGCCACAGGTAACCTCTCTCTCTCCTTTTATTTAATTTGTTCTCTTTTCTATTTTTGCTATTATGTTTTGATTTAGTTCAAAGACCAAACCATTTCCAAAATTCATGAAAATAATTGTGTGAACTAAATGGACTTCTCCAAAGCTACACAACAATTTTCAGAATTATTGAACATATATTTATTATATAATAAATATAGATCCAATTCAAATATTTATTGAATTAATTTCAAATGCCAAAAATAAATATTTTTGAAACTCCAAAAATATTGGTTTGAATTTTACCTCTTGCCAATATTTTTACAGAATAACAGGAACATTTCCTTGGACTCATTTGAAAAGATTTTTAATGTTTATTATTTCTGAAGTGATTTCTGGGGGTTTCAAGTAACCTCAATTCAACTTTCAGAATTTAGACATGATGCATGGATGCTCTCTTATGCAACTATTGCAAACAATTCTAGGGCTGTGACAACTGACCCCCACTAAACAAGAATCTCGTCTCGAGATTCAAGTCGTGAGGTTGGAAGACAGAGCGACACAAGCTAACACAATCTTCATGATCCATATGTCCTTCTCGAGGATGTTGATTCATTGCTTCATATTGACCTTGGCGTCTTTGCTTTTGAGATCTTCATCCAACACAATGAAGATAGAAGGAAACTCTACATAAAACGATTTCCTCGAAGAACGAGCACTCAAGATCAACTCATGGAGTGAGACGTTGAAACATCCCTTGAGTTGGGACACAAAACATACATCAAGACAGATGGATAGTAACGGATGGTGAAGTTCGATTTGGTAGGGAACTATTCCACGCTTAAGAAGATGGCGGATGGGTTCAAAGCAGCGAGGAGATAATTACCACCATTCCATAACGGGGCCTCCTAGAGGAGGTGACTCGTAGGATCATTCCCCTAGGTGGCAGAAAGAATTACTTTTGACATTGAGATCATTGAGACTCTTTATACCAGCCTAAGGCAATCACAATCGATCATTTGAAAGAGTTCAAAAGAATGACATACTCGGACTAGAATGGATGATGTGTACTATCTTGTTGAAGACAACGCAATGGATGACTTTGCTTATCACCGGAAATGGAAGGGACCCATGGCAGACTGTCACAATGACGGGAGCAAGCTGGGGACAAAATGCAAATACTGGGAATGACCCGACCATCATATCTGCCTGAGATTCAGATCTGGTTGGTAACGGGATATTTCAGACAGCATGTCTGGAGAAGAAAGTTTGCAAAACAAACTGTCGAGATGACGTTGCGAGATTCTCGGGAAATGAACTACGATAGCAAGCTCCAAAACATGAGCCGGTTCTGCTACAAACATGTGAACACGCTGTCCCAGACAAGCATGACCACATGGTAGTCTTACAACAAAACACTACCGGGTTCTAGTTGGGAACCATCATCGAGGATATTGGAATCTTGTACATGAACTAGTATTCGCACATCAACTCCTTTTTCTCAAACAAATTAATCAGTGGCTTGGTGTGCTAGGAACACATATGGAGTGGAGGCGGCCAACCTATCAAACCATAGAGCACTTCGCACGTGCATGACTAACTTGGGATGATTCCAGAGGAAAAAAACAAACCTTTCTCAAATTCATGGCGACAACTTACACCTAATGCACGTGAACTTGGAGAAAGTCACTTCTTACACCAAACAGGTATTTCATAAACGGGACATGAAGATAATGCTTACAAAAGTTTCCAACACTAGCTTGATGTTCAACATGAATCAAGGAGGAGATAAGGATGTTGTCGATGGGCTCAACAACAATTCATCGGAATTTCCATATCACTGGACTTCCACCATCATGTGAACACGGTGATAGCATTGGTCAGACCAAAGGATATAATGGTGTATGCCCGAGGGATCAACCATGGGTAAGACACCATTACGAACATCGTTGGCTCTGATTTGACTTGACGATAGCCCATACTCAAGTCAAAGTTTTGACAAGGCAATAGATCCAACAACTGATCACGAGGACCAATCGATGGAGATATCATCTTTCTTCAACACACACACACACACAAAAAGATATCCCTTGACATGAACTAAGTCAGACAAGCTTTTATCTTCCAACTCTCCAAGTTGTTGTCTAGCTCAACCAACTAGCTCAGGGATATCTAACACAGATTCCTGGAGAAGGAGTGATTTATAAGAAAATCAACTTGATCACGAACTCAACATAGCGGTCAGGTGACAACCGGGTAATACTTCCGAGAAGATATTCGGAAAATCATGAACCACCGATATGACTAAGCTCGAGATCAACCTTGCTTTTCAGGGCAAGATGATGTGATCAAAAAGAGTGAGGAATTTACACAATCCTATCTCATTGATCGAGGAGTGCACCAGGAAAAATGGACTAGGTAGCACGATCAATCTTAGAATGATGATTCAATAACCATCATGCTAAGAATGAAATTATTGTCCATTAACTATCAAGCAACGGAGTTGCTAGGAGTATTGATGTCACACATCATGATTCACTTGTCGGCATTCTGGTTGCGACAACACAACACCGAGGAATGAATAATGATGGCGAGAAGTATCACCGTAACAAGAATTTATAAGAGTTGGTGCAATTATCATGACATTCCTAGCATCAAGAGGGCAATACTCCAAGGTAGAACAGAACAAAAGCTGGATTGGCATTTCGATCTGCGGAATACAACTGCTTTGACCCATTCCTAGATATGGATGAGGTACTGGAGTTTGTTTCTCCTAGTCATTCCGGAATAGAATGGCTTGACGAACCACAAGAGTAATAGGCATCGATAACACGAGTGCACGACTACTCCTGACTATCAATTGATAGATGAAGGTCGGGATATAACTGGAGGGGGACAACTCAAAGGAACATATAACTTTCTGAGTTGTAGATGCATAGATTAGTATGTCGAACGAGTTCAACATATTTCTTCCAGATAACCCATGTAGAAGAAGAAGGATTGGCAGATTCACAATTATGGATGGAGAACTCCTCAAGAGTACTCTGATTGTGAGCTTTTGGTTCAAAGAACATCTGCCTTAATGGTTCATGGTATTTGGAAGAAGGAAATACCACGGACCTCGAGGACTGTCACAAGGTTACTAATATCTTAAGGGAACTAGCAAATACTAACAACACGAAGTAGGGTGAATCTCGGGTTCGAAAACCCAGGAGTAGAATACCTACTACTAAATGGCATCACGGGATGCTTTCGAGAACAATGGCCAGAATCATCACACCGGAAATACAAAGCATTGCTAGATTACTAGGTGACTCTCTAAAACACCTAGGGTCATAATAATAGCTCCAACATACATGTCGAGGCAACAGAGTACCTCAACTGACCGATTAGTGTGCTTATTCTGACAAAAAGGACATCGGGAATGGAGAGAAAGGATTTGCAAATGCATCAGACTATTTAGAAACCTAGGATGACTCGGACCACATAACGACTGTAAATGCTCAAAATGATTTGAGACATCCTGCAAAGATGGTGGCATAACCTCTCAACATCACAATATCAAGGTTCTGAGGCTAGCTATGAACATATGGAAGTAGTAGGAACTGAACTGAGGCTTGAACTCAACAATCCTAGGCAACTACGGTTTAGTAACACGTCATCCTGAGAGATAGAAGAGAAGCCTAGTTCTTAACCCCGTAGAAAAGAAGAGGATGAATCATATCAGAAGGCCATAGGGTAAAGGAGTAAAAAGAGCCTTACGTTCCCTTCCACAATCAATTCCCTTATATGACTAAAGCATTTCTAGACTCAACTTCGACCAATATGGCTTGGTAATCCTACAGGCAGTCAGGCTCTGATACCAAAGCTGTCAGGACCCCGATCCTAAGTCACACCGATCTAGCATGTAACACATCATATCACTTTGCGGCCTCACGCACGGTATTCCCATGGGTGCCACCTTACCTGGCCCGGGACTGTTTGCGCCTTTTGGCTCACGTATATGATAGTGTCGCTAGCATCCATATGACAGAGAACCCGGGCCGACATGGCTAGTCGTGAACCCAAAGCGGCACTAACCCATGGGGACAGGCATACATGAATCAACTTCGAGCATGTCAGTCAGCAGCGTGTGAATCCGGGCTGTAGCACTGGGCTAACAGGACTCCGGTAACCCGGGCTGTAGCAGGCTAGGCAGGACTCCGGATGTCACCGTGTGACATTTCCCCGAAGGGACAGACACAGGAACGAAGTGAAACACATGCCGGCCAGTCAAGTGTCCTGAGCAGTAGTGCTGGGCTAGCAGGACTCCGGTGAACCGGGCTGTAGCGGACTATTATGGCTCATGGAAGCACTAGACTACATTTCCCCATAAGAGAGGCTGCCAAGGATGAACAACTAGATTGTCGGATCCCACACATACCAAGCATTTCAATCATACACACAATATGCTCGACATGTGTAAATACAACATGGCATCACAACATAACTCTACGACTCAAGTATTTATTCATTAGGCTCCGAGGAGCGAGATATTACAAACATGGGTCTCATGACCCAACATACAGAGCATACAAGCAACAAGCACATGCGGAAGCTTAACTTGTCTGAGTACAGACAACTACAAATGAAGAAGGCTGAGAAGCCTGACTAACTACCAGACCCTGCCGAGGGCACAAGATCGTAGCTGAGGTATCAAGCTAAACGTCGAAGTCCACACGGAACTACTAGCGAGACTGAAGTCTCTCTGCAAAAACATAAATTAAGCAAACATGAGTACAAATGTACCCAGCAAGACTTACATCAGAACTATCTACATATGCATCGGTATCAACAAAGGGGGTGGTGGAGTTTAACTGCAGCAAGCCAGCTTTGACTCGGTGGCTATCCTGAACTACGACTGCAAATAACTCTTTTGAGGTGGCGCACACGAGTCCACAAATTCACCATACCAATACACCACTATGGACCCGCTCCCGTCTCCCTGCGAGAACGCCATCCATAGCACTCACGCTTATCTTGCGAGTTTTAGAGTATCCACTTTCACTTGTCTATGAACTATGCAAGGGGTCCAAGTTTCCATATCCGAGGAATCCGGCTATTCGAATAGATAATGATAACCCTGCAGGGGTGTACTTCTTCACATACGCTCTCGCCACTTATCGCCCTGTACACGTCATGTACCTCGGCAACCTTCAAGCGGAAGCCGGGCGAGGGTGTCGGCCACGACCTGACTAACCGACAAGTCTCTAGTCCAGGTTTATCGCCTATTCGGGTTCCATCCGCAAGGAGATCCGGCCGGGGTGTCGCTCATGGCCCCAAACGATGTGAGCAGGGTTCCCAAGCCCACCATCCGGGTGCCACTTGGTACACCATGCCACCGAGCCTAGTCTGTCCCAAGCCCACCTGTATTGGGTGCCACTTGGTAGACTACTAACACTACCTACAAACACCAGAAACTAATTGCAACTCCTAGACAGAGATCGAGTTGATTAATAAGCCGAGAGGGGCCGAGTTACCGGAACCCAATGTGTGGTAGTAACTGTTCATGGATCACAAACACAGAACTCAGTTCCGAAGGACGGCTGCAATGAGACAACCCACCATGTACTCCTACATGGCCTCTCACCGCTACCTTTACCAAATCGGGTTCACACACTTAGCTCACACACAGTAGGACATGTTCATCACCATTCCAATTCATTCCCGATGAATCAGACCTGACTCAACTCTAAGCAATAGCAGGCATGACAAACAAGCATGAATGAGTAGGCACACCAGGGCTCAAACAACTCCTACCCATGCTAGTGGGTTTCATCTATTTACTGTGGCAATGACAGGTCATGCAGGGAAAGGGGTTCAGCTACCGCAGCAGGTAACAGTTGAAACGTTGTTGTCCTAATGCAGTAAAAGAGAGCAGGAGCGAGAGAGTGGGATTGTATCGGAATGACCAAGGGGGTTTTGCTTGCCTGGCACTTCTGAAGATGTTTTAGCTCTTCATCGGTGTCATCGATCACATCGTCGAAACCATCGTCGACTGAGAGGGGATGGTTACCGGCAAACAGAGAAGGACACAATCAATGCAATGCAACAATATGATGCATGAATGTGGCATGGCAATATGCTGTTGATTGGCCTAATGCAACTAGCAACAAGTTAAATGGAGTTGGTTTGAACACTAGATTCAAATTTGAACTCCACACGAGGCATTTCAAATACCATCGATTCAAATTGTCATATACAGTGGCTGTAAGTTGTTCAAACATGCATGAGAATGCCATAAACAGATTCTTCATATTTTTCTGATAATTTTTCATATATAAATTATTTCATTTGGAGTTATGGTTGATTTTCTATGATTTTTAGAAGTTTAGGCAATTTTCTGGAATTTCCTGTAAAAGAATAAATCCAGAAAATGTTTTATTGCATCAGCATTATGTGACAGTGATGTCAGCGGGTCAACAGGGCGGCCAGGGTCAAACTGACCAGTGGGTCCCGCGCTTCAGTGACTAAACTAACTAACTTGGTTAATCGGGCTGGTCCCGCATGTCAGTGGCACGGGTGGGCCGTTAGCACTAACCTGATCGGGGTTAGGCCGGCGTTTAGTCGCTGGCGAGGTGCCGAGACGGTGGCGATGCGCGGAATCGCACCATAGGCCATGGTTCGTTTCTCCGGTGGCACCGTTGGAGCTCTGGACCTCGTCCGCGTCGATTGGCGGCAGAACGGGACCAAATGGTCGCCGGAGACGACGACGATGACCAAATCAGTAGCGGCCGGAGCTCGGGAAGGACCGGCTACTCGCTACGACGCACGGGAATGCGAGCTAGCAGGTGCGTTCGTCTCCTGGGAGCAGCCCGAGCATGATGACATGCTGCAGGGGCGAGCTGAGCTTGCACTAGCCACGACCGCTTCATGAACGGCGGCGAGGAGCTCTCGGCTCTGGTGGCTCGGGGAGTTAGAGGATGCAGATGAGCACGGGGAGCAGGGGAGAAGACGGTGGAGCTCACAGCGGTTCTGTTGGTGCCTCTGGCGAGCTCGGGGGCGTGCTGTGGACGACGAATCGGCGAGGGCGATCGGCGGCGCCCGAGGTTGAAGATGAGGTTGGGGACAGCACGGCAGCGTCCTGGCTTGTGCTTGTTGAGGGGGCAGCTTCACGGCGTCGAGGCGGACAGTGGGGATAGCACGGGGAGGCGCGGGGATGGCTGTGGCCGCAAGAACTACGGCGGCACGTCCATGGCGGCTTCGGCCATGGTGGAGGGGAGTGAGGGAGAGGCGAGGGGGAGGACTGGAGAGGCCGGCTCGATCAATACGGCGGTGGCGGGATCGTTCGAGGCGTCGCGCTGGCAGGGGAGGGCAGGCAGGCA
This sequence comes from Triticum urartu, assembly GCF_056163025.1. NCBI lineage: Eukaryota > Viridiplantae > Streptophyta > Magnoliopsida > Poales > Poaceae > Triticum > Triticum urartu. The sequence continues at coordinate 64,147,119 of NC_141875.1, read as the reverse complement.
GCTTGCGTGGCACGCGGAGCACGCGCCCTGTCCGACTGGCGGGAGGACGATGACGACTGGCACAGGCCAGTGGGCTGGGCCGCACAGCGTTGGGCCAAGTGGGCGCCAGGTAAGCCACAGGTAACCTCTCTCTCTCTCCTTTTATTTAATTTGTTCTCTTTTCTATTTTTGCTATTATGTTTTGATTTAGTTCAAAGACCAAACCATTTCCAAAATTCATGAAAATAATTGTGTGAACTAAATGGACTTCTCCAAAGCTACACAACAATTTTCAGAATTATTGAACATATATTTATTATATAATAAATATAGATCCAATTCAAATATTTATTGAATTAATTTCAAATGCCCAAAATAAATATTTTTGAAACTCCAAAAATATTGGTTTGAATTTTACCTCTTGCCAATATTTTTACAGAATAACAGGAACATTTCCTTGGACTCATTTGAAAAGATTTTTAATGTTTATTATTTCTGAAGTGATTTCTGGGGGTTTCAAGTAACCTCAATTCAACTTTCAGAATTTAGGCATGATGCATGGATGCTCTCTTATGCAACTATTGCAAACAATTCTAGGGGTGTGACAGGCAGTTGGAGTCAGTTCATGCCCGGAAATCTTCTTGGGCTTCCTGGGTTTCTTTGTCTTATCGGCCTTTTTGGAGACACTAAATAAGTCTTCGGAGTGCACACTGGCTTCAGGAGGTGCAGTGGCCAATGACTTCACACGCGAAACTTTTGGTGAGGCAGGGGGCTTTGAAGCCTTTGATTTCTTCTTCTTCAGTGGCTTCGGTGGCGCTGGCGCATCTTCCGAGTCTGCGTCATTAGTTGAGTGCTCCACCGTAGCCCCCTGTACAGCTATGTGAGTGAGAAGGCCATCGAGGTTGTAGAAGGGGCTGATGACATTTGGTTGGCATCACGGGTGCCATCAGCCCTTGGAGCAGATGGACCAGGGTTGAAGTCGAGTCCCGGGTCCTTCTTGTTCTTGACAGCAGACTCCTTGGCAAATTGATAATTGCGCTTGAAGAGATTGTCGTCGCGACACCATAACAGTGATGATGGGTTGGCATTCTCTGGCTGTGGTCCTCGGAACATGCAAGGGAAGAAGCCTTTAGCAATGGCTTCAGACTTGGACTTGGGCTGCAGATTTCTATAGAGAATATCTCCCCAGGGGCCCTTGATGGCGTTCTTTTCAGCATATTCAGCAGTCACAAATCTGTACATGAACCATTGCTCTACCCAATATCTTCGAATCCATTGGATTTGGGTCTTGCGCTCGCCATAGCTCTCCTCAGGATCTGACTTGTATAGCTCAAACAGATCTGGAGGCAAATCCTTGGATGTATCTCCACGACACTGCATGCCGCCCTTTCTAGCTGATTTTTGTGTTGCCATTGTATTCAGATTAAAAGGCTTCAAGACAGTGAATGGCTTCCTCTTGCTGGTCAGACAGGAACTGGCTTCAGGTGAGTGAATATGACACTGTAAGAACTCTGCAAATGAATGCAGACTATGAGAACAAAGGGATTCTCCCATAGACATGTACCTGTGACAGCATTAGAGATGCGAGGGAAGGGGAAGAGGTCATATGCATTCTCAGAAGATTTTGAAGATAAATCAGTTTTGAAGACATTGACCTCATAGCTCGAGGACATTCACTTATTTGAAGAGAGTCGGTTCTAGAGTTGTACAAATCCATGAATAAGTACAAGTGAGGAATCTAACTAGTTATGAAGCATAAGTGAATATACTTGGCATGATATGAGATGCAGATAAGGATGGATCCATATTTGGAAGTGAAGAAACCACTTTTGGTTGAAGTGGATGGATCTGACGGATCTAACCAGCAGTAAAAAGTAAGATTTCATTACCGCTTGATGAACTACTAGACAAGGTGAAGAGAGAGGCCGAGCAGTTCAATCTCCCGCGCCTAACTTGGCGGCGGCGGAGAGGACTAGGTCCGCGGCCGGCGTGAGGACGACGTCGAAGAGGTCGCGACAGCTAAGCGCTTCGTCTCCAGCGTCGACGCGAGCTAGCAGAGGCGCTAGGGTTTGTGCGAGGCGGAGAGGTGGAAGAAGAGATAATGATCGCGGTGAGTTGTGTATTTATAGGGATAGGGACAGCACAGTGTAATTACGCAGGTGCCCCTGGCGGTTCACAACTGAAGGACACGTGGCTGACATGCAACTCATTAGGAGTTGATCCATGTTCCCACGCACGCCTAGTTTGTCGGATGGTCGTTCCGGCTTCTCCCGTATTCAGGCAAAAAGGATATGGCAAATAAAGCAGATTTAAATGTTTGTCTCTATGTCTTCTAGTGACAAGGACTCAGAGAAGACAATCGACATGTTTCAATAGAATACATATGATTTGGACAGGTAGAGTTTGAGATAGAAGCACAGAGGGGGTAAGGGTCTGATCACATTCACTTAGATCAAGAAAAGATTCAAGCATGAATACATAGCTATAAGTGAATGTTTTAGAGGATAGAACACGAATATATATATATATATATATACATAAACACTATTCTGATCACGGGATCAAAATAATATTCTGATCACAACATGAACTTCCCGAGTAACGCGCATGGCCTTCCCCGAGTACTAGGTTGAACTTCAGCTAAAAGGTGTCCAAATGGGGCTTGCAATATACCGTTGGATAGCTATGGACATCAGTATCATGACCCAAGTTAAATTTTTGGCAAAATGTAAGCGGTTTAAGAGCAGTTTTGAAAATCGTTTTTTCTTCATATAAAAAACGTGAATCGTATTTTCGATCGCATTTTTAAACTGTTTATCGGAATGAGGCAAATAATATGGCGTTGGAAAGCCGCTGCAAAACCGCTCCTTCCACATGTTGAAAGTTTTCTCTAATTCCCTACAGTTAAAGAGTAATTCGGAAAATCGTAAAATTTCGCAAACGGAACACCCGAGTTCGTATTTTCGACGCCATTTCTAAACGGCTAATCCAATTGAGGCAAATAATATGGTGTTGGAAAGCTTATGAAAATGCGCTACTTTTTTATGTTAATTTTTTTTCTATTTTTGAATGGTTTAAAAGTAATTTAGAAAACGGTACAAGTTCCACCGAGTTTGTATTTTCAAGCTAATTTTTTAACCATACGTCCAAATGCAGCAAATGATATGGCGTTGGAAAGCTTGAAGAAATGCGAAACTTTTTTGTATATATTGTTTCTCCTAATTCATTACGGTTTTATGTCAGTTTTGAAAATGGTTAAAAACGTATTTTTGCCGTAATTTCTCCAAACTTTATCGGAATGGGGCAAATAATATACCGCTGAAAAGCTACGGAAAATACGAAACTTTTTCATGTTGATGGTTTTCTCCAAATCCTAACCATTTTTAAGTAATTTCAAAAATGGCGAGATCATTCTTTCTGCCTTTATCGTGAAACAGATTCTTCGAAAATGCACCATGTGAAGAACCTGAACTTCTCGGCGCGTGTACCTGAACTTCACTCTGTTTTTCACGTGATTTTTTTGCTCGTAGCTCTCCATCCACTGCTCGTAGCTCTCCATCCACTCACCGGAATTGAGCAAGTGATATACCGATGGAAAACTGCTGTAAACACGCAACTTTCCCGTGTTGATCGTTTTTTCATACTCGCGACAATTTTAAAAGTTTTTCATTTGAAATTCATTCACTATAGTAGTTGAACTTCCTACTGTTTTCATGTTGAACATCTATGACGTATTTTTGTTTTTAATTTTCCCATCCATTTTCATCAGTGTTACACAAATGATATTTATTTTGTACAAACCTCTCTCACAATAATTTTTTTAATTTTCTCCGACGGAGGACTTGAACTTACACAAATGATATTCCTGTCATTTTGAAGTAAATTAGAGAAATGACGAGATCATGATTTCTGACTTCATTGTGAATGGAAACGCACTGCGTGAAGTAGTTGAACTTCTCGGGCATGTTTGCTTGAACTTCACTCTGTTTTTGACGCGCTGTTTTTTGCACTGCGTGAAGTAGTTGAACTTCTGGGGCAAGTCTGTTTCAACTTCACTCTGTTTCACTTTATTGTATTTTTCTTATATGAAACACACACCATGTAGTACGTGAACTTTCGGTTGTTATCACGTTGAACTTCTCTCTGCTTTGAGAGAGTTATTTTAAAACACAAAAAACAACATATTTTTATGTATTTTGGACATCTAAATACACGGTGAACCTCTCTCACAAGAATTTTTGAACTTTTCCTCGCCGAGCACTTGAACTTCTAGCAACATTTTTTCGTTTATGAGATTGTTTTTAAAAGTGCAAAAAATGTCGTTGCGTTTTTATTTTTTGAACAGGTAAATCCTAGGTTTTAATAAACTCCGAACTTCTCTGTTATTTCAATTTGAACTTCACATTTTTATATTTTGAGTGAAGAATTGTATTCAATTTTTATATGGGAAAAACTTAGTTTTGAAATAATTTTTGCTATTTTTTACACACACTTCACCATTTCAAATGAACAAACCCTTTGAATTCCTCGGACGTCCGCCTTTGAACTATCACAGAAGATGAAGTGGGAATTCTCAAACATATTCTTTTTTTCTACTCTATAAGGCTTTTCTTGATTTTTTTGTAATTAATTGCAGCCATGCTATGACCGAATTGAGATGAACGAAATTAATAGTTTACATAGGCATAAAAACAAAAATTAATAGTTTAGCATAAAAATTGAGGTTTTTATATACTACGAACTTCTCTGTTATTTTAAATTGAACTTATTTAGTCCTATTCTTAAAAATATATTTTTAAATAAGCATCAAACTTTTTAAAATTAAACTTCATACTTTTATTTTTCCTAGAAACGAAAATAATTTAAGTTTTTCATATACATCAAACTACTCCATTATTTTAATTTGATCTTTGTCATTTTATTCTTTGGTAACAAGGAAAATTTGACTTTTTATAAATATTGAACTTCTCTATTTTTCTAATTTGGACTTCTTGGTTTATTCTGTTAGTAACAGAAATACCCTTGTTTTTTGTAGCAAAAATTTTGAACCGATTCGTTAGGAAGGTCAAGTCGGCCGTCGCTAGAAGGTCACAAGTTGTTGTTGATCCATAGGAGCATCAAGTCGTGGCCAGACAAGGAAGAGTGTCGTGTCGTCATCGTGACTAGGCGGGTTACTAAGTTAAACACCCTAACTTTTCTTTTTCTATTCTGCAGAATGCAAGTGTGAATAACTTGACAACATGATGTACAAAGAGTGCCAGTGTTCCAGAAAAATATACTTAACATACTTTTGACCTTCACGAATAAAACATTTTGACCTTTCAGCCCCTTTTTTTGTTCCAACAACTGACTAAACTAGGCAAAACTTTTTTTTTGCAGTTGATCTGATACACCAGGCAAAGCTGCAATAGTGGCCAATTTTTCAGATAGATAAACACAAAACATATGTTTTATGCACTGGAGTTTTGCTGTGGACACTTGAATACCTTTTTCCTTTTGCACAAACTACTTTACGAAGAATCATCACATTTCACAAAGGTCATTTAACCACAAGATTGTGGGCACACAGAATCACAAACGGGAGGTGCACCATATTTTTTAGGAACACCAAGCTTGAGTGATAGTGGAAAGAAAGAATCATAAACTAAAGAGTATATTGATCAAAGTGTTTTACGTACACACAAGAGTCCATAAGCTTTTCAGACAACAACATGTTGCCTTAGAAGTTATCTAATCAATTATGAAGAAGTTAAGAAATGAAGAACAAGAGAGGAAAAACATGTCTGGATATACTAAAAAAACATCTCTGAACCTTCACATCCACATCACTCTGAACTTCAGTCCTCCTTCAAACCGCAAAAATTTTCCTGGTACACATATGTGACCTTCTCCTGTCTATTTATTTGAACTTATTTTCAAGACAAAAAGTTATAGCGTCAATTTTCCTAACATATAAAATGGAAGACAAACAAAATCATTAGCAAAAATAGACGGTGGGCAGAATATTGTTCCCACGTTATCCACATAAGTACACAAGTTGCTGAATTTTCTTTGATGTAATTTTTCAAATACAAGCACACAAAAAACCACCGAAGCAACATACTCTTTGACCATTTTCTGCTAAGTAGCTATACTGATGCATTCTTTTTCCATTTTCTTTGACTCTTCAATTTTTTCGTAAAAGAACAATACAAGGACTAAACTGAAAAAATTAGAGTCTCGGAACTAAATGAAAGTTGCAGCATGCTCCACAGTGGAAGTCTGATCTGATCTGATCAGATCATCCAAGTTTCTGTGCAGTAAAAAACAACTTTTCTTCGGCCTTCCATTTCAGAAGTCCTCTCCTCTTGGGTTGGATCAATCAAACCCAGAGGAATCATCCATCCATCCTCTCACCGAAACACAAGGCACGGATACACTAGTAGTCAAACATGGAAGCAACATTGACCAAAACCAAAACTAACCATGCAGCCGTCAGTAATTGCACCATGCCTTCCCCTCCCAAGTAAGCAATTCTTGCTAATAAATTGCTCCGGCGACGCACGCAAGGGACCAAAAAACTTGGGACATCTCCTGCCCTACTACCACCATCAGTAGTAATGCAATACTATGCTCTGCTCCGCTTTGCTCTGTTGTATCACCGCTACTGCTGCTGCTACTCCACTTCCTTGACAGGCCGCCTGTCAACACCACCGCCACCCTGCTACCGGCGGTGACTATTTGCGGCGTCTGAGACCCGCTGCACGATCATCACCTCCGCCGCATCGACCGCCTCCCGTGTCCCACTGATCACCACCTCCCTGCACCACACACACACTGCAGGTCAAAATGACATACAGGCAGGACTGATTTCGTGGGTAAAGAACATGCAAACCCAGCTGAGACCTGTTGTAGTACCTACCTCTCGCTCGTCCCAACTTTGAGCTCCCCCTTAGAGATACTAATCTGCACGCCCGTAACCTGCACTCTGACGATGAACCATTAGTCCAAACCATAGCCTTGTCGGTTAACCATTTGTGGTTGCGCTTCGGTGGTGCGGGAGATATGTGTGTACCCGTTCGATCTCACGTATGGTCCTCCCGGCATAGCCGATGACGGCGCCCACATACTCGTCCGCGACACCCATGGTGAGGGTCCCTTGCACGTTGTTGTCGTAGTCAGGCGATCTCACGGGTGTGTTAGGCTGGAGGAATTCAAGAGAAGATGGTTCAGGTTTTGCTGCAGAGGCCGATAGCACTAGTTGGTAAACTAGGGATAGTAGATATTTTGCAACCACTACATATGGAAAAATAGCTACTACAGGGGAGCCATGATGGATCTCGTCGGCCATGGCTCGATTTGCGAGTGGGGACGACAGCACGGTGCAAGAAACATGGGCGGAGGGCAGGCCTTGTCAGAGGGGAGGAAAGGTCGCGGCGGAGTGCTGGGAAGGTCACGCCGGAGGGGAAGTTGGGGGCGGGTGGAAGGGAGGTGGTCGGGGCAGAGGGCGGTGGTGGAGGTGGTCGGGGCGGTGGTTGGAGGCAAGGGCAGAGGTGGCTGGGGCGGGGTGAGCCACCGAGGTGGCGAGCACGGCCGAGCTCGGCCTCCTCGTGCCGTCGGCCTGAGGCGGGGCTGCCGGGGGAGAAAGGTGGGAAGGCGGACGGATCCAAGAGTGGGGCGGCGCGGGGGCCGGCTCAGGCGCGGGAGCAGCGAGGCGGACGGATGCAGGAGTGGGGAGGCGCGGGGGCTGGATCCTGGCCCGCGGAGTGGCGCGCGGGTTAGATGCGACGGCGGCGGCGATTCTGGGGGCTGATGGTGGGGGGCGATGGGTCGAAGTGCAAGAGGTGGGATCGAGGGAGTGCGGGAGATGCGGGATGGATGGTCATAGTATTTTTTTACTTCGTTCCAGCGCGGTTCGGGAGTTCCGGAACCTATGATCGAGCCCTTATAGGGCCGGTGTGATCCAAATAGTTATTCTATATATATATATATGTATGTATGTATGTATGTATGTATGTATGTATCAGACCAACTCAACATTTCGAAGATAAACCTTGAAGTCAAATCAAATCAACGTTGAAGACAAAACCAAAAGCGAAGACTATGTAATTATGATGCCACATGAAATACTTCAAAAGAATTTTGGTGGTGGTGTTACCCACCGTATAGGAAGTATTAGACCCAGACACGACGCACAATTATCGTGGCACTCCAAAGTCAAATTCCGCGTTAATGTATTCACACTTATAGTGTATTTCTTCATTGATTGAAGATATACGTTACTTCATGTGTTGCACATCTAAGTCATCAACATGCATAAGCGTTAGGATGAGTGTCCAATTACAGGACATTCGAGGATTCTAAGATATTTAGCTCACACCGTAACTTGCAAAACCTTTTCTCATCCAAGGGCTTTGTGAAGATATCTGCCAATTGCTCTTCAGTGTTGACGTGAATGATATAAATATCTTCCTTCATGACATGATCTCTGAGAATGACGACGGATCTGAATGTGCTTTGTCTTCGAGTGCTGAACTGGGTTATTGGAAATCTTGATGGCGCTTTCATTGTCGTAGTAGAGTGGAACATGCTTCAGGTGGATGCCATAGTCCTTGGGAGTTTGCTTCATCCACAGAAGCTGAGCGCAGCAAGATCCAACATCAATGTATTCAGATTTAGCAGTGGAGAGAGATACACAGTTCTACTTCTTTGAAGACCATCAGGCAAGAGATTGTCCAAGAAAGTGACATGTGTCTGATGTAGACTTGCGATCAACCTTGTCACCAGCATAATCAATATCTGAGAATCCAATTAGATCAAACTCTGAGCCCTTTGGATACCATAATCCTAGTGTTGGGGTGTAAGCCAAATACCAAAGAATTTGCTTCACAGCTAAGTGATGTGGAAGTAATAAAAGCGACGGACTGCATAATAAAGGTTCATATCACAAGGGGCAATATAAAGTGATGCTCTTTCGCATTAAGATTTTGTGCATCCAACCATAAAAGCGCATGGCAACCTCTGCTTCCCTCTGCGAAGGGCCTATCTTTTATTATTATCTTCTACCTTATGCAAGAATCATGGTGATCTTCACCTTTCCTTTTTACATTTTATCCTTTGGCAGGCACACTGTGTTGGAAAGATCCTGATAGATATATCTAATTGGATGTAGGGGGGCATGAATTACTATTGTTGACATTACCCTCAAGGTAAAAGGTTGTGGGGCGAAACTATAAGCCCCTATCTTTCTCTGTGTCCGATTAAAACTCCGTAACCACAAGTATTGCATGAGTGTTAGCAATTATGAAGGACTAGATGATAGTTGAGTATGTGGACTTGCTTTTTAGCTCTGACATAAAATCTTTCTGATGTTATGATAAATTGCAATTGCTTCAATGACTGAGGTTATAGTTTGTTGGTTCTCAATAAGGTTTTTGATTCATACTTTTGCATTGTGAATAGATCATCACTTGAACATAAGTAATCATATGACAATATCTATTTATGTTGCTGTTATGAGAATAATCATGATGCCTTCATGTCCGTATTTCATTTTTATCGACGCCTCTACCTCTAAACATGGGGACATATTTATTGTTATCGGCTTTCGCTTGAGGACAAGCGAGGTCTAAGCTTGGGGGAGTTGATACGTCCATTTTGCATCATGCTTTTGTATCGATATTTATTGCATTATGGGCTGTTATTTCACATTATGTCACAATACTTATGGCTATTCTCTCTTATTTTACAAGGTTTACATAAGGAGGGAGAATGCCGTCAGCTGGAATTCTGGGCTGGAAAAGGAGCAAATGTTAGAGACCTATTCTGCACAACTCCAAAAGTCCTGAAACTCCACAGAATACCGTATAATAAATAATGAAAAATCCTCGCGAAAGATGAAGACCAGGGGGCCCACACCCTGTCCACGAGGGTGGGGCGCCCTCCTAGGGCGCGCCCCCTACCTCGTGGGCCCCCTGGTGGCTCTCCGATGACCATCTTCTGCTATATGAAGTCTTTCGTCGAGAAAAAAACCAGAAGCAATCTTTCGGGACGAAACTCCGCCGCCACGAGGCGGAACCTTGGCGGAACCAATCTAGGGCTCCGGCAGAGCTGTTCTGCCGGGGAAACTTCCCTCCCAGAGGGGGAAATCATCGCCATCGTCATCACCAACGCTCCTCTCATCGGGAGAGGGCAATCTCCATCAACATCTTCATCAGCACCATCTCATCTCAAAACCCTAGTTCATCTCTTGTATCCAATTCTTGTCTCCAAGTCCGGGATTGGTGCTAGTAGGTTGCTAGTAGTGTTAATTACTCTTTGTAGTTGATGCTAGTTGGTTTAATTGGTGGAAGATCATATGTTCAAATCCTTTATGCATATTATTACCCCTCTAATTATGAACATGAATATGCTTTGTGAGTAGTTACGTTTGTTCCTGAGGACAAGGGACAAGTCTTGCTATTAGTAGTCATGTGAATTTGGTATTCGTTCGATATTTTGATGAGATGTATGTTGTCTAGCCTCTAGTGGTGTTATGTGAACATCGACTACATAACACTTCACCATTATTTGGGCCTAGAGGAAGGCATTGGGAAGTAATAAGTAGATGATGGGTTGCTAGAGTGACAGAAGCTTAAACCCTAGTTTATGCGTTGCTTCCTAAGGGGCTGATTTGGATCCATATGTTTCATGCTATGGTTAGGTTTACCTTAATACTTTTGTTGTAGTTGCGGATGCTTGCAATAGAGGTTAATCATAAGTGGGATGCTTGTTCAAGTAAGAACAGCACCCAAGCACCGGTCCGCCCACATGTCAAATTATCAAAGTACCGAACGTGAATCATATGAACGTGATGAAAACTAGCTTGACGATATTCCCATGTGTCCTCGAGAGCGCTTTTCCTTATATAAGAGTTTTTCCAGGCTTGTCCTTTGCTACAAAAAGGATTGGGCCACCTTGTTGCACTTTATTTACTTTTTTTACTTGTTGCTCGTTACTAATTATCTTATCACAAAACTATCTGTTACTACTTATTTCGGTACTTGCAGAGAATACCTTGTTGAAAACCGCTTATCATTTCCTTCTGCTCCTCGTTGGGTTCGACACTCTTACTTATCGAAAGGACTACGATAGATCCCCTATACTTTTGGGTCATCATTCACCAAGGGGGCCACACCCTGCCCACGAGGGTGGGGGGCGCGCCCTACCCCCTGGGCGCGCCCCTACCTCGTGGGCCCCTGTTGGCCCTCCGATGGCCATCTTCTGCTATATGGAGTCTTTCGATGAGGAAAAAATCATAAGCCATCTTCTTGGACGAAACTCCGCCACCACGAGGCGGAACCTTGGCGGAATCAATCTAGGGCTCTGGCGGAGCTGTTCTGCCGGGGAAACTTCCCTCCGGGAGGGGGAAATCATCGCCATCGTCATCACCAATGCTCCTCTCATCGGGAGAGGGCAATCTCCATCAACATCTTCACCAGCACCATATCTTCTCAAAACCCTAGTTCATCTCTTGTATCCAATTCTCGTCTCCAAGTCCGGGATTGGTACTAGTAGGTTGCTAGTAGTGTTAATTACTCCTTGTAGTTGATGCTAGTTGGTTTATTTGGTGGAAGATCATATGTTCAGATCCTATATGCATATTAATACCCCTCTGATTATGAACATGATTATGCTTTGTGAGTAGTTACGTTTGTTTCTGAGGACATGGGAGAAGTCTTGCTATTAGTAGTCATGTGAATTTGGTATTCGTTCGATATTTTGATGAGATGTATGTTGTCTCTCCTCTAGTGGTGTTATGTGAACGTCGACTACATAACACTTCACCATTATTTGGGCCTATAGGAAGGCATTGGGAAGTAATAAGTAGATGATGGGTTGCTAGAGTGACAGAAGCTTAAACCCTAGTTTATGCGTTGCTTCGTAAGGGGCTGATTTGGATCCATATGTTTCATGCTATGGTTAGGTTTACCTTAATACTTTTGTTGTAGTTGCGGATGCTTGCAATAGAGGTTAATCATAAGTGGGATGCTTGACCAAGTAAGGACAACATCCAAGCACCGGTCCACCCACATATCAGATTATCAAAGTACCGAACGCGAATCATATGAACGTGATGAAAACTAGCTTGACGATATTCCCATGTATCCTCGGGAGCGCTTTTCTCTATATAAGAGTTTGTCCAGGCTTGTCCTTTGCTACAGAAGGGATTGGGCCACCTTGCTGCACTTTATTTACTTTTGTTACTTGTTGCTCGTTACAAATTATCCTATCACAAAACTATCTGTTACCACTTATTTTAGTACTTGCAGAGAATACCTTGCTGGAAACCGCTTATCATTTCCTTCTGCTCCTCGTTGGGTTCGACACCCTTACTTATCGAAAGGACTACGATAGATCCCCAATACTTGTGGGTCATCACTACTCATTGATCTTCACTTATATCTTTTGGAGTAGTTTGTCATTTGCTCTAGTGCTTCACTTATATCCTTTTAGAGCACGGCGGTGGTTTTATTTTGAAGAAATAGTTGAACTATCGTGCTTCGCTTATATTATTTTGAGAGTCTTTAGAACAGCATGGTAATTTGCTTTGGTTATGAAATCAGTCCTAATATGATGGGCATCAAAGAGGGATATAATAAAAAATCATATAAAGTGCATTGAATACTATGAGAAGTTTGATACTTGATGATTGTTTTGAGATATGAGGATGGTAATATTAGAGTCATGCTAGTGGGTAGTTGTGAATTTGAGAAATACTTGTGTTGAAGTTTGTGATTCCCTTAGCATGCACGTATGGTGAACCGTTATGTGACGAAGTCGGAGCACGATTTATTTATTGATTGTCTTCCTTATGAGTGGCGGTCGGGGACGAGCGATGGTCTTTTCCTACCAATCTACCCCCTAGGAGCAAGCGCGTAATACTTTGTTTCGATAACTAATAGATTTTTGCAATAAGTATGTGAGTTCTTTATGACTAATGTTGAGTCCATGGATTATATGCACTCTCACCCTTCCACCATTGCTAGCCTCTCTAATACCGTGCACCTTTCGCCGGTATTATACACCCACCATATACCTTCCTCAAATCAGCCACCATACCTACCTATCATGGCATTTCCATAGCCATTCCGAGATATATTGCCATGCAACTTTCCACCGTTTCGTTTACTATGACACGCTCCATCATTGTCATATTGCTTTGCATGATCATGTAGTTGACATCGTATTTGTGGCAAAGCCACCGTTCATAATTCTTCCATACATGTCACTCTTGATTCATTGCACATCCCGGTACACCGCCAGAGGCATTCATATAGAGTCATATCTTGTTCTAGTATCGAGTTATAATCATTGAGTTGTAAATAAATAGAAGTGTGATGATCATCATTAATAGAGCATTGTCCCCCAAAAAAAGAAAGGCCAAAAAAAAGGGACAATGCTACTATCCTTTTTTCCACACTTGTGCTTCAAAGTAGCACCATGATCTTCATGATAGAAAGTCACTTGTTTTGTCACTTTCATATGCTAGTGGGAAATTTTCATTATAGAATTTGGCTTGTATATTCCAACAATGGGCCTCCTCAAGTGCCCTAGGTCTTCGTGAGCAAGAAAGTTGGATGCACACCCACTTAGTTTCTTTTGTTGAGCTTTCATACATTTATAGCTCTAGTGCATCCGTTGCATGGCAATCCCGACTCACTCACATTGATATCTATTAATGGGCATCTCCATAGCCCGTTGATACGCCTAGTTGACGTGAGACTATCTTCTCCCTTTTTGTCTTCTCCACAACCACCATTCTATTCCACATATAGTGCTATGTCCATGGCTCACGCTCATATATTGCGTGAAGATTGAAAAAGTTTGAGAACATCAAAAGTATGAAACAATTGCTTGGCTTGTCAGCGGGGTTGTGCATGATTTAAATACGTTGTGTGGTGAATATGGAGCATAGCCAGACTATATGATTTTGTAGGGATAGCTTTCTTTGGCCATGTTATTTTAGGAAGACATGATTACTTTGTTAGTCTGCTTGATGTATTATTATTTTTATGTCAATATTAAACTTTTGTCTTGAATCTTATGGATCTGAATATTCTTGCCACAATAAAGAGAATTACATGGATAAATATGTTAGGTAGCATTCCACATCAAAAATTCTGTTTTTATCATTTACCTACTCGAGGACGAGCATGAATTAAGCTTGTGGATGCTAATATGTCTCCAACGTATCTATAATTTTTTATTGTTCCATGCTATTATATTATCTGTTTTGGATGTTTATAGGCTTTATTAAGCACTTTTATATTATTTTTGGGACTAACCTACTAACCCAGAGCCCAGTGCCAGTTTCTGTTTTTTCCTTGTTTTAGAGTATCACATAAAAGGAAAATCAAACGGAGTCCAATTGACCTGAAACTTCACGGAACTTATTTTTGGACCAGAAGAAGCCCACTGAGTATCGGAGATGGACCATGAGAGTCCCGGGCTGCCCACGAGGGTGGGGGGCATGCCCACTCCCCTGGGCGCGCCCCTGCCTCGTGGACAGCCTGGAGATCCACCGACGTACTTCTTGCTCCTATATATACCCATATACCCTAAAAACTTTGGGGACGATAATAGATCGGGAGTTCGGCCGCTAGAAGCCTTCGTAGCCACCGAAAACCAATCTAGACCCGTTCTGGCACCCTGCCGGAGACGGAATCCTTCTCCGGTGGCCATCTTCATCATCCCGACGCTCTCCATGACGAGGAGGGAGTAGTTCTCCCTCGGGGCTGAGGGTATGTACCAGTAGCTATGTGTTTGATCTCTCTCTCTCGTGTTCTTGAGGTGGTACGATCTTGATGTATCGCGAGCTTTGCTATTATAGTTGGATCTTATGATGTTTCTCCCCCTCTACTCTCTTGTAATGGATTGAGTTTTCCCTTCGAAGTTATCTTGTCGGATTGAGTCTTTAAGGATTTGAGAACACTTGATGTATGTCTTGCATGGGATACCCGTGGTGACAATGGGATATTCTATTGATCCACTTGATGTATGTTTTGGTGATCAACTTGCGGGTTCCGGCCATGAACCTATGCATAGGGGGTGGCACACGTTTTCGTCTTGACTCTCCGGTAGAATCTTTGGGGCACTCTTTGAAGTACTTTGTGTTGGTTTGAATAGATGAATCTGAGATTGTGTGATGCATATCATATAATCATACCCGCGGATACTTGAGGTGACATTGGAGTATCTAGGTGACATTGGGGTTTTGATTGACTTGTGTCTTAAGGTGTTATTCTAGTATGAACTCTTGAATAGATCGATCAGAAAGAATAACTTTGAGGTGGTTTCGTACCCTACCATAAGCTCTTCGTTTGTTCTCTGCTATTAGTGACTTTGGAGTGACTCTTTGTTGCATGTTGAGGGATAGTTATGTGATCCAATTATGTTATTATTGTTGAGAGAACTTGCACTAGCGAAAGTATGAACCCTAGGCCTTGTTTCAACGCATTGCAATACTGTTTGTGCTCACTTTTATCATTAGTTACCTTGCTGTTTTTATATTTTCAGATTACAATAACCTTTATCTACTATCCATATTGCACTTGTATCACCATCTCTTCACCGAACTAGTGCACCTATACAATTTACCATTGTATTGGGTGTGTTGGGGACACAAGAGACTCTTTGTTATTTGGTTGCAGGGTTGTTTGAGAGAGACCATCTTCATCCTACGCCTCCTACGGATTGATAAACCTTAGGTCATCCACTTGAGGGAAATTTGCTACTGTCCTACAAACCTCTGCACTTGGAGGCCCAATAATGTCTACAAGAAGAAGGTTGTGTAGTAGACATCACAACCACACCTGGAAACTTAATATCTACAGCAAGGTATTTAGTAGCAAAGTAACATGATAGTAGTGGTAACGGTACCAAAAGTAATTTTTTGGGGTTTTATAGTGATTGTAACAATAGCAACGGAAAAGTAAATAAGCGAAGAACAATATATGAAAAGCTCGTAGGCATTGGATCGGTGATGGGGAATTATGTCGGATGCGATCGATCATGCAACAATTATAACATAGGGTGACACAGAACTAGCTCCAGTTCATCAATGTAATGTAGGCATGTATTCCGAATATAGTCATACGTGCTTATGGAAAAGAACTTGCATGACATCTTTTGTCCTACCCTCCCGTGGCAGTGAGGTCCTATTGGAAACTAAGGGACATTAAGGCCTCCTTTTAATAGAGTACCGGCCCAAAGCATTAACACATAGTGAATACATGAACTCCTCAAACTACGGTCATCACCGGTAATGGTCCTGATTATTGTCACTTCGGGGTTAACGGATCATAACACATAATAGGTGACTATAGACTTGCAAGATAGGATCAAGAACTCACATATATTCATGAAAACATAATAGGTTCAGATCTAAAATCATGGCACTCGGGCCCTAGTGACAAGCATTAAGCATAGCAAAGTCATAGCAACATCAATCTCGGAACATAGTGAATACTAGGGATCAAACCCTAACAAAACTAACTCGATTACATGATAAATCTCATCCAACCCATCACCATGCAGCAAGCCTACGTTGGAATTACTCACGCACGATGGTGAGCATCATAAAATTGGTGATGGAGGACGGTTGATGATGACGATGGCGACGGATTCCCCTCTCCGGAGCCCCGAACGGACTCCAGATCAGCCCTCTCAAGAGAGTTTAGGGCTTGGTGGCGGCTCCGTATCGTAAAACATGATGAATCCTTCTCTCTGATTTTTTTCTCCCCAAACACGAATATATGGAGTTAGAGTTGAGGTCGGTGGAGCGTCAGGGGGCTCATGAGGCAGGGGGCGCGCCCCCACCCTCGTGGACAGGGTGTGGGCCCCTTGACGTGGATTCTTCTTCCAGTATTTTTTATATATTCCAAAAATAATCTCCATTGATTTTCAGGTCATTCCGAGAACTTTTATTGCTGCACACAAATAACACCATGTCAATTCTGCTGAAAACAACGTCAGTCCGGGTTAGTTCCATTCAAATCATGCAAGTTAGAGTCCAAAACAAGGGCAAAAGTGTTTGGAAAAGTAGATACGACGGAGAGGTATCATGAAACATGCTCATATTCATAAGTCTGAGTATGGTTTCCCTGCAAAACATTGGCGTTAGGGTGACTCTGGTGAGTCCTCTGTCTGTATGAAGCCTTTGGACCATATGAGGCCTTTGGTTTGGGGTTTGTCTTCTTCCGAGGAGGTGTCATGATGACATTCACCTGAAGATTTTCAAGACAACTCTTGGGCACCCAGATCCTCTTCAAAGGGGGTCCATTCCTATAGTTAGTACCAATATACCTGGCAAACACTTCACCATTCTGATTCTTAAACAGTTTATAGTTTGCATCAAAGGATTCATCAATGATAATAGGGTTAGCACAAGTGAAGTCATATATGGTAGATGGATCCACTAAAGGTCCCTTTGCAGCAACCCATGTGGTTTTGGGGTACTGCTTAGGCTTCCGGTAGGAACCATCAACATGCATTTTCCTCTCGAACCCAACACCCTCTTTCCTAGGGTTTCGGTTCAGAATATGTTTCTTGAGGACATCGCACAGTGTCTGATGCCCTGTGAGGCTTTTGTACATCCTTGTTTCAAGCAATGTCTTCAACCTGGCATTCTCATCAGAAATAGTAGTGGTATCCTCGGAAGAGGGGTTAGTCTCCACATCAGTAGTTGAAGACATAGCAACAGTAGTAGCAGTAGAACATCCAGTAACAGAAGCAGCATTATCACACTCAAGACATTTTAAACATGGTGACTCAAAGTCTTCCTGAGCGGAACTAATCTGTTGAGCACGGAGTGACTCATTCTCCTTTCGAAGATCTTCATGAGCCGATCACAAGTTCTCAAGCTCTTGTTTCCTTTGAAGATAATCATAGGAGAGCTTTTCATTATTAGTTGAGAGCGTTTCATGACGACTTTCAAGTTCCTCATACTTAACATGAAGACTTTTAATGTCTTCAATTAAGGACTGGGTTCGAGTCATTTCGGCGTCCAACATGTCATCGCTTTTGTCTAGCAACTTATGAATATGTTCCATAGCATTTTGTTGTTCTGTTGCAATTTTAGCAAGTGTTTTGTAGCTAGGTTTAGATTCACATTCAGAGTCATCTTCACTTGAAGTTTGAAAGTAAGCATCGCGTGAGTTTACCTTGGCACCACGTGCCATGAAGCAGTAGGTGGGAGAAGATGGCTCATGTTCGGGAGTCATCGTTTTGAGAGACTCCTTGAATTCGAGGAACCATGGGTCCTGACATGTTCGATGACCTTCATAGACGTCAGAGATCCGGTCCCATATAAGCTTTGCATTGCATAGATGCATGACACGCCTGAACTCGTCTCTTGACAGACATGAGCATATAACAGCCTTTGCCTTCGTATCCAGAAGGGTGTACTTCCGAATCTCGTCAGCACACGCCATCTTGCATAAATCGGTGAGACCAATCTCCGTGACAGTCCAAAGCTCATTGTCCATAGCTAGAAGGCGCTTCCTCATCATAGCCTTCCATCGTGGATAATCATGACCATCGAAAATGGGGCACACAGCGGAGGTCTTGATTGTCCCTGCAGTCGACATAGCTAAACCTCCAGGTGGTTAAACCGAATCACACAGAACAAGGGAGCACCTTGCTCTGATACCAATTGAAAGTGCTAGTTATCGACTAGAGGGGGGGTGAATAGACGATTTCTATGAAAGTCTTCAAAACACAGGGGTTTGAAGACAAACGATAGAAATGAACCTATTGATATGCAGCGGAAGGTAGACTACACTAGACAAGCCATAGTCAAGTAAGCAATGAAGTGAAAACACAAAGACTATCAGTGGCTAGGTAGTATGGATCAGGATGGAAGATAGTATGAAGCCAAACAGTAAAGAGTCTTCACTTAGTGAAGTCAATCAGATCATACAAGCATGCAATGACTTCACGAAGACAAACTGTAAAGTAAAGGGAAGTGAAGGATAGAACCTGTAGCTTGATGAATACAAGGATTTGGTAGACCGGTTCCAGTTGTTGTGACAACTGTATGTCTGGTTAGGGAGGCTGAGATT
Organism: Triticum urartu; assembly: GCF_056163025.1. Lineage (NCBI taxonomy): Eukaryota > Viridiplantae > Streptophyta > Magnoliopsida > Poales > Poaceae > Triticum > Triticum urartu. The sequence continues at coordinate 64,128,058 of NC_141875.1, read as the reverse complement.
CAACTCAGAAGACCGTGTCTTCACCTTATTCCCCTTGAGCTAAGGACACATAATCCTTGCCCAATCACTCTGGTAAGTCTTCAAGATAGACTTCCAAACCTTCACAGACTTCGTTCACCGGCGATCCACAATGACTCTTGGATGCTCAGAACGCGATGCCTAACCGGCTGGAGAATTCACAGTCCTCAAGTGTAACAAGTCTTCAGGTCACGCAGATAGAAAGACTTCAGTGATGCCTAACACTCTTTGGCTCTGGGTGTTTTGGGATTTCTCCTCGCAAGGATCTCTCTCTTTAAAAAGCTTCGGAGGTGGGTTGCTTTCAAACGACAAAAGTCGTGCACTAACTCTGAGCATCCAGCAATTTATGGTGTAGGGGGTGGGCTATTTATAGCCAGGAGGCAACCCGACCTGATTTGTCCAAAATGACCCTGGGTCACTAAGGAACTGACACGTGTCCAATGGTCAGATTTCAAACACACGCGGCAGCTTGACTTGGGCTACAAGTAAAGCTGACTCATCCAGCTCTGGATAAGATTTGCTCTCATTGCACTACAAGAAATCTGTTAATACGTGACGGTCCTTAGCTGTCACAGATTAGCCAAAAACTGTCATGCGTGCCCATCCATGACGGACTTGAAATCCGTCATGTATATCGCGTCATAATTTGACAGCGTAGCTTCCATGACGGTTTTTGGCCGTCATGGAACTACCTCAGGCCCGCCCAAGCCCAAACTAGGCTGTGACGGTACATACCATCATGGACCAATGCCACGTGGAATGATGTGGCTACCTACGTGGACACCATTTTTTGTCACAGGAACCGTCATGGATTTAGCATCAATTTAAATTTGGTCTCATCCATTTCTTTCGTCCCAACTTTGATCAAATACACTTTTAGCATAATGCATCATGTAAATCATAATGCGAATTTTGGACCAGAACAATATTTCCAAAGTACCATACGTTACACAAATATTTCCAAAGTACAATATTTCCAAAGAAATTTATCATATCCTCCATGAAATGATAATATACAACATATATTGGCACAATATATCACACGGCAAGGATTAGGAACTGGTTCAATCCAATTCACTACTAAGGTTGTCACTCGTGTTCTTGTCGTCGACTCTCCTGATGGCAACTATATGTCATGGCAGATTGTGATGGACATCACCAAGTAGCCTGCTACCCAATCATACCTACCATATTCACAACAACATTAGACATTTGTAGATATGAATAGATAGTAGAAGAAACTTAAAAATCAAATTACATGCTTTCCAAAATCCTTAGATCTTATTGTGCCTACAAATGAGAATAACAAAGTATATAGTATAAAACAACAATAAACATGAGGTTGCTACAAATTAATCAAATAGATATGTGTCAAATGAAAGTATAATCAAGTTGACCTAGAAGTGATAACATAATAGAACATACATTGCAGAACTCAAGTATTATAGCAGCAGCATTTGAGGCCATATAAATCCAACAAAAATGGCATCACCAACAAACTATATCCATGGCGCGGAGCCACCGCTCGTCGACCTGGCTGGTGTAAGCTTCTAATGTTAATATCTCAACAAGTTTACACATGAAACTAAATATTTATCAAGGCACTGACAATAGTGAACACTTAAATGCCAAGTCAACTCAAACGGCATGCAAAATAACTAAGAGCCATGGCCACTAATAGATCTATAGAAATAAGAGGCAAATGGTTCTGTTAAGAGGTACTGAGATGGTGGTTAGGATGTATAGGTTTACTTTGATTCGAGTGCGTGAGATGATAAAATTAACCACCAAGATCCATGGGGCACAAAAAAATTAGTTCAGAATCACACCCTAGTGATAAATGCGTAACTTCGAACCAGATCAACTAAATAGGTCAGTTCAATAGCAATTGAGCTGGCGAATGCAAAAAACAAAGAAATCATAGTAGTGAAATCCAAATATGCCGAATCGCTCGGTAGAGAACTAAACCTTGGTTGATAGCAGTTCAGTTCCACAACAGCCATCGTGATCGCCCTCTGAAGCTCTATTGTGCGCCATGCAACGACACGGTTGTTACGAAGCTACCCAGACCTGCATACCGAAAACAAGAGATCATTGTCAGAAAATTAGAGTGTCAAGTTATCAAAATAAAAAGAGAGGAATAAAATGAAGAAAGAAGATTTAGGATCACTTGTCAGGAGCACTATTGAGGAGGGCGACCTACTGATGGAGCAAAGGAGTTGAAGAAAAAATGCATTGTGTCACTATGTTGGCAAGTGCTAGCTCTGTTTGTGCCTCCAGGTTGATATAGAGTGAGCGAACACGTGGCCTTGGTACTAGTACTAGTAGGTGCACGACCAATGGTAGTACTACTACTCTAAATTGACTCACTAATACATGTGCGTAGTACAAAATTAAACAGATTTAAACCTTTGTATTCTTACTGTAGCACTGCCACAATGTAACAATGTAATTTTCTTCTTAGAATCGGATTAAACTTATTTCTGGAATACATATTCACCGGGCTGCGGGAGACAACAAGGATAGAAAAAGAAATGCCTAGGGAGAAAACTCCAAATAGGACATGTTGACATATTAATACAGTAGCAGAAATCATCTCTCCAAGACCTAGGGAGGAATCTAAACTTAATTAGATCTTGATAGAAGGCCACATACCACAGTGCATCGGTTTGTCTCTACTTGGTACCCTGGAGTTTGTCTCTACTTGGTACCCTGCAGTGTACAAGATACAGAAGAAATTTAGAGAAAAAATAGTGTTAAATATTCAGAGAGGAAGCACGCACACACAACACACTGGCTGCTGCACCAGAGCCCTCGATAGCAGCTGGCGCCACCTTGTCAGCACGCACACTCAACACACACGTATAGTTAGAGAAGGCGGTGGCCACACTAGGCAGTCGACGGTAATAGTTTGGCCCTTTGTTATCAATCTATATAGGAACAGAGGTGAAGCGACTGTCGAAATACGCGTGCATCATTAAGTACTATCTATATAGGAACAAAAAGGATTAACGGATTGGCTAAACCAATTGGCACCAAAGAATCTAGCATTGCAACTGAAATAAGCACTATAGTATATAGCGATTGGGAAAAAACTCATAAGATTGTAACTTGGTATATTACTCACTGCCTCCCTCAAATACATCCGCCATTAAAAAAAGGCCATCAATCGGGTGAGTCAACAACACACTCTGAACCCAAAGACAGAATGTAGAGTAGTGGGTCAATCAAGCACAAGCACAAATTTCCTGCTGGAACTTTTGTCAAGATAGAGAGAATGAATTCATAAGGTTATTCACTACAAGTAGAATGAACAATTTACCTACAACTGCTAAGATTTCGTCTTGAAACTTACTGCTCATCGACAGTCTGCTCCTTGAATGCCAAGTACTCATAAACAGATCGCAAACAGCGGGGCTCTCAAACACTTCCTACACGCACGCACAGGGGGGTCAGAACAAATCAAGAGAGGTGGGTCGAGGGGCATCAGGGACGAGTTAGTGTGATCTGGGTCGGATGGGGGGGCTAACCTTGGTAGAGAAGAAGGTGTTCCCGACGGCGGCCCAGGGGTTGGTCGCCCGTCGCTGGATGTTGGACAGCGACAGCACCGTGCAGCCCACAAGGTGATTTCCAAGGGGGCGGTGTGGACAGAGAGGAGCTGCCGGAGAGGCATTGTGTGGACGAAGAGGAGCCGCCGGAGATGTGCAGCGTTGGATATGATGCTGCAGCCGAAACCCTAGCCATGGCTAGGGGTCGCGAGCGAGCGCCAAATACCGGGAGCGACAGATCTAGCCGGACTGGAGGACGAAGGGGTCAGAGAACAACTCCTGGTGACGGACGTTGTCGAAATCGTCGGGCATTTGGTCTCGGCATGAGTGGTTGCACCAGGGAGAGAGAGATGTGTTGCGAGAGGGATGGATGGGTGGGGGATGCGGCGGATCTGGTAGTTGCCGGAGCTGCAAGGTGAGGGGGAGGGAGGGCAAGGGCCAGCGACGAGCTATGGCAGGAGGGACGCAAAGAGGCGATGAGTGGCGGCGTGGTGTGGGAGATGAGGGAGGGGGCTGCGTAAGGAGAGAGGAGGGCCGATGAGGATTAGGGTTCTCATTTTATACGGGGACGGTTAGGCGGGCTTTAGCGGGCTTTTAGCGGGCTTGCGGGGCTGTACCAGGCTGTTCATGACAGTTTTCAATATTGTCACCGGAAATCCGTCGTGGATTAACAGGTTTCTTGTAGTGTTGTCTTCGCTCGAAGACATAGGATTTGGTTGAGCATCACATCAGTCACTCTGACTTTGTTCACTTGGACCCCATTTAACAGTGTGGTGGTTCCTATGACTCAACAAAGAAGAAAAGGAAACTACGAACCAACTATGTCTTCGTACTCTATAGTCTTCATACGATGTCTTCTCATGTCATAGTCTTCAATGTGAATCTTTTCACAGACAACCATTGTCTTCAATGTCTTCACGCATTTTTAGGGGTCATCTCTGGTAGGTAAACTGAAACAATGAGGGACTACTACCTATGTTATCCTGAAATTCTCACAAACACATTAGTCCCTCAACCAAGTTTGTCGTCAATACTCCAAAACCAACTAGGGGTGGCACTAGATGCACTTACAACCTGGGAGTCGGACGAACCTGTGTCGAGGTTGCGGATGGCGGCGCGGCGAGACGCCTTGTCCACCGCGGTCGGCGAGGCCCCCGCCGGCCGAGGAGCCGCCTCGAGCCGGGCACTCTTTCGGGCCAACGAGACCGGGGTAGAGGCCGAGTGGTGGCGGCCCCTGGACTTGGGCGGCCTGGACAATGTGGGAGAGGAGGTAGCCACGGGAGCGGGCTCCAGGAGAGCCGGCACTGAGGGATCCGCCCAGACGGCAACTGAAGACATGAGCCGTGGTGATGATGGGGGACGGACCTCCATACTGCCCCAACTGTCACCACTCTCCTCCACATCCGACACGGACAGCGGGGGGAGGAAGGGAGGAGGGAGAATGGCGCCAGGGGGGAGGGTGGTGACCTCGTCGAGCATAGCTGCAATCACCGCGATGTCCTCGGACCCCTCCGCGGGGCAGGCGTCGAGGAAGCCAGGCCCAGAGCAGTGGGTAGACGAGGGGTGGGAGGAGCCGGCTGGGGGGTGGTCATCCCCAGGATCTGTCGAGTCATTGTCGGAGGCCTCCGGGTGGGGGGAGGGGCTGCGGGGTGGAGGGGTCTGGAGACTTGATCTGCACCCGAACAGTCGGGCCCTCGGACAGAGAGGCGCTTTCGACTGCCACAAACTTGCCCAACAAACGGGACAGGCCACAGACGTCTCCCTCGTCCCTAGCATTAGGCGGGAGCCCACGGATCTGCACCCATACCATGGACAGGGTGGCCACCACAAGGGGGTCCACGGACAGAACGGAGATGCGGACAGAGAGCTGGTTGAGGGCGAGCATGAGTCTTGCACTGTGGGTGCCATAACGAAGACTGACCAGGTCGGGGAAGATCGTGGTAAACTCCCGGTCTGAGATCGGGGTCACCTCCCAATCCCAGTCCGGGTTAAACAGGTGGCAAAGCTCCTCAGCGATGATGGTCGGGGACGCCGTCCAGCCATCCAGGACCGAGATGATGGCGGTCATGGGCGGGGTGCCCCGAACCTCGGGGAGGTCCATCTGAAAGAAACCCAGGTCATCCAACGCATAGCCGAACAACCCAAGCGTCCCGGGAGGATGGTGATCCGAACAGAGGGCGGTGGGGTGGTTTGTCCTCTTGCAAAGGTAGCACACTGGAGGCACGGTGCAATCCACCTGACAGTGCCCGGCCACCCCGCAATTGAAGCAGGTGGCCGCGGCCGCGGCCGCGGTCGAAGGGGGCGTCGGCACCATAGTTGGATTAGTGACCGAAGAGGCTGGACCACCCGATTGGGGCCGACCACGACCACGGCCGTGCCACTCCCCGGGAGAACGGTCCCGGCCCCGCGAGGAACGCCAATCGGCGTTGTCAGCCTCGGCCGGCCCCTTGCTGTGGAGGAGCTCGTCGCGAAGCTCAGCCTCCCTCCGGGAGCCCTCCGGCGAAGGGTGGCGCGTCTCCCGGGGAAAGGGCGCATCCCGCCCCCCAGCGCGGCGTTTGGGGCGGGGGCCCATCCCCAGCGTGATGGGTCATGGCGGGCAGCCCTTCGGGGGGGGAGGGGCACTAGAGGAGGTGGCGGAGGAGACATGCGTCGCGGGAACGGGACGAGGAGAGGGCGGCGCAGGGCGGAATCAGGGAGAGGAACGGGAGGATTGCCCCGAGTCCAACCCTAAAGCAGGAGGGGATGGGCCTCCAGCCTGGGCCTGGGCCTCAGCCCAAGGGAGGAGAGAGAGCCGGGGGTGGGCCAGCAATAGTCCAGCTAGGAGGCCCAATAGCCGCCCCCGTTCCAGCCAGCCCAGAGGGCCCGGGACGGCCCAACCCTCCCAGGAGGGGAGGGGAGGGAGAGTGCTAGGGTTCCGAGAGCCCGATCGGTCGTCGCCGCCGCCGTCGTCACACCGGTCGGCGCGACCGCAGAGGGGTGAAAGGGGCGAAATTTCGGCCCCCGGGAGATCACCACGGCTTCCATCGCCCGAGGACACACCGTCAGCGGTGAAGCATCGAGCCATGCCGACGAAGAGCCACGCCATAAGACCGTCGCCCGGCTAACCTCCGACCTTCCGGCCCGTGCCACTCCCCGGGAGAACGGTCCCGGCCCCGCGAGGAACGCCAATCGGCGTTGTCAGCCTCGGCCGGCCCCTTGCTGTGGAGGAGCTCGTCGCGAAGCTCAGCCTCCCTCCGGGAGCCCTCCGGCGAAGGGTGGCGCGTCTCCCGGGGAAAGGGCGCATCCCGCCCCCCAGCGCGGCGTTTGGGGCGGGGGCCCATCCCCAGCGTGATGGGTCATGGCGGGCAGCCCTTCGGGGGGGGAGGGGCACTGGAGGAGGTGGCGGAGGAGACATGCGTCGCGGGAACGGGACGAGGAGAGGGCGGCGCAGGGCGGAATCGGGGAGAGGAACGGGAGGATTGCCCCGAGTCCAACCCTAAAGCAGGAGGGGATGGGCCTCCAGCCTGGGCCTGGGCCTCAGCCCAAGGGAGGAGAGAGAGCCGGGGGTGGGCCAGCAATAGTCCAGCTAGGAGGCCCAATAGCCGCCCCCGTTCCAGCCAGCCCAGAGGGCCCGGGACGGCCCAACCCTCCCAGGAGGGGAGGGGAGGGAGAGTGCTAGGGTTCCGAGAGCCCGATCGGTCGTCGCCGCCGCCGTCGTCACACCGGTCGGCGCGACCGCAGAGGGGTGAAAGGGGCGAAATTTCGGCCCCCGGGAGATCACCACGGCTTCCATCGCCCGAGGACACACCGTCAGCGGTGAAGCATCGAGCCATGCCGACGAAGAGCCACGCCATAAGACCGTCGCCCGGCTAACCTCCGACCTTCCGGCCATCCCCCAAGCATGGGCTCGGGCCCCACGACCATGGCGGTCGGCCTCACGGCGCGGCACTGGCGGTAGTGGGGAAGGTGGTGCATGGTGGGCACAGGGCGCACCGGCAAGGGAAGGGGGGAGGGGGTCGAGGCAGTCGGAGCCAGCAGCCCCGCCAGCTCGACGCACTCCGCCAGGTGGTCACCGAACCGGCGAGGGGGTCGGGGGAGTCCCGCCGCAGCCGCCGCGGCCTCGGCATGGTCCTCCTCGGCCGCCCAATCGGCCCAGCGAGGCCGGCCTGGCGACGGGAGAGAGGCGGTGAGCCGGGGACGAGGGAGTGGGGCGGGAGCAGGGGCCGGCGAGGAAGGGCGGCGGGGAAGGGACGAAGCGGGAGGAGCTCCCGGCGGCGAGGGAAGGGGCCGCCGCGGGCGACAGCGGGAGCGCCCGAGCCATCGCCTCCCCTATCATAGTGCTACCTTATCGTATTGTTAGGGCAACCCCTACATCTCTCGCTTGTTCTTGATTCCTTGTTCTTCGTGTTTGGTAGAAACGATCCTCGAGGCTATATGGACAGTTGGACCAACCTAGGACGACCCATAGAAGCTGCACTCCATGATGGGGTCCTTCCGGGGCTGTGGGGTTTGGGGTCCTAAAAGATCGCGTCAGCATGTTTGGCGTATCGCGCTCCCGGCGAGGCACCTCTAACGATGTTGGCATTTGTATTAAGCTCCATGCTAGACGTACACGGTGACATGTTCGTGTGCAAACACACATACATATCGCAGTTGAGGGGGACCAAAGATGGTACTCTTTATGTTATGATTGCTCATGTGATCTTCCCGATGCTTCTACTCTTATTTGGGTTGAATACCCAACCAACGAAGTGCATATGTCTTTGGACCCTTGTAGCATCACCATGCCAGCTTCTGATCGTCAACCAGCCACAATTCTAATGGTGATGATAATCAACAAGACAACACCAGCCAAGAGTGGTATTACATCCTCTACCTGCTACAATAAAGATCATTTTAAAGGAGGGAGGAATGTCATAGCTATTGCCGCCTTCTTCGAGCAAAGTATGACCCCGGCTTTGACTAAGACTATTTTGATGTCAACCACTTCATCGGCGGCTCCTTCAACTGGGTCTCCGCCGGCCATGATTACTACTACCTTGTTGAAGTCTACCCCGTCCTTGGTACCACCGCGACTCCTATCAAGTCTAGAAACATCAAGTCCAATGGGATCCGAGCGATTCTCGACGACGTCGGCCTGGGGCTAGGTTGAGTTTTAAGGAGGGAGGGATGTTAGGGACCTGCCCTAACCCTTACTCATAGCTAGGGTTGCCCTTGGGGAGCACATGGGTCGGGCCAGACATGCACCACCCCAGGGCGGCTGACTATAATAGTTGCGGCTCCTAGTTGGAGCGTACGTGTTTGGATAGAAATCAAACACAGATGCCTGCGTTCGCTACATTTGATATTGGGCCGACTCGAGGAGGCTTGTACGAGCAGACTCCCTATTCCAGTATTGGGAAGGTTCTAGAACCTTTCCTGAACCAATTTGTTCTTTGTTTTCTCTTCTGGTTTTTTCTTTCTTTTACATTTTTCATTTTTCTTTCCTTTTTCCTTTTTGTTTTTTCCTTTTATTTTTTCATGCTTGTCTTTTCTTTCTTTTATTTTTTCTCCTTTTTTGCTTTTCTTTCTTTCCTTCCTTTTCTTTATGTGAACATCTTTCAAATTCATGAATATTTTTAAAATTACAACACTTTTCGTATTCACGAACATTGTTTTGACATCGTGAAGATTTATGACATTCACAAACATCTTATACTAATTTGCGAACATTTTTTAGATCGTGAACATTGTTTACAAGTTCTCAAACAATTTTTAAAATTTGAACATTTTTTGAAACTTTTGAATAGGCAATTAATTTTGGAAATATGGGAACGTTTTTGAAATTCATGATCATTTTTTTAGTTTTGACGAACAGTTATTTAAATGCATGAACATATTTGAATTGAGGATTTTTTGAAATTTGGGAACAATTTTGAAGTTTGTGAACATTTTGAATTTACTGAACAATTTTAAAAATCCATGAATTTTCTTTTGAATATTCGAACATGTTTTTGAAAGAATGATTTTTCTTCCAAACCTTTTTTTCAAAATCATGAACCTTTCTAAATATGTGAACATTTTTTAAAATCACGAATATTTTTTGAATCCACAAACATTTTTCAAAATAATGCTTTTTTATATCAAACATTTTTCAATACCACGAATATTTTTTGAATCCACGAACATTTTTCAAAATCATGAACAATTCTTGAATTCATGAACATTTTATGACATCTCAAACATTTTTTTTCCAAAATTGGCTTTTTTTGTAAACGAAATTTTCTTTAAATTTGTAAAAAAAATAGAAGGAAAAAAAACAAAAATGCAAATGAAAAAAAGGGGGCGTCCCGTTTCGCATATGGGTCGGCCGGAAAATGCTTGCGTGGGAAGCAGGAGGTGCACTTTCCTTCCTATTCACTGCCTAGGTCGCCGAATAGGAGGTTCCATATTTTGCTAGGGAGGAGGCTGAAACAGGCACCAAACTCTTCTCTCCCACCTCCGTCGACCCCTTCATGCTACCCGTGCATCTCGAATTAGCTACCTCAAACTCTGTGGTCTTGTTCTGTTGATTGTTTAGCAAGTGGGACGCTAACACGAATGATAATTGAAATACATACTTCCTCCGTCTTAAAATAAGTGTCAAAACTTTGTACTAATTTTAATACAAAATTATATTAAACTTAAGTCACTTATTTTAAGACGGAAGGAGTATATTATATATGACTAGACACCACTCCGTGACCAAGACAAGACGTGTACCTAATTGAATTGCAGTAGATCAATTATGAATGTTGCATGAGCAGTACATTAGTTTTACAACGGGCATAAAATAAAAAGGAAACAAAGGGTTGTCCAAAACAAGAGCTACCAAAGGGTTTTGCAAAGTGATCAGAGTGTAATCAGCTTTGCCAAATTATGCCCTTTTCTCTAAAAAAAAAAAACTTAAAGTGCAATCGAGAAAGAGGCGGTCGTTTCCCATGATCGATTCATCAAATATTTCAAAAGGAAAATGCGACTCTAGCTTGCTAGCTAGCCTATCAGAAGGCGCGCAGGACGTCAAAAGATACAGCAGACCCTCCTCTCTCGTTTAGAGAGAATTCCTTATTTGACACTCTTAAAATTGTGTTCTTTATTTGACACTGAAGAAAATTTTTTCCCTATATGATCTCTAGTCTTAATTTTTTTCCCTATATGACACTCTAGTGCATTTTGTTCACGTGAAAAGACCATTTTACCCATATGTATAATGTGACCACAAATATGCTTTCGAAAAGTCTGTTGAATTAGGCCGGCCGGTAAAAAATCAGGTCAAGTCTACTACGTTTAGGAATTTTCCTCTGGATAAGCGGCGGGGTGGGCGGACAGAGTCAGCCGGCTGGACAGCAACCGCAACACGGCCGGAGCCGGCTATGCTACCTCCCTCCCGGCCATCTACTCCAGAAGACAGTCGAGCTCGCGTTGATCTCCTGGCTGATGCGTGATGCTTGAGGCGTGCTATGGATGGATGATGGATGGATCTCTTGGTGGCTCCCCGTGGGTGTGCCGTGCGTTGCCTCCTTTTGTGCGTGCGTTGTGCCTCGGTATTTATAGGCAGCTGGAGAAGGTCCGGCGCTGGCCATTGCCGTTCCGATTTTTATGGAGCGATATGGATGTAACGTTGTTTAAGATAAACGCGTCCCTACCTCAACCCCTTGAAGGTTGTTTAAATCTTTGGCCCTGTGCGGCAGCGGAATCCATCGATACAAATTGAAGCAAACGAAATTCAAAAAAAAAATTGAAGCAAACAGAGCCTTTGTCTCTCGCTCTTTGGAAATCTCCAACCGGTACAAGAAATCATGACCGAGGCCTTCGATGGTTCATGTACTAATTGACCGGTCTGGCTAGTTGTCTATACGTATTTGTGTACATATACGCGTCCAGCTTGCCTGCCGGAGCGTAGATATTTAAATACGTACGCGCACCCTAACGATCAAGCGAATACATATATTCTAGCTTCGTATGACCCGGTTTATATACATACGCATGTTGGCTGCACCGAACCGGGCGTACGTTCGTGCTAGCACGCAACTTCCTTCCATACAGCTATAGGTCCTGCATGGGCCATGCAAATACGTGCACATGCACTAATGGCATGCACGTAGGTGATCACCGAAGCACACACAAAAGTGCTTAAAAAATTCATTCATTTTTAAGAATGCATTTTAGTGTTAAAGCACACGTACAAAAGTACGTCAAACAGTCGCACTCATAAACCATACCGCATGAAACTAGACCCACAGCTGAATACGTTCTAAGGCCTCTTTTGGTTCATAGGATAAGATTATCATAGGAATAGGAATCTTATAGGAAATGAGATGACATGTATCTCAAATCCTATGAGTAGGAATAGGAAACAAGATGTCATTTGGTTGACACCAAAGGAATTTTTCCATTGAGTCTAGGCTTTTTTTTATTTTCCTATAAAATGTGAAGGATAGGAACCAATCCTATGTAGGAATAGGAATCCATTCCTATGAACCAAAGGGCTCTAAAGGAAAAAATCCTATAAGAATCATATCCTCTAGAGTTTCTATGAAATTCCTCCAAACCAAAGGAGGCCTAAATACATTGGATGCATGCGCTCAGGTATACAGAATACACACGCATCCCAAAAAAGACCAACGGAGGAGATAACATGTTCAGCTGTGCTCACTCTCATAAACGAATTTTCCCTAATTAGGCTCAATGCTATATATTTCTGGTCACATTATGTACAGGGGCAAAAAGGTTTTTTCACGTGTACAAAATGAACTAGAGTGTCATACAGGAAAAGAAATTAAGACTATAGGTCATATAGGGAAGAAAAAAATTTCAGTGTCAAATAAGGAACATGATTTTAAGGGAGTGTCAAATAAGGAATTCTCTCCTCCGTTTAAGGGTCCCTCTCTTTAAAATCAAGGATGTCAATCAACAGTATTAGGAGTACTATACAAAGTTCCAAAAACAAGTTGGAGTAGGTGCACATGAAGATTTCACGCGAGTTCTGACACGGTTATTATATCGTGTTAAGCAAACAGAGTGGTGTTGCCTCTAGCGACTTATTAGCACTGCTCTCCAGTGAGTCAGCTGTGCGTGTGGGCACTCCAAGTTCACAAGCAAAATCTATTGTCGACTGATTAGGCACCTACTGAAATAACTGAAACTTGCCAAGTTTTCGCTGAAATTTCATTGAAAGCCAGAACCATCCATCATGCCTTATAGGCTGCTGTGCGTAGATACTACACTACAGTATAATCAATAGTACTACATTCATACTAATGGTTTGGCATGGCATGATTCTTTCCACATACTTGTAGTATATCCGACTCATGGCACACTCATACACGCCACCTCACCCATTGGCCGAATCCATGCCAATCCGACAACAAAATTTCCCCTATATTATCCCCATAGTGGGGTACGGTAATCACATGTGAGAAAAGAGATGCGTATGTATGTAGGGCGGTCATCTCTCACAGGCAAGCTCATCATCATCTGCCTCCTACCTATCCAGTATCCATCCTACTCTATATATGACGAAGAGAATGAGGTGACAAGACGCCGCCGCACTAATTATTGTGAGCCTCCTCCTATCCACTCGCCTCGTCTCACCCCCGCTTCCATTTCTTCTCCTTCTTCACTGTCCAGGAGCTGTAATATGCTTGGCTTGATGGCAGCTCCATGCCAATCTCCCCAAGGAGGAAATGAGCTCTACGATGACTGTGATCCTACGGTGTACGGAGGCCGGGTCCTGCTGCCCCGGCAGGCCAGCTCGGCGCCACCGGCTGGGCCGCCGGAGCTGTCGACGACGTCCTCGTCGACGGGGTCGGGGAGGACCGCGACGGAGGCAAGGGCACTGAAGGTCCACAGTGAGGCCGAGCGCCGGCGTCGGGTGAGGATCAACGCTCATCTCACGGCGCTCAGGAGGATGATCCCTGATACCAAGCAGGTTTGCGCCAACAATATCTTACCCATTTCACCATTTCAGTGCTGTGAGGCATCAACCAAACAAAGCTCAGCTGCACATAATTATTGTCGTTAGCTCATCATCTTTTCTGGTAGAAACTGACTTTGCATTAAGAAGTTCGAACAATTCTGATCGACCTTTATTTGTGTCAGCATCAGTCAAGAACTTTATCAAGAACATTGAAAACCCGTACAAGTGTTCACATTTCATCAGATTTTTCACCCTGGAATTTGTAGAGTAAGACAAAGTACAGCACGGTACACTGCTGTTATGTGACTTGTCAGAAAAATGTCTCTCATCTTCCCTTGTGCAGATGGACAAGGCCGCCTTGCTAGCCAGGGTGGTGGACCAAGTGAGGCACCTCAAGAGGAGAGCAAGCGAGGCCGCACAGGCACAGCAAATGCCGGCCGTCCCGCCGGAGGCCGACGAGGTCTCCGTGGAATTCTGCTGCACCGGGGACACCGACGACGACAATAGACGCCTGTACATGAAGGCGTCTGTCAGCTGCGACGATCGGCCGGACCTCGTCGCCGGTTTCATCCAGGCGCTCCATGGCCTGAGGTTGAGGACGGTGAGAGCGGAGGTGACCTCCCTAGGTGGAAGGGTGCGGCATGTCTTCACACTCTGCAAGGAGGAGGAGGAGGAAGGCAGTGCAGCAGCAGGTCGTGCTGGACTGAATTCTCTGAAGGAGGCTGTGAGGCATGCTCTGTCCAAGGTTGCTTCACCAGAGCTGGTGTGTGGCGGCAGTCCGTTCCAGTTCCAGAGCAAGAGGCAGAGGATTCTTGAGTCGCATTACTCAATCATGTCCATATAGATGAGTACTTCTGGAGTAATTATATTTTTGTGCCAGAATTGAGGTGTGAACTGCTGTTAGTGCTGTAAGATAAGATAGATAGATATCATGGCAACAGGGTTTACACTGTGTGCCTGACGTAGCATGGCTGCCGACATTCAGATTGCAGAAATCCTAGATGGTGACGATTCAGCAGTCGCGTGGGGCTAATACTCTATGCAGCACCTCCTCATTGGTGCTTCTCATGTTAAGATATGAGACACACGTAGGTAGAACTACTTTGTCTTTTTTACCTTCGTTATTATGTTAGGTATATCAACAAGTTTCCCTGCTCGCCGGGTATTACTAGCATCGGAGTAAAATAATACTTTCAAATGAAGGAAACTTCTGAGTTTTCAAGGTTTTTACACCATGCAAGTTTTCAAACGAAATAGAGCATTTTAGCACCTTCGGAAAAGGTTTTCTGCTCTAAAGAGCACTGAAACCTTATGGGGGCAAAAAAAAACATGTTCTCATGAGAATTTACAAGCAGAAAACAGACTATTGAAATCCTCTTATGTGTGTTCTCTTCATAATATTTTGACTTTCAAAAATTGTAGGCACCGTTCAATTACCCCGTTATACATGGTAACTTTGTTTGCCAACAAAAAAGAACTTGGTAATTTGGATCCCACTGAATTACTCCCTTATGCTTACCCTACTTTACCACATAATTCAATCGTCTTCAGATTCTAGAAGCACAACTTTCTTCTTCTTCTTACTAATGCCTAACTTTTGCTTTTGAAGAGCACAGCAAGCCTGAAACTTCTCTGTCTGAGAGCAGCTAGGTGCCTAGTAGATGTATAAAGATACACAGTTGGCAGTTGGATTAACTCACAAACTAGACGGAGTTGCTGCTCAGCGAAGGGAGGTCCTGGGCGGAGACGGACAGGCACCCGCCCTCGCCGAGAAACTGCGCGCGGTAGCCGAGGCTTGTCACGGGCGTGAGCGTGCCATTGCTGTCGTTGTCGTCGTCGTCGAAGTCCACCGAGTAGATCGCGAAGGTCAGCAGTTGCCGCTTGTTAGACTTAGAGATATTTAGGTTCATGTAATCTTAACTACTTCCTTTATCCTCTCCCGTTTAACTTTCTATCCCTCGTCCTGCTGAATCCTAGCGATCGATGGATTCCTTGTAAACCACGGCAGAGGTTGTTCTTGCTCCGAATCAATATATACCCGCGGCTCCTCTACGGAGGAGTAGGAACGCTTCACCAATCCAATCTAACATAGTATACAGAGCCAAGTCTCTTCGTATCGTCTAGCAAAACCAAAACCCTAAACACCCTTCCATCGCCATGGCTATGAGCTCAAGCACCGTCGGCCTCAACCTAGGTGCTCCACCAACAGAAAAGCTCGCAAGGGGGAACTACCTCCTATGGAAGGCGCGGGTCATGCCGGCACTGCGAGGTGCGCAAGTGACCGGTCTTCTCGACGGCAGCGACGCCGCACCGCCGAAGACAGTAGAAGTCACCAAGGCGGACAAAACCACGGCCATCGAGCCCAATCCTCTGTACGACCCGTGGTTGTCGAAGGATCAGCAGGTTCTGAGCTACCTGCTGAACTCTCTCACCCAGGAAATCCTTGCACAAGTCATCGGTAAGGACAACACCTTTGATCTGTGGACTGCTCTTACCACGTTGTTCGCTGCACAGTCGCAATCCCGCATAACCAATCCGCGGATGGCCATCTCCAACACCAAGAAGGGCAACATGTCGAGCAACGCCTTCATCGCCAAGATGAAGAACCTCGGGGACGAGCTAGCTGCGGCTGGACGTCCGGTAACCGATCCAGAGATGATGGATTACATCCTGGCTGGCCTTGATCGGGACTATAATCCCATCGTGGCAGCGGTCAGCGCCATCAAGAACTCCATCAGCGTTGACGATCTCTTCACGTAGATCTCTGTGTTTGATCAGCGGATGGAGATGTTGGGAGACGGACCAGCAGGCTTTCGCTCCTCTGCCAACGCCGTCTACAGGGGGCGCGGGCAGTCCCGTGGCAGGGGAGGCCGTGGCCGAAGCAACCGAGGAGGATGCGGTCGAGGGAATCGGTCCTCTTCTTCCCCTAGTCGCGGCGGTGGTGGTGGCGGCCATCAGCAGCAACGATTTCGTTCCCAACCACAACAACAACGGCAGGAAGAAGGAGACTATCCAGAGTGCCAGATCTGCTACAAGTTTCATCCTGGTGGCGCAAGAGCATGCTGGCATCGATATGATGATGACCATGATGAGAAGAAAGCAGCAAACCTCGTCACCAACAACTACGGTATCGACACCAACCGGTACGTAGACTCCGGCGCCACTGAGCACATCACCGAGGAGCTTGATAAGCTAACGATGCGGGAAAAGTATCATGGTGGTGATCAGATACACATGGCAAGCGGAACCGGTATGGACATTACTCATGTTGGAAAATCAATTTTTAAAATCCTCGTAAAAGATTTACACCTTAATAATGTCTTACATGTTCCACATCACTACTAGGGAAAACCTTATACACAGAACTTTAGCGATAGCGCATGTTAAAAAAGCACTCTGGTGCTAAGTAGCAGTAGCGCGCTGATGTAAACGGTGCAACAGTAGCGCGCCTGAACATAAAAGCGCTACTACTAAAATTTTCACGGCTTAGCTGATAGGCTACACATAATAGTAACGATCTAGGTAGAACCGCGCTACTGCTACTTGCTTTGTAGCAGCGCGTTTACGCTGAAAGGCGCTACTGCTAAATGAAATAAAATTAAATGGAAAGCAAATAGAAAAGTAAATGAAAATGAAAGAAATGGAAAAAGGTGAAAGGAAAAAATAAAATGTAAACAAAAATAAATAAAAAAGAGGGAAAAAGAGAAAGGAATAGTAGTAGCGCGTATCGAGGAACGCGCTGTAGCTAGCTTAGTAGCAGCGCACTTCCTGGAACGCGCTACTGCTACTTCTGACTTCACCACGCGGTTCGTTCTTCTCCACGACCACTTCCCCCAAATTCAACTCCTCCGCTGTCGCCGCCGCCGTCGCCCGCCGGCCGCCGCGCGCCCTCCCGTCGCTCTCTGCACACCCTCGACGCCGCCCCCGACCCCGGATTCGACGCCGCCCCCGACCCCGATCGACCTCGACGCCGCCCCCGACCCCCACCTCGACGCCGCCCTCCGCCGCGCGCCCGATCCCCGACCCCGACCTCGACGCCGCCTGCCCCTCCCTCGCCGCAGGCACCCGAGGTGAGCACGCCTACTCCTCCCCCTCCCCTACCTCTGCCTAGGGTTCTTCAAATTTTAGTTGCATCAAATTAGTTAGGGTTCATCTATGGGTGGAAACGAATCGAATGCGGATGTTATCGGATACAGACGCAGCTCGGATGTTTTCTTAGATGATGTTTTCTTAGATGATGAATAAACACTATTGTAATGCATAATAAAACGAGTAAAATTTGACCACTTATTTCACTTTTAAGTTGGATAATTGGAATATCCGCTACCACTTTCCACCCCTAGGTTCATCAAATTAGATGGTAATTAGGGCAGTAGTTCCTAGGTACTAATTAGTTAGTAAGAACTAGGTACTAATTAGGTACTAGTTTATTTTTATTTATAATAAGTTTATTTTTAGTAAGGACTAGTTGAATTAATAGAACTAGTTGAACATGTCACATTTGTTGTTATTTTTTTAGTTAAAGCAATTATTCCCGCATCGACGTCGACGATGCCTATCCCGCATCCTCGTCGTCGTCGACTCGACGGAGGACACCTGCTTGACCAGATGGGCCATGTCCGGGACTGGGCTCCACCGGGCTGGTACTGAGAGACGCTACCTACCGGCGGGCGCAGCTTGGTGAGGAGTCAGCATGTCGTTGACCCGAACCCTCTTTGGTGGCGGTCGCGTGGGCTAGTGACGGTCCAGAGGCTCGAGGATCCCGCAGAGGTGGTACGTCACCGTGTCAGGGAGGAGGACGCGCACGTCCGTCGCTACTTGTTTGCGTTGGAGCACGGGTTCTCCAATACCTGGCAGGTTCTCCAGTGATCTCACTAGAGCTATGATCCTGTGATGGTTCCTTCTCTTTGGATGTCCACCGCACGTGTCAATACCTGTCGTGTGCTAGGGTATTAGTGATGTTATATGTATGATACTATTCGGGGTGTATTAGTGATAATATTTGACGATGTACGGACGCATGAGATGATTTACTTTTGCTTATTGAATGCACGCTAATTTGAATACTTATTTATTTTATGATTTGGTTTTGCTTATTGAATGCTCATGTCAATATGAGTCCTATAAGATATTTTGAAATGTATATCTTGTGTTGCTCAAATAGGATATGTGCTTGCCCAAGTGGCCGGTCATGTTTGCAGGTTACACCTCTGAGTGGCCTATGTTTTGCTGGAGTGTTGATTCATTTCCGTTCCGGCAAATTTCAGGCGCTCGATATGTTCTATTTTAGCAAAGGTCATGCCGGATTTTTCCGTGAATTTTGGCATGACTTGTGCCAGAATATGTAGGAAATATCGAGTGCCCCGGATTTGTGTGTTGAGTATCCTGGTAGTTGCCTTCGACCGATTTTCAATTAATGATTCAACTATGAACATAGGAAATGTCTGACGACGGAAAGGATTTTGGTATTTGCGAATACTACAAAGACGAGCGCGGCCTGTGCGACAGAATCTTCCTAGATGATGATAGGTGCTTCAGCATCAAGCTGGACGAGAACTTTGAAGTGGATACAGTAAGTCACAACGACAAGTCTTTTTTAGTAATTAAGCATGACATCTGCTTCATTTGCTTCAACTTATAATTTAATTTTTTTACTATTCTACTAGCGTATCCCTGCCATGCAAGAGTTTTGTCTTGGATAAAATAGGTTTCAGTCCTATGAAAACTACTATGGAGGTAAAGAGAGTTTACTTGAAGACCGAGCATGGTTATACTTTCCACGCAAAATTATACAACACAGACACCTACACCTATTTTGAATGCAAAACTTGGCAAGCACTATGCAAGACTTATGCATTTGAGCCTAATATGGTTATCACCTTTGATATTCGTCCGGAAGATGATATTGAAGGTAATATCGACATCTGGGTCGACGTGCAGACGCCTCCAGTTATACCATTATGTGAGTTTCTCAACCATATTTATGTCTTTGATATTGTTTATTCAAAAATAGTTGACAACTAATTTCTATTGAAAGCTTATTTCTGTTCAAGCAAACATGTCCAGCGCTTGGTAGACATGACCTACTACTGTCCCGGTGCTGAACTAAACTGCGAGGAGATAAGTCATTATGTTTCATGGCTTGAGGATCTTCATACTGTCAAGACAAATTATTTTTCTGGACTTAAAAATCTTAGTACTCAAAACGTGCGACCAATAGTGTTCGTACTAAACTACGGTCACATCTATTTAGGAAAGATGGTAAGATTTTTACTATTTGTCCTCAGTGCATCTTTTGCATATATTATTTTTTAAACTAAACTTCATTGCTAAGTTTGTTACTATACAATGTTTTTCAACAGGGACTCCCGATGAATGTTGTGCCTCATTGGATCCAGACTAATGTCACATGAGAATGGTTAGCTTACGGCCAAGACATCCTACAATGCACTTTAGTGCATTCAGGATTTCTAAAAGCGAGGAATACTTAATAGTGAAAGACTGGAGCAAAATTGTGAACGATCGCAGAGAAGTACAAGGGGGCAGCAATCAGAAGCGCAACCCACGATTAGGAGACATGTTCATCTGCATGCTCCAACTTGATGAAGCAAGAGTGCTACACATGTTTTATGTTATTTTACCTGAGAGAGGGCAGCACGAGTGATTAGCTAGCTAGAAATGAGTTATGATGATTAAATAGCTAGTGTTGGTGGTAATGACTATGATGATTATTATTAGCTAGTGTTGGTGGTGATTAGATAGCTAGCGCAGCTAGTGTTGGTGGTGATTAGCTAGCTAGAATGAGTTTGAAGATGATGATGTGTGCTACACTATGACTATGATGATTAAATAGCTACTGTTGGTGGTAATGACTATGATGATGATTAAATAGCTTGTGTTGGTGGATTAGATTCAAGTGGAGGCAATATGTGATACACATCGAAAGTACTACTAGTCCAAACTAGATCAAGTTTGGATTAGTAGTATATTTTTGACATGCACCACATGTTGCCTCCACTTGAACCTAATCCACCTTCATTTGACACACTGTTATGGACATATTGATATAACATCCTCATAATTGGTATTGTACCAAAATTTGTATAACGGCGTATAAATACACTAAAAATTAAAAAAATGAGAAAAAGAATACTAGTAGCGATGGAGAGTAAACACGCTACTACTAGCTATATTAGCAGTAGCGCGGGAGTGAACCAACGTTGTGGCCATATGTCTTAGCAGTAGCGCGTGTTGCACGCGCTACTGCTAAGGAATAGTTGTAGCGCCTTACTAGTAGCGCGGTGTCCCGCGCTACTACTAGGGTTTTCCCTAGTAGTGCATGCTTCCAAGAATCTCATTTATGTTCATCGTTTTGCCCTTGACAACAATGTTCTCATAATATTTTATCCCTACTCTTTTGTGATCAAGGACTTGGAAACGAGGAGAGTCATCCTTAGAGGAAAGTGTGAGGAAGGCCTATATCCACTCATATCATCTTCATCTTCATCACGATCGAATAAGCAAGCGTGGAGTGTCACCAAACCTTCCTCGACAAAGTGGCATAGTCGTCTTGGTCATCCCTCTTCAGTTATAGTTCAGCATGTCCTTAGCAAGAATAATCTTCCCTATGAGTCTAGTGTTAAGTCAATTTGTGATGCTTGCCAACAAGCTAAGAGTCATCAACTACCTTATCCTATATCTACGAGTGTATCCACTGCTCCATTGCAGTTAGTCTTTTCAGATGTATGGGGACCAGCTCCCATATCAATTGGCAGATTTTTTTATTATGTTAGTTTCATTGATGATTATAGCAAGTTCACTTGGATTTATTTGCTAAAGAAATTATCTGATGTTTTCCAAGTGTTTGTTAACTTCCAAAACCTCGTAGAACGCCAACTAGACTCAAAGATTCTTGCTATGCAAACCGACTGGGGTGGTGAGTATGAAAAACTAAATTCCTTTTTCCGAAAAATTGGAATTTCTCACCATGTCTCTCATCCCCATGCTCACCAGCAGAACGGGTCGGCCGAACGCAAACATTGTCATGTTGTTGAGGTAGGACTAGCATTGCTAGCCAATGCTTCCATGCCCCTAAAATTCTGGGATGAAGCCTTTCTCACTGCCACATATCTCATAAATATTCGACCAAGTAAAGTCATCAAATTCGAGAGCCCCATCACACGTCTCTTTGGCATCAAACCAGATTTCAAATCCCTTCGAGTTTTTGGATGTGCATGTTGGCCGAACCTAAGACCATACAACACACGCAAACTTGCGTTTCGTTCAAAAAAATGTGTGTTTTTGGGCTATAGCCCTATGCACAAAGGAGTTAAGTGTCTAGATGTCCCCACAGGCTGAGTTTATATTTCTCGAGATGTTGTGTTTGATGAATCAGTTTTCCCGTTTGAATCTCTTCATCCTAATGCCGGCGCTCTCCTCTGTCAAGAGATTCTTCTCCTTCCATCTACACTTTGAGATTTCGATCACGGGGGAAATAATTGCACTAACCAACATGATGATAATATTCCTACCGGAAACAGTCCATGTCTTCCGTGTGTGCGGGTCTCTGAAGAAAACGGAGCTCAAAACGATCAAAATCCCGTCCAAAACGAAGCTATATTGCATGTGGAAGAAGAAGACGAAGCCGGCACGGCGTAAGAAGACGATATGGCGGTGCCTGCCACACCTGCGCGTCAATCCTCCTCGGATCGGGCGCGAATATCCGCCCCGGATCGCGAGCCGGTCGGCCTGCATGGCCAGGGTAGGGCGATGCAATCAGCGACCGCCACATCTCCACGCGGAGAATCGTCCTCGAGCGCCGGCCCGCGCATGCAGCCAACCGCGAGGCGTGGCTCGCACATGCGGCCGACAGGCCCACCTGGCGTGGGGTCGGATGTGGCAACGGACAGTGCGGCCATGAATGAGCAGGCCACACCAGCAGCCACTAGATCTGATGTGGCGTCTCCTGGTTCCTCTCTGGGATCTTCTGCAACCAGTGATGTTGTGCGTACGCGTGTACAACAACTTCTACCAGCCACATCAAGGTCACAACTCGGCTACAAAAAGGTATTAAAAATCCAAAAATAAGAACTGATGGCACTATATTGTATGGCATGTTGTGCATCTCAGGTGAGCCGACAAAATTGGATGATGCACTTGGAGATCAAAAGTGGGAAAAGGCTATGGATGAGGAATATACAGCTCTAATGAGAAACAAAACATGGCACTTGGTGCCAAACTGGAAAGGTAAAAATATTATTTGATTGTAAGTGGGTGTATAGGATCAAGAAAAAGGCAGATGGCTCCATTGAGAGGTATAAAGCACGTCGTGTTGCTAAAGGTTTTAAGCGGCGTTATGGTATTGATTATGAGGATACATTTAGTCCTGTGGTAAAAGCTACAACCATAATACTTGTGCTAGCTATTGTTGTGTCTAGGGGATGGAGCCTAAGGCAGCTACACGTACAGAACGTCTTTTTGCATGGTGTTCTGGAAGAGGAGGTCTACATGAGGCAACCACCCGATTATGAAAATAAACAAAAACCTCATCATGTATGCAAACTTGACAAGGTCATCTATGGTTTGAAACAAGCATCTAGAGCATGGTACTCCAGGTTAAGTATGCAGTTGAAACATCTTGGGTTTATTGCATCAAAGGCTGACACATCTCTCTGCATATACAATAAAGCAAATACTATTATTTTTGTGCTCATATATGTTGATGATATTATAGTTGCAAGCTCTTCTCAGAATGCTACTAATGCTCTCCTGCATGATCTGAGCTCAGAATTTGCCTGAAAGGATCTTGGTGATTTGAGTTTCTTTTTAGGCATTGAAGTTAAGAAGGTTCAGGATGGTATAGTGTTGAAACAAGAAAAATATGCCACTGAACTCTTGGCTCGGATGGGGATAAAGGATTGTAAGTCTTCACCCACACCATTATCTTCATCAGAACAATTGTCAGCATATGAAGGGGAGCCACTTAAGGAGGTAGAAAGCACTAGATACAGAAGTGTCGTTGGAGCCTTGCAATGTTTAACCTTGACACGACCAGATATTTCATTTGTTGTTAACAAAGTATGTCAATACTTGCATGCTCCTACTTCTGCTCATTGGACAGCTGTCAAAATGATCATACGGTATGTTAAGCACACTGTGGGTTTGGGACTACATTTCAGACGTTCCAATTCTACACTTGCTAGTGCTTTTTCTGATGCAGACTGGACAGGCTGCAATGATGATAGAAAATCAACATGTGGTTTTGCTGTTTTCTTTGGTTCTAATCTTATTTCATGGAGTGCGAGGAAACAAGAGTGTCAAGGTCAAGTACTGAAGCTGAGTACAAATCATTGGCAAATGCTACTGCTGAAATTATTTGGCTTGAATCTTTGCTTGAGGAATTGGGTGTGAAGCAACATCGTATTTCATGCCTATGGTGTGATAATTTGGGTGCCACTTATTTAAGTGCTAATCCTGTTTTTCATGCCAGAACCAAGCATATTGAGATAGATTTTCACTTTGTACGAGAAAGAGTTGCAGAGAAGAAGTTGGAGATACGTACGGCTTATTCCTTCGAGAGATCAAGTGGCTGATGGGTTCACTAAAGCTCTACCATACAAGCCATTTGAAGCATTCAAGGACAATCTCAATCTAGGATAGGTAGTTCAGATTAAGGGAGGGTGTTAGACTTAGAGATATTAACGTTCATGTAATCTTAACTACTTCCTCTATCATCTCCCGTTTAACTTCCTATCCCTCATCCTGCTGAATCCTAGCGATCGGTGGATTCCTTGTAAACCACGGCAGAGGTTGTTCCTGCCCCGAATCAATATATACCCATGGCTCCTCTACGGAGGAGTAGGAACGCTTCACCAATCCAATCTAACACCTCTGAGTTGTGCTTGCCCAGACGATGACATGCCAAACGACAAGCAGCATCCGTCCGGCGGACTGGATGAGGTGGAGGGTGTCATGGTAGCGCGAAAAGCGCATGGCGCCCGGCGCCGTGGAGACCATGTTGTTGAGTGTTGGCCTGGGAGGGTAAAGCTGCACGATATCCGGTGACGCCGGGTGTGAAGTGGTGGCGTAGAGCCTCCCTTGGAAGGGCAAGGCGTTCCGGATAGTGAGCTTCCAGTGGCGGCGCTGGAGGACCTCCCAATGGCCCTTGCCGGCCTCAGCGGCGACCACCACATTTCCGTTGGCGTTGGGGAACCGGACCACGGCCGCGATCGAGCTCATTGACGGCTCCCTGCTGCTGCATACGGCAGCCTCCATCTCCTGGAGAGAGCCCATGTCATCGACCTCCTCGTGGTACACGGTTGTGAGGGACTGGAAGTCGACGGCGACGAGCGGGGTGTAGCAGCACGCGGACGGCGGCGGTGCTCTTGCGCAGGAGGACGAGGAGGCCGTCATTGAAGCCGACGATCCGGTAGCCTCGTAGCCCCGGCAGGCGGACGCGGACGCTCCTGGCCGTGCGCGAGTGGAGCAGGGCGATCTCCCGCGCGTCCTCCGGGCGGACCGCATCGCCGTCGCAGAGCGCCACCCAGTCCTGGGGCCAGAGGGAGTGCTGGCGCGCCAGCTGGTGCAGACGGCGTGGAAGGCGACGTAGTCCACGGCATCCAGGATCAGGTCTGCGACGAGGCCGACTATATTCGTGGGGAGAGACGCCCAGCCGCCGGTTGTCCGTTCCGGCCGGCGGCTCTGGCGGTTGCGGGCTAAGGCGGCGCGTTTGCGCTTTGAAATCCTACGAAAGAACGGATGGGGCTTGCCTGCTCCCGTTCGGTGCTCCCATCCGTGCTCCCGCTTCATCCATTAGAAAAAAAATTCCATGGAGACCGGTTGTAAACCTCCATCCATGCGTACCCGGAGCCATCAGCTGCCACGTGTCCAGCCAGAAAATCGGACGGCGCACTTCGGGCGCTTCTTCCGTCGGCTCGACAGTGGTCGCTCGGCTCCCGATCGTAATGTTCCCGGCTCGTTTCCCCTCGGCTCACTGTTCCTCGGCTCAGGCAGCTCAAGAAGCCGACGATCACAACGGATCTGGCGAGGAGAGTGGCGGCCGCGGCACTTTCCTCAATCCCCCCGTCCACGGCTGCGACGTGGCCTCCGCCGTCAACACGGCCTACTCACAGTCACCGTCGCCTGCAAGATGTCGTCGGGGAAGACTATAGATCGCGCAGATCTGGCGCACGTGTTCGAGTTGTTCGATTGAAACTGACGACAGCATCACACGAGGGAGCTGGAAGACTCCCGCCGGCAAGCTGGGCAACCCTATGCAGAGCGACGAGCTATCTGCCATGATCGCATGCATCGAGGCCATCGACGACTGGCGTGTGGACGTATGAATGTACGGATTTTTGTTGAAGGAAGGGTGGACGTACGGTTGTATCCTGTATGTGACTAGTAATTTTACAGTTTGTATATTGTATCATCGAATTTGATGATTATGATGCGTGTCTTATGTAAAACTGATGCTTGATTGATCAGATAATGCTTGCTTGATGCGTGCATCTTTTTCTGTACGTATGATCTATGTGTATGCATTGACTTGTCCAACACCGGGGAGGAGGCAAAGGGAGGCGCGGGTGTGTTGGCTCGACCTGGAGACGGCGGCGACAGAGATGGTTAAGTGTTGGAGAGCGGATGGGTCGTCCGCCATGGCAGCATGATATCAGGAGCAGACGGTTCGTCCGCCATGGCCGTCGAAGAACAATTCAGCGGGTTTTGGAGCCGTGCATGGGGATACAAATAAGCCGAGGGAGACAATCAGGAGTGGGCGAACGATCGACGTGTGATGCATCCGAAGGACACGTGGCAGCAGATCATTTCAGGTCAGCAGTTTACAACCGGTCTGCACAAATTTTTTTTCCATACAATGGTGTTATCTTAGACGTGCCACGTAGGATAAATGATGAGTTGAAAGAGAGAGAATTCATAAGAAAAGGTTTGTCTTCTCAAAGAAGACAAGAGGTGATCTCTTAGCATAATATGTCGAGTTAAATACACCAGAGATGCCTAAACTTGTTCTGTACGGTCAGTTTGGTGCCTAAAATTGTAAAATACATAAAACTAGTGCTCGAACTTGTCCGGTCGTGCAAATACGGTGCATCCTTGCCCGCATGAAGTGCCAGCATGGCAGTGACCCACATGTAAGTGGATACGTGCAGGGAGGAATTATTTTGCAAAAACATCTCTTGTATTTTATTTAATCATGTACGAAAGCCCTCAAATACAGAGTATGCTAGAGAGAAATAACATGAAAAAAAAAGTCTCCATGGCGGTGTTTCTAACCTACATTTCCAGGTTACCAAACGTCACGATCTGCCCACGCGGGCAAACTATCCGGTACGTACTGTAATAGCTAGAAAATTATGTAGACCAATTCCACGTGTCGCTTTGCAATTTTTCTGATGCGTAATCCGTGGGTTTTATTTTTTATTTTTTCCCAAGTTCCGGTTTAGTTTTATGACACGTAAATTCTTCCATATAAAAATACAATTACTATTGATATAAAGTTACTGTGTATTTTAAATATTTTTATTTTTTCATTATTGTGTACTTTGAAGAGGTAAAATTAAAAAAATTTGTGGATTTAAAATCTTCAATGAATATTTAATATTATTGTGTAGCTTTATATATCTTCATTCCGGATCAGAAGCATACACAATTATTGTGCATCTTCATTGTATTTCTAAAATACAAAATTATTAAAAAAATTGACAACATTGTATTTTTTGAAATTATTCAACATATATAAAAATGACTGTGTAATAATATTAAATTATAGAAATGTATCAAAACATGTCAACCATGTTTGTAGAATTGTAAGGAGAATTTTACACACCAATTTTTTAATACTTGATGAACATATTCTAAAACATGTTGAACCTGACAAAATTTGAAAACACGTTATAACTTCTGAATACATGTGAAACATTTTCCAAAAGCATGAAATGCACTAGCACTTTATTTTAAGTTTATGGCAGTTGTAACTTTTTCTTACATTTCTTCTTTCAAAAGGTAAAAACATTATCAAAGAAAAAAAATGAACACAAACTTGAAAAACTAAAAATAAGACTTGTGTGGGCCCAAACGAGCTCCATATATAAAAGAATCGCTCGAAGTGGTACATAGCAACCAAAGCTGATTTTCGGAGCACGCTGGCCACTGGGCATTTTTTAAAGGTTAAAAACTGTCACTTAAAAATTCAGCTTCTTTATTTTATTTTATTTACACCAAAACGTACGTATGTGCTCTGATGCTCAAATTTCGTACGAAACTATGTTATATCATACCCTGCAATGAAGACAAAATTCCAGCCAAAAAACAAGCTAGTTTTGCATGTATTTGTCTTTTTTGTATCTCTCACATACAAACGCGGATTTTGATGAAAATTCGCACAATATATTACACTTCTATGTGTACATGTTTAAAAGATTTTGGATTTTGTAAAAATTCATTTCTCTGAACTTCAAGAAACAGGCACAATGCGCCCGTGCTCCAAAATTTCCTTTTGCATAACAACACCGTATATATAACTAGAAGATACCCCGCGCGTTGCGGCGGGAATCCTCGAGAACTTGTATGGAAATTCTGTGTTGAGAAGCAAAGGAAAGTTATCTACAAAAAAAGGGTAAAATGAAGGGAAGTTTAATATGCATAGTGTAATAGTTGCAATATGAAATGTCTTTTGCTTTTATTAATTCTCAATGTATTATGTTAAGTCTAGGAATCATTGGGTAATCAAACAGAGGAACCAATCTGCATCGATTACATTTTAATCATGAGAAAATGTATTATTATTTGTGATGGTTACACCGAGCAGACAAAATCAATAAAATAAGCCAAAGGGTAGATAAAACACATCATAAATAGGAGGTGAAGCGAGGAGACGAAGTGTGGATGGCCCTTGTATTTTGAATTGTGATGACATGATATGGCAAGTTCGCATGGGAAGGAAATATAGTTGGTCCAGATCAACTTATTGCTATAGGATATGATGTAGGGGTTGTGTTGTGTTATAAAATTGAGATGTATATATGCATGTATCAGTGCATTATTCATCACCAAAAAACTAAACAAATGACCTGTACAATGAAAGATAGTTGCAGGGTTTTTATGAACATAATCGACATGTAAGAATAATATCACTTTGCAAGAACATATAGGTGTAAAAAAACAAACTATAGTCTATAACCCCAAAGAAAAATAACACACACCGGGCACATCACTATAGAAATGATCATTACAAAGGGTACAACTGAAGATAGTTTATCCAGAGGGTAAGAACAATTGCACCTTGTCTTTTTTTTTCTGGCCCTTTCTTATCCCGCTATGAGAAAAAACTGAAGTACAATATATGATTCCAACTGAAAAGAAAACACACTGAGCACATCAGTAAAGAAATGAACACAACCAAGGGCAACCAAAGTGAGTTGGTATCTGCGTATATATGACAGATGTAATGAAATGGTCTACTCAGATTTGCAGGCATGAACGGAACACCTGGATAATGTAAGAGGCCGTGATAAATTGTAGAGTAGCACCGTTTGAGAATAAAATTGTCCATATCACCATCAGACTGAGAATAAATGGTCATAATCACTTAATCAGAGAAGGGAAAGGAACCACATGACCATTAGGGCATCATACAGAATATATGCAAATATTATTTACAATCCGATTTGTTTGTCTGTACCTTGAATAAGAAACACCCAGCTTTAATCTTTCTCGTGTACATAATGTGTTCAACCTGCATATCATCCAGACTACAGACAATTTTGGCAATAGTTTGGAAGAAGTCCAACTTGAACTGCTGCTGGCTGGATCAAGACAGAGGAAGAAAAGAGAGAATAAATTTGCTTCTTGGATGTCTGCTTGATGGCGCGCATCTAGGAGGAAAAATAAGGCACTGGAAACATACAAAAGTGTCATTGAATTCAAGATGCAAACCTGTATGCTCTTTCAATGGTTCTTCTACCCCGTACAACATGTGGATGTGCCGTAGCTGTGTGAAACCTGCTCCTGTGTACGGGATCAAAATCCAACAAATGAGGATAGAGATCCGAACCTGTCTGATCTTTCAATGGTTCTTCTACCCCGTACAACATGTGGATCTCCTGCAGCTGTGTGAAGACCTGTTCCTGCACGGGATCAAAATCCAACAGATGAGGATATAAATCGAGATCGAGATCAAGATCAAGAGAGAGCCTGTAGATAGGGAAAGGCGGCCTCGTCCATCCGTCATCACGCTCGAGGAAGACGGTCAGCGGGAAGCCCTAGCGGCGGAGGTACACCTGGTTGTGGCTGGTTGAAGTAGATGTCGAGTTGTCTGCCCTCTAGTGGGGAAGGGAAACGATGGGTTCCCAAGCAAGATCGCCCCTCGGTTACAAACTGTAGTGGATCTTCACGGCTGAAACGAAAAACATGGGAGCCGGAGTGATTGTCACCAGAATACTAAACGTTTTCCTAAGCGAGCGAGGAACTATCCTTTTATTACGGAGAGAGGTTGAGCTTTGATCGGCTGTTCCGTTTGGAAACGGACCTGCTGGGAATTAAATAGAAGTACATAGTGGACGGTGGCTTGGAAAAAACCTTGCAGGGGGATATGCCAGCAAGCGATGGTGAGTATATGCGGAGAAGGAAAAATAACTAAGAAATGAAGTGACGTGGGTGGAATCTGCTGAGGTGGCATGATGATAATGTGGACGGGCTGCATGTTGAGAGAATAGGTAGTAGTGGGGATCAACTTCTTAAGAATGTAAGATTTCATCTCTTGAAAGTCCACTGTTCATATTTTGGCGTGGTAGATAGCCTGTGCTTACAATGCAATCCGCAACCATGAGATCTCAGCATCGATTCTACATCAAGCAATATATTTTTACTGTTGGCTCTGGTACGTGATTAAATAAAAGAGGTAATATCACTGGTAGTCACTAAACTTGTGTTGGATGTGCAGTTTAGTGCTACAACTTTAAAAATACGGATTTCCGATCAGTTAACTTGCGTCTAGATTCATATACGGTCACTCTCGTTGACTGCCCGCGTATTTGCCGATGACATGGCATGCCACACAAGCAGAGGCCCACTGTCAGTGACACATGCCATTTCAAGGAGTCGCATGCGTGGTGTTTTTGCACAGACCTCCCTGCACTTATTTTCTTTTGCACAAAAATGTCCTTGCTGACAGTGGCCCCACCAAAACCCGGTCACCAGCGTGTTTATATAGCGTGCGTCGAGGGCGGGAAATAACACTGTGGCGAGCGGGCTAATGGCGGGAAATGGCTTTGGAAGAAGTACTGGATGGCGGGAATGAGCTTGCGAAAGCGGGAGTAGTCACGGGTGTCGCCGGCGCGTATCTCTTACATCTGTCAGACGTACGGGCGGCGGAGCAAAGGAAAGAGATGGTACAAATAGTTGGTACAAAAGACTTGAGTACACGTAACTGAACAAATTAGTCTCACTGCCCGAGTGGCTAGATGGTGTGGGTTGTTGCTAGCACGGTCTGGGTTCGAATCCCAGGCCACTCATTTTTTTGGTTTATGACTGAACATATCTGAAGAATGTATTTGAGCATAAAAATGTCAGTAAAACAATGAAAAAAGCAGACCACTTATTTGGGCATATGACAGTAAGCATATGTGCAGACTCAGTTTAGCTTATGGCTATGAATATATCTGCAGAATGTATTTGAGCATAAAAATCTCAGTAAGACAATTCAAAAAGCAGACCACAGGCCACTTTTTTGGGCATATGTGCAGACTCAGTATAGCTTATGGCTATGAACATATCTGCAGAATGTATTTGAGCATAAAAATCTCAGTAAAACAATTCAAAAAGCAGGCCACTCTTTTTGGGCATATAACAGAAAACATATGTGCAGACTCAATTTAGCTTATGGCTGTGAACATATCTGCAGAATGTATTTGAGCATAAAAATCTCGGTAAAACAATTCAAAAAGCAGGCCACTCTTTTTGGGCATATGACAGAAAACATATGTGCAGACTGATTTTGGGCATATGACAGTAAACATATGTCATAGCTCCAAACTGGGAGAAGTAGCGAACAAAATCCATACTAAACAGGGAAATTAGTACTGACAAAAGCATGGTTCATTTGTCATGTAAACCTAAGCAGAACAAGGTCTTTTTTCCTGATTTACCCCAACAAAAGGAGCAGTTCATTCATGAACTATTCTACACAAAAGTTCATTCATGAACTTCATCACTTGGTCATCCAACTACAGAGATAGGAAATCATGCATGTCCTGAGGCCAGCCATCTCCAAACAGGCCATCTTGGGGTGCATTTTGGCTCACAAGTACCTCTTCTTCTCCCTGCATAAAAAGTGGTGGTTGCTGGCTGCTTTGTCCATCATTTCCAAAAAGCAAGTTGTAGAATCCTGGAGCAGCAGCCCTTGCTCCTCTGGGAGGATTACTTCCACTTGGGTAATTGCCACCTCTAGTTGCACTTGGAGCAGTTCCTCCCCTTGTTGCATTGCTTACTATTCTGCCTCCCCTTGTTGCATTGCTTGCACTTCTTCCTCCCCTTCTTGCATTGGTACCACTTCTACCACCCCTTGTTGCATTTCTTGCACTTCTTCCTCCTCTTGTTGCATTGCTTCCACTTGTTCCTCCTCTCACCCTGCCCCTGGACATGGCTGTTGTCACCCTGCCTATAGGGATTGTGTCCCTAGCATTAGCAATAAAGCTAGACTCAGGCAGGGGACCAAAGCCTGCCTGTCCACTTTTCTGCCTCCCTTTGCTTACCAACCATCCAATTTAAAATCTTCCAGAAGATGTAATCCAGCATTGATTTAATTGGCAACTCTCTACCATCCAAAATGTAGCTACAAATATGTGTTCACACAATCAATGAAAGCAAATGCAACAGAAATCAAGCAATACATCATACTTGCAAACAATGAAACTAACCTGTTAAACACCTCACACATGTTATTCAGCAATATATCACACTTGCAGAAAGGGTCAAAGAAAGCTTTGATCCAAGTTCTTGGGGACAAGTTCTCAACCCAATTGAATGCTGCAAAGTTGTGATCTCTCATCTTATCCATGTTTCTGGTGTAGGCAGCTTCATTAGTGGATCTTGCTATGGCCCAGAGGTCATTCTTCAGTTGTTCACCCTTGTGTACTTTGTGGAAATTTTGGTAAATGTGCCTAACACAGTTCCTATGTTCTGAATCAGGGAAAACTTTCTTCACAGCATTCGTCAAACCCTACAACAACATAAACATCACTTAAAATATAATGATATTCTGTCGAGCTATCGAGCTAAAATCGAGCGAGCCAACATTGGCTCAAGATCGGCTTGTTTCTTGGTCGAGCTACATAAAGTGTTCAAACTCAGCTCGTTTCTTTTCGAGTCGATCTCGAGCGGTTCACGAGCCTCGAGATTTTCTTGCATCCTAGTTCCAGAACTTTGGAATAGAACATTTTACAAATAAAAGAACAAAAAAAACTATGACTCACCTTCTGTCTGTCACTCATAATGGTGAATGTTGATGTATTGATTATATTCAGGTCATCCTTCAAAGAGGCTAGAAACCACTCCCAACTGTGTGTTGACTCCACTTCACATATGCCAAATGCTATAGGGAAGATACAATCATTTGGATCAATCCCAACTGCTGTCAATATATTCCCCTTATATCTTGTTTTGATGTGACAACCATCAAGGAAAATTATTGGTCTGCAGCCCTTCAAAAACCCCCTCTTACATGCATCATAAGACCAGTACAATGTTGAGAAGTGGTCCTTTGTGACCTTGGCCTTGTCATCAAACACTTCCTTTGTGCACAAGAAAAATAGGCTCCCTGGATTGCTCCTTCTCAACTCCTGCCCATAGTCCCATAAAGTGTTGTATTGATCATCATCTTCTCCCCTGATTTCTTTAACGGCTGCTCTTCTTGCCCTTCCCAACTTACTCCTGTGAGCAACTAAGTTAAATTCTTGTTCCACCTTCTCTGAAAATTTCAGTAAGGGCATTTTCTCATTGCCTCTGAACTCTTCTCTGAACTGTTTAGTAAGAAAGGGAGCAGTAAGCACTTTCAGATCCCAAGCTTTGGTGCAAGTATGTTTGTCAGTATACTTCCTGATCTGAATGCTGCTGGATCTGTTGTCCTTGCCTGCCTTCAAGTACCAAGTACAATCATCCTTGCATACTGCCTCTAATGACCTGTTAGTATTCCTGAGCTTCCTCACCTTCACTCTATTTCTGACACTGTATGCATTGAGAGCATGTCTCAGCTCTATCATGTCTGCAAATACCATACCTAGCTTAAACACCGGTGCATTCAGGTCTGTGGTAGGGTTGAAAACACTGAATTTATGCTTCAACTTATCTTTCTCTTCTCTTGACATATTCAAATGACTGTCCTCCAGTGCATCTTCTGGGAGTTCTGCTTCATAGTCAGAAAATTCAGTCTTCTCTCTGTGGTCATCTACATTTTTGTCAACATGTGCATCAAACAGGTCATCGTCACCATCTTGCACATCAAAGTCACTCTCATAAAAATCCTCATCTGTTAACTCATCCTGAACATCACCCTCTTCTTCACTGCTCTGACCATGCTCCTCTCCTTGCTCTTCCTCCACTGCAGCTGTAAACCCAGAACTAGATCCTTCACCATATGACATCCTCCTCTTTGTTTTCCTTGATACATTCTGTCTTGGACTCTTTCCTTTCGCTGAGCAGCTAACATTTTCTTTTCCATTGTGTTTTGTGGGAGTAATGACCTTAGGCAGTTCTATCACTCCAGTAATCAAAACATCATCATCTGATGACTGCAAAGTTTCACCATGATCTACTACAAGCAGTAGGTTCTTGTGCTCTGTTGTTGCAATAATCATAAGAACAATATCTGCATCACATTGCATAAGTTTAAGCCCATCAGCAACGGTCTTCCCTGGTTGGCACCAATACACATCTAATTTGGAGGCTTCCATGTCATGTCCCAGTTGTGAAAGAAAATCCTTGATCCATAACATTGACCATGTGTCACTCTCACACATGTCAAACCAGTCAACCTCATAATCCATGTAAGTCTTGTTGCTCTCACTCCCACAGAACAAACCCTTGTGGTGGATCTGAACACTAAACAAGCCATCAAAATCACCTGCATTGTGAAAATAAAAAAATTCAGTAAGTAGGGTACGTCGAATTTACTGAAGAAAAATTCAGTTAACAAGTAAATAAGTACAACACAAGTTCAACAGCTAATTATCCATTATAGTACACATTTTGAGTACATTTTTAGTACACGCATTCAGCAGCTAATTATCCATTACAGTACCAATAGAGCACACAATCTTAAAAAAACAGAGTACACGCATTCAGTGTCAAAAAAATTCAGTTAACTGCATGCAGTTTCTGAAATTCAGAGTACACACATTTAGTGTCAAAAAATTCAGTTAACTGCATGCAGTTTCTGAAATTCAGAGTAAACACATTTAGTGTCAAAAATTTCAGTAACTGCATGCACTTTCTGAAATTCAGAAGTTCAGTTAACTTCTTACCCTTCCCAGTACAAACATCAGACATTTTTCAACTATATAATCTAACCAAACAGGGGACCTAGACCTTCCCGAACCCTAGTTCGATTTGCAAACAGCGGGCCTGGACCTTCAAAATCCAATCCGTCCTTTCAAGATCGGTTAAGAACAACGCGTCCATACGAGAAACTATCAAAGATAATGGCCATAACACATGAACCCTAGATACGCGAAACGGGGCAGGAAGAAGACGACCAGGAGCAGATGAGAGAAACAAGACGGAGGAGAGCAGGGAGGGGTGGGGGGGGTGGGGGGGGGGCAGACGTACCATACGACGGCGCAACTTCGCCCGGACGTCGACGACGCGGTTCATTCATCGCCTCTGACGACGGCCGCCGTCAAGCACCGCCTCCTCCGCCTCCGCCTCTGTTTGATCGGGAAACGAAGCGGTGGGGAGTTAGAATGAATGGCCAGAGATATTGGGGTACCGCTCCGCAAATATGCACGGTTGGCTTGCTCCCGCCCTTGCAGGGACATTTTTGCGCAAAAGAAAATAAGTGCAGGGGGTCTGTACAAAAACACCACGCACGCGACTCCTTGAAACGGCCTGTGTCACTGACAGTGGGCCTCTGCTTGCGTGGCATGCCATGTCATCGGCGAATACGCAGGCAGTCAACGAGAGTGACCGTATATGAACCTAAACGCAAGTTAACTGACCAAAAATCCGTATTTTTAAAGTTGTAGCACTAAACTGCACATCCAACGCAAGTTTAGTGACTACCAGTGATATTACCTCTAAATAAAATATGAGGCGATTCCTCACACACGGGCTACCCAGCTCCTCTCTTGCTCTCAGCCACTTACACGTGGGCCACTACCACGCTGTCACGGCATGCGGGCATAGCGTATGCCCACATACAGAAGGAGGCACCGTATTTGCACGGCGAAACAAAGTTCGAGCACCAATTTCATGTATTTTACAATTTTAGGCACCAAATTGTCTGTACCGAACAAGTTGAGGCACCCCTAGTATATTTAACTCACAGAAATTCAAACTAAAAACTTCTATGCAAAGAATCTGATGTGACACCTTGAACATTAATTTAAGCAGCAGCGATACTATTTCTTCATATTCACGTGAGACAACTCTTACAAGACAGTAACATCATCTAACACAAATGAGGAACCGCTCCCGTACCCAAAGATGGCAAATGGTGAATGGTTCTTGCCAATGCACATAACTTAGAATTCATATATCCATACAAATGTACATAAACATAGAGAAATGAATCATTAGAAAAACTTTGCGCCTTCACAAAATTGGTCGCTTCATGATCACAAATTACCTAGCGTAGCAGTACTAGAAAGAAAAAATACCTGGTGTAGTATAAACATAGTAGAAGAAAAACTCACATGTCTCAATACTCAAGATGATGGTTGCATCTGGCTGTCATGTTCCTTGACTCTAAAAAAAACATGGGTGCGCCGCCTCTAATTTATCTCTTCTTCTTTTTGTGAAAAGCCTCTAATTTATCTCAAGAAACTAATCTGAATCTAATGCATTCTAAATTTATGAGCGAGTTGGCAAGCTGTTCTTGGCCTCTTGCCATTAGAGGTTTCTGTCTGTAGACTTAGAAACTACCACAGTAGATAAAATGGCAGCAAATTAAAATGAGCGAGACAGAAATTTGCTGACACAAACAAATGGCATGAAGAAGAGTCTGAACTGAGGCGACACGCAAGCACACATGAACACTGATTCAGACAACAGCATCACTATTTCTTTCAAGGCCGCAAGCAAGCAGCACAATCCTTACAAAGATTGTAACATCATACTGCCGACTAGGTACATAGAGAAGGCATGAAGCGACGAATATACCGAACAAATCAATATACTACTTTTTCATCTACGTTTTATCTTTTCACCGTTTTTCTATCTCGTTCTTCGCTGTTCTTCGTGTTTGAGAGCTGCAAATCCCGAGACTCTAGGGGCGAGCGAATCAACCTAGGGCAGCCCATAGCCGCGGCACTCCCTGACGGGGTCCCTCCCGGGGGTGTGGGGTTTTCGGGTCTACAAAAGCGTCCGTCGACTGTCTTGCGTATCGCGCTGTCGGTCGGGTCTCCTTCGACGTGAGCTGCGGTGCATCACCCCCGGCGTCGAGGGTACACGTGACGTGTTCATGTGTCAACAGATAGTGATGATGATGGTGATGTTGATGAAGACGATCACCGTGGCGATGATTCCCCTCTCGATGGCACTCCGGTGCCACCAAGAGAGAGGATGAGAGGTTCTCCCCCTTGTGCTTCCTCCTCCATGGCCTCCCCCTTAGATGGGGAGAGGTTCCCCCTCTGGTCCTTGGCCTTCATGGTGATGATGCCCCCTTCGGGATCCTCCTCCATGCCCTCCGGTGATGATGGCCCCCTCCGGCAAGGTGCCAGAGAGGGCCTAGATTGGTTTTCAGTGGCTACGGAGGCTTCTGGCGACGGAACTCCCGATCTAGGTTAATTTTCCGATATTTCTGTATTTATAGGAATTTTTGGCGTCGGTCTCACGTCAAGGAGGTGCCCGAGGCGTCCACGAGGCAGGCCCACGCGCCTGGGGGGGTGGGCGCGCTCCCCACCCTCATGGACGCCCCGGGACTCTCCTGGCCCAACTCTTTTACTCCGGGGTCTTCTTTTGGTCCATAAAAAATCGTCAAAAATTGGCACATCAATTGGAATTCGTTTGATATTTCTTTTCTGTAAAACTCAAAAGCAAGGAAAAAACAGAAACTGGCACTGGGCTCTAGGTTAATAGGTTAGTCCCAAAAACTATATAAAATAGCATATAAATGCATATAAAACATCCAAGGTTGATAATATAATAGCATGAATACTTCATAAATTATAGATACGTTGGAGACGTATCAGCCAACTCCAACAGCCGGGATCGGCGACCGCCACCGAGCGCACTTGAAGAGGGTAGAAGGGCGTGGAGAAGTAAACGAAGTTGCTACTCGACGAAGGGAGGTCCCTTGCCGAGACGGACAGGCACCCGTCGTCGCCGAGAAAGAGCGTGCGGTCGCCGAGGCTTGTCACGGGCGATAGCATGCGCTTGCTGTCGTCGTCGTCGTCGAAGTCCACCGAGTAGATCGCGAAGGTCAGCAGTTGCCGCTGAGTTGTGCTTGCCCGGACGATGACATACCGGACGATGAGCAGCATCCATCCGGCGGACTGGACGAGGTGGAGGTGTCACGGTAGCGGGAAAAGCGCATGGCGCCCGACGCCGTGGCAACCATGTTGTCGAGTGTTGGCCCGGGAGGGTACAGCTGCATGATCTCCGGTGACGCCGGGTGTGAAGTGGTGTCGTAGAGCCTCCCTTGGAAGGGCAAGGCGTTCCGGATAGTGAGCTTCCAGTGGCGGCGCTGGAGGACCTCCCAATGGCCCTTGCCGGCCTCAACGGCGACCACCACATTTCCGTTGGCATCCGGGAACCGGACCACGGCCGCGATCGAGCTCGTTGACGGCTCCGTGCTGCTGCATACGACAACCTCCATCTCCCAAAGAGAGCCCATGTCATCGACCTCCTCATGGTACACGGTTGAGAGGGACGGGAAGTCGACGGCGACGATCGGGGTGGAGCAGCATGCGGACGACGACGGTGCTCTTGCGCAGGAGGACGAGGAGGCCTTCGCTGAAGCCGATGATCTGGTAGCCCCGGCAGGCGGATGCGGACGCGCCTGGCCGTGCGCGCGTGGAGCAGGGCGATCTCCCGCGCGTCCTCCGAGTGGATTGTGTCGCCGTCGCAGAGCGCCACCCAGTCCCGGGGCCAGAGGGCGTGTTGGCGCACCAGCCGGTGCAGACGGCGCGGAAGGCGGCGTAGTCCGCGGCATCCAGGATCAGGTCGGCGACGAGGCCGAGTATATCCGTGGGCAGAGACGCCCAGCCGCCGGTCGCCCGTTCTGGCCGGCGGCTCTGGCGGTCGCGGGCCAAGGTGGCGCGTTTGCGCTTTGAAATCCTGCGAAAGAACGGATGGGGCTTGCCTGCTCCCGTTCGGTGCTCCCATCCATGCTATCTTAGAAGTGCCACGTAGGATAAATGATGAGATGAAGGAGAGAGAACTCATAAGAAAATGTTTGTCTTCTCTTATTTAAGAGAAGACAAGAGGTGATCTCTTAGCATAACATGTTGAGTTAAATACACCAGAGGTGCCTAAACTTGTTCTGTGCGGTCAGTTTGGTGCCTAAAGTTATAAAATACATAAAACTAGTGTTCGAACTAGTTGTGCAAATACGGTGCATCCTTCTGTATTCAGACATACGCCTTGCCCGCATGAAGTGCCAGCACAGTGCCAGTATGGCAGTGACCCACATGTAAGTGGGTACGTGCAGGGAGGAATTATTTTGCAAAAGCATCCCTTATATTTTATTTAATCATGTAGGAAAGCCCTCAAATACAGAGTATGCTAGAGAGAAATAACATGAAAAAAATCTCCATGGCGGTGTTTCCAATCTACATTTCCAGGTTACCAAACGTCACGATCTGCCCACGCGGGCAAACTATCCGGTACGTACAGTAATAGCTAGAAAATTATGTAGACCAATTCCACGTGTCGCGTCGCTATTTTCCTGATGCGTAATCCGTGGGTTTTATTTTTTATTTTTTTCCCAAGTTCCGGTTTAGTTTTATGACACGTAAATTCTTCCATATAAAAATACAATAGCTATTGATATGCAGTTACTGTGTATTTTTAAATATTTTTAATTTTTTCATTATTGTGTACTTTGAAGAGGTAAAATTAATTTTGTTTGTGGATTTAAAATTTTCAATGAATATTTAATATTATTGTGTAACTTTATATATCTTCATTCCGGATCAGAAGCATACACAATTATTGTGCGTCTTCATTGTATTTCTAAAATACAAAGTTATTAAAAAAATTGACAACATTGTATTTTTTGAAATTATTCAACATATATAAAAATGATTGTGTAATAATATTAAATTACAGAAATGTACCAAAACATGTCAACCATGTTTGTAGAATTGTAAGGAGAATTTTACACACCAATTTTTTAATACTTGATGAACATATTCTAAAACATGTTGAACCCCTAGTGTATTTAACTCATAGAAATTCAAACTAAAAACTTCTATGCAAAGAATCTGATGTGACATGCAAGCCTACCTTGAACATTAATTTAAGCAGCAGCAATGCTATTTCTTCATATTCACGCGACACAACTCTTACAAGACAGTAACATCATCTAACACAAATGAGGAACCGCTCCCGTACCCAAAGA
This sequence comes from Triticum urartu, assembly GCF_056163025.1. Lineage (NCBI taxonomy): Eukaryota > Viridiplantae > Streptophyta > Magnoliopsida > Poales > Poaceae > Triticum > Triticum urartu. The sequence goes on along the minus strand of NC_141875.1, from coordinate 64,087,785 downwards.
TGGCAAATGGTGAATGGTTCTTGCCAATGCACATAACTTAGAATTCATATATCCATACAAATATACATAAACATAGAGAAATGGATCATTAGAAAAACTTTGCGCCTTCACAAAATTGGTCGCTTCGTGATCACAAATTACCTAGTGTAGCAGTACTAGAAAGAAAAAAATACCTAGTGTAGTATAAACATAGTAGAGGAAAAACTCACATGTCTCAATACTCAAGATGATGGTTGCATCTGGCATGTTCCTTGACTCTAAAAAAACATTGGTGCGCCGCCTCTAATTTATATCTTCTTTTTTGTGAAAAGCCTCTGATTTATCTCAAGAAGCTAATCTGAATCCAATGCATTCTAAATTTATGAGCGAGTTGGCAAGCTGTTCTTGGCCTCTTGCCATTAGAGGTTTCTGTCTGTAGACTTAGAAACTACCACAGTAGATAAAATGGCAGCAAATTAAAATGAGTGAAACAGAAATTTTTTGACATAAACAAATGGCATGAAGAAGAGTCTGAACTGAGGCGACACGCAAGCACACATGAACACTGATTCAGACAACAGCATCACTATTTCTTTCAAGGCCGCAAGCAAGCAGCAGAATCCTTACAAAGATTGTAACATCATACTGCCGACTAGGTACACACAGAAGGCATGAAGCGACGAGGATCAAGCCTAAGCTGTCTAGGATGAGGTGAACTTGGTGACGGCCTTGGTGCCCTCGGAGACGGCGTGCTTGGCGAGCTCCCCGGGGAGGACGAGGCGGACGGAGGTCTGGATCTCCCGGGACGTGATGGTGGGCTTCTTGTTGTAGCGGGCCAGCTTGGCGGACTCGCCGGCGAGCTTCTCGAAGATGTCGTTGATGAAGGAGTTCATGATGGACATGGCCTTGGAGGAGATGCCGACGTCCGGGTGCACCTGCTTCAGCACCTTGAAGATGTAGATCTTGTACGTCTCCACGCCCTTCTTGGCCTTGCTGCCCTTCTTCTTGCCCCTCGTCTTCCCCTCGCCGCCGGCCTCCTTGGACGCCGGCGCCCGCTTCTCCGCCTTGGGCTTCTTCCCCGCGGTCGCCTTCTCGGCCGTGGCCACCGGCTTCTTCTCCGCCGCCTTGGGTGCCATGGGTGCTGGTGGTTGGAGCGTGTGAGGAGGTTGAGCTTGGGGGGGATGTGAGGGGGGCTGCTGAGTGCTGATACGGAGGGGGCGGCGAGGTTATGTAGGGAGCGGGGAGGAGGAAGGAGGTGGGCTGCGGTTGGCGGAGAGGATGCTGCCTCGGATCGATGGCGTGGAGTGGTTCCAGCCGCTCGATGATGCTTGGAACGGACGGACCCGATGCGCTTCGGCGCGGATCGATGACGTGGCGAGGACGTACGCTGGATCGGCGCGGATCCATAGCGTGTCGACTGTGGGACGACGTACGCTCCAGCCCATGTACATATTGCACGTTGCAGCATGCAAAAAAAAGAGTGAAAAAAAATAAAAACCACTGATTAGAACCCCGCAAAAAAACGCGTTGATTAGAAACGGGTATTACAAGAACACCTCAAAGAAGCAGTGCACTGCATAAGCATGTGCTAGAGAAGAAGAATGGAAAAAGGGGGCGCTCGGTTTATGGAGGAAAACCGGCTCCAGCGCCTTCGCTGCTACCAGACTGCACGCCGAAAACCATTGCATTAGTTTGGGCTTGTCACTAGATTGTCCACGAACCACGACAACGCCAAAGAGGCATGATATGTCCGTTAAATCGAACATATGCAGTTTTCATCCTATCAGGTTGGCTAGGGAGATGCCTTCCTTGTATTGAGGATTTGGTGCCTCTTGATCGTAACCCTATGTTTATGAAATAAAACTCTCTTTCTATCGCAAAAAAAAGGTTGGCCGGTATGTCCCACCAGACGCACGTCACATGTGAAGGATTCTCCTACTACCCACCACCCAATTCAGTAACCACGCCACACGGGCGAAAACGCACTAGTCGTCATCGGCCAACTCCACAAGCCACAAGTCCCTCCGACCGGCACCTCCGAAACGATGCCATCAAGAGGGAATGCGTGCAACACCAAGCAAAGCTAACAACGCTGCCATCACCCGATTGGGTAAACCAGATCTAGGTTTTCCATCGTAATTGTCGGAAGGAAAAGTGAGGATTACCACCTTGACACCTCCAACAAGGAAAGGGGGCCCGAAGGCGCCATCGTCAGAGTACAGCTTTCGTCGGCATCACCCTCCAAACCTCGGGACTCAGGCAGCCCCCTAAAAAGCCATCTGCGCATCGCACTAGCATCCTGCATCAAGCTCCTCCATCACGCCACAAAGTGCACACTCGCGAGCAACACGCCACTAGGAGCACGCACCACATGGATCTGGATCATAAATACCTTCTGGTCAGGCCCTACTACACCGGCCTGCTCCAGCTCGTCGTGCACCATGCGGATCTGGACCATGCGCACCTTCTCATCGCGTGCATGCGCCCGCTTGCCACGCCCGGAATCGGACCGTGCCCCGCCATGCCCTTGCCTGGATCTGGAGCAGCCATCCACCTCTATGCTACCTGACAGTATCCTTATCTCCTACCTTATCGCTTAGGTAGCTTGTTCTTTGGGTTCTGGCAATCCTACTTCTTATGGGATATGTACTTCTTAACAGTAAGTTTGTCCCTCTAATGGTACTGTAGTATCAGTGTTGATGTGGTGTTGTTCTACGCCTGATGTGGTTCTTTTATGGTGTCGGAGATGATTCTGGTAGATCCCTCGATAGGGTATCCCGGCGTGGCGATTAGGTTAGAGGAGAAAGAAGAAGTGAGTTACCAAGGTTCGGGCCCTCATGATGGAGGTAAAACCCTACTCCTACTTTGTGTATATTTCGACCGGGGTGAAGTACATATAATACCGAAGGATTGTAATGTCTAGTATGTTTTGTCGACTAGCCCAAACCTGGTTTATATAAGATATCGAGGGCCCTAGGGTTATAAGAGTCCTAGTTGGCAACATCGGCGGAAAGGAGTCCTCCACGGATTCGACTTCTTTCTCTTGAACAGAAAGGCTTCAAATTCTTTCTCCTAGAGGGCCAATGGGCTGACAAGATGGCCCAAGCGGAACCGGCCTAGGGGGCCTCGGGCCGTCCTACTTGGACCGATAACCGACAAGGTGAGGCACCCTTGGGCCGTGGCACCATCAGTTGACTAGTGATACAACAGTCCCCGGTCGTAGTGTAGCTCGTATCACCAGAGACCACGCATGACCAAGTTGTCAGAAGGATTGACGAGCACTCTTACTCGTACAAGTGCGTCTGCAAACTTATCCACGCATACCACAAAACAGAAGAAGAAGTCGGACACAAGCCATAGATTTAACAAAACAGAAGACGAGCAGTGGTATGAGCGCGTTCGGTCATACCACAACTCGAACCAGAATCACAGCTCATGCCGGTTCACAAAGTGTTTCATTTGAACATGTCCACATCATGCATCAAACATACCTGTCAGTATATGCGGAAATATTGAAAAGTCTTTAGCTCCTTTAGAAAACTTTTAGCTAGAATGAAACATCTAAATTGTTTTATCTAGCTTGTTTTTCTAAAGTAGAAAATATCTAAACAATCATCCGCCGGACTTCAAAAATACCACATGCCTGTTTTCCCAACAAATTTAAAATTTCAACGGGGAAGCAGAATGGAGAAAAGTTAACCCACCACTGGGCCTATTTTGGATTAAAAAAAATAACTGATGAATATACGGAATACCCACTCTGCATTCAACCTATATTTTTCCTATTCATCAGTTTTACTGAAATTCTTGCTTATTATTGTTCCCACCGTGCAACATTAACTTGCTTATTTACCCAGGACATCCTGTGCACTCCGGTGAAGAACATTTTTGTACTGGAGTCTTTCAAGGGCCTGACTAATCCTATCTAAATTCCTCAATATCTGTTTCAGCTTTATCTGATTACAAAATCAGCACCTCATCTGGCTAGTTACCTGCATCAAACAACTATCCAAACTTCAGTTGGCATGTTGTCGGCTCAACTCCAAGTTTAAGAATTCTTTTGGCTCATGAATAAAGCAACATGTAACCAGCTCAACTACAGAGAGGATGATCAAGGTCACATTTCTGCAAAATGTTTCAGCGTGGTCAAGCTCTAAATTGAAATGTTTGACTGCAGGACTTCTGAAGCTCGATTTGTAAGCTGCCACGCACGCAGGGCGAGGTGGAGGATGATTGGGAATCCAAGGTGCCAGCTCTTCGTAGATTCAGTTACCCACAGCTTGATAGGAATAAGACCGAAGTGAACTTCACAAGGAGGTAAAGATAAATCGCTGGAAATTACAGACCAACGGAAAATTTCAGATGACACAAGAGAGAATTTACAAGTAAAGCGTACTGTATTTAGCAGTGACCTTGAGACGTATAGACGGAAAATTTCGCAAGATCAATGGCAGCGATAGGTAGAACACAAGAGATTGAAGTGATTGCAGCCATAGACTGAAATGATTGCATCTTTAGCCATCCTCACAGAAATCACAGGTACAATGTCATCCTTGCTCGACGAATCTGACAGACACTAAAGACTAGCAGGCATTACATGCAGGATCTCATCTTAGTCCATGAGAAATGGATCTAAGCAACACCAACTAGGTTATGGGGGCGGCTATTCCTTGGTGGCAGCGACCTTCTTCTTGGGGGACTTGGTGGCCGTCTTCTTCTTGGGCGACTTGGCCTCCTTCTCGGCGGCGGCCGGGGACTTCTTGGGGAGCAGCACAGAGTTGATGTTGGGGATGACGCCGCCGTGGGCGATGGTCACGCCGGCGAGCAGCTTGCCGAGCTCCTGGTCGTTGCGGACGGCGAGAAGCAGGTGGCGCGGGATGATGCGGGTCTTCTTGTTGTCCTTGGCCGCGTTGCCGGCAAGCTCCAGGACCTGCGCGTTCAAAAGCCAACGAAATCAGTCAATCGGGACAAGAGGAGGGAAGAACAGAGGCTCGAGGAGGGGAGAGATCGGCGCATACCTCGGCGGCCAGGTACTCGAGGACGGCGGCGAGGTAGACGGGGGCGCCGGAGCCGACGCGCTGGGCGTAGCGGCCCTTCTTGAGGTAACGCCCGATGCGGCCTACGGGGAACTGGAGCCCGGCCTTGACGGAGCGGGTCACCGCCTTCTTCCTGTCACCGCCCTTCCTTCCGGCCATCTTGCTTGCTACTTCTCCGGCGACGAGGACTCTCGAGGTGTGGTGTACGCGGCGGCGGCGGTGGATCGGAGCGCTCTGAATTCGTGGAATTGGACGGCGGCGAGGGCGCGGGTTTTATTGGGAAGCAGGAGGAGGGAGCGATCCGCGTGACATGCTGCGCTCACCGTTGGATCTTGGCATAGTGGACGGTGGAGATTAGTAGGGGGCGTGATCCGTGGGATGGCCCTGCCGACCAATCAGAGCGCAGAGATTTTGTTTTAGCACTTGATTCACTTTAAAAATCTAGATAATGCTAAAATATAGTTCAGGATGAATGTATGTAAATTCTGTTGGACAAATCAACAAAAAAATTAGTTGAATTCAAATAATTTTAAATTTAAAAATCTAGATCAAGGAAAATATAGTTCAGAAAGAATGTATGAAAAATCTTTCGGTCAAATAAACGATTTTTAATTCGAATAATTTTAGATTTGAAAGTATAAATACAATAAAATATAGTTCAGAATGAATGTAACTTAATTTTTTGAGCGAAATGAAAAAAAATCACCTACCCTTGAATTTATTTGTCGGGCTGGCCCATAGAATATGATATGCATCTCTGTATGGGGCAGCAATTAGCGTCGACTCTCGTGGTTAGCGCATGCATTACCTATAGGTTCGAATCCTCATAGGCAATATTTTTTAAATCTTAAATTCCTTCGTGTGCCCATGGCAGATAGGTCCTGCACAGGTTGTGAGTAGGTCGACCGACAAGTGGATCGCACAGATGTAAAAAGAAGTAATTGCTACATGCGTTTACACAGACATAATTACGAAAAAAATTAGGGGACGCTTTTGCAAAAAAATAGCCACAGGCACTAGACCAAGCACCTCCGCCACTGATAGTCACTGACAATGGGCCTCCGCCACGCCACGGAGGCACGGAATACATACGGAAGCATCGTATATGAACGGGAGGACAAGTTAGCTGACCACAATCATGTATTTTGCAAGTTTATGCATCAAATTGACCGTCACGTGCAAGTTTTATGACTCCTAGTGTATTTAGGAATGTCTAATTATTGAAAATAAGGTTAGGTGATGGTCCATTGTAGACAAAAAAAATTATCATCTCTAAATTACATGCAAGATTTAAGATAAAACTATCTTATCAACCATTGTACATGCCCTTATTAATCCAACGGCTACAACATTTTCCCTCTCCGTCCATTCCTTTTACAGCCAAAACAAAAGCAAAACTCCAGATATTTTCCTCGCGTACATATTCTTCTTCCCCTATCCCATCTTGCCGACCCCGACTCAAGCATGGAACGGCTGTGAGCTTGTCTTGTAACCACCTCAATCTATACCTGTTGCCGCCCCCTTCTCATTCCAGGAAGAAGCAGGAACGAGAAGGGGGGGAGACTCGTCGAGGAGAAGGAAGGGGCCGCCGTCATCACCCCAATGTCTACCTTGGGGTTTAGGGTGAGGGTGGTGGTGGACGATGATGGTGGGGGGCGGTGGTGTGGGGGTTCGCCAAAGAAAAAGCTCAGTGCGAGGGGCTCTAGAGGGATGGCCATGGCGACAGAGGACCGACGGTGGGAAGTGGTTCCGAGGAGGACGGGGCGACGAGGCGATGCGGGAGCGCCACCGGCCGCGGGCGGCGGGGCCCGGCGGTTAGGCCAGTGGTTACTGGCGGCTCAAGGAAGGAGACATGTCCAACAAAAAAGACTCTTGGGCCCCATCCAACGGTTCAAGAATTGAGTGACCTCAAACAAAAAATTCACCTGACTGATTTCTAGCCATTCCCTATTCCTTTCCCCTGTTTTGTCTTCTGCCATTTCCACTCGAGAGAGGCGACCGACCGAGGTTCTCTTCGCGGGGTAGCTGTCTTCCTTCATGCGTCGTTGGAGGTGGGTGCTCGGCGGCGAGTTCGTGTAGGGGGCGGCGGTGTGGGGCGAACGAAAGATTTCGAGCAGCCATGTCCGCTCCTCTCGCCGACAGACTGCACGGAGGGACGTCGAGGTGGTGCGGGAGTTGCACGAGCTCGCGACGATGTGTCGCGCACTCTCCTGCTTGCCACCGTCCATTCCTGACGCGGGTGGTCATCGGAATAGCACGCGTTGCTCCGATGAAGAGACGCCGACGTGCGTGGAGGTGCTGCTGGCCGACGGGTGCGCCTCCGCGGCTGCCGCGGCCCGGCGACATGGAAGCGGCCCTCGACGGCGCCCATCTTCGTCTCCATCGACCTCTGCAGGGCCCGCTGCTGTCATATCAATCAGCTGCTTGCGAGGAGCGTGCGGGTGGCCGCCGCGGGAGGAGGCGGGGCCTGACGAGGGGGCAAGGAGGAGGTTTTTCTTGCCGAGGGGCACTGGGAGGAGGCTTGGGATCAACGTCGCCATTTTTAGCACAGCAGGATTTCTTCAATATGCTCTCTTCTGAGCTATCTTGTGAAGCTTTTTCTGTTTCATTTTTTTATCAGTTGATTTTAGCACAACAGGAATTATATGAGGTACACCTAGTGGATTTTCAAATTTCAAGCAGTCAACATGGCATTTTTCATTTGATACATATGGTAACACTACTAGGAAAAACCCTGGTAGTAGCGCGGGTTTTGATGCTATCAGCAGCGCGGCTGGCCGCGCTATTAGTACGACGCTACAACTAACGTTTAGTAGTAGTGCGTGCCGTACACGCGCTATTACTATAGACTATATCAGCAGCGCTTTTCCGAAACACCCTAGTATTAGTTAGTTGTAGCGGTTTCCTAGCCCCGCGCTATTGCTATATCTTTCATAATTTTTCCCAATTCCTACCCCGTTTCAGTTTCAATAAACTGCAATTTCCAGATAGTAGGTACTACTACATATCAATTTCATAAAGCATTATAGGTACTAGGTAGTACTACTAGATAACAGTTTCATATATAGTCAACATGCATCCTCAAGCAGTACTAGGTGATATCGACGACAATCACCATATGTAGTTCTACATGAAATCGATGACATCGACGATGATCATCATATGTAGTTCTAGATGATATAGCCACACACACATATGTAGTTCTAGATGATATCGATGACGATCATCATCCTGAAGTATGGGCGGTGGGTGTTCCTGATAGTAATTAGGATGGCCTGTCAAACACAAAGATTCTTGCCAACGAGGAATCTCTTCCACCCAACCGAGTTTAAGTGTGTGCGACCGTCTGTGTCCATGCGGTAAGTATAGATGGTGACGGAGCCCCTTGCGGTAAGGCGTAGTCCAACTGAGCCTTCTTCATCAGGCTCGATACCATAACTCACAGATAGGTTCTTTGGCAATTTCTGAATAAGAAAACTATATCAATTAATAAATAGCCTCGCACATACTCTTGCAAATATATTTCTATCAAGTATAGATTTCTACACTATCAAAAGACACAGTACTACGCATTTGTACTAATTAAGCATGGATTCTACTAATAAGTATATATGGATTATCTACACTATTAATAGTTCCTTGAATTCTACACTAATAAGCATGCGATCAGACTCTACACTAAAGCATATCATCGACTAGATTCCACAAAGTATATCATTGGACTCTACACTAAGCATATCATCGGATAATCTGCATTTGTAAATATAACAATAAAGCATATATATATCATCAAATTACTACAGTCAATATAACATACCATTTCATGCCGATCGACCATGGTACTTGTCAGGCGGGTCACGAATGACACCCCGACAAAGTCATCACGTGGCGGAATTATGTCCCATAGGTTGCACACCTCCTCCTCGCCCAACCTCATTCTTTGAGCTACGATGGCTTCATGAAGTGGGTTCTCATCATCTTCATCGAGTGGGTCTTCATTATCTTCATCATCTTCGTCATCTTCATCATCTTCCACCAGGTTGATATAAATGACAGCCAGCTTTGGTCTTTCTGCTCTGAAGGAGAAGCCGATCAACTCACCACCAGTATGACGCATGCGGGCGAGGAAACGGGCCCATCCATCTCCTCCATTCTGCGACATATTCCGTCCTTTCTCGACCTTCATAGTGTACGCTCCCCAGGAGCCTCAAATGTCACAGTGTCTCCTACCAGCTTGTTGAATTTCAACCTCCCATGCATGGGATAATTTGTGTAAAAAAGCAAAATGACACAATGCAGTAATGCCAACACTAAAAATAAAAATAGTTGTTATATTTCATCTAATTTCCTACCGCCGCATGACGAAAACTCGATTGGAAGTAGATGCCGAACAGCTTGCCAGTTGCAAGGCTGCTGGCGCACCTTGACTTTGCACAGTAGACATGGTGGTGGTGGTGGTGGTGGCGCCATTTCCTAAAGCAATATGAGCAAAGGATTAACGATCCACTTCACAGGAAAGAAAAACAGTATCACGTGCTATTTTTGGTTCTTCCACGAGAAGCAATTTGATGAACAATTATAATCCTAAGATCTAGTAACATATTAGATGACAAGGTACCACCTACCAAAACATTTCGGTGGCACCTATTGCCGAAAAATCTTTTCACAAATATCTACCAAATCAGGGTACCACCTACCAAGACATTTCATCTAATTTGGCCCCTATTGCCTAAGATAATTGTTTAAAAAAGCAAGTGGCAAATTTAACTAAATTGACACCTACATTTTGCCAAAAAATAACTTATTACAGAAAAACAAAAGCATCTAGCTATCCATCTACAGAAAAAATAACACTAAAATGGTGCATACTAAATCAACTGAATCAACTAGCCTACTAAATCAACTAAATCAAAATGTTTTAAATCAACTAGCCTACTAAATCAACTAAATCAAAATGTTGCATATGAACTAGCCTACTAAATCAAAATGTAGCAGGGAGGAGGGGTTGTGGATGGAGGAGGGAGGAGGGAGAAGGAGGGGTGACTCGATAAGGGAGAAGAGAGTAGGACGGAGGAGGAAGGAGGAGCGAGGAAGGGCCGGCCGGCGGCGAGTGGAGGGAGGACGGAGGAGGAAGGCGGACCGAGGAGGGGCCGGCGAGCGGCGAGTGGAGGGAGGACGGAGGAGGAGGCCGGTACCGAGTCTAGCGAGGAGGAGGAGGTGGCGGCGACGCAGAGGGAGGAGGGGCGACGGGGGAGGACCGGCGCGGGAGGGGGGGATGAGGGGGAGATCGAGTGAGTGTGAGTGTGAGTGGATCAGATAGAGGAGAGTGGGGGTGGGAGATGTAATGGCTTAGCAGTAGCGTGCTATAGAGAAAGGCGCTACTACTAAACGACCTAGCAGTAGCGCCTTTCACAGAGAACGCGCTACTGCCATGTGTCAGCTGATACGTCTCCAACGTATCTATAATTTTTGATTGCTCCATGCTATATTATCTACTGTTTTAGGCAATAATGGGCTTTATTTTCCACTTTTATATTATTTTTGGGACTAACCTATTAACCGGAGGCCCAACCCAGATTTGCTGTTTTATGCCTATTTCAGTGTTTTGAAGAAAAGGAATATCAGATGGAGTCGAAACGGAACGAAATCAACTGGAGAAGTTATTTTTGGAAGGAAACACACCTGATGGACTTGGACCCCACGCCAGAAGATACGGGAGCTGCCCACGAGGGTGGGGGGCGCGCCCACCCCCCTAGGGCGCGCCCCCTGCCTCGTGGGGCCCCCTTGGCTCCCCTGACGTGCTTCTTCTGCCTATATAACTCCACGTGACCTAAAACTTCCAGAACGCACAATAGATCGGGAGTTCCGCCGCCAGAAGCCTCCGTAGCCACCGAAAGCCAATCTAGAGCCGTTCCGGCACCCTGCCGGAGGGGGCAATCCCTCTCCGATGGCCATCTTCATCATCCCGATGCTCTCCATGACGAGGAGGGAGTAGTTCTCCCTCGGGGCTGAGGGTACGTACCAGTAGCTATGTGTTTCATCCATCTCTCTCTCTCTCGTGTTCTTGAGATGATACGATCTTGATGTATCGCGAGCTTTGCTATTATATTTGGATCCTATGATGTTTCTTCCCCCCTCTTCTCTCTTGTAATGAATTGAGTTTCCCCTTTGAAGTAATCTTATCGGATTGAGTCTTTAAAGACTTGAGAACACTTGATGTATGTCTTGCCGTGAATATCTGTGGTGACAATGGGATATCATGTGCCACTTGATGTATGTCTTGGTGATCAACTTGCGGGTTTCGTGACATTGGGAACCTATGCATAGGGGTTGGCACACGTTTTCGTCGTGATTCTCCGGTAGAACTTTGGGGCACTCTTTGAGGTCCTTTGTGTTGGTTGAATAGATGAATCTGAGATTGTGTGATGCATATCGTATAATCATACCCACAGATACTTGAGGTGACATTGGAGTATCTAGGTGACATTAGGGTTTTGGTTGATTTGTGTCTTAAGGTGTTATTCTAGTACGAACTCTAGGGCTGTTTGTGACACTTATAGGAATAGCCCAATGGATTGGTTGGAAAGAATAACTTTGAGGTGGTTTCGTACCCTACCATAATCTCTTCGTTCGTTCTCCGCTATTAGTGACTTTGGAGTGACTCTTTGTTGCATGTTGATGGATAGTTATGTGATCCAATTATGTTAGTATTGTTGAGGAAACTTACACTAGCGAAAGTATGAACCCTAGGCCTTATTTCAACGCATTGCAATACCGTTTACGCTCACTTTTATCATTAGTTACCTTGCTGTTTTTATATTTTCAGATTACAAAAACTATTATTTACTATCCATATTGCACTTGTATCACCATCTTTTCGCCGAACTAGTGCACCTATACAATTTACCATTGTATTGGGTGTGTTGGGGACACAAGAGACTCTTTGTTATTTGGTTGCAGGGTTGCTTGAGAGAGACCATCTTCATCCTACGCCTCCTACGGATTGATAAACCTTAGGTCATCCACTCGAGGGAAATTTGCTACTGTCCTACAAACCTCTGCACTTGGAGGCCCAACAACGTCTACAAGAAGAAGGTTGTGTAGTAGACATCAAGCTCTTTTCTGGCGCCGTTGCCGGGGAGGTTAGCGCTTGAAGGTATATCTTTAGATCTTGCAATCGAGTCTTTTAGTTTCTTATTTTATCACTAGTTTAGTTTATAAAAGAAAACTATAAAAAATGAAATTGAGTTTGTCTCATACGCTTCATTTTTTTAATATCTTTCGTGAGTATGATGGAAAGGATAATTGTGCTCAAGTGCTAGAAGAAGAAATCTATAAAATGTTTGGCACTAAATATTTGAATGATGAGCATGATTGCAATGTTGTTAGTATAAATTCTTTGAATATCCATGATGCTAATGATTTGCAAAGCCACAAGCTTGGGGAAGCTATGTTTGATGAAGATGATATTTTTTGTCCCCCAAGTTTTGATGAGCAAATTTATTATGTTGAAAGCATGCCTCCTATCTATGATGATTATTGTGATGACATGTATGCTTTAAAGAATAATGATAACAATGAAACTTGTCATCTTGATTTCAATTTTCAATCCCATGATAGTTACTTTGTTGAGTTTGCTCCCACTATTATTCATGAGAAGAATTTTGCTTGTATGGAGAGTAGTAAAATTTCTATGCTTGTAGATCATGGAAAGAATGCTTTAGGTGCTGGTTATATTGTTGAATTCATTCATGATGCTACTGAAAATTATTATGAGGGAGGAATATATGCTTGTAGGAATTGCAATAATATCAAGTTTCCTCTCTATGTGCTTAAAGTTTTGAAGTTATGCTTGTTTTACCTTCCTATGCAAGTTGATTCTTATTCCCACAAGTTGTTTGCTCACAAAATCCCTATGCATAGGAAGCATGTTAGACTTAAATGTGCTAGTCATATTCTTCATGATACTCTCTTTATGTTACAATTCTTATCCTTTATGTGAGCATCATTGAAATCATCATGCCTAGCTAGGGGCATTAAACGATAGCGCTTGTTGGGAGGCAACCCAATTTTATTTTTGTTCCTTGCTTTTTGTTCCTGTTTAGTAATAAATAATTCATCTAGCCTCTGTTTAGATGTGGTTTTATGTGTTTGATTAGTGTTTGTGCTAAGTAGAACCTTTGGGAAGACTTTGGGAAAGTCTTGTTGATCATGCTGTCAAAAACAGAAACTTTAGCGCTCACGAGAATTGCTGCCATTTTTATTTGGAGAGTGCTATTTAGTTAATTATTTTTTCATATGATCAATAGATAAATTCCTCAGGTCTAGCAATTTATTTGAGAATTTTATGAGTTCCAGAAGTATACGTTTAATCCAGATTACTACAGACTGTTCTGTTTTTGACAGATTCTGTTTTTCATGTGTTGTTTACTTATTTTGATGAATCTATGGCTAGTAAAATAGTTTATAAACCATAGAGAAGTTGTAATACAGTAGGTTTAACACTAATATAAATAAAGAATGAGTTCATTACAGTAACTTGAAGTGGTGATTTATTTTCTTATATTAACGGAGCTTACGAGTTTTCTGTTAAGTTTTGTGTTGTGAAGTTTTCAAGTTTTGGGTAAGGATTCAATGGACTATGGAATAAGGAGTGGCAAGAGCCTAATATTGGGGATGCCCAAGGCACCCCAAGGTAATATTCAAGGATAGCCAAGAGCCAAGCTTGGGGATGCCCCGGAAGGCATCCCCTCTTTCGTTTTCGTTCATCGGTAACTTTACTTGGAGCTATATTTTTATTTACCACATGATATGTGTTTTGTTTGAAGCATCAATTTATTTTGTTAGGATTTGCTTTCTGTTATTTAGAACAATGGTTTGCATCTTTTATTTCAATAAAAGTGGCATTGATAGCCTTCACTATGCCTATGTTACAAGTATACATGTTGCTGTTTGAAAACAGAAAGTTTACCGCTGTTGCAATAATTCCCTAAAAAAGTTAGAATGTGATAAAATGTTGAAACCTTTTGCATATTAAGCTCTGATAAATTTACTACAGTGGGAATTTTCTTTCCTAATTTTTGGAGCTAGGGAAGTATGGATGCTGCTGCATTCTTTACATACTATCCTGTTTAGGCAGATTGTTGTTATGTTTGCATTGTTTGCATATGTTTGCTTCTTTAATGATTCTATTTGATGATAGAACTATTAAATATGCAGAGGCATTTAGTATGCAATGTTGAATAATAATTTTAGTGATTTGCTACAATAGAGTATAATAAGGTTTTGGCAATGATTTATACTAACTTACCTCACGAGTCCTTGTTGAGTTTTGTGTGGATGAAGCTTTGAAGATTTAGGGAGACCTTGATATGAGAGGAATTAAGGAGACACAAAAACTCAAGCTTGGGGATGCCCAAGGCACCCCAAGATAATATTTCAAGAAGTCTCAAGCATCTAAGCTTGGGGATACCCCGGTTGGCATCCCACCTTTCTTCTTCAACAATTATCGGTTAGTATCGGTTGATCCTAAGTTTTTGCTTCTTCACATGATGTTTGCTATTCTTAGATGTCATTTTATTTTGCTTCGCTTGCTGTTTGAATAAAATACCAATATCTGAAATTATTAAATGTTAGAGAGTCTTCACATAGTTGCATAATTATTCGACTACTCATTGATCTTCACTTATATCTTTCGGAGTAGTTTGTCATTTGCTCTAGTGCTTCACTTATATCTTTTAGAGCATGGTGGTAGTTTTATTTTGAAGAAATAGATGAGCTATCATGCTTCACTTATATTATTTTGAGAGTCTTAAATAGCATGGTAATTTGCTTAAAATCCTAATATGCTAGGTATTAAAGAATAATAAAATTCTCTTATGAGTGTGTTGAATACTAAGAGAAGTTTTGATACTTGATGATTGTTTTGAGATATGAGGATGGTAATATTAGAGTCATGCTAGTTGAGTAGTTGTGAATTGGAGAAATACTTGTGTTGAAGTTTGTGATTTCCGTAGCATGCACGTATGGTGAACCGTTATGTGACGAAGTCGGAGCATGATTTATTTATTGATTGTCTTCCTTATGAGTGGCGGTCGGGGACGAGCGATGGTCTTTTCCTACCAATCTATCCCCCTAGGAGCATGCGTGTAATACTTTACTTTGATAACTTCTAGATTTTTGCAATAAGTATATGAGTTTTTTATGACTAATGTTGAGTCCATGGATTATACACACTCTCACCCTTCCATCTTTGCTAGCCTCTCTAATACCGTGCACCTTTCGCCGGTATTATACACCTACCATATACCTTCCTCAAACCAGCCACCATACCTACCTATTATGGCATTTCCATAGCCATTCCGAGATATATTGCCATGCAACTTTCCACCATCTAGTTCATCATGACACATTCATCATTGTCATATTGCTTAGCATGATCGTGTAGTTGACATCGTATTTGTGGCAAAGCCACCATTCATAATTCTTTCATACATGCCACTCATGAGTCATTGCACATCCCGGTACACCGCCAGAGGCATTCATATAGAGTCATATCTTGTTCTAGTATCAAGTTGTAATCATTGAGTTGTAAACAAATATAAGTGTGATGATCATCATTCAATAGAGCATTGTCTCAAAAAAAAGAGAAAGACCATAAAAAAGGGGGCCAAATAAAAAAAATAAAGGCCAAAAGAAAAAAAGGAAAGGCCAAATAAAAAATAAAAGGGACAATGCTACTATTCTTTTTCCACACTTGTGCTTCAAAGTAGCACCATGATCTTTATGATAGAGAGTCTCTTGTTCTGTCACTTTCATATACTAGTGGGAATTTTTCATTATATAACTTGGCTTGTATATTCCAACAATGGGCCTCCTAAAGTGCCCTAGGTCTTCGTGAGCAAGCAAGTTGGATGCACACCCACTAGTTTCCTTTGTTGAGCTTTCATACACTTATAGCTCTAGTGCATCCGTTGCATGGCAATCCCTACTCACTCACATTGATATCTATTGATGGACATCTTCATAGCCCGTTGATACGCCTAGTCGATGTGAGACTATCTTCTCCCTTTTTGTCCTCTCCACAACCACCATTCTATTCCACCTATAGTGCTATATCCATGGTTCACGCTCATGTATTGCGTGAAGATTGAAAAAATTTGAGAACATCAAAAGTATGAAACAATTGCTTGGCTTGTCATCGGGGTTGTGCATGATTTAAATATATTGTGTGGTGAAGATGGAGCATAGCCAGACTATATGATTTTGTAGGGATAGCTTTCTTTAGCCATGTTATTTTGAGAAGACATAATTGCTTTGTTAGTATGCTTGAAGTATTATTATTTTTATGTCAATATTAAACTTTTGTCTTGAATCTTATGGATCTGAATATTCATGCCACAATTAAGAAGAATTACATTGAAATTATGCCAAGTAGCACTCCGCATCAAAAATTCTTTTTTATCATTACCTACTCGAGGACGAGCAGGAATTAAGCTTGGGGATGCTTGATACGTCTCCAACGTATCTATAATTTTTAATTGCTCCATGCTATACTATCTACTGTTTTAGGCAATATTGGGCTTTATTTTCCACTTTTATATTATTTTTGGGACTAACCTATTGACCGGAGGCCCAGCCCAGATTTACCGTTTTATGCCTATTTCAGTGTTTTGAAGAAAAGGAATATCAGACGGAGTCGAAACGGAACAAAATCAACTAGAGAAGTTATTTTTGGAAGGAAACACACCTGATGGACTTGGACCCCACGTCAAAAGATACGGGAGCTGCCCACGAGGGTGGGGGGCGCGCCCCCTGCCTCGTGGGGCCCCTGTGGCTCCCCTGACGTGCTTCTTCTGCCTATATAACTCCATATACCCTAAAACTTCCAGAACGCACAATAGATCAGGAGTTCCGCCGCCAGAAGCCTCCGTAGCCACCGAAAGCCAATCTAGAGCCGTTCCGGCACCCTGCCGGAGGGGGCAATCCCTCTCCGATGGCCATCTTCATCATCCCGATGCTCTCCATGACGAGGAGGGAGTAGTTCTCCCTCGGGGCTGACACTAAAAATGACACAATGCAGTAATGCCAACACTAAAAATAAAAATAGTTGTTATATTTCATCTAATTTCCTACCGCCGCATGACGAAAACTCGATTGGAAGTAGATGCCGAACAGCTTGCCAGTTGCAACGCTGCTGGCGCACCTTGACTTTGCACAGTAGACATGGTGGTGGTGGTGGTGGCGCCATTTCCTAAAGCAATATGAGCAAAGGATTAACGATCCACTTCACAGGAAAGAAAAACAGTATCACGTGCTATTTTTGGTTCTTCCACGAGAAGCAATTTGATGAACAATTATAATCCTAAGATCTAGTAACATATTAGATGACAAGGTACCACCTACCAAAACATTTCGGTGGCACCTATTGCCGAAAAATCTTTTCACAAATATCTACCAAATCAGGGTACCACCTACCAAGACATTTCATCTAATTTGGCCCCTATTGCCTAAGATAATTGTTTAAAAAAGCAAGTGGCAAATTTAACTAAATTGACACCTACATTTTGCCAAAAAATAACTTATTACAGAAAAACAAAAGCATCTAGCTATCCATCTACAGAAAAAATAACACTAAAATGGTGCATACTAAATCAACTGAATCAACTAGCCTACTAAATCAACTAAATCAAAATGTTTTAAATCAACTAGCCTACTAAATCAACTAAATCAAAATGTTGCATATGAACTAGCCTACTAAATCAAAATGTAGCAGGGAGGAGGGGTTGTGGATGGAGGAGGGAGGAGGGAGAAGGAGGGGTGACTCGATAAGGGAGAAGAGAGTAGGACGGAGGAGGAAGGAGGAGCGAGGAAGGGCCGGCCGGCGGCGAGTGGAGGGAGGACGGAGGAGGAAGGCGGACCGAGGAGGGGCCGGCGAGCGGCGAGTGGAGGGAGGACGGAGGAGGAGGCCGGTACCGAGTCTAGCGAGGAGGAGGAGGTGGCGGCGACGCAGAGGGAGGAGGGGCGACAGGGGAGGACCGGCGCGGGAGGGGGGGATGAGGGGGAGATCGAGTGAGTGTGAGTGTGAGTGGATCAGATAGAGGAGAGTGGGGGTGGGAGATGTAATGGCTTAGCAGTAGCGTGCTATAGAGAAAGGCGCTACTACTAAACGACCTAGCAGTAGCGCCTTTCACAGAGAACGCGCTACTGCCATGTGTCAGCTGATACGTCTCCAACGTATCTATAATTTTTGATTGCTCCATGCTATATTATCTACTGTTTTAGGCAATAATGGGCTTTATTTTCCACTTTTATATTATTTTTGGGACTAACCTATTAACCGGAGGCCCAACCCAGATTTGCTGTTTTATGCCTATTTCAGTGTTTTGAAGAAAAGGAATATCAGATGGAGTCGAAACGGAACGAAATCAACTGGAGAAGTTATTTTTGGAAGGAAACACACCTGATGGACTTGGACCCCACGCCAGAAGATACGGGAGCTGCCCACGAGGGTGGGGGGCGCGCCCACCCCCCTAGGGCGCGCCCCCTGCCTCGTGGGGCCCCCTTGGCTCCCCTGACGTGCTTCTTCTGCCTATATAACTCCACGTGACCTAAAACTTCCAGAACGCACAATAGATCGGGAGTTCCGCCGCCAGAAGCCTCCGTAGCCACCGAAAGCCAATCTAGAGCCGTTCCGGCACCCTGCCGGAGGGGGCAATCCCTCTCCGATGGCCATCTTCATCATCCCGATGCTCTCCATGACGAGGAGGGAGTAGTTCTCCCTCGGGGCTGAGGGTACGTACCAGTAGCTATGTGTTTCATCCATCTCTCTCTCTCTCGTGTTCTTGAGATGATACGATCTTGATGTATCGCGAGCTTTGCTATTATATTTGGATCCTATGATGTTTCTTCCCCCCTCTTCTCTCTTGTAATGAATTGAGTTTCCCCTTTGAAGTAATCTTATCGGATTGAGTCTTTAAAGACTTGAGAACACTTGATGTATGTCTTGCCGTGAATATCTGTGGTGACAATGGGATATCATGTGCCACTTGATGTATGTCTTGGTGATCAACTTGCGGGTTTCGTGACATTGGGAACCTATGCATAGGGGTTGGCACACGTTTTCGTCGTGATTCTCCGGTAGAACTTTGGGGCACTCTTTGAGGTCCTTTGTGTTGGTTGAATAGATGAATCTGAGATTGTGTGATGCATATCGTATAATCATACCCACAGATACTTGAGGTGACATTGGAGTATCTAGGTGACATTAGGGTTTTGGTTGATTTGTGTCTTAAGGTGTTATTCTAGTACGAACTCTAGGGCTGTTTGTGACACTTATAGGAATAGCCCAATGGATTGGTTGGAAAGAATAACTTTGAGGTGGTTTCGTACCCTACCATAATCTCTTCGTTCGTTCTCCGCTATTAGTGACTTTGGAGTGACTCTTTGTTGCATGTTGATGGATAGTTATGTGATCCAATTATGTTAGTATTGTTGAGGAAACTTACACTAGCGAAAGTATGAACCCTAGGCCTTATTTCAACGCATTGCAATACCGTTTACGCTCACTTTTATCATTAGTTACCTTGCTGTTTTTATATTTTCAGATTACAAAAACTATTATTTACTATCCATATTGCACTTGTATCACCATCTTTTCGCCGAACTAGTGCACCTATACAATTTACCATTGTATTGGGTGTGTTGGGGACACAAGAGACTCTTTGTTATTTGGTTGCAGGGTTGCTTGAGAGAGACCATCTTCATCCTACGCCTCCTACGGATTGATAAACCTTAGGTCATCCACTCGAGGGAAATTTGCTACTATCCTACAAACCTCTGCACTTGGAGGCCCAACAACGTCTACAAGAAGAAGGTTGTGTAGTAGACATCATCAACATGTAAAAATAGACATAAAAATACATTGATCATCAATGATCTTTTTGTGTACAATCTGATTTGTTAATATGAGTCCTCACCGGTTTATGCTACACATAGAGTTCCATGAAGACCAAGTGCTTGTGAAAGTTTGAGAAGTAACATATTTAAGGTGGTAGAAACTCTCTTCACGGAGCAAGGTGGGACTACATTTTTGTAGTAAACTTAGCAGTAGCGGTTATTGTGGAAATGCGCTACTGCTATGATCCGTAGCAGTAGTGCTCTTCGTATTAACGCGCTGCTGCTAGAACTAGCCTCGTGGCGGTGTCGTGGCAATTATAGCAGTAACGCGTCTCAGAGCAGGCGTGATACTGCTACATTTATTTCAGCAGCGAGTTTTGTATGCGCGCGCTACTGCTACGTAGCAGCAACGCTTTATTTTAAAGAGTGATGCCGGTAAGATTTTGTGTATAGTCTTTTCCCTAATAGTGTAACTTAATAACCGTATCCCTTCAGGTCATGGTAAAAATAGAATTTTTTTCCCATAACTTGGCGATGAACTTGTGATTTTCTTACATAAATAAAAGGACTGCTTTCGTAGTTGCCATGGCTTTTTTGCCATGTTTATTTTTTCCATGGGGATGTTAATAAGTTGACATGGTGGCCTCGTAGGGACATGAACTTTCCGGAGATGCCGACGCGGGCTGGTGTAGGAGCGGGCGCCTTCCCCCGCGGTTTATCACCGACGAGGATCGTTGTGACAACAGGAGGCGGGAGCGCTGTCTCAGCCTCGCCGAGATGGACAAGGAAGCCATGGAGTTGTGGTGCCAACGCTTCCCACAGGATGTCATCAACGAGCGCTGGTTCTCGCGCAAAGGAGGACAAAGAAGGAGGAGAGGAGGGTGAAGCGAGCCTATAGCAATGACAAGCGTACACGGAAGGCGGCTGCTCAATTCAACATCGACCTAGGTGCAGCCTCGTCCTGGTCGTCCTAGGACTCCAACGACAATCGATACCTTGACGCCTTCATTGAGACATCAGAGGAGGACATCACCGAGGCGGAGTCGAAGTCAGAGAACGAGGTCGACGAGGAGTAGTTTTTTATCTATCGTAGGAGGAGGATATAAACTATCTATGTATCGTTTTTATCTCTCGTTTATTTATCTATGCCTATAGTATCACACGATGCTGAATGTGTATCGGGTCGGAGTAGAAGAAGAAGAGATATAACGCGTCTGCTAGAGCGGCGCGCGCGCAATTTTTTATAGCGGACGTTGGAGCCAGCGCACAGCGGCGCGTAAAAACTGGCTACAGAGACGTTGTAAACGCTTTTTTAGCGTGCCAAGCGTTGCGCGCCTTGTTGGAGATGTTTTTACTGTATCTTTGCTTAGTCCTTGGTAATAATATATGGATCTAACTTTCCTCACAAAACAGTAGCATATACTATTTTCTTCGTCTTAAAATAAGTGTCTTAACTTTGTATTAGCTTTGATATAAAATTATACTAAGATTGAGACATTTATTTGGGGACAGAGGGTGTACTTGGAAAGAAGCGGTTGGTTTTCGTTGTTCCATGCCAAAGCATGTATTCCATTTCCACGCTACTCCAATATGAGATGAGTCCATCTTTCTCCGCTTCCGTTCTTCAGTGCAGAAACCGCCTGGGTCAACACCAGATAAGAGGCGTGACATAAGCCAGCGGATCACTCGCCCTCAAGCTCTTCTTAGTTCTTACTGAAGTCCAGTGAAGAGGAGCAGCAGCAGTGGGCATGTCACCGGCGACGGCGAGAGGCGGTGCCCAGGAGGACCAGGCCGGCGAAGCCGGCGTGGACAAGGACGGCGCCGCCGAGGGAGGGAAGGGCACGTGGAGGCACGCGGCGGTCCACGTGGCGACGACGATCGCCACGCCGGCAGCCTACGCTCCCTTGCCCTTTGCCCTCGCATCCTTGGGCTGGCCTCTGGGTAAATTTTCACAAACCGATGTGCTATTAACAATCGCCATACTGTTTATTTACCGTATGGTGTAAATTCTCTGGTTGGTTATTTTTTGATCGGGTGATTAGCGGCTCTGTTTTTCCCACAGGTGTTTGCAGCTTGGTGATAGGGACGCTGGTCACCTGGTGTTCTAGCCTGGCCGTTGCCTCGCTGTGGCAGTGGAACGGGGAGAAGCACACCAGCTACCGGCTGCTCGCACAAAGCATATTTGGTCAGTGCAATTTTCCTTCCAACAAATAGTAGTTCTTACCATCTGACGAATACTGTAACTGCAGAAACCTTTTTTATTGTTGCAAAAGAAAGTTGCTGAGAGAAATGCTCTTTTGATCATTTAACTGCAATTCTCGTCAATGGTGCACTTATGATTCAACATCGACTGTTAAGTGCTAACAGCACAATAGTTGGTGAAAATTTACCTTGAGAGTGACTCTGTACTTTGTTGATCAGGTCCATGGGGCTACTGGTATGTGTCGTTCTTCCAGCAAGTGGCGTCGGTTGGCAACAACATTGCGATCCAGATTGCGGCCGGCAGCAGCCTCAAGGCCGTCTACAAGCACTACTACGCCGCCGACCATGGTGCGATGACGCTGCAGCACTTCATCCTCCTCTTCGGCGCGTTCGAGCTGTTTCTCTCGCAGCTTCCCGACATCCATTCGCTCCGGTGGGTGAATGCTACCTGCACTGCGTCCACCATTGGGTTTGCCGGGACAGCCATCGGTGTCACGATATACGATGGTAAAATTCAGTAAATTTTCATCATAAAGTACTGAAATTGCTGAAGATATGAAACAATCTGACAGCATCCTCTGCTGGCTACCGCACTACCGCAGGATATCGGGTTGACCGAAATGATGTTGGCTACAGCCTGCAAGGAAGCACCGGAACTAAGGTCTTCAGAGGTTTCAATGCACTGGGCACAATAGCCTTCTCATTTGGTGATGCAATGCTGCCAGAAATCCAGGTGCCCACCTGAAAATTCAGTTGATGTATCGATGAATTAAGTGTACAATCAATCATTCCTTGTGTAAAACTGGCTGAAATGCAGAGCACCGTGCGAGAACCGGCGACGACAAACATGTACAAGGGTGTCTCGACGGCGTACACATTGATCGTCGTGTCCTACTGGACACTGGCATTCAGTGGCTATTGGGCATTTGGCTCTGAAGTCCAGCCATACATCTTGTCCTCCCTGACTGTCCCAAGATGGGCAATTGTAATGGCAAACATATTTGCAGTCATTCAGATCACAGGTTGCTTTCAGGTAACTGTAACTTATGGCAAACGTGCTACTTCCATCAGAAGTTTCTTGGCAACCATCCAGTAACTAACTGTGCCTCTTCTTCACAAAGATATACTGCAGGCCGACATACGCGCACTTTGAAGAGCGTATTCAGGCGAAGAACACGGCGTACAGAGCATGGCTGTGGCGACTGATGTACACCTCTGCATACATGGCGACGATCACCCTTGTTGCCGCCGCAATGCCATTCTTTGGGGACTTTGTATCAGTTTGTGGAGCGGTTGGGTTCACCCCACTGGACTTTGTGCTGCCTGCATTGGCATTTCTCAAGGCCGGGAAGCTGCCCAAAAACCTGGGCCTGCGGCGTACTGTCAAGGCCCTTTGCTGCTCCGGCGCCGTCTTGTTCTCTGTCATCGGAGTTCTTGCGTGCACTGGCGCCATCAGAGCAATTGCGCTCGATGTCAAGACCTACAAGTTCTTCCATGACATGTGATCATAGTTAAGTTATATCAGGTTGCTCTGTGCATCAGTTCATTTAGATGTAGGTTTGTTTGTGCCAGTGTTAGATGCCAGGTAGTAATATGCAATGTCATATACAATAGTACATGGGGACTCATTTTGTAAGTTGAGTCACATTTTTGAAACATATATAGGATCAGAATCAAAACACAGACATCTCAGACATCTCAGACTTCGATGACCACAGAAATCGACTTACAATTCATGAAAAAAGATATCAAGAAAGCAACGAATAAGCATACCACTGTAATAGAAGAACCTAGAGCAAAGCATACATGATGGATGCTGTCATATAAATCATGACATCATACATAACAATAGTGCATTTCCTTCTAAACACAAAGTGTAGGACTAGGACACATTAAATTTCGTCAAGAATTGATTCTCATATTGAACTGAGCATTCTAAGGTCCGACAACCTAGTGGTGTGAAATCTGTCTTCTGCAAACTCCTCTGACAATTTCAGGTCAATGCCTGCAACAGCATTGACACTGAACCTTTTCACCCTGTCACTGAGAAGAACTGTTATTATAGAGTCTGAGATATGGCTGGGTGCACCAGAAACAACCTTGAAGAGGGCCTCTCTTGGCAAAATCGGCTGTGCGGTCGGTACTTACTACCATGCCAAGGTAGTAGATGAGAACTTCATTCATGTAGCCATGTGCATGTTCTGGAGTTTCCTCTGCTGTTCAATTGATGCTGGTCAACAACAGCCTAAATTCATCAATCTTAGAATTGGCCAAGGTTTGTGAGGTGAATGAGGAGAAAGGTTTCATGTGAATTTGTGTCTTACTCATATAAAATTGGGCTGCTGCAAATGGTTTGAAATAAATTAAATTAAATCATACCAGCTGGAAAACATTTTGAAAACTGCCACTTTCCTGGTCCCAAATGTCACTACTGCTAAATTTGGTCTAAATATCATGGTCAAGTGTCGAGACAAGACACCTCCCTTTAATATTAGGTAGAGACAGATACTAAGTTAGAGATGTGAAAGTGTCGAGAGAGACACCTCACTTTAATATTAGGTTAGGTAGAGATGTGAAACACATCTTTTACTTTTGTTAGGTATAAATTCAAGTTCTTTACACCCATGTAAATTTTCATAGCAAAAGAGCACTGAAACTTTTTTTTGTGCACAGGGTGCAAAATAACCATCTCCCATGAAAGTTTACAAACGCAAAACAGACAGTGTTCTTTCTGTAATATTTTGACATTCAGAAATTGTTTTCACCCAAGAGTGCACCATTGAATTACTCTGCTACTTCACCACATAACTGAATCTTCTTCGCATTCTAGAAACGCAACTTGTTTCGTCTTACTAATGCTTTTGAGAAACACAACCAGCTTGAAACTGTTGTCAAAATCAAGAAAGATGCCAAAACCAAGAGCGTCTTTAGCTGGCTACGACATCGATTTCAGATTTATTAAAGTAATATACAAGCACAGGTTCCTGAACTAAGACCATCTATGTACAGTAACCATGAGCACTTGCAACAGCAATGGACTCAAATGGATGATTTATTCAGAGAACAGTAACATCTATTCAGAACTTCCACATGACATCATTAAGCTGGATGAGGATCTTGTGGAGACCTGATGTGTCACTGGGGATTTGGTGGGCGGCTATTCGCGGCGGAAACCCTAGAACCCCACTCAAGAAGCTCTTTACTAGTGTCATCCTTGTGCACAATTACCTCTATAAAGCACAGGCTGTCCTTGTTGGGTCCTAGGGATGCCTCGATTGCTTTCTTCAGTTCCTCCTCTGTTCGGACCTACAGACACAAGGGTGAAATGTCATTGCAATGCAGTACTTTTTAAACATTTTGAAATATATTCAGGTGGGGAGTCTTTCCCCTGGCTGGCAGTTTCAAAAAACCTTTCTAAATTTTCTTTAGCCGTATAAGTAAATATAGATTACAAGTGTAACACCAACCTTGGCCGTATAGCACTTGCCCTCGCCATTATGGAATGCTTCCACCACGCCGGTGTAGTTCCAGTTCTTGATGATGTTGTAAGGGCCGTCATGGATCTCCACCTCAATGGTATAACCCCCGTTGTTTATGAGAAAGATGATGTTGTTCTGTTCCCACCGGAGCATCGTCGACACTTCTTGTGCCGTCACCTATATACCAGCTCAATTAAATCTTTCTTAGCCGCATATTTTTATAGAGCTTTACATTTAATAGTATAGGATAGAACGATTGGTGATTCTGATTTTTTTTATACCTGAAAGCTGCCATCTCCAATGAAGGAAATGACTCGCTTATCCTTAGCAGCCTGGGCATATCCCAGAGTTGCACCCACAGACCAACCAATTGATCCATATTGCATCTGAAATTCATACCTACCAAAAGAAAATGGTGTTTAATTAAACATAAACTGAACAGTATACATCCTACTTACTGACACAAACAAGGCTTGTCAATTGTTACCAATGTAAAATTAGTCTAGACTTCTATCATTCATTTTCGAGATTCTTGCAGGAAACCAGTTGATAATATGGCCTCACTAATCGGTGACACATCACGGGTTATTTTATCAAAGTTCTAACTACTATGGGGCATTTTATCAAATTCTCCCGGATAAATAATCAATTTGCAAAAAGAAAATCAGAACAAAATATCTGGATATAATCCAACTATACCTAAATTAAAAATACTAAAAGAACGGATGTGACCAACAACCAATACAGAAGTTTGAGCTCTGGAACATTTCAGGGGAGCTTACCCACAGCCTTCTGGTAGTTTCAGCTTCTGGCAGTTAAACCATGAGTCCCCGGTCTCTGCTATAACAGCTGAGTTGCCAGACAACATTTTCTGAACATGCTTGAAAAGTACATTCACTCTCAAGGGCTCTCCAGGCTCAGAGGAAAGGGGTTCGCCCTGAGGCACAAAAATCCGACTGTAGTTGTCGTAGGCAGCTGTGTTCTTCTTCAGCCGGGTTCCAAGTGCATGCAGGAAGTCCTTCATCAGAACACACCCAAATGCAGGCCCGTTCCCAATCACCACTCGGTCCGGCTGGACAATGATGGCCTTCTCCTTCTTGAGAAGAAGTGAGTACCCAACCGAGCTGTAGTCGTTAAATATCGGGCCGGCAAACAAATAGGCATCAGCTGACTCCACAATCTCAGCACAGAACGGAGTGCTGACAGCACCCCAGTATGTGCCGATAAATCTAGAATGGTGCTCTGGCACAAGCCCCTTTGCAGAAGGCATCGCTGCAACCGGATAACCGCATGCATCAGCCAGCTCTACGAAGGCCTCGCATGCTTTGGCCACCCTCATCTTTGGTCCGCCAACAAGGACCGGCTTGACTGATTTGTTCAGAAAAGCCGCAGCTGTCTCCACTGCTGCTT
Organism: Triticum urartu; assembly: GCF_056163025.1. Classification (NCBI taxonomy): domain Eukaryota; kingdom Viridiplantae; phylum Streptophyta; class Magnoliopsida; order Poales; family Poaceae; genus Triticum; species Triticum urartu. The sequence continues at coordinate 64,060,781 of NC_141875.1, read as the reverse complement.
CCAAGGTCATCTGGTTTGACAGTCTGACAAATGAACAGTTCATCAACATCAGTAATACCGAGCCAACTGCCATCTCATCGTCATTATGCGCATACAGGGAGCATGCCAACTTACTTTGGGGAGAGAAAGAAAGGGACAGGATGGCGGCTAAAGGTAGGATGCGGGATCGATGGGAGGTTGCAGCTGATGCTGATGTAAACAGGCTTGCTCTCCTTCAGTGCAGTGGAAATGGCAGTGTCAATCTGTTCATGTGCATCCTCCAAGTTGTTCACCACAGCCTGCAATTTATGAAATGAGGTCATATCATAGCAAAAAATAAAATAAAAATCGCCATGCTCATATAGATATCTTGCCTTTTCACTTTTAAATTAAATTCACATTACCAAGCATACATATCATCTGCGGAAGGTGAAGGTTTAGTCTCCTCTTAACCTTCTGTGTAGTCAGACATGTTCATTTAATTTCCCGTATATGAACGCTTTATTTCCTCATTCTGTTAATATACAAATTTATGCGTGTACAGTGAAATCATTCTTGGAGTTTAATTGTCTTACAGAATTATCAATTATCATATTATTCATATACGCCATCCAAACTAACTTAGAAGTACAAAAGTACTCCCTCCGTTCCGAATTACTTGTCACAGGTATGGATGTATCTAGATGTATTTTAGTTCTAGATACATCCATTTCTGCGACGAGTAATTTGGAACGGAGGGAGTAATGGATAATCAAGCGAGAGATACAACTGATGCACCAAGCACTGTAATGGACTAAAAGTTATGCATGAAGTTGTTAAGCATAGTCCAAGTCAGAAGACAGAAGGACTTATCCTTCGAAAATGGGGTACTGTCCCTGTTTCTATAGTGGAGAATCCTATTTCTAAACCAATAAGCCAATAAGTGTAACAGGCTAACAGCTACTCCCTCTGTTCCAAATTATAAGGTGTTCTAACTTTTTCCTGAATCGGATGTATATAGACACGTTTTAGTGTGTTCGTTCACTCATTTCAATCCGTATGTTGTTAATATTGAAATATCCAAAACATCTTATAACTCGGAACGGAGGCAGTACTGTATATTGGTCTGGAAAGCCTGTTTTTAGTTTGGAGCAAACAACATGTCCAACAATGAATCCGGTGATCTCCAGTCAAGGATTACATGCACCCCCTAGTAAATAACTCAATATTCAGAGAACAATTTTATCTCAGAAAAAGAGATTTTTCGTAGTTGCAGTATAAACAAAATTATCAATCCCTAAGTTCAAGAAAGCATGAACCGATTCTATCAGTCTCTACAAATTTTAGAATCGTCGTGACAGACAGACAGTGCTAGAACTGCAGCAGAGCCATTCCCTGACAATCAACTAAAACCCAAAACCCAGACTACTGGACATGGAGAACATCTCACAAACTGAACATGTCACAAAGGGAATTGCGAATTAGACTACATATCCAGTCTATCGACCAAACTGAATACAGTATAAAATAAACTTTCCCCTAAAATCTAAGCAGTGCCAAAATCCCTAACAAAATCAGAGCATTTCCTCTTGAGAAATGACAGTAATTAAAACTGAACAACTACGCAAGGAGACGTGCCTGATAGCAGGTGACGTTCTGGAAGCAGCGGAGCTCCTGCGTGAAATCGGGGATGCCGATGGTGTGGTGGAGGATCCGGTTGCTGCCGTAGTCGTTGCTGTTGGGGCCCCCGACGATGCAGATGACGGGGAGGTTCTCGCTGAAGGCTCCGGCGACGGCGTTGATGGCGCTGAGCCCGCCGACGGTGAAGGTGACCGCGCAGGCGCCGACCCCGCCGTCGCGCGCGCGGGCGTAGCCGTCGGCGGCGTAGGCGGCGTTGAGCTCGTTGCAGCACCCCACGAGCCGTACCCCGCCGCCGGACGGCTGCTCCGCCTCCAGCTCGTCGAGGAGCGTCAGGTTGAAGTCCCCCGGCACGGTGAAGACCTCGCGCGCGCCGACCTCGGCCAGGCGGTGCGCGAGGTGGCGCCCCAGCGTGGCCTCCCGCGGCACGGCGGCCGCTGAGGGCGGCGCCGCGGCGTCCGCCGGGGAAGGAATCGAGCCGATGTCCATGGCGAGGGCAGGGAGGGCGGCGGTTGGCGCGGAGGTCCTTCCTGGCCGCGGTGGAGGAGGGGAGAAGGTTCGTGCTTGGAAAAGTCGGCTGCTTGGCGCTCGTGATGTGGGCGTCGGACAGTTGGAGGCTAGTGGCGAGGCGACACGTCGCCGGGCAGCGCAGGCGGGCGGCTTCTAGACGAAGGGAACAAGTGGCGCGTGGCTCCATTTTATTCCTTTCATTCGAGAAAAGGGCAAAGGCCCAACTTTTAGACCATCTTCAACAGCTGCCAAATACGTGGCGCTTAAAAAATGAGTTTACACCGTGTAAGTAGTTTTTTTAAGACGTTAGAAAACGTTTGCTTCAACAAGCAGTGTAAAATATGCAGCGCGCGAGTCTAGCGATCCCAATCAAGCGGTCCCATCTGCAGCAGCCCAGAGTTTGCAGCGCGCGCGACCGGGCACACTAAATATATTTCGCGCGATGTCTTTTTAATGCGCGCGCTGCATTAGTTATAGCACGCTCACACTTTTTATGCGGCTGCTGAAGACTTTAAATCAGATCCGCGCGTGCTAAAAGCAATTTTTATACCGTGCGTCGCTTATATAACGTTTCTGTTGGAGATGCTCTTAGAAATTAAAGAACCAAACCTTCACATCATGGTCACGGCGGCTAAACAATGGACTAATTTATGAAATCACCAGTCAAGCGTTACTCCTTGCAAAAATCACATCTCCGCCTTCTCTGATTTGACAACAAACTACCCATGCATTGCATATGGTTCACTTTTCGCAGCATGAAAGTTTCTCATTTTTTTAGATTTGTTTGTCAAAATGTTTTTATCTTTTGAATCGTCTGTCAAATACCAAACTGCTTGGATTTTTCGTATTGAGATCTTCGAAATTAGATCCCTGACGACCATGAGGTGGGAAAAGGTAGGGCGGACCCGCACGACGTTTTCAGGAAGAAAAATGGCATCCTAGGGTGTTGTCGCCGTCGCGGCCGGCATGAACCGACCTGGGAATTATCCCAATTCGGATTCCCACCTCCCGCTCTGTCCCAACCCGGTAACCGGCTAGCAGCATGGCAATGTTCGATAAGACAGAGTGCACGCAACATGGGTTGGAGAAAGAAGCAGCTCAGCGTCCTTGGCCGCCGGGGTAGCAAGCCGTGGCACCAACCTGCCGGTGAATCGCCGGCCATCCGATCTGATCCCTGGCAGCCCACCCGCCCCACCGCGCCACCGGACAGGGAGGCCATCCCAGGGCCCTCCGCCCCATATCGGGAAGGGTTGCGCCAACCCTGCCGCCAAGGCCATCGCTGGGACGCCGTCTGGCCGCCACACCGTTGTTGTCCGTCAAGGCGCCTGGGTCCAGATCAGCGCTGCCATGATCCTGATCGGGATCACACCCTCGAGATGGGGCGTCCCGCGCCACCCAAAGACCCGAGAAGGGGGGCAGTACCTCTGCCGACGCCGACCACGAGCGGTGGAGGAGGGAGGGAGGGGAAGGCGGGGAGAATTGGCGGATGTGGCTGGGGCCCCTCGGTCGCCGGCATGGGAGACGACGGAGGGGAGGGAAGGGGCGACGACAAGTGTGTACTCTTATTTTTTTTGCGGGGGTAAAGGGAGTTTATTGCAAAGCTATAGAGTTACAGTCGAGAGGCCACAAGTCCTCGATACAAGGTGGAACCGAGCCAAGCCAAACAGCCGTGGCACGCTTAGTGCGGCTATACTTAGCCAACCGATCGGCAACTCTATTTTGAAGTCTACTAATCTTTTGAGAAAAAAACTCCCTAGTACCTAAAAGTGCTTTGATCTCCAGGACGATCTGTCCATAAGCCGAATGAGTAAGTGCATCATTTGTCAAGCTAGATAATGCTTCAGAGGAGTCCGTTTGAACCACCACTGGTAGGTCAGAATGTTGTAGTGCTAGGGCCATACCTGTTGGGGAACGTTGCAGAAAACAAAAAAATTTCCTACGTTTTCACCAAGATCCATCTATGAGTTCATCTAGCAACGAGTGATCGGATGCATCTACATACCTTTGTAGATCGCGAGCGGAAGCGTTCAAAGAACGGGGATGAGGGAGTCGTACTCGTCGTGATCCAAATCACCGGAGATCCTAGCGCCGAACGGACGGCACCTCCGCGTTCAACACACGTACGGTCAGCGTGACGTCTCCTCCTTCTTGATCCAGCAAGGGGGAAGGAGAGGTTGATGAAGATCCAGCAGCACGACGGCGTGGTGGTGGATGCAGCAGTCACCGCAGCAGGGCTTCGCCGAGTTTCTGCGAGAGGGAGAGGTGTAGCAGGGGAGAGGGAGGCGCCAAGGCTTCAGGGTTCGGCTGCCCTCCCTCCCCCCCTTTATATAGGCCCCCTAGGGGGTGCGCCGGCCCTAGGAGATGGGATCTCCTAGGGGGGGCGGCGGCCAAGGGGGTGGAGTGCCCCCCAAGGCAAGTTGAGGCGCCCCCTCCCCTAGGGTTCCCAACCCTAGGCGCATGGGGGGCCCAAGGGGGGGGGGCGCACCAGCCCACTATGGGCTGGTTCCCTCCCCACTTCAGCCCATGGGGCCCTCCGGGATGGGTGGCCCCACCCGGTGGACCCCCAGGACCCTTCCGGTGGTCCCGGTTCAATACCGTTGACCCCCGAAACTCTCCCGATGGCCGAAACTGCACTTCCTATATATAATTCTTCACCTCCGAACCATTCCGGAACTCCTCGTGACGTCCGGGATCTCATCCGGGACTCCGAACAACTTTTGGGTTACTGCATACTCATATCTCTACAACCCTAGCGTCATCGAACCTTAAGTGTGTAGACCCTACGGGTTCGGGAGACATGTAGACATGACCGAGACGACTCTCCGGTCAATAACCAACAACGGGATCTGGATACCCATGTTGGCTCCCACATGCTCCTCGATGATCTCATCGGATGAACCACGATGTCGAGGATTCAAGCAACCTCGTATACAATTCCCTTTGTTAATCGGTACGTTACTTGCCCGAGATTCGATCGTCGGTATCCCAATACCTCGTTCAATCTCGTTACTGGCAAGTCACTTTACTCGTACGGTAATGCATGATCCCGTGACCAGACACTTGGTCACTTTAAGCTCATTATGATGATGCATTACCGAGTGGGCTCAGAGATACCTCTCCGTCATATGGAGTGACAAATCCCAGTCTTGATCCGTGTCAACCCAACAGACATTTTCGGAGATACCCGTAGTATACTTTTATAGTCACCCAGTTACGTTGTGACGTTTGGTACACCCAAAGCACTCCTACGGTATCCGGGAGTTACACGATCTCATGGTCTAAGGAAAAGATACTTGACATTGGAAAAACTCTAGCAAACGAACTATACGATCTTGTGCTATGTTTAGGATTGGGTCTTGTCCATCACATCATTCTCCTAATGATGTGATCTCGTTATCAATGACATCCAATGTCCATAGTCAGGAAACCATGACTATCTGTTGATCAACGAGCTAGTCAACTAGAGGCTTACTAGGGACATGTTGGTGTCTATGCATTCACACATGTATTACGATTTCCGGATAACACAATTATAGCATGAATAAAAGACAATTATCATGAACAAGGAAATATAATAATAATCCTTTTATTATTGCCTCTAGGGCATATTTCCAACAGTCTCCCACTTGCACTAGAGTCAATAATCTAGTTACATTGTGATGAATCGAACACCCATAGAGTTCTGGTGTTGATCATGTTTTGCCCTAGGGAGAGGTTTAGTCAACGGATCTGCGACATTCAGATCCGTATGTACTTTACAAATATCTATGTCTCCATCTTGAACATTTTCACGAATGGAGTTGAAGCGACGCTTGATGTGCCTGGTCTTCTTGTGAAACCTGGGCTCCTTGGCAAGTGCAATTGCTCCAGTGTTGTCACAGAAGAGTTTGATCGGCCCCGACGCATTGGGTATGACTCCTAGGTCGGTGATGAACTCCTTCACCCAGATTGCTTCATGCGCTGCCTCCGAGGCTGCCATGTACTCCGCTTCACATGTAGATCCCGCCACGACGCTCTGCTTGCAGCTGCACCAGCTTACTGCTCCACCATTCAACATATACACGTCCATCTGCATGGAGCTTCTTCATGCGTTTGACACCTATGTGACCAAGGCGGCAGTGCCACAAGTATGTGGGACTATCATTATCAACCCTACATCTTTTGGTATTCACACTATGAATATGTGTAGCATTACGCTCGAGATTCATTAAGAATAAACCATTCACCATCGGAGCATGACCATAAAACATATCTCTCATATAAATAGAACAACCATTATTCTCGGATTTAAATGAGTAGCCATCTCGTATTAAACGAGATCCTGATACAATGTTCATGCTCAAAGCTGGCACTAAATAAAAATTATTGAGGTTTAAAACTAATCCCGTAGGTAAATGTAGAGGTAGCGTGCCGACGGCGATCACATCGACCTTGGAACCATTCCCAACGCGCATCGTCACCTCGTCCTTCGCCAGTCTCCGCTTATTCCGCAACTCCTGCTTTGAGTTACAAATGTGAGCAACCGCACCTGTATCAAATAGCCAGGAGCTACTACGAGTACTGGTAAGGTACACATCAATTACATGTATATCACATATACCTTTCGTGATGCCGGCCTTCTTGTCTGCTAAGTATTTGGGGCAGTTCCGCTTCCAGTGACCACTTCCCTTGCAATAAAAACACTCAGTCTCGGGCTTGGGTCCATTCTTTGGCTTCTTCCCGGCAGCTTGCTTACCGGGCGCGGCAACTCCCTTGCCATCCTTCTTGAAGTTCTTCTTACCCTTGCCTTTCTTGAACTTAGTGGTTTTATTCACCATCAACACTTGATGTTCCTTTTTGACTTCTACCTCTGCTGATTTCAGCATTGCAAATACTTCAGGAATGGTCTTTTCCATCCCCTGCATATTGAAGTTCATCAGAAAGCTCTTGTAGCTCGGTGGAAGCGACTGAAGGATTCTGTCAATGACCGCGTCATCCGGGAGATTAACTCCCAGCTGAGTCAAGCGGTTATGTAACCCAGACATAGTGAGTATGTGCTCATTGACAGAACTGTTTTCCTCCATCTTACAGCTGAAGAACTTGTCGGAGACTTCATATCTCTCGACCCGGGCATGAGCTTGAAAAACCATTTTCAGCTCTTCGAACATCTCATATGCTCTGTGTCTCTCAAAACGCTTTTGGAGCCCCAATTCTAATCTGTAAAGCATGCCACACTGAATGAGGGAGTAATCATCAGCATGTGTCTGCCAAGCGTTCATAACGTCTTGTTCTGCAGGGAGAGCAGATGCTTCACCTAGCGGTGCTTGTAGGACATAATCTTTCTTGGCAGCTATGAGGATGATCCTCAGGTTCCGGACCCAGTCCGTATAGTTGCTGCCATCGTCTTTCAGCTTGGTTTTCTCTAGGAACGCGTTGAAGTTGAGGACAACGTTGGCCATTTGATCTACAAGACATGTTGTAAAGATTTTAGACTAAGTTCATGATAATTAAGTTCATCTAATCAAATTATTCAATGAACTCCCACTCAGATAGACATCCCTCCAGTCATCTAAGTATAACATGATCCGAGTTAACTAGGCCGTGTCCGATCATCACGTGAGACGGACTAGTCAACATCGGTGAACATCTTCATGTTGATCGTATCTTCTATACGACTCATGCTCAACCTTTCGGTCTTCTGTGTTCCGAGGCCATGTCTGTACATGCTAGGCTCGTCAAGTCAACCTAAGTGTTTGCATGTGTAAATCTGTCTTACACCCGTTGTATGTGAACGTTGGAATCTATCACACCCGATCATCACGTGGTGCTTCGAAACAACGAACTGTCGCAACGGCGCACAGTTAGGGGAAACACTTTCTTGAAATTATTATGAGGGATCATATTATTTACTACCGTCGTTCTAAGTAAACAAGATGCAAAAACATGATAAACATCTCATGCAATCGAATAATAGTGACATGATATGGCCAATATCATATAGCTCCTGTGATCTCCATCTTGGGGCTCCATGATCATCTTGTCACCGGCATGACACCATGATCTCCATCATCATGATCTCCATCATCGTGTCTCCATGAAGTTGCTCGCCAACTATTACTTCTACTACTATGGCTAACACGTTTAGCAATAAAGTAAAGTAATTTACATGGCGTTTCTCAATGGCACGCAGGTCATAAAAAAATAAAGACAACTCCTATGGCTCCTGCCGGTTGTCATACTCATCGACTCGCAAGTCGTGATTCCTATTACAAGAACATGATCTCATACATCACATATATCATTCATCATTCATCACAACTTTGGCCATATCACATCACAAAGCACTTGCTGCAAAAACAAGTTAGACGTCCTCTAATTATTGTTGCAAGTTTTACATGGCTGCAAGAGGGTTCTAGCAAGAACGTTTTCTTACCTACGTTAAAGCCACAACGTGATTTGTCAACTTCTATTTACCCTTCATAAGGACCCTTTTCGTCGAATCCGCTCCAACTAAAGTGGGAGAGACAGACACCCGCCAGCCACCTTATGCAACTAGTGCATGTCAGTCGGTGGAACCGGTCTCACGTAAGCGTATGTGTAAGGTTGGTCCGGGACGCTTCATCCCACAATACTGCTGAGGCAAAATAAGACTAGTAGCGGCAAGAAAGTTGACAACATCTACGCCCACAACAAATTGTGTTCTACTCGTGCAAAGAGAACTACACATAGACCTAGCTCATGATGCCACTGTTGGGGAACGTTGCAGAAAACAAAAATGTTTCCTACGTTTTCACCAATATCCATCTATGAGTTCATCTAGCAACGAGTGATCGGATGCATCTACATACCTTTGTAGATCGCGAGCGGAAGCGTTCAAAGAACGGGGATGAGGGAGTCGTACTCATCGTGATCCAAATCACCGGAGATCCTAGCGCCGAACGGACGGCACCTCCGCGTTCAACACACGTACGGTCAGCGTGACGTCTCCTCCTTCTTGATCCAGCAAGGGGGAAGGAGAGGTTGATGAAGATCCAGCAGCACGACGGCGTGGTGGTGGATGCAGCAGTCACCGCAGCAGGGCTTCGCCGAGCTTCTGCGAGAGGGAGAGGTGTAGCAGGGGAGAGGGAGGCGCCAAGACTTCAGGGTTCGGCTGCCCTCCCTCCCCCCTTTATATAGGCCCCCCTAGGGGGTGCGCCGGCCCTAGGAGATGGGATCTCCTAGGGGGGGCGGCGGCCAAGGGGGTGGAGTGCCCCCCAAGGCAAGTTGAGGCGCCCCCTCCCCTAGGGTTCCCAACCCTAGGCGCATGGGAGGGCAAGGGGGGGGGGCGCACCAGCCCACTATGGGCTGGTTCCCTCCCCACTTCAGCCCATGGGGCCCTCCGGGATGGGTGGCCCCACCCGGTGGACCCCCGGGACCCTTCCGGTGGTCCCGGTTCAATACCGTTGACCCCTGAAACTCTCCCGATGGCCGAAACTGCACTTCCTATATATAATTCTTCACCTCCGGACCATTCCGGAACTCCTCGTGACGTCCGGGATCTCATCCGGGGCTCCGAACAACTTTCGGGTTACTGCATACTCATATCTCTACAACCCTAGCGTCACCGAACCTTAAGTGTGTAGACCCTACGGGTTCGGGAGACATGTAGACATGACCAAGACGACTCTCCGGTCAATAACCAACAGCGGGATATGGATACCCATGTTGGCTCCCACATGCTCCTCGATGATCTCATCGGATGAACCACGATGTCGAGGATTCAAGCAATCCCGTATACAATTCCCTTTGTCAATCGGTATGTTACTTGCCCGAGATTTGATCGTCGGTATCCCAATACCTCGTTCAATCTCGTTACCGGCAAGTCACTTTACTCGTACCGTAATGCATGATCCCGTGACCAAACACTTGGTCACTTTGAGCTCATTATGATGATGCATTACCGAGTGGGCCCAGAGATACCTCTCCGTCATATGGAGTGACAAATCCCAGTCTTGATCCGTGTCAACCTAACAGACACTTTCGGAGATACCCGTAGTATACCTTTATAGTCACCCAGTTATGTTGTGACGTTTGGTACACCCAAAGCACTCCTACGGTATCCGGGAGTTACACGATCTCATGGTCTAAGGAAAAGATACTTGACATTGGAAAAACTCTAGCAAACGAACTATACGATCTTGTGCTATGTTTAGGATTGGGTCTTGTCCATCACATCATTCTCCTAATGATGTGATCTCGTTATCAATGACATCCAATGTCCATAGTCAGGAAACCATGACTATCTGTTGATCAACGAGCTAGTCAACTAGAGGCTTACTAGGGACATGTTGGTGTCTATGCATTCACACATGTATTACGATTTCCGGATAACACAATTATAGCATGAATAAAAGACAATTATCATGAACAAGGAAATATAATAATAATCCTTTTATTATTGCCTCTAGGGCATATTTCCAACAATACCCTGCATGATCGCATGCAATTCTGCCTCAAGTGGGTCATTGCAGTAGAAGATGAAGCGGTAGGCTGCCATTAGGACCTCTCCTTTGTCGTTCCGAAGCACCATACCGACGGCTGCAGAGCCATCCGCCTGTAGGAACGAACCATCAACTGACAGCGCCACCCTGCCAAGTAGCGGTGTCGGCCAGGGAGCCGCCATGGCCTTGACTCCTTGGGCTGGCAATGACACCGCCAAGGTTGACATTTTCCCTTTAATAATTTCCTCCATAGTGTAACACGCAGCGAGCTTAATGGACTTGTAGTAACTGTCCAAAAATTCGACGGTGGCTAGGACAGGAGGTACCTCCTTTCCGTGGGTCAAGTCATTGCAGAGTTGCCAAATCTGCCAAATGAACATAATCAACATATCTTGGACGTCGATCGAACACTTTGCCAGCAAAGAAGTTAGCCATTCCTTCCCATCATGGATAAGGAGATCATCGCCAGGAAGTGGCCAACGGCGACGCATATTTATCCAGAGCGTTCTTGCATGTGAACAAGTTATCAAAGCATGAAATGAGTCCTCCTCCTCCACCCCACATAGCTGACAGGTTGAGCGTGTCGCCAAGTGTCTGAAGGCCTTATAACTCTGTGTTGCCATAGTTCCTGTCACACATCTCCATGCATTGATCTTCATTTTTTGAGGTACCCCGGACTTCCAAATGTAGTTCCACCCTGCTTGGTTCCCCTCCGGGGCAGTACTCGACGCACCATTAGTAGTGAGAACATTATGATCATGTGTAGACAACTTGTAGGCACTTCTCACCGTGAACCCACCACTTTTTTCCGGATACCAGGCCAAGAAATCATCTCTTTGGCGAGGCGAAGTTCTGATTTTCAGGATGTGATCAACATCCATCGGCCAAAAAAACTCCCTCAACCGGTCGTGATTCCATGCTCCATTACCATCCAAAAAGTCAGAGACCCTGTTGAAGCGTCAGTTTCCCTTCGGAGTGATCGGACAGAAGGAATAAGGCCGAGGCAGCCAAGGGTCTTGCCAAGTACGAATCTTCAAGCCATTACCGACTCGCCAAATGACGCCCTTCTTGACCAACTCAAGGCCATGCAGGATTCCTTTCCACACCTCGGATCCGGAGCCCGGGAACACCGTATCCAAAAGCTGACCAGAAGGATAGTATTTTGCCTTCAGCAGACGCGCACATAGGCTATCCGGCCTATCCAAGAGCCTCCAGGCCTATTTAGCTAGCAGCACCTGATTAAACGCCCTCATGTCCCTAAAACCCATGCCTCCCATGGCTTTAGGCAATCGCAGTTTATCCCAACTCATCCAGGCCATCTTCTTCTTTCCGTTCTCCACCCCCACCAATACTGGCGTATAATCCTTGTTAGACCATCACAGACCGAAGCCGGGATTTTGAAAACACTCATAACATATGCTGGTATGGCATGTGCCACTAATTTAATAAGTATCTCCTTATTCCTCGACGACATGTACTGCTCACTCCAATCCATAAGAACTTTCCTCAAACACTCTTGGAGAGTCTCAAAGTTTCCCTTATGCATCCTCCCCTCCGGAACCGGCAAGCCCAAGTGCTTTGGCTCGAACGCTTCCTGGGTGATATCCAGCGTGTTTTTTACCTCTTGAACCACGTCAGGTTGACATTGGTTTGAGAAAGGAATGGAACACTTCAACGGGTTTATAAGTTATCCAGTCGCCGTCGTAAATGTGTTCAACACCCCGTTCACTAGCAATGCCTGCTGATTTGTTGCATGAAAAAATAGGAGTGAATCATCCGCAAATAAGAGGTGTGTAACCTCCGGAGCACCTCTACTTATCTTGACTCCACTAAGACCATCTTCCCTTGCAGCCTTTTCAATCAACGCAGAAAGAGCATCAGCTACAAATAAGAAGAGGAATGGAGACAGTGGGTCACCTTGACGGAGTCCCCTCGAAGCAGAGAAGGACTCCAGCATCTTCCCATTAAATTTTACCGAGTACTTCACCGACGAGACACAAGCCATAACACGAGCAATCCAGATGGGCGAGAAGCCCCATTTAGCTAAGGCCTTTTCCAAAAATAACCAATCCACCCCATCGTAGGCTTTAGAGAGATCAAGCTTGTAAGCACATAGGCCAGTTGCATTGTTTCTTACCGACTGAATATGGTGGATGCATTCGAACGCAATTATAGAGTTATCAGAGATCAGCCTCCCCGGGATGAAGGCGCTCTGATTTTAAAAAATGAGGTCAGTCAGAATGGGCCGCAGTCGGTTGACCATGCATTTTGAGATGATCTTGTATATAACGTTGCACAAGCTTATTGGCCTATAATCTTTCAGGTCCTTCAGATGAGGAACCTTGGGAATGAGCACAATAGCCGTGTCATTAACTCCATCTGGCATAACCCCAAACGCAAAGAACTCGTGGACCACAACAAGAATCTCAGTTTTAAGCAAAGCCCAATTCCGTTGAAAGAACCTAGCAGGTAACCCATCACATCCCGCTGCTTTCAGTGGCCCGATTTGAAATAAAGCATTAGAGATCTCCTCATCTGAGTAAGGCCTGCATAACGAAACATTCATCTCCTCTGTAACTTTTGCGACAATGCAGTCCAACACTGCGTCTGAAGAGGGGGTTGGATCTTTTGTGAAGATTTCCTTGAAGTAGGAATGAGCCATTCTCTCCATATCAGATGGAACACTACACCACGTTCCATCTTGTTTCCGTAGGCGTTGTATAAGGTTCCTACAGGCCTGCCAAACCGCTCTCCGGTGCAAATATTTGGTGTTGCGCTCACCTTCCTTTAGCCAGGTGATGCGTGAACGCTGGAGCCATAGCATCTCCTCCCTGTATAAAAGCTCGTCGAGCTGGTTCATTTTCTCTCGGACTTGAGCATGATCCGCTCCAGCCAGCTGCAGGTCTGTCAGTTGCGAGCGAGCCTCTCAATAGCTTTCAACATGTTGCCAAACTGCCTTTTACTCCATTCTTTCAAATCCTTTAGGACCTCTCGCAGGGACCTGGCCACCGATCCCATGCCGCCAGGGGATTTGTGTTTATTCCATGCTTCATCAATCACGTTGGGAAGGGCAATGTCACGTTCCCACATGATTTCATAACGCAAGCAGGGAGGCTGACGCTGCTGGTCTTGCATCCCCTCCAAATGTATCAACATAGGGCAATGATTCGAACATGAGGTGGCCAAGTGTACCACCCTCACAAATGGAAACGTCTCCCGCCAAGCTTCGTCAGCACAAGCACGGTCCAAACGGACATGAACATTGCGGTCTGAATCCTGGCCATTGTTATATGTGAACGGAAAACCCGAGAAACCCAGGTCCTCGAGCTCGCACATCTCCAAACAATCTTTGAAGGCCACCATCTGAGCCTTCGAGCGTTCGGTCCTTGACAAATGCTCATGTTGCCACAAAGCTTCATTGAAGTCGCCACACACCATCCACGGCTCACGCGAATGAGCTCGTAGCCTGCAAAGGTGCTCCCACATGCGATGAAGATTTTCCACCCGAGGCTCTCCATAGACAAAGGTGCACCGCCAAGATGTGCCCGACCCTCCATCAACCACACTGACACCAATAAAACGATTGCAGTAATCAATCACCGTGACAGAGAGGGACTCATCCCAGAAAAGTGCTAAGCCCCCACTCCTCCCGTCACTACTCACTCCATGAAAACCTTTCAGACCGAGTCTCCATCACAACTTATCTATTTTCACAGTCGCTTGCCTAGTTTCACACAGGAAGACTGATACGTCTCCAACACATTAATTTTTGATTGTTCCATGCTATATTATATTCTGTTTTGGACATTATTGGGCTTTATTATACACTTTTATATTATTTTTTGGACTAACCTATTAACCGGAGGCCCAGCCCAGAATTGATGTTCTTGCGTATTTCAGAGTTTGGCAGAAAAAGAATATCAAACGGAGTCCAAACGGAATGAAACCTTCGGGAACATGATTTTTGGAACGAACGTGATCCAGAGGACTTGGACCCTACGTCAAGAAAGCAATCAGGAAGGCACGAGGTAGGGGGGCGCGCCTACCCACACAGGCGCGCCCTCCACCATTGTGGGGCCCATGTTGCTCCACCAACGTACTTCTTCCTCCTATATATACCTACGTACCCCCAAACTACCAGATACGGAGCCAAAACCCTAATTCCACCGCCACAACTTTCTGTACCCGTGAGAAGGCATCTTGGGGCCTTTTCCGGAGCTCCACCGGAGGGGGCATCGATCACGGAGGGCTTCTACATCAACACCATAGCCTCTCCGATGATGTGTGAGTAGTTTACCTCAGACCTTCGGGTCCATAGTTATTAGCTAGATGGCTTCTTCTCTCTTTTCGGGTCTCAATACAATGTTCTTCCCCTCTATTGTGGAGATCTATTCGATGTAATCTTCTTTTGTGGTGTGTTTGTTGAGACCGATGAATTGTGGGTTTATGATCAAATTTATCTATGAACAATATTTGAATCTTCTCTGAATTCTTTTATGTATGATTGTTTATCTTTGCAAGTCTCTTCGAATTATCAGTTTGGTTTGGCCTACTAGATTGATCTTTCTTGCAATGAGAGAAGTGGTTAGCTTTGGGTTCAATCTTGCGGTGTCATTTCCTAGTGACAGTAGGGGCAGCAAGGCACGTATTGTATTGTTGCCATCGAGGATAACAAGATGGGGTTTATATCATATTGCATGAGTTTATCCCTCTACATCATGTCATCTTACTTAAAGCGTTACTCTATTCTTTTGAACTTAATACTCTAGATGCATGTTGGATAGCGGGCGATATGTGGAGTAATAGTAGTAGATGCAGGCAGGAGTCGGTCTACTTTTCTCGGACATGATGCCTATATACATGATCATACCTAGATATTCTCATAATTATGCTCAATTCTGTCAATTGCTCAACAGTAATTTGTTTACCCACCGTAATACTTATGCTCTCGAGAGAAGCCACTAGTGAAATCTATGGCCCCCGGGTCTATTTTCCATCATATTGATTATTGATAAAAGGGAAGAAACTCCTAAAGGTGATAGATGTCTCATTAAAGAACTACCTACCAAAGATGGCAATACCTAGATCTATCCTTGTTTTTTATGCCTAGCTAGGGGCGTTAAACGATAGCGCTTGTTGGGAGGCAACCCAATTTTATTTTTATTCCTTGCTTTTTGATCCTGTTTAGTAATAAATAATTTATCTAGCCTCTGTTTTGGTTGTGTTTTTTGTGTTTAATTAGTGTTTGTGCCAAGTAGAACCGTTGGGAAGACTTGGGGAAAGTCTTGTTAATCTTGCTGTAAAAAACAGAAACTTTAGCGCTCACGAGAACTGCTGCCATTTTTATTTTTAAAGTGATATTTAGTTAATTATTTTTGCAGATGATTAATAGATAAATTCCTCACGTCCAGCAATTTATTTTAGAATTTTTTGGGTTCCAGATTTTGCGTTAGCTACAGATTACTACAGACTGTTCTGTTTTTGACAGATTCTGTTTTTCGTGTGTTGTTTGCTTATTTTGATGAATCTATGGCTAGTAAAATAGTTTATAAACCATAGAGAAGTTGGAATACAGTAGGTTTAACACCAATATAAATAAATAATGATTTCATTACAGTACCTTGAAGTGGTGCTTTGTTTTCTTTCGCTAACGGAGCTCATGAGATTTTCTATTTTGAGTTTTGTGTTGTGAAGTTTTCAAGTTTTGGGTTAAGTTTTGATGGATTATGGAACAAGGAGTGGCAAGAGCCTAAGATTGGGGATGCCCATGGCACCCCAAGGTAAAATTCAAGGACACCGAAAAGCCTAAGCTTGGGGATGCCCCGGAAGGCATCCCCTCTTTCGTCTTCGTCTATCGGTAACTTTACTTGGAGCTATATTTTTATTCACCACATGATATGTGTATTGATTGGAGTGTCTTGTATGATTTGAGTCTTTGCTTTTTAGTTTACCACAATCATCCTTGCTGTACACACCTTTTGAGGGAGACTCACTGCTACCTCTTGAGCACTTGCATTGGTTTTCCCTTGAAGAGGAAAGGGTGGTGCAGCAAAGTACCGTAAGTATTTCCCTCAGTTTTTGAGAACCAAGGTATCAATCTAGTAGGAGGTCACGCACGAGTCCCTCGCACCTATGCAAACAAATAAATCCTCGCAACCAATGCGATAAGGGGTTGTCAATCCCTACACGGCCACATACGAGAGTGAGATCTGATAGATATGATAAGATAATTTTTTTGGTATTTTTATGATAAAGATGCAAAGTAAAATAAAAGGCAAAGTAAATAAATAAGTATTGGAAGATTAATATGATAGAAGATAGACCCGGGGGCCATAGGTTTCACTAGTGGCTTCTCTTGAGAGCATAAGTATTCACGGTGGGTAAACAAATTACTGTTGAGCAATTGACAGAACTGAGCATAGTTATGAGAATATCTAGGTATGATCATGTATATAGGCATCACGTCCGAGACAAGTAGACCGACTCCTGCCTGCATCTACTACTATTACTCCACACATCGACCGCTATCCAGCATGCATCTAGAGTATTAAGTTCAAGAGAACAGAGTAACGCTTTAAGCAAGATGACATGATGTAGAGGGATAAACTCATGCAATATGATGAAAACCCCATCTTCTTATCCTCGATGGCAACAATACAATACGTGGCTTGCTGCCCCTACTATTGCTGGGAAAGGACACCGCAAGATCGAACCCAAAGCTATGTTGGAAATATGCCCTAGAGGCAATAATAAAATGGTTATTATTATATTTCCTTGTTCATGATAATTGTCTATTGTTCATGCTATAATTGTGTTATCCGGAAATCGTAATACATGTGTGAATACATAGACCACAACATGTCCCTAGTGAGCCTCTAGTTGACTAGCTCGTTGATCAATAGATGGTTACGGTTTCCTAACCCTGGACATAGGATGTCATTGATAACGGGATCACATCTTTAGGATAATGATGTGATGGACAAGATCCAATCCTAAGCATAGCACAAGATCGTGTAGTTCGTCTGCTAAAGCTTTTCTAATGTTGAGTATTCTTTCCTTAGACCATGAGATTGTGCAACTCCCGGATACCGTAAGGGTACTTTGGGTGTGCCAAACGTCACAACGTAACTGGGTGGCTATAAAGGTACACTACGGGTATCCCCGAAAGTATTTGTTTGGTTGGCACGAATCGATACTGGGATTTGTCACTCCGTATGACGGAGAGGTATCTCTGGGCCCACTCGGTAGTACATCATCATAATGAGCTCAATGTGATCAAGCAGTTGTTCACGGGATGATGTGTTACGGGAACGAGTAAAGAGACTTGCCGTAACGAGATTGAACAAGGTATCGGTATACCGACGATCGAATCCCGGGCAAGTATCGTACCGATAGACAAAGGGAATTGTATACGGGATTGATTGAATCCTCGACATCGTGGTTCATCCGATGAGATTATCGTGGAGCATGTGGGAGCCAACATGGGTATCCCGATCCCGCTGTTGGTTATTGACCGGAGAGTTGTCTCGATCATGTCTATGTGTCTCCCGAACCCGTAGGGTCTACACACTTAAGGTTCGGTGACGCTAGAGTTGTAGAGATATTAGTATGCGGTTAACCGAAAGTTGTTCGGAGTCCCGAATGAGAACCCGGGCATCACAAGGAGTTCCAGAATGGTCCGGAGGTAAAGATTTATATATAGGAAGTCTAGTTTCGGTCACCGGGAGAGTTTCGGGGGTCACCGGTATTGTACCGGGGCCACCGGAAGGGTCCGCGGGGTCCACCGGGTGGGGTCACCTATCCCGGAGGGCCCCATGGGCTGAAGTGGCGTGGGAACCAGCCCCTGGTGGGCTGGTGCACCCCACCCAAGGGCCCAAGGCGCCTAGGGTTGGAAACCCTAAGGGTCCGTTGCCCCCCCGAGGGGGCATGCGCCCCCTGGTTGGAAACCCTAAGGGGGTCATTGCCCCCCGAGGGGCCGCCGCCCCCCTCTAGATGGGATCTCCAAGGGGGCATGCGCCCCCCTAGCCCCTATATATAGTGGAGGGGAGGGAGGGCAGTCGCACCCTAAGCCCTGGCGCCTCCCTCTCCCTCCCGTGACACCTCTTCCTCCTCCAGTAGCGCTTGACGAAGCCCTGCTGGAATCCCGCTGCTTCCACCACCACGCCGTCCTGCTGCTGGATCTCCATCAACTTCTCCTCCCCCCTTGCTAGATCAAGAAGGAGGATACGTCTCCGCTCCGTACGTGTGTTGAACGCGGAGGTGCCATCCGTTCGGTGCTAGGATCATCGGTGATTTGGATCACGACGAGAATGACTCCATCAATCCCGTTCTCTTGAACGCTTCCGCTCGCGATATACAAGGGTATGTAGATCACTCCTCTCTCTCTCGTTGCTAGATGACTCCATAGATTGATCTTGGTGATGTGTAGAAAATTTTAAATTTCTGCTACGATCCCCAACAGTGGCATCATGAGCTAGGTGTATGCGTAGTTTCTATGCACGAGTAGAACACAAGTTGTTGTGGGCATCGATTTTGTCAATTTACTTGCCGTTACTAGTCTTATCTTGATTCGGCGGCATCGTGGGATGAAGCGGCCCGGACCGACCTTACACGTACACTTACGCGAGACAGGTTCCACCGACTGACATGCACTAGTTGCATAAGGTGGCTAGCGAGTGTCTGTCTCTCCCACTTTAGTCGTATCGGATTCGATGAAAAGGGTCCTTTTGAAGGGTAAATAGAAATTGGCATATCACGTTGTGGTTTTGGCGTAGGTAAGAAACGTTCTTGCTAGAAACCTATAGCAGTCACGTAAAAATTTGCAACAACAATTAGAGGACGTCTAACTTGTTCTTGCAGCATATGCCGTGTGATGTGATATGGCCAAAAGGATGTGATGTATGAGATTGATCATGTTCTTGTAATAAGAATCACGACTTGCATGTCGATGAGTATGACAACCGGCAGGAGCCATAGGAGTTGTCTTAATTTATTGTATGACCTGCGTGTCAATGAAAATGCCATGTAATTACTTTACTTTATTGCTAACCGTTAGCTATAGTAGTAGAAGTAATAGTTGGCGAGACAACTTCATGAAGACACGATGATGGAGCATGGTGTCATGCCGGTGACGATGATGATCATGGCGCCCCGAAGATGGAGATCAAAAGGAGCAAAATGATATTGGCCATATCATGTCACTATTTGATTGCATGTGATGTTTATCATGTTTTTACATCTTATTTGCTTAGAACGACGGTAGCATAAATAAGATGATCCCTCATTAGAATATCAAGAATTGTGTTCCCTCTAACTGTGCACCGTTGCTAAGGTCCGTTGTTCCGAAGCATCACATGATGATCGGGTGTGATAGGTTCTAATGTTCGCATACAACAGGTGTAAGCCAAATTGAGGGAGTCCTGGATTAGGGGGTCTCCGGACAGCCAGACTATCTCCGTTGGCCGGACTGTTAGACTATGAAGATACAAGATTGAAGACTTCGTCTCGTGTCCGGATGAGACTCTACTTGGCGTGGAAGGCAAGCTAGGCAGTACGGATATGGATATCTCCTCCTTTGTAACCGACCTTGTGTAACCCTAACCCTCTCCGGTGTCTATATAAACCGAAGGGTTTTAGTCCATAGGACAACAACCACAACATACAATCATACCATAGGCTAGCTTCTAGGGTTTAGCCTCTCCGATCTCGTGGTAGATCTACTCTTGTACTACCCACATCATCAATATTAATCAAGAAGGACGTAGGGTTTTACCTCCATCAAGAGGGCCCGAACCTGGGTAAAACATCGTGTCCCTTGCCTCCTGTTACCATCTGATCTAGACGCACAGTTCGGGACCCCCTACCCGAGATCCGCCGGTTTTGACACCGACATTGGTGCTTTCATTGAGAGTTCCTCTGTGTCGTCGCTGTTAGGCTTGATGGCTCCTACTATCATCGATAGCGATGCGGTCCAGGGCGAGACTTTTCTCCCCGGACAGATCTTCGTATTCGGCGGCTTTGCACTACGGGCTAATTCACTTGGCCATCTGGAGCAGATTGAAATCTACGCCCCTGGCCATCAGGTCAGATTTGGAAGTTTGAACTACACGACTGACATCCACGAAGACTTGATCTTCGACGTGTTTGAGCCACAGCCGGGCGCGCCGTCCTGTCACGATGTGTATGACCTAGCTCTGCCGCCGAACAGTACCCCAGAGGCTGCGCCTGCATCAGCTCCGACCCGTAGCTCGGAGCCAACTGTGCCAGTCGAGGTCGGGTGGTTAGACACCGCCTCAGGGGCTGCAGTCTCAACGGCGATCGAGCCAAACACCAGCATAATCCTCTGCGCGGCCTGTGACTCCAAGGTGTCGGACTCTTTTCCGGACTGCGAACCATCCGTGCCCCTACCAATCGAATCCGATTGGGCGCCGATCATGGAATTCACCGCCGCGGATATCTTTCAGCACTCGCCCTTCGGCGACATTCTGAATTCACTAAAGTCTCTCTCTTTGTCAGGAGAGCCCTGGCCGGACTATGGCCAACAGGATTGGGATGCGGAAGACGAGGAAATTCGAGGCCCACCCACCACCCACTTCGTAGCCACTATCGATGATTTAACCGACATGCTCGACTTCGACTCCGAAGACATCAACGGTATGGACGACGATGTAGGAGACAAACATGAACCAGCGCCTATAGGGCATTGGAAAGCCACCTCGTCATATGACATATACATGGTGGATACACCCAACGAAGGCAATGGCGACGAGATAGCGGAGGATGACCCCTCCAAGAAGCAACCCAAGCGCCGACGTCAGCGGCGCCGCTCTAAGTCCAGCCAAAGCAAAAGTGGTGATACTGGCACAGGAGATAATAACACTCCGGATAGCGCCGAAGACAACAACAATCCCCTCCAGCAAGATTTAGAGCAGGAGGATGAAGGAGCCAGCTCTCCTGAGAGAGCGGCAGGCGGAGAGGAGGAGGATGACAATTACATCCCCCCTCCGAAGACGAGGCAAGCCTCGGCGACAATGACTTTGCCGTCCCAGAGGATCCCGTCGAACAAGAGCGCTTCAAGCGCTGGCTTATGGCCACGGCAAATAGCCTGAAGAAAAAGCAACAGCAGCTTCAAGTTGATGAAGATCTGCTAGCTGACAAATGGACTAAAGTCCTCGTGGCCGAGGAATATAAACTCGAGCGTCCCTCCAAGAGTTACCCAAGGCGCAGGTTACTACCCCGACTGGAGGAAGAAGAGTATGATACGGCTGATCGGCCACCTCGTGGCCGCGATAGAGAGGCATTCCAGCCAAAAGCTCAGCCTCCACCCCAACGCCATTCAAATAAAAAGGCATGGGGAGATACGCCAGACCTGCGAGACATATTGGAGGACAAGGCAAAGCATTCAAGATCGATCTATGGATCACGAGGGTGCGCCACTCTGCGAGACGACAAACGTCACGTCGGATACAGTAAAAGCAAATCCGGCCGGGCCGAACATAGCTGGCAAGACCCATTCGAGCTGCGTCGCGATATAGCCCAATACAGAGGCACCGCACACCCCTTATGCTTCACAGACGAAGTAATGGAACATCAATTCCCAGAAGGTTTCAAACCTGTAAATATTGAATCATACGACGGCACAACAGATCCCGTAGTATGGATTGAGGATTTCCTCCTCCACATCCACATGGCCCGCGGCGATGACTTATACGCCATCAAATACCTCCCACTAAAGCTCAAAGGACCAGCGCGGCATTGGCTTAACAGCTTGCCAGCAGACTCCATTAGCTGTTCGGAAGATCTGGAAGCCGCATTCCTCGACAACTTTCAGGGCACTTATGTGCGACCACCAGACGCCGATGTCTTGAGCCACATAATTCAGCAGCCATAAGAGTCGGCCAGGCAATTCTGGACTCAGTTCCTTACAAAGAAAAATCAAATCGTCGTCTGTCCGGATGCGGAGGCCTTAGCAGCTTTCAATCACAACATCCGAGACGAGTGGCTAGCCCGACACCTTGGTCAGGAAAAGCCGAAATCTATGGCAGCCCTCATGATGCTCATGACCCGCTTTTGTGCGGGAGAAGACAGCTGGCTGGCTCGCAGTAATAACATATCAAAGAACCATGGTACCTCAGATACCAAGGACGGCAATAGCAGGTCACGTCGCAACAAGCATAAGCGCCGCATTAACAGCGAAAATACTGAGGATACGGCAGTCAATGCCGGATTCAAAGGCTCTAAACCCGGTCAGCGAAAAAAGCCAGTCAAACAAAGTACGCCGGGTCCGTCTAGCTTGGACCGTATACTCGATCGCTCGTGTCAAATACACGGCACCCCAGACAAGCCAGCCAATCACACCAATAGGGATTGTTGGGTGTTCAAGCAGGCCGGCAAGTTAATTGCCGAAAACAAGGACAAAGGGGCCGCATAGCGATGACGAGGAGGAGCCCCGACAGCCGCACACTGGAGGACAGAAGATGTTTCCCCGGCAAGTGCGGACGGTGAACATGATATACGCAACCCACATCCCCAAGAGGGAGCGGAAGCATGCGCTCAGGGACGTATATGCGTTGGAGCCAGTCGCCCCAAAGTTCAACCCTTGGTCCTCCTGTCCGATCACCTTCGATCGCAGGGACCACCCCACTAGTATCCGTCATGGCGGATTCGCCGCACTGGTCCTAGACCCAATCATCGACGGATTTCACCTCACTCGAGTCCTTATGGACGACGACAGCAGCCTGAACTTGCTTTATCAGGACACAATGCGCAAAATGGGTATAGACCCCTCAAGGATCAAACCCACAAAAACGACCTTTAAGGGCGTCATTCCAGGCATAGAGGCCCATTGCACAGGCTCAATTACACTGGAAGTGGTCTTCGGATCCCCGAATAACTTCCGAAGCAAAGAGTTAATCTTCGATATAGTCCCGTTCCGCAGTGGTTATCACGCGCTGCTCGGGCGAACCGCATTCGCTAGATTTAATGCGGTACCGCATTATGCATACCTCAAGCTCAAGATGCCAGGACCTTGCGGAGTTATTATAGTCAATGGAAACACAGAGCGCTCTCTCCGAACAGAGGAGCACACTGCGGCCCTCGCAGCAAAAGCGCAAAGCAGCCTCTCAAGGCAATCAACCAGTTCGGCGCTTCAAAGCCCGGACACCTTCAAGCGCGCTCGGAGCAATCAGCAAATAGACCGCCTGGCATGATCTGAGCTCGCGTAGCAATACGGCGGCCACCCCAATCCCAGCCCAACAGCGATATTCGTGCCGCGCGTACATAATTACGCATTAAAAATACCATGGGCACAGGTGGGGAGGGGGACACAACTGCGGCACGCCCCAAAACGCGGCCTAAACCGCACTAGGGGCTTCCCGTTTGGTTATTTTTCTTTTTCTTTCAGGACCTTAATCTCTGGAAATACTGTCCGGCAGCACTATTGCCGAACACATGATGCAGCAACCAAGGAGGCAGACAGCTACATTATACGACGGAATTCCCAGGTTGATTACAATACCGAGCGAAATATTCGATTTCATATCATTCCTCAGCTTGCCCTTGGAAGGGACATAGTCCTACTCTTTGCTTATCGCACTATCTGTATCACTCTGCTTTAACGCAATTTTTCAATAAACAATGCACGACATTACGACTATTATTGCATTCTTGTTATATATATGTGTTCATTAATGACGCCTTGCAACCGTACACTCTGGTACGGCCAATACACCAGGGGCTTACGTACCCCACAATGCGGTGTGAAAAGTCCGAACACTTTCACAAGTGCGGCACCCCAAACTTATAGCATTATATGCACCAGCTCCGAATCATGTCTTTGGTCAAATGTTGGGTTTGCCCGGCTCCTATGTTTTGGTACCTTACGTTCCGCTCTATCGGCTAAGGTAGCGCTAGGAGAACTACTACGATTGTGCCCCGGTTCTGCCGGGCTGAGCACCTCAGTAGAGAAAGCTAAAACTGACTGTCATGATAAGGCGAGAGACTGGTCGCTGTTCGGTGAGGTTTTTTCGAGTCCCTAAAGACTTATGCCGCTTAGGGCGAGGGGCCAGCCCTGTCCGGCTTACAGGCGTGTATCGCGCCCCGAATTCGGTCTTCCGAATACCAGGGGCTTCGCCGAAATTTAAAATTATAGAATTCTATGGCTAAGTGAGAGTGATAAAGCATTATTAGTCCGGTTGCCTTGTTCGTTGTGCTGAGCACCTCCCTCGAAGGACCCAAATATGGGAACAAGAGTGCTCGGGTTTATCCCGAACACCCCAGCACTCGTGGCATGGGGGCAGAAGCCGAGGACTAGCCGTCTCTCAGATTGGATAAACAGCCAAACAAAAGGTAATATTTTAAATTCCAACAAGCGTTGCATAGCGCATATGAAACATGTTTTCATACATACAGGATAAAACGAGCAAGTCTCATTCAAATATTACATCTTTTGAGCACTCATCCGCGATAAGACGGGCACCCAGCAGAACACCTTCGTAGTACATCTCGGGGTGGCGGTGCTCCTTGCCCTCCGGCGGCCCCTCCTTGATCAGCTTCATGGCGTCTAGCTTGACCTACTGCAGTTTCACACGGGCGAAAGCCCGGCGTGCACCTTCAATGCAGACGGATCTCTTGACGACCTTCAGCCATGGGCAGGCATCCACAAGCCGCCTCACCAGGCCGAAGAAGCTGTTTGGAAGGGCGTCGCCAGGCCACAGCCGTACTATAAAGCTCTTCATGGCCTGATCGGCCGCCTTATGTAGCTTGACCATTTGCTTCAGCTGGTCGCTCACTGGCACCGAATGTTCGGCCTGTTGGAAATATGCCCTAGAGGCAATAATAAATTGGTTATTATTATATTTCCTTGTTCATGATAATCGTTTATTATCCATGCTAGAATTGTATTGATAGGAAACTCAGATACATGTGTGGATACATAGACAACACCATGTCCCTAGTAAGCCTCTAATTGACTAGCTCGTTGATCAATAGATGGTTACGGTTTCCTGACCATGGACATTGGATGTCGTTGATAACGGGATCACATCATTAGGAGAATGATGCGATGGACAAGACCCAATCCTAAGCCTAGCACAAGATCATGTAGTTCGTATGCTAAAGCTTTTCTAATGTCAAGTATCATTTCCTTAGACCATGAGATTGTGCAACTCCCGGATACCATAGGAATACTTTGGGTGTGCCAAACGTCACAACGTAACTGGGTGACTATAAAGGTGCACTACGGGTATCTCCGAAAGTGTCTGTTGGGTTGGCACGAACCGAGACTGGGATTTGTCACTCTATGTAAACGGAGAGGTATCTCCGGGCCCACTCGGTAGGACATCATTATAATGTGCACAATGTGACCAAGGAGTTGATCATGGGATGATGTGTTACGGAACGAGTAAAGAGACTTGCCGGTAATGAGATTGAACAAGGTATCGGGATACCGACGATCGAATCTTGGGCAAGTATCGTACCGATGGACAAAGGGAATTGCATACAGGATTGATTAAGTCCTTGACATCGTGGTTCATCCGATGAGATCATCGCGGAGCATGTGGGAGCCAACATGGGTATCCAGATCCCGCTGTTGGTTATTGACCGGAGAACGTCTCGGTCATGTCTGCATGGTTCCCGAACCCGTAGGGTCTACACACTTAAGGTTCGATGACGCTAGGGTTATAAAGGAAGTTTGTATGTGGTTACCGAATGTTGTTCGGAGTCCCGGATGAGATCCCGGACATCACGAGGAGTTCCGGAATGGTCCGGAGGTAAAGATTTATATATGGGAAGTCCTGTTTTGGTCACCGGAAAAGTTTCGGGTTTTATCGGTAACGTACCGGGACCACCGGGAGGGTCCCGGGGGTCCACCAAGTGGGGCTACAAGCCCCGGAGGGCTGCATGGGCCAAGTGTGGGAGGGGACCAGCCCCAGGCGGGCTGGTGCGCCCCCACCAAGGCCCAAGGCGCAAGGAAGAGGGGAAGGGGGCAAACCCTAGGGCAGATGGGCCCTAAGGCCCACCCTGGTGCGCCTCCCCCTCTCCCCTCCCCTTGGCCGCCCCTAGATGGGATCTAGGGGGCTGCCGCCACCCCTAGGGAGGGAACCCTAGGTGGGGGCGCAGCCCCTCTCCTCCCCCTATATATAGTTGAGGTTTGGGCTGCCCAATACACACGAGTTCCTCTCCTTCTTGGCGCAGCCCTACCCCTCTCCCTCCTCGTCTATTGCGGTGCTTGGCGAAGCCCTGCAGGATTGCCACGCTCCTCCATCACCACCATGCCATCGTGCTGCTGCTGGACGGAGTCTTCCTCAACCTCTCCCTCTCTCCTTGCTGGATTAAGGCATGGGAGACGTCACCGGGCTGTACGTGTGTTGAACACGGAGGTGCCGTCCGTTCGCCACTAGGATCATCGGTGATTTGGATCACGACGAGTATGACTCCATCAACCCCGTTCTCTTGAACGCTTCCGCTTAGCGATCTACAAGGGTATGTAGATGCACTCTCCTTCCCCTCGTTGATGGTTTCTCCATAGATAGATCTTGGTGACATGTAGGAAAATTTTGAATTTCTGCTACGTTCCCAACAGTGGCCTCATGAGCTAGGTCTATTGCGTAGATTCTATGCACGAGTAGAACACAAAGTAGTTGTGGGCGTTGATTCTGTTCAATATGATTACCGTTACTAGTCCAATCTTGATTCGGTGGCATTGTGGGATGAAGCGGCCCGGACCGACCTTACACGTACTCTTACGTGAGACTGGTTCCACCGACTGACATGCACTAGTTGCATAAGGTGGCTAGCGGGTGTCTGTCTCTCCCACTTCAGTCGGATCGGATTCGATGAAAAGGGTCCTTATGAAGGGTAAATAGCAATTGGCATATCACGTTGTGGTTTTTGCGTAGGTAAGAAACGTTCTTGCTAGAAACCCATAGCAGCCACGTAAAACATGCAAACAACAATTAGAGGATGTCTAACTTGTTTTTGCAGGGTATGCTTTATGATGTGATATGGCCAAAAGGATGTGATGAATGATATATGTGATGTATGAGATTGATCATGTTCTTGTAATAGGAATCACGGCTTGCATGTCGATGAGTATGACAACCGGCAGGAGCCATAGGAGTTGTCTTTATTTATTTATGACCTGCGTGTCAACATAAACGTCATGTAATTACTTTACTTTATTGCTAACCGGTAGCCATAGTAGTAGAAGTAATAAGTTGGCGAGACAACTTCAAGGAGACACAATGATGGAGATCATGGTGTCATGCCGGTGACGATGATGATCATGGAGCCCCGAAGATGGAGATCAAAAGGAGCAATATGATATTGGCCATATCATGTCACTATTTGATTGCATGTGATGTTTATCATGTTTTTGCATCTTATTTGCTTAGAACAACGGTAGTAAATAAGATGATCCCTCATTAAAATTTCAAGAAAGTGTTCCCCCTAACTGTGCACCGTTGCGGAAGTTCGTCGTTTCGAAGCACCACGTGATGATCGGGTGTGATAGATTCTTGCGTTCGAATACAACGGGTGTTGACGAGCCTAGCATGTACAGACATGGCCTCAGAACACATGCAAACACTTAGGTTGACTTGACAAGCCTAGCATGTATAGACATGGCCTCGGAACACAGAAGACCGAAAGGTCGAACATGAGTCGTATAGAAGATACGATCAACATCAAGATGTTCACCGATGTTGACTAGTCCGTCTCACGTGATGATCGGACACGGCCTAGTTGACTCGGATCATGTAATCACTTAGATGACTAGAGGGATGTCTATCTGAGTGGGAGTTCATAAGATGAACTTAATTATCCTGAACATAGTCAAAAGGTCTTCGCAAATTATGTCATGGCTCGCGCTTCAGTTCTATTGTTTAGATATGTTCCTAGAGAAAATTTAGTTGAAAGTTGATAGTAGCAATTATGCGAACTAGGTCCGTAAACTGAGGATTGTCCTCATTGCTTCATAAAAGGCTTATGTCCTTAATGCACCGCTCAGTGTGCTGAACCTCGAACGTCGTCTGTGGATGTTGCGAACATCTGCCATACACATTTTGATAACTACGTGATAGTTCAGTTAAAACGGTTTAGAGTTGAGGCACCGAAGACGTTTTGAAATGTCACGAAACATATGAGATGTTTCGAGGGCTGAAATTGAGATTTCAGGCTCGTGCCCACGTCAAGAGGTATAAGACCTCCGACGATTTTCTTAGCCTACAAACTAAGGAGAAAAGCTCAATTGTTGAGCTTGTGCTCAGATTGTCTGAGTACAACAATCATTTGAATCGAGTGGGAGTTGATCTTCCAGATGAGATAGTGATGTTTCTCCGAAGTCATTACCACCAAGCTGCTAGAGCTTCGTGATGAACTATAATGTATCGGGGACATATATGATGATCCTTGAGATATTCGCGATGTTTGACACCACAAAAGTAGAAATCAAGAAGGAGCATCAATTGTTGATGGTTGGTGAAACCACTAGTTTCAAGAAGGGCAAGGGCAAAAAGGGATGCTTCATGAAACGGCAAATCAACTGCTGCTCTAGTGAAGAAACCCAAGGTTGAACCCAAACCCGAGACTAAGTGCTTCTGTAATAAAGGGAACAGCCACTGGAGCAGAATTACCCTAGATACTTGGTAGATAAGAAGGCTGGCAAGGTCGATAGAAGTATATTGGATATACATTATGTTAATGTGTACTTTACTAGTACTCCTAGTAGCACCAGGGTATTAGATACCGGTTCGGTTGCTAAGTGTTAGTAACTCGAAATAAAAGCTACGGAATAAACGGAGACTAGCTAAAGGTGAGATGACGATATGTGTTGGAAGTATTTCCAAGGTTGATCAAATATCATACGCTCCCTCTACCATCGAGATTGGTGTTTGCGTTGAGCATAGACATGATTGGATTATGTCTATCGCAATACGATTATTCATTTAAGGAGAATAATGGTTACTCTGTTTATTTGAATAATACCTTCAATGGTCTTACACCTAAAATGAATGGTTTATTGAATCTCGATCATAGTGATACACATGTTCATGCCAAAAGATAGTAATGATAGTACCACCTACTTGTGGCACTGCCACGTAAGTCATATCGGTATAAAACGCATGAAGAAGCTCCATGTTGATGGATCTTTGGGCTCACTCGTTTTTGAAAAGTTTGAGACATGCGAACCATGTCTATTGGTGTATATGCATGAAGAAACTCCATGCAAATGGACCGTTTGGAATCACTTGATTTTGAATCACTTGAGACATGCAAATCATACCACATGGGCAAGATGACTGAAAGCCTCGTTTTCAGTGAAATGGAACTAGAAAGCAACTTGTTGGAAGTAATACATTTTGATGTGTGCAGTCCAATAAGTGCTGAGGCATGTAGTGGATATCATTATGTTCTTACTTCACAGATGATTTGAGTAGATGTTGAGTATATTTACTTGATGAATCACGAGTCTGAATTATTGAAAGGTTCAAGTAATTTCAGGGTGAAGTTGAAATATCGTCATGACAGGAGGATAAAATATCTATGATATGATCATAGTGTTGGAAATATGCCCTAGAGGCAGTAATAAAAGCATTATTATTATATTTCCTTATTCATGATAATTGTCTTTATTCATGCTATAATTGTGTTATCCGGAAATCGTAATACATGTGTGAATAACAGACACCAACATGTCCCTAGTAAGCCTCTAGTTGACTAGCTCGTTGATCAACAGATAGTCATGATTTCCTGACTATGGACATTGGATGTCATTGATAACAGATCACATCATTAGGAGAATGATGTGATGGACAAGACCCAAACCTAAACATAGCACAAGATCGTATAGTTCGTTTGCTAGAGTTTTCCAATGTCAAAGTATCTTTTCCTTAGACCATGAGATCGTGTAACTCCCGGATACCGTAGGAGTGCTTTGGGTATACCAAACGTCACAACGTAACTGGGTGACTATAAAGGTAGACTACGGGTATCTCCGAAAGTGTCTGTTGGGTTGACATGGATCAAGACTGGGATTTGTCACTCCGTATGACGGAGAGGTATCACTGGGCCCACTCGGTAATGCATCATCATAATGAGCTCAAAGTGACCAAGTGTCTGGTCACGGGATCATGCATTACGGTACGAGTAAAGTGACTTGCCGGTAACGAGATTGAACGAGGTATTGGGATACCGACGATCGAATATCGGGCAAGTAACATATCGATTGACAAAGGGAATTGCATACGGGGTTGATTGAATCCTCGACATCGTGGTTCATCCGATGAGATTGTCGTGGAGCATGTGGGAGCCAACATGGGTATCCAGATCCCGCTGTTGGTTATTGACCTGAGAGTCGTCTCGGTCATGTCTACTTGTCTCCCGAACCCGTAGGGTCTACACACTTAAGGTTCGGTGACGCTAGGGTTGTGAAGATATGTATATGCAGTAACCCGAATGTTTTTCGGGGTCCCGGATGAGATCCCAGACGTCATGAGGAGTTCCGAAATGGTCCGGAGGTAAAGAATTATATATAGGAAGTGCTGTTTCGGCCATCGGGACAAGTTTCGGGGTTATCGGTATTGTACCGGGACCACCGGAGGGGTCCCGGGGGCCCACCGGGTGGGGCCACCTATCCCGGAGGGCCCCATGGGCTGAAATAGGAAGTAACCCAGCCCATAGTGGGCTGGGGCGCCAGCCCCTATAGGCCCATGCGCCTAGGGTTTCCACCATGGAAGAGTCCATGTGGTGGAAGGCACCCCTAGGTGCCTTGGGGGGGAGGGAAACCTCCCCTTGGCCGCCGCCCCCCCCTAGTAGATCTCATCTACTAGGGCCGGCGCCCCCCCTTGGCACCCCTATATATAGTGGGGGGAAGAGGAGGGATTTCACACCAGCCCCTGGCGCCTCCCTCTCTCCCCGTTACGTCTCTCCCTCATAGTCTTGGCGAAGCCCTGCTTCTGTGACGCCCTGCATCCACCACCACGCCGTCGTGCTGCTGGATCTTCATCAACCTCTCCTTCTCCCTTGCTGGATCAAGAAGGAGGAGACGTCTCCCGTCCCGTACGTGTGTTGAACGCGGAGGTGCCGTCCGTTCGGCGCTGGTCATCGGTGATTTGGATCACGTCGAGTACGACTACATCATCACCGTTCTTTTGAACGCTTCCGTGCGCCATCTACAAAGGTATGTAGATGCATCCGATGACTCGTTGCTAGATGAACTCCTAGATGATCTTGGTGAAACGAGTAGGAAATTTTTTGTTTTCTGCAACGTTCTCCAACAGTGGCATCATGAGCTAGGTCTATGCGTAGTTCTTCTTGTGCGAGTAGAACACAATGAGTTGTGGGCGTAGATTTGTCAACTTTCTTGCCGTTACTAGTCTTTTCTTGCTTCAGCGGTATTGTGGGATGAAGCGGCCCGGACCAACCTTACACGTACGCTTACGTGAGACCGGTTCCACCGACTGACATGCACTAGTTGCATAAAGGTGGCTGGCGGGTGTCTGTCTCTCCCACTTTAGTTGGAGCGGATTCGATGAACAGGGTCCTTATGAAGGGTAAATAGAAGTTGACAAATCACGTTGTGGCTTTAACGTAGGTAAGAAGACGTTCTTGCTAGAACCCTAATTCAGCCACGTAAAACTTGCAACAACAATTAGAGAACGTCTAACTTGTTTTTGCAGCAAGTGGGTTGTGATATGATATGGCCAAAGTTGTGATGAATGATCTATATGTGATGTATGAGATGTTCATGCCATTGTAATAGGAATCACGACTTGCATGTCGATGAGTATGACAACCGGCAGGAGCCATAGGAGTTGTCTTTATTCTTTTATATGACCTGCGTGTCATCGAAAATCGCCATGTAAATTACTTTACTTTATTGCTAAACGCGTTAGCCATAGTAGTAGAAGTAATAGTTGGCGAGCAACTTCATGGAGACACGATGATGGAGATCATGATGATGGAGATCATGGTGTCAAGCCGGTGACAAGATGATCATGGAGCCCCAAGATGGAGATCAAAGGAGCTATGTGATATTGGCCATATCATGTCACGTTTATTATTTGATTGCATGAGATGTTTATCATGTTTTGCATCTTGTTTACTTAGAACGACGGTAGTAAATAAGATGATCCCTCATAATAATTTCAAGAAGTGTTCCCCCTAACTGTGCACCGTTGCGATAGTTCGCTGTTTCAAAACACCACGTGATGATCGGGTGTTTTATTCAGACGTTCACATACAACGGGTGTAAGACAGATTTACACATGCAAACACTTAGGTTGACTTGACGAGCCTAGCATGTACAGACATGGCCTCGGAACACAGGAGACCGAAAGGTCGAGCATGAGTCGTATAGAAGATACGACCAAACATGAAGATGTTCACCGACGTTTACTAGTCCGTCTCACGTGATGATCAGACACGGTCTAGTTAACTCGGATCATGTAATACTTAGATGACTAGAGGGATGTCTAATCTAAGTGGGAGTTCATTAATAATTTGATTAGATGAACTTAATTATCATGAACTTAGTCTAAAATCTTTGCAGTATGTCTTGTAGATCAAATGGCCAACGTAGTCCTCAACTTCAACGCGTTCCTAGAGAAAACCAAGCTGAAAGACGATGGCAGCAACTATACGGACTAGGTCCGGAACCTGAGGATCATCCTCATAGCTGCCAAGAAAGATTATGTCCTACAAGCACCGCTAGGTGATCCTCCCGTCCCACAGAACCAAGACGTTATGAACGCTTGGCAGACACGTGTTGACGACTACTCCCTTGTTCAGTGCGGCATGCTTTACAGCTTAGAGCCGGGGCTCCAAAAGCGTTTTGAGAGACATGGAGCATATGAGATGTTCGAAGAGCTGAAAATGGTTTTTCAAGCTCATTCCCGGATCGAGAGATATGAAGTCTCCGATAAGTTCTTCAGCTGTAAGATGGAGGAAAATAGTTCTGTCAGTGAACACATACTCACTATGTCTGGGTTGCATAACCGCTTGTCTCAGCTGGGAGTTAATCTCCCGGATGATGCGGTCATTGACAGAATCCTCCAGTCGCTTCCACCAAGCTACAAGAGCTTCGTGATGAACTTCAACATGCAGGGGATGCAAAAGACCATTCCTGAGTTGTTCTCAATGCTGAAATCAGCGGAGGTAGAAGTCAAGAAGGAACATCAAGTGTTGATGGTCAATAAAACCACTAAGTTTAAGAAAGGCAAGGGTAAAAAGAACTTCAAGAAGGACGGCAAGGAGGTTGCCGCGCCCGGCAAGCAAGCTGCCGGGAAGAAGCCAAAGAATGGACCCAAGCCCGAGACTGAGTGCTTTTATTGCAAGGGAAGCGGTCACTGGAAACGGAACTGCCCTAAGTACTTAGCGGATAAGAAGGCCGGCAAAACAAAAGGTATATGTGATATACATATAATTGATGTGTACCTTACTAGTGCCCGTAGTAGCTCCTGGGTATTTGATACCGGTGCAGTTGCTCACATTTGTAACTCAAAGCAGGGGCTGCGGAATAAGCGGAAACTGGCAAAGGACGAGGTGACGATGCGCGTCGGGAATGGTTCCAAGGTCAATGTGATCGCCGTCGGCACGCTGCCTCTGCATCTACCTTCGGGATTAGTTTTAAACCTTAATAATTGTTATTTAGTGCCAGCTTTGAGCATGAACATTGTATCGGGATCTCGTTTAATTCGAGATGGCTACTCTTTTAAATCTGAGAATAATGGTTGTTCCATTTTTATGAGAGATATGTTTTATGGTCATGCTCCTATGGTGAATGGTTTATTCTTTATGAATCTCGAACGTGATGCTACACATGTTCATAATGTGAGTACCAAAAGATGTAAGGTTGATAATGATAGTCCCACATACTTGTGGCACTGCCGCCTTGGTCACATAGGTGTCAAACGCATGAAGAAGCTCCATGCAGATGGACTTTTAGAGTCTCTTGATTATGAATCATTTGACACGTGCGAACCATGCCTCATGGGTAAAATGACCAAGACTCCGTTCTCAGGAACAATGGAGCGAGCAACCAACTTATTGGAAATCATACATACAGATGTGTGCGGTCCGATGAGTGTTGAGGCTCGCGGTGGCTATCGTTATGTTCTCACCCTCACTGATGACTTGAGTAGATATGGATATGTCTACTTAATGAAACACAAGTTTGAAACCTTTGAAAAGTTCAAGGAATTTCAGAGTGAGGTTGAAAATCAACGTGACAGGAAAATCAAGTTTCTACGATCAGATCGTGGAGGAGAATACTTGAGTCACGAGTTTGGCACACACTTAAGAAAATGTGGAATAGTTTCGCAACTCACGCCGCCTGGAACACCTCAGCATAACGGTGTGTCCGAACGTCGTAATCGCACTCTATTGGATATGGTGCGATCTATGATGTCTCTTACCGATTTACCGCTATCTTTTTGGGGCTATGCTTTAGAGACTGCCGCATTCACTTTAAATAGGGCTCCGTCGAAATCCGTTGAGACGACACCGTATGAATTATGGTTTGGGAAGAAACCTAAGCTGTCGTTTCTAAAAGTTTGGGGATGAGATGCTTATGTCAAGAAACTTCAACCTGAGAAGCTCGAACCCAAGTCGGAAAAATGCGTCTTCATAGGATACCCAAAAGAAACTATTGGGTATACCTTCTACCTCAGATCCGAAGGCAAGGTCTTTGTTGCCAAGAATGGGTCCTTTCTAGAGAAAGAGTTTCTCTCAAAAGAAGTAAGTGGGAGGAAAGTAGAGCTTGATGAAGTATTACCTCTTGAACCGGTAAATGGCGCAACTCAAGAAAATGTTCCTGAGGTGCCTGCACCGACTAGAGAGGAAGTTAATGATAATGATCAAGATACTTCTGATCAAGCTCCTACTGAAATTCAAAGGTCCACAAGGACACGTTCCGCACCAGAGTGGTATGGCAACCCTGTCTTGGAAATCATGTTGTTAGACAACGGTGAACCTTCGAACTATGAAGAAGCGATGGCGGGCCCGGATTCCGACAAATGGCTAGAAGCCATGAAATCCGAGATAGGATCCATGTATGAAAACGAAGTATGGACTTTGACTGACTTGCCCGTTGAACGACGAGCCATAGAGAATAAATGGATCTTTAAGAAAAAGACAGACACGGATGGTAATGTGACCATCTATAAAGCTCGACTTGTCGCTAAGGGTTATCGACAAGTTCAAGGGGTTGACTACGATGAGACTTTCTCACCGGTAGCGAAGCTGAAGTCCGTCCGAATCATGTTAGCGATTGCCGCATTCTATGATTATGAAATATGGCAGATGGACGTCAAAACGGCATTCCTTAATGGTTTCCTTAAGGAAGAATTGTATATGATGCAGCCGGAAGGTTTTGTCGATCCTAAGAATGCTGACAAGGTGTGCAAGCTCCAACGCTCGATTTATGGGCTGGTGCAAGCATCTCGGAGTTGGAACATTCGCTTTGATGAGATGATCAAAGCGTTTGGGTTCACGCAGACTTATGGAGAAGCCTGCGTTTACAAGAAAGTGAGTGGGAGCTCTGTAGCATTTCTCATATTATATGTGGATGACATACTTTTGATGGGAAATGATATAGAACTCTTGGACAGCATCAAGGCCTACTTGAATAAGAGTTTTTCAATGAAGGACCTTGGAGAAGCTGCTTATATATTAGGCATCAAAATCTATAGAGATAGATCGAGACGCCTCATAGGTCTTTCACAAAGCACATACCTTGATAAGATATTGAAGAAGTTCAATATGGATCAATCTAAGAAGGGGTT
Organism: Triticum urartu; assembly: GCF_056163025.1. Lineage (NCBI taxonomy): Eukaryota > Viridiplantae > Streptophyta > Magnoliopsida > Poales > Poaceae > Triticum > Triticum urartu. The sequence goes on along the minus strand of NC_141875.1, from coordinate 64,024,435 downwards.
CTTGCCTGTGTTACAAGGTATGAAATTGAGCTCAGCTCAATGTCCGACCGCGGCAGAAGAAATAGAAGAGATGAGTGTCATCCCCTATGCCTCAGCCATAGGTTCTATTATGTATGCCATGCTGTGTACCAGACCTGATGTAAACTTTGCCGTAAGTTTGGTAGGAAGGTACCAAAGTAATCCCGGCAAGGAACACTGGATAGCGGTTAAGAACATCCTGAAGTACCTGAAAAGGACTAAGGAAATGTTTCTCGTTTATGGAGGTGACGAAGAGCTCGTCGTAAAGGGTTACGTCGACGCTAGCTTCGACACAGATCTGGATGACTCTAAGTCACAGACCGGATACGTGTATATTTCGAATGGTGGGGCAGTAAGCTGGTGCAGTTGCAAGCAGAGCGTCATGGCGGGATCTACATGTGAAGCGGAGTACATGGCAGCCTCGGAGGCAGCACATGAAGCAATATGGGTGAAGGAGTTCATCACCGACCTAGGAGTCATACCCAATGCATCGGGGCCAATCAAACTCTTTTGTGACAACACTGGAGCTATTGCACTTGCCAAGGAGCCCAGGTTTCACAAGAAGACAAGGCACATCAAGCGTCGCTTCAACTCCATTCGTGAAAATGTTCAAGATGGAGACATAGAGATTTGTAAAGTGCACACGGACCTGAATGTGGCAGATCCGATGACTAAACCTCTCCCTAGGGCAAAACATGATCAACACCAGAATTCCATGGGTGTTCGATTCATCACGATGTAACTAGATTATTGACTCTAGTGCAAGTGGGAGACTGTTGGAAATATGCCCTAGAGGCAATAATAAAAGCATTATTATTATATTTCCTTGTTCATGATAATTGTCTTTATTCATGCTATAATTGTGTTATCCGGAAATCGTAATACATGTGTGAATAACAGACACCAACATGTCCCTAGTAAGCCTCTAGTTGACTAGCTCGTTGATCAACAGATAGTCATGATTTCCTGACTATGGACATTGGATGTCATTGATAACGAGATCACATCATTAGGAGAATGATGTGATGGACAAGACCCAAACCTAAACATAGCACAAGATCGTATAGTTCGTTTGCTAGAGTTTTCCAATGTCAAAGTATCTTTTCCTTAGACCATGAGATCGTGTAACTCCCGGATACCGTAGGAGTGCTTTGGGTATACCAAACGTCACAACGTAACTGGGTGACTATAAAGGTAGACTACGGGTATCTCCGAAAGTGTCTGTTGGGTTGACATGGATCAAGACTGGGATTTGTCACTCCGTATGACGGAGAGGTATCACTGGGCCCACTCGGTAATGCATCATCATAATGAGCTCAAAGTGACCAAGTGTCTGGTCACGGGATCATGCATTACGGTACGAGTAAAGTGACTTGCCGGTAACGAGATTGAACGAGGTATTGGGATACCGACGATCGAATATCGGGCAAGTAACATATCGATTGACAAAGGGAATTGCATACGGGGTTGATTGAATCCTCGACATCGTGGTTCATCCGATGAGATCGTCGTGGAGCATGTGGGAGCCAACATGGGTATCCAGATCCCGCTGTTGGTTATTGACCTGAGAGTCGTCTCGGTCATGTCTGCTTGTCTCCCGAACCCGTAGGGTCTACACACTTAAGGTTTGATGACGCTAGGGTTGTGAAGATATGTATATGCAGTAACCCGAATGTTGTTCGGGGTCCCAGATGAGATCCCGGATGTCACGAGGAGTTCCGGAATGGTCCGGAGGTAAAGAATTATATATAGGAAGTGCTGTTTCGGCCATCGGGACAAGTTTCGGGGTTATCGGTATTGTACCGGGACCACCGGAGGGGTCCCGGGGGCCCACCGGGTGGGGCCACCTATCCCGGAAGGCCCCATGGGCTGAAATAGGAAGGAACCCAGCCCATAGTGGGCTGGGGCGCCAGCCCCTATAGGCCCATGCGCCTAGGGTTTCCACCATGGAAGAGTCCATGTGGTGGAAGGCACCCCTAGGTGCCTTGGGGGGGAGGGAAACCTCCCCTTGGCCGCCGCCCCCCTAGTAGATCTCATCTACTAGGGCCGGCGCCCCCCCTTTGCACCCCTATATATAGTGGGGGGAAGAGGAGGGATTTCACACCAGCCCCTGGCGCCTCCCTCTCTCCCCGTTACGTCTCTCCCTCGTAGTCTTGGCGAAGCCCTGCTTCTGTGACGCCCTGCATCCACCACCACGCCGTCATGCTGCTGGATCTTCATCAACCTCTCCTTCTCCCTTGCTGGATCAAGAAGGAGGAGACGTCTCCCGTCCCGTATGTGTGTTGAACGCGGAGGTGCCGTCCGTTCGGCGCTGGTCATCGGTGATTTGGATCACGTCGAGTACGACTACATCATCACCGTTCTTTTGAACGCTTCCGTGCGCCATCTACAAAGGTATGTAGATGCATCCGATGACTCGTTGCTAGATGAACTCCTAGATGATCTTGGTGAAACGAGTAGGAAATTTTTTGTTTTCTGCAACGTTCTCCAACACATAGAGATGAATATCTGAAGTACGAGTTTGGCACAGAATTAAGACATTGTGGTAATTGTTTCACAACTAATACAGCCTGGAACACCATAGTGTGATGGTGTGTCCGAACATCATAACTGCACCCTATTGGATATGATGCACACCATGATGTCTCTTATCGAATTACCACAATAGTTTATGGGTTAGGCATTAGAGACAACCACATTCACTTTAAAAGGGCACCACGTAATTTTGATGAGATGACACCGTATGAACTATGGTTTAGGGAAACCTAAGCTGTCATTTCTTAAAAGTTTGGGGCTGCGACGCTTATGTAAAAAAGTTTCAGGCTGATAAGCTCGAACCCAGAGCGGATAAATGCATCTTCATAGGACACCCAAAACAGTTGGGTATACCTCCTGTCTCAGAACCGAAAGCAATAAGGGATTGTTTCTGGAATCGGGTCCTTTCTCGAGGAAAAGTTTCTCTCGAAAGAATTGAGTGGGAGGATGGTGGAGACTTGATGAGGTTATTGAACCGTCTCTTCAACTAGTGTGTGGCAGGGCACAGGAAGTTGTTCCTGTGGCACCTACACCAATTGAAGTGGAAGCTTATGATAGTGATCATGAAACTTCAGATCAAGTCACTACCAAATCTCGTAGGATGACAAGGATGCGTACTACTTCAGAGTGGTACGTAATCCTGTCTTGGAAGTCATGTTGCTAGACAACAATGAACCTACGAGCTATGGAGAAGCGATGGTGGGCCCAGATTCTGATATATGGCTCAAGGCCATAAAATCCGAGAGAGGATCCATGTATGAAAACAAAGTGTACACTTTGGCAGAACAGCTCGATGGTCGTAAGGCTGTTGAGTGCAGATGGATTTTAAAAGGAAGACGGACAATGATGGTAAATGTCACCATTAAGAAAGCTCGACTTGTCGTTAAGAAGTTTCCCGACAAGTTCAAGGAGTTGACTACGGTGAGACTTTCTCACTCGTAGCGATGCTAAGAGTCTGTTGGAATTATATTAGTGATTACTACATTATTTATGAAATCTTGCAGATAGGATGTCAAAACATTGTTTCCTCGACGATTTTCTTGAGGAAAGGTTGTATGTGATACAACCAGAAGGTTTTGTCAATCCTGAAAGATGCTAATAAGTATGCAAAGCTCCAGCAATCCTTCTGAGGACTGGAGTAAGCATCTCGGAGTTGGAATGTATGCTTTGATGAGATGATCAAAGATTTTGGGTGTATACAAAGTTTATGAGAAACTTGTATTTCCAAAGAAGTGAGTGGGAGCACTATAGAATTTCTGATGAATATATGTTGTTGACATATTGTTGATCAGAAATGACGTAGAATTTCTGGAAAGCATATAGGGTTATTTGGAAAGTGTTTTTCAATGGAAAGCCTGGATTAAGCTACTTGAACAAGCATCAAGATCTATAAGGATAGATCAAAACGCTTAATGGTACTTTCAAATGAGCACATACCTTGACATGATCTTGAAGGTGTTCAAGATGGATCCGTAAAAGAAGGAGTTCTTGCCTGCGTTGTAAGGTATGAAGTTAAGACTTAAAGCTCGACCACGGCAGAATAGATAGAAAGGACAAAGGTCGTCCCCTATGCTTAAGACATAGGCTCTACAGTATGCTATGCTGTGTACCGCACCTGAAATGTGCCTTGCCATGAGTCAGTCAAGGGGTACAAGAGTGATCTAAGAATGGATCACAGGACAACGGTCAAAGTTATCCTTAGTAACTAGTGGACTAAGGAATTTTCTCGATTATGGAGGTGGTAAAAGAGTTCGTCGTAAAGGGTTACGCCGATGCAAACTTTGACACTAATCCAGATTATTCTGAGTAGTAAACTGGATTCGTATAGTAGAACAGTTATTTGGAATAGCTCCAAATGTAGCGTAGTAGTTGTATCTACAAGATGACATAAGAAATTTGCGAAGTACATACGGATCTGAAAGATTCAGACCCGTTGACTATAACATCTCTCACAAGCATAACATGATCAAACCCAGAACTCATCGAGTGTTAATCACATGGTAATGTGACCTAGATTATTGACTCTAGTAAACTCTTTGGGTGTTAGGCACATGGGGATGTGACCTTGAGTGTTAATCACATATCGATGTGAACTGGATTATTGACTCTAGTGCAAGTGGGAGACTGTTGGAAATATGCCCTAGAGGCAATAATAAATTGGTTATTATTATATTTCCTTGTTCATGATAATCGTTTATTATCCATGCTAGAATTGTATTGATAGGAAACTCAGATACATGTGTGGATACATAGACAACACCATGTCCCTAGTAAGCCTCTAATTGACTAGCTCGTTGATCAATAGATGGTTACGGTTTCCTGACCATGGACATTGGATGTCGTTGATAACGGGATCACATCATTAGGAGAATGATGTGATGGACAAGACCCAATCTTAAGCCTAGCACAAGATCATGTAGTTCGTATGCTAAAGCTTTTCTAATGTCAAGTATCATTTCCTTAGACCATGAGATTGTGCAACTCCCGGATACCGTAGGAATACTTTGGTGTGCCAAACGTCACAACATAACTGGGTGACTATAAAGGTGCACTACGGGTATCTCCGAAAGTGTCTGTTGGGTTGGCACGAATCGAGACTGGGATTTGTCACTCCGTGTAAACGGAGAGGTATCTCTGGGCCCACTCGGTAGGACATCATTATAAAATGCACAATGTGACCAAGGGGTTGATCATGGGATGATGTGTTACGGAACGAGTAAAGAGACTTGCCGGTAACGAGATTGAACAAGGTATCGGGATACCGACGATCGAATCTCGGGCAAGTATCGTACCGATGGACAAAGGGAATTGCATACGGGATTGATTAAGTCCTTGACATCGTGGTTCATCCGATGAGATCATCGTGGAGCATGTTGGAGCCAACATGGGTATCCAGATCCCGCTGTTGGTTATTGACCGAAGAACGTCTCGGTCATGTCTGCATGGTTCCCGAACCCGTAGGGTCTACACACTTAAGGTTCGATGACGCTAGGGTTATAAAGGAAGTTTGTATGTGGTTACCGAATGTTGTTCGGAGTCCCGGATGAGATCCCGGACGTCACGAGGAGTTCCGGAATGGTCCGGAGGTAAAGATTTATATATGGGAAGTCCTGTTTTGGTCACCGGAAAAGTTTTGGGTTTTATCGGTAACGTACCGGGACCACCGGGAGGGTCCCGGGGGTCCACCAAGTGGGGCTACAAGCCCCGGAGGGCTGCATGGGCCAAGTGTGGGAGGGGACCAGCCCCAGGTGGGCTGGTGCGCCCCCCCACCAAGGCCCAAGGCGCAAGGAAGAGGGGAAGGGGGCAAACCCTAGGGCAGATGGGCCCTAAGGCCCACCCTGGTGCGCCTCCCCCTCTCCCCTCCCCTTGGCCGCCCCTAGATGGGATCTAGGGGGCTGCCGCCACCCCTAGGGAGGGAACCCTAGGTGGGGGCGCAGCCCCTCCCCCCTATATATAGTTGAGGTTTGGGCTGCCCAATACACACGAGTTCCTCTCCTTCTTGGCGCAGCCCTACCCCTCTCCCTCCTTGTCTATTGCGGTGCTTGGCGAAGCCCTGCAGGATTGCCACGCTCCTCCATCACCACCACGCCGTCGTGCTGCTGCTGGACGGAGTCTTCCTCAACCTCTCCCTCTCTCCTTGCTGGATCAAGGCGTGGGAGACGTCACCGGGCTGTACGTGTGTTGAACACGGAGGTGCCATCCGTTCGCCACTAGGATCATCGGTGATTTGGATCACGACGAGTACGACTCCATCAACCCCGTTCTCTTGAACGCTTCCGCTTAGCAATCTACAAGGGTATGTAGATGCACTCTCCTTCCCCTCGTTGCTGGTTTCTCCATAGATAGATCTTGGTGACACGTAGGAAAATTTTGAATTTCTGCTACGTTGCCCAACACGGCCTCAGCATACTGAGACCAGAACAGCTTCTCCGTCAAGCTTCCGTCCTCGGCCTGGTAAAATTGTGCGGCATCAGACACACTGCGGGGCAAATCTGTGAATGCTCCTGAAGAGCTCCGGATCCGGGTAAGTAATCGGTAATTTACTTTTACATGCTTGCTTTGCATATAGAAAGCCTTACCCGCCGCTATCTTCTTCGTCGCGTCGATCTCTTGGAGGGCCTTTTGGGCTTCAGCCTTGGCACTTTTTACACTCTCGAGGGCCGCGGAAGCTCAGACTCCCGCGCCTTGGAGTCAAGCTACAACGCCTCGTGCTTCGCCACAAGAGCCTGGAGCTCTTGCTGCACCTCGCCCACCTGAGCCTCGTGCTTCTCTCGCTCGGTGCGCTCCTTGGCCGCTGTATCTTCGGCCTTGGTCAGCGCTTGCTTCAGGGTCACCACCTCAGTCGTGGCCCCTGGCAAACATACAATGATCCTGTCATTTTGCAATCGCGTCCTTTTTTATATATACATATCTATAGATGGGGTATTACTTACCCTTGTTCTCCTCGAGCTGCCTCTTGGCAAGGCCGAGCTCTTTCTGGGAACCCTCGAGGTCCTGCTTCAGTACGGCGACCTCCACAGCTAGTGCGGCGGACGCCAGCAGCAAAGCCTGCATATGCATATTGACATACTTATATTAGACTCCTGCGATATTATTTGATCCTTTGTTCGGCTTTTCTTTATGAACACCGAACAAAGCATCAGGGGCTACTGTCTATGCGGTAATATTTCTACTACATTTTAACACTTACCTCGAAGCCTGTTAGAAGGCTGGCACAGGCTTCAGTCAATCCGCTCTTGGCGGACTGAACCTTCTGGATCACTGCACTCATGATAGTGCGGTGCTCCTCGTCGATGGAAGCGCTGCGAAGCGCTTCCAACAGATTGTCCGGTGCCTCTGGATGGACAGAGGCCACCGGCACAGGCGTCTTGCCCCTCTTAGAAGGAGGCCGCCTGCCCGAGCCCGGAACCGCTGGAGGGTCCGGAACGGTGTTCGGCTAAGGGCCGAACTCGGAGCTCTCGGGGGCCCCGTCCCCGCGGCTCCCGGAGTCCGGAAGGTCGCCTTGAGGCGCCTCCAGGACTGTCTCCCCTCGATCCGGTGCCTCTTGAGACAGCACCTCGGCGTCGTCGGCAGGATGAGGGGAGGTGGCGGTCGGGACTGGATCACTATCCATGTCCGACAAGCCCAAGGAGCCGTCCGATGATACATCGATACTGGCTCGTGGCGGCCTGCATAATTGCGTTCGGCGTTAGAGAAAGCAGTGCGACAAAGGAATCCTAGGAGTTACTCTGGTATCCGAATACTTACGATCTCCCCGGGGGCTTGACCCTGGGCAACCACTCGCCTTCGCCTTCATTGGCAGCGGTGGAACTGTCCGGAAGGAGAGTCCTTCCCTTCTTGGACCCTCCGGCCTCCCCAGTTGGGGCGTCCTTCCTTTTCTTGTCTCCCCCAGTCGGTGGGGGAGCATCTTCTTCTTCTTCTTCCTCGTCTTCGGGGGAAGAGTGCGCCGCAGAGTCATTGGACGGTGAGTCCGACGACGCCTGGCGTCAGGAACTCTTTCGGGTTCCCTTGGCCTTCTTGGTCTTCTCCGGCACCTTATAAGGGGCCGGAGTCAGCATCTTCGCCAGAAGAGCGTCTGCGGGGCCTTCGGGCAAAGGAGCCGGACAGTCGATCTGTCCGGCCATCTTCTGCCAGTCTTGTCAAAGGTACGGGAGTTTAGATCCCGCATAGAGTCAATCTATATAAAAAATAAGTATCATGTGAAAGGTAAAGCAGCTTACCGCACTGGCTTGGCGCTTCGCGCTGAATTCGCGATCCTCAGTAATAGTGGGAGGGACCTCGGCACTTTTGAACAACACCCTCCAGGCGTCTTCATGAGTCATGTCAAAGAGCCTGTTCAGAGTTCGATGCTGCGCCGGATTGAACTCCCACAAGGTGAACTCCCATTGTTGGCACGGGAGTATCCGGCGGATGAGCATAACCTGGACTATGTTGACAAGTTTGAGCTTCTTGTCCACCATGTTTTGAATACATGTTTGGAGTCCGTTCAGCTCTTTCGAACTACCCCAGGACAGGCCCTTCTCTTTCCAGGAGGTGAGCCGCATGGGGATGCCAGATCGGAACTCGGGGGCCGCTACCCATGCGGGGTCACGCGGCTCGGTGATAAGCCAAAGTGGGGCTTGATGCGGAGGAAGGCCTCGCACACGACGATAAACGCCGAGATGTTGAGGATGAAGTTCGGGGCCAGATCGTGGAAATCCAGGCCGTAATAAAACATGAGCCCCCGGACGAAGGGATGGAGAGGGAATCCCAGTCCGCGGAGGAAATGGGTGAGGAATACCACCCTCTCATGGGGCCTGGGGGTGGGGATGAGCTGCCCCTCACCTGGGAGCCGGTGCGCGATGTCGTCGGGCAGGTATCCGGCTCTCCTCAGTTTCTTGATGTCTCCCTCCGTGACGAAGGAGACCATCCACTTGCCTCCCGCTCCGGACATGATTGGAGAAGGTCAAGGTGGGAAGTGCAGACTTGGGCGCTAGATCTCGAGTGTGCGAAAACGGATGGGTAAGGAAGGAAGAAGGCGTGGAAAGGTGAATCCTTATCCCTTTATATGGGCGGACGAAACTAAGCGTCCCCACTTGCCTGGTAAAACTCGCTTATGCCCCAAGCGCCGCAATTGATGGCGCGGTTGGGTTACCCACGCCCGTATTGATGAGAATCACGTAATAAGGGGACACGATCTCTGCTTTGACAAGACGTATCGAAAGACTGCCTCGCGTTATGTGCGGGGCTGGTTAAAAGAAACGGTTCGAATAATCACCGGGCCATGACGCAACGTCATGCTGCCAAAACAAGCCAGCAAATTAGATCTGCGAAAATATTATTCTCTCTACGGTGGAATGTGGAACTTATTTTGCAGGGTCGGACACTATCCTCTTATTCAAATTCTTCTGCGGTGTATTTGGAGAAAGAACCCGCCTTGCAATGCCGAAGACAATACTGCGCGCCGGACTCATCGTCATTGAAGCCTGGTTTAGGGGCTACTGAGGGAGTCCTGGATTAGGGGGTCTCCGGACAGCCGGACTATCTCCGTTGGCCGGACTGTTAGACTATGAAGATACAAGATTGAAGACTTCGTCTCGTGTCCGGATGGGACTCTACTTGGCGTGGAAGGCAAGCTAGGCAGTACGGATATGGATATCTCCTAATTTGTAACCGACCTTGTGTAACCCTAACCCTCTCCGGTGTCTATATAAACCGAAGGGTTTTAGTTCGTAGGACAACAACCACAACATACAATCATACCATAGGCTAGCTTCTAGGGTTTAGCCTCTCCGATCTCGTGGTAGATCTACTCTTGTACTACCCATATCATCAATATTAATCAAGCAGGACGTAGGGTTTTACCTTCATCAAGAGGGCTCGAACCTGCGTAAAACATCGTGTCCCCTGCCTCCTGTTACCATCCGGCCTAGACGCACAGTTCGGGACCCCCTACCCGAGATCCGCCGGTTTTGACACCGACACAAATTTACACACGCAATACACTTAGATTGACTTGACGAGCCTAGCATGTACAGACATGGCCTCGGAACACGGAAGACCGAAAGGTCGAACATGAGTCGTATAGAAGATACGATCAACATGAAGATGTTCACCGATGATGACTAGTCCGTCTCATGTGATGATCGGACACGACCTAGTTGACTCGGATCATGTATCACTTAGAGGACTAGAGGGATGTCTATCTGAGTGGGAGTTCATTAAATAATTTGATTAGATGAACTTAATTATCATGAACATAGTCTAAAACTTTGCAATATGTCTTGTAGATCAAATGACCCACACTAATGTTGCCCTCAACTTCAACGTGTTCCTAAAGAAAACCAAGCTGAAAGACGATGATAGCAACTACACGGACTGGGTCCGTAACCTGAGGATTATCCTCACTAGTCGTCAACCCGTGCATTCGCACGGGCTAGTGTGTATTTGTGTGTGTGCGTGCATGTGTGTGTAATGTATACTCCAAAAATGGTTATATTTGCTTGCTGAAAATAGTACCAAAGTAGTAACGCATACTTAAGATATATATGACATAAATCACCTAATTTTAGTTATTTTACATATATTTTGAAGATAATAACTATTAATTGTTCATATTTTTTGCGGTTGGCTCAAATACTTAACATTTTACTTGCTACAGAGCTAATTATGTAGTACTAATTAATAACACAGTTAATTATATAGTACTTAGTAAAAACATAAAATATTACCAGTCTCTTTAATAATGCGGAAGTCTACAACTTGTGAACAAACATGATGAGAAAAATTTGGTGAATATGAATCTAGTGTGCCTAAAAACTTCATAACAATATTTAATATTGATGTGGAATATGTACAATAGTAGCCCATGTAGGTGCATGCGTTGATGAGTAAATACTACTTGCAAGGATTTTGAGGTTATTCCATGGTATATTATGCAAACACCAAGCTTTGATATCAGGGCCGGCCCTGAGGGGGGCAGGGGGGGCGGCCGCCCCGGGCCCCCAAGATGCGGGGGGCCCCTCTCAGGTTTGCAAGTAGCCCATGGCTTCGGCTGAAAAAAATTCGACTTTTTCTAGGAAAGAAAACGAATCTGGATCGTAGCATGGCTTCAGTCCTTTTGCGTGTATACAACTTGATATGGCAACCATGCATGCACGCACGATTTGTGCCTAAAAAATACACGCACGATTTCTCGGAAAGAAAACCGCACGGCCTGATCAACCTACTTTCAAAAAAAAAAAAAGATCTCAAGGTCTTCTCAGAAAAAAAAGATAAGATCTCAAGGAGGGGCGATGTATCATGCACGACGCTGGCGAAGGATGAATTTCCCCTCGCGCCGAGCGCCCTTGCCATCTCCTGATCATCGCCTGATCTAGCGCCCTCGCCTCGCCTTGTCACCGCACAGCAGCAGGCAGGAGCAAAGGACAAGAGCGAACAAGGTCTGCTTACATTGGATCAGATCGTCAGAATCTCAGTTGATTTTTAAATCCATTATCTACAGCTCAAAGGTAACCCCTCGGCCCTCTGGTAGTCCCTAGTCCCTGGTTCCCGAATTTGCTTTTTGTTAATTGAAGTCGATGCCGAGAATTGCTTTTTGATAATCCAATCATTGGATAAGGTTAGTGTGCTGAAAACTGCACTATCCGTGCTTAATCTCGAGATGACACAAAAATCAACTTTCTAATGTTCGTTGATTGTATTTCAATCGAAACCAGTTTGCTCAGTTTGGATTAATGGTTGCCGAGGTATCACCAGAACGGTGTTGTTTTACAAGTATTTTCGAAGTTTAGCGGATACTGTTTTCGTGACTTTTAGCATATTTCTATTTCACAAGAACTAGTCAATATCCAGGTATGATCAGTTTTTGATTACAACCGGACATAGCTTCATGTTAATCCTGATTTGCTTCTTTTTATCATTTCATAAAATGGATCACCGATCTGTAGCCTAGAAATTTGTATATGACGTGCTTTGGAGTTCAAATTACAGGGAGAATCTAAGCTATGCTTTCATATTTACCTAATGATAATTAATGGGCTAGCTGCAGGAGATATTTACACATATGTATTAGGATGTTCAAGAGCCGAGGCCAAATTGTACACTAGTATTTTTATGTTTATATTAAAAGGCCCCGGGTTTTACTTTCGCCCCGGGCCCCTGAAATGTCAGGACCGGCCCTGTTTGATATGACCTGTCAGATCAGTTTGTATATCAGCTAATTAAAAACCACTTTTAAATTGCCAATATGTTGGTAACGGAGAACTTATATATTCTTATATGAATGGATATCGAGACATATTCACACAATTAATTTTCTTCCTAATCTTAACCAACTAATTTAAGTTTGCAAGTATGTACGAATTTCATGCACACTTTCTTATTTTTTGACCTAAACAATGGTTTTCTCACGGTCTTATCTCATGATACATGTCTCTTTTGAAAGTAGGTTAATCTCCACCATGCCTGTCGTGCATTACATTTTCTTTATATAAGGTCTGCCAACTTATCATTATAACTTGTTATGAAGCAATTCCAGCACAATCAATTTGTTTGATATTAGTAGCCTTACCATGGAGTCCTCGAGGTCATATATTTTACATCAAAAGTTTCTTGCAAGAGTTATTAGAAATCTCAGTGAATAAAACTGGCAAGATATATAGGAACTGTCTAAAGGCAAAATCTTACATCATACAATTAAAAATTAGATGGGATAAAGAGTGCACTTACAACCCAGATAAATAAAGGCGAATAACTATGAGAACATCCTCTGCTGTATAACCATCTTTTTGGGCATCTTTTGGATAATCCATCTTAGGATGTAAAGAACAAAATTGGTATGCAATCATGAAATCTAACAGGATTGCAACCCTGTATAATTTATTATCATTTGCACCAACGCAAACTATATTAGCTTCCCTCATAATGGAAATCTGAACATCAATATCTTTTATCTAAAAATGTGTGGAAATGGATTATCAGATTCAAAGCAATCGGAAATTTCTCCTAGAAATATTAGCTTCTAGACTAAAACCCATGTAAGATACATGGTGTCATCATTGATCGTGGTCGTCGTAAATATTTGCACTGAAAGATTAGCTAGGTTCATCGAATTGAAAAGGTTGAGTACAACAACAATTGAATATATTATATATATGGCAAGCCTCAAAGTGCAACAATCTGTATTGTACAATTAGAAAATTAGATAGAAAACAAAGTACACTTGTAACCTTTATATATGAAGGCCAACAACAGAGGCAACATCCTCTCTTTGATAACACATATTTTGTTGTTGGCAGTTCTTTGATATTCCATCTTACAACATACAGTAATGAGCAAAATGATTCAAACATGCAAAGCGCTCAATGAATTAGGACAGCAAGTCTGTTCAACCTGCTACCCTTTGCATCAACAAAACACTATATTAGCTTCCCTTGGATGTTGGAATCCAAATCCAAACAGCAAATATAAAAAATCTAATTGAATCCAAGGTTCACTATCAAATTCGAAGCGACATGATATTTCTCACATTAATATTAGTAGTTTTCAAAGTGCAGGAGAACAATTATAAACGTTAAAGCGAAACGACCTGCATTGTACAATTAGATATTTAGATTGAAAAATAATGTTTACCCTACAATCCACATATATGATAGAAAATAAGGGTGACTAATCCTCTCTTGGATGGTAGATCCTTTTTTTGTCAGTTGGTAGATGTTCTGTATTATGACAAAGAACACATACATGGTAGGAGTGCAGTCAAATATCAACACATCGGCAAGCATCTCACATCGACTATATGAGCTTTTCTCAACCTAACGCATGCAAACACAGCTCACTGGTGATAGCTGCCCTCAAAAACAGGGGGTGTGGGTTTGAAGAGCCATGGTAGAGATGGAAGCAACTCCACCTCATCATGAGCACCTAGCATGCATGCTCCAATCATCTCCCGAAACTCACATCTGAGTAGAACCTGGAGATGAGAGAGCCATACGCACGTACAGTACATGCCAGTATGCCACACACTCGGATTGCCTTTCATCGATCTTGCTGTGACAAACGCGCGCTGCGGACGGAACTGCGATTCCTGCTTAACCCATGTTCAGTGGCACGGCTGGTTCTGATGACTTGTGAAGGAAGGGTGTTGGTGGCTTCATCGGCTCCTGTCCCGGCCTCGACGTAGCTATTAGGAATCGGGCAGCGTCACCTGTTTCTGCCAAGACGTACGGCAGGAACGATCGGGCCTCCGTTGGAAGCGAAGCCTATTGCGGCCAGGACGGAGATTCCCGCCAGCTAGAGTTCCATCGCAGCATGACTCTCGGTGGTGCGCTGAGGATAGATATGAAAGCGACTCAATCTCATTAACGATATTGATATATGCTTCATTGTGCTGTTGGTCTATGCTGCCGCTGTTTTGAATACAATCTTAATCCCAAATCACCTATGTTTCTTCTTCGGAGATCACCTTGTCGTTGTGTTGCGGCAGCAGCCAGGGTACTGCTTTATTCTACGACTTGATTTCCTCCACCATGCTTATAAAACGTAAGCAGATATGCATCGAAGAGTCCAGCTTGACGGAACAATACAAAACGAATGGGGAGAAGATTTTTCAGGATTCCTTTTTAACGTGATTGCCTTTTTTGTGAGAAATCCCTTTAACGTACGTGATTGCCTTTTCTTTGATTTTTCTTACATCCTGCCTTTTCTTTGCTGTGGAGGTAATCTTCGCTGTTAACTTATTTAAAAAAATTACTTCAAAGATATGCGTCCAGAGTCCAGATTGGCTCATGTATAGGAAAAAACTCTTCACGGATACAAAAGGAACAGGCTAGGACTTTGTAAGGGGAATCACGTGGTTGCCTTGTGAGGAATCTTTATAAACATTATACGTGGGAGAGTAATTTTCCTTGTTAACTTTTTTATTTCTGAATAATCTCAACCATCATAATTTGGTCCCACCAGATGAACTTTTTTTTACATTTTCTATATTTTCTTTATTAATATAGAAAAAATAGGAATAAAAAATAGGACAGATCTACACCGTTATAATTCGGTCCCACCAGATAAACGGCTCGTAAATTCTAATTAACGTGGGAATTTCTGGGGAGTCCATAATTATTATAAGTAAGTATAGAATATAGAAAAAATAGGAATAAAAAATAGGACAGATCTACACCGTTATAATTCGGTCTCACCAGATAAACGGCTCGTAAATTCTAATTAACATGGGAATTTCTGGGGAGTCCATAATTATTATAAGTATAGATAGATAGCTGCCAAGAAAGCATATGTCCTTGAAGCACCGCTAGGTGATGCACCTGTTTTCCCAGCAACTCAAGACGTTA
Source organism: Triticum urartu (assembly GCF_056163025.1). NCBI lineage: Eukaryota > Viridiplantae > Streptophyta > Magnoliopsida > Poales > Poaceae > Triticum > Triticum urartu. The sequence continues at coordinate 64,009,058 of NC_141875.1, read as the reverse complement.
TGAATGCTTGGCAGTCGCGTAGTGATGATTACTCCCTGGTTCAGTGCGGCATGCTTTACAGCTTAAAATCGGGGCTCCAAAAGCGTTTTGAGCAGCACAGAGCATATGAAATGTTCCAAGAGCTGAAAATGGTTTTCCAAGCTCATGCCCGGGTCGAGAGATATGAAGTCTCCGACAAGTTCTACAATTGTAAGATGGAGGAGAATAGTTCTGTTAGCAAGCACATACTCAAAATGTCTGGGTTGCACAACCGCTTATCTTAGCTGGGAGTTAATCTCCTGGATGATGCGGTCGTTGACAGAATCCTTCAGTCGCTCCCACCTAGCTACAAGAGCTTTGTGATGAACTTCAATATGCAGGGGATGGAAAAGACCATTCCTGAGGTATATTCAATGCTGAAATCAGCGGAGGTGGAGATTAAAAAGGAACATCAAGTGTTGATGGTGAATAAAACCACTAAGTTCAAGAAAGGCAAGGGTAAGAAGAACTTCAAGAAGGACGACAAGGGAGTTGCCGCGCCCGGTAAGCCAGTTGCCGGGAAGAAGCCAAAGCATGGACCCAAGCCTGAGACTAAGTGCTTTTATTGCAAGGGAAACGGTCACTGGAAGCGGAACTGCCCCAAGTACTTAGCGGATAAGAAGGCCGGCAATACCAAAGGTATATGTGATATACATGTTATTGATGTGTACCTAACCAGCACTCGTAGTAGCTCCTGGGTATTTGATACCGGTGTAGTTGCTCATATTTGTAACTCAAAATAGGAGCTGCAGAATAAGCGGAGACTGGCGAAGGACGAGGTGACGATGCGCGTCGGGAATGGTTCCAAGGTCGATGTGATCGCCGTCGGCACGCTACCTCTACATTTACCTACGATATTAGTTTTAAACCTCAATAATTGTTATTTAGTACCAGCTTTGAGCATGAACATTGTATGTGGATCTCGTTTAATGCGAGATGGCTACCCATTTAAATCTAAGAATAATGGTTGTTCTATTTATATGAGAGGCATGTTTTATGGTCATGCCCCACTGGTTAATGGTTTATTCTTATTTAATCTCGAGCGTGATGTTACACATATTCATAGTGTGAATGCCAAAAGATGTAAGGTTGATAATGATAGTCCCACATACTTGTGGCACTGCCACCTTGGTCACATTGGTGTCAAACTGTTGGGGAACGTTGCAGAAAACAAAAAAAATTCCTACGTTTCACTAAGATCAATCTATGGAGTCAACTAGCAACGAGAGGAGAGTGCATCTACATACCCTTGTAGATCGCGAGCGGAAGCGTTCAAGAGAACGGGGATGATGGAGTCGTACTCGCCATGATCCAAATCACCGATGACCAAGTGCCGAACGGATGGCACCTCCGCGTTCAACACACGTACGAAGCGGATGATGTCTCCTACTTATTGATCCAGCAAGGGGAAAGGAGAGGTTGATGAAGATACAGCAAGGGGAAAGGAGAGGGAGGCGCCAAGACTTGAGGTGTAGCTGCCCTCCCTCCCCCCTTTTTATATAGGCCCCCCTAGGGTGGTGCGCCGGCCCTAGGAGATGGGATCTCCTAGGGGGGCGGCGGCCAAGGGGGTGGAGTACCTCCCAAGGCTAGTGGAGGCGCCCCCTCCCCTAGGGTTCCCAACCCTAGGCGCATGGGGGGCCCAAGGGGGGATGCACCAGCCCACTATGGGCTGGTTCCCCTCCCCACTTCAGCCCATGGGGCCCTCCGGGATGGGTGGCCCCACCCGGTGGTCCCGGTACAATACCGGTGAACCCGAAACTTTCCCGATGGCCGAAACTACACTTCCTATATATAATTCTTCACCTCCGGACAATTCCGGAACTCCTCGTGACGTCCAGGATCTCATCCAGGACTCCGAACAACTTTCGGATTACTGCATACTCATATCTATACAACCCTAGCGTCACTGAACCTTAAGTGTGTAGACCCTACGGGTTCGGGAGACAAGCAGACATGACCGAGACGACTCTCTGGTCAATAACCAACAGCGGGATCTGGTTACCCATGTTGGCTCCCACATGCTCCTCGATGATCTCATCGGATGAACCACGATGTCGAGGACCTAATCAATCCCGTACTCAAATCCCTTTGTCAATCAGTACGTTACTTGCCCGAGACTCGATCGTCGGTATCCCAATACCTTGTTTAGTCTCGTTACCGGCAAGTCACTTTACTCGTACCATAATGCATGATCCCGTGATCAACCACTTGATCACATTGAGCTCATTATGATGATGCATTACCGAGTGGGCCCAGAGATACCTCTCCGTCATACGGAGTGACAAATCCCAGTCTCGATTCGTGGCAACCCAACAGACACTTTCGGAGATACCTGTAATGTACCTTTATAGTCACCCAGTTATGTTGTGACGTTTGGCACACCCAAGGCACTCCTACGGTATCCGGGAGTTGCACAATCTCATGGTCTAAGGAAATGATACTTGACATCTAGAAAAGCTACAACAAACAAATTACACGATCTTTGTGCTATGCTTAGGTTTGGGTCTTGTCCATCACATCATTCTCCTAATGATGTGATCCCGTTATCAAATACATCCCCATGTTCATAGCCAGGAAACCATGACTATCTGTTGATCAACGAGCTAGTCAACTAGAGGCTCACTAGGGACACATTGTGGTCTATGTATTCACACATGTATTATGATTTCTGGATAATACAATTATAGCATGAATAATAGACAATTATCATGAACAAGGAAATATAATAATCATTTTATTATTGCCTCTAGGGCATATTTCCAACAGTCTCCCACTTGCACTAGAGTCAACCATCTAGTTACATTGTGATGAATCGAACACCCATGGAATTCTGGTGTTGATCATGTTTTGCTCTAGGGAGAGGTTTAGTCAACGGATCTGCTACATTCAGGTCCGTATGTACTTTACAAATCTCTATGTCTCCATTTTGAACACTTTCACGAATGGAGTTGAAGCGACGCTTGATATGCCTGGTCTTCCTGTGAAACCTGGGCTCCTTGGCAAGGGTAATAGCTCCAGTTTTGTCACAGAAGAGAGTCATCGGGCCCGACGCATTGGGTATGACTCCTAGGTCGGTAAGGAACTCCTTCACCTAGACTGCTTCGTGTGCTGCCTCTGAGGCTGCCATGTACTCCGCTTCACATGTAGATCCCGCCACAACGCTTTGCTTGCAACTGCACCAGCTTACTGCCCCACCATTCAAAATATACACGTATCCGGTTTGTGACTTAGAGTCATCCAGATCTGTGTCGAAGCTAGCATCGACGTAACCCTTTACGACGAGCTCTTCGTCACCTCCATAAACGAGAAACATTTCCTTAGTCCTTTTCGGGTACTTTAGGATATTTTTGACCACTGTCCAGTGTTCCATGCCGGGATTACTTTGGTACCTACCTACCAAACTCACGGCAAGGTTTACATCAGGTCTGGTACACAACATAGCATACATGATAGACCCTATGGCCGAGGCATAGGGGACGACACTCATCTTTTCTCTATCTTCTGCCGTGGTAGGGCATTGAGCCAAGCTCAATCTCGTACCTTGCAATACAGGCAAGAACCCCTTCTTTGACTGATCCATTTTGAACTTCTTCAAAATCTTGTCAAGGTACGTACTCTGTGAAAGACCAATGAGGCGTCTCGATCTATCTCTATAGATCTTGATGCCTAATATATAAGCAGCTTCTCCAAGGTCCTTCATTGAAAAACACTTGTTCAAATAGGCCTTTATGCTTTCCAAGAATTCTATATCATTTCCCATCAACAGTATGTCATCCACATACAATATGAGAAATGCTACAGAGCTCCCACTCACTTTCTTGTAAATGCAGGCTTCTCCATAAGTCTGCATAAACCCAAACGCTTTGATCATCTCATCAAAGCGAATGTTCCAACTCTGAGATGCTTGCACCAACCCATAAATCGAGCGTTGGAGCTTGCACACCTTGTCAGCATTCTTAGGATCGACAAAACCTTCCGGCTGCATCATATACAATTCTTCCTTAAGGAAACCATTAAGGAATGCCGTTTTGACATCCATTTGCCATATCTCATAATCATAGAATGCGGCAATTGCTAACATGATTCGGACGGACTTCAGCTTCGCTACGAGTGAGAAAGTCTCATCGTAGTCAACCCCTTGAACTTGTCGATAACCCTTAGCGACAAGCCGAGCCTTATAGATGGTCACATTACCATCCGCGTCTGTCTTCTTCTTAAAGATCCATTTATTTTCTATGGCTCGCCGATCAACGGGCAAGTCAGTCAAAGTCCATAATTTGTTTTCATACATGGATCCTATCTCGGATTTCATGGCTTCCAGCCATTTGTCGGAATCCGGGCCCGCCATCGCTTCTTCATAGTTCGAAGGTTCATCGTTGTCTAACAACATGATTTCCAAGACAGGGTTGTCGTACCACTCTGGTGCGGAACGTGTCCTTGTGGACCTACGAAGTTCAGTAGCAACTTGATCTGAAGTTTCATGATCACCATCATCAACTTCCTCTCTAGTCGGTGCAGGCACCTCAGGAACATTTTCTTGAGCTGCGCCACTTACCGGTTCAAGAGGTAATACTTCATCAAGTTCTACCTTCCTCCCACTTATTTCTTTCGAGAGAAACTCCTTCTCTAGAAAGGACCCATTCTTGGCAACAAAGATCTTGCCTTCAGATCTGAGGTAGAAGGTATACCCAACAGTTTCTTTAGGGTATCCTATGAAGACGCATTTTTCCGACTTGGGTTCGAGCTTTTCAGGTTGAAGTTTCTTGACATAAGCATCGCATCCCCAAACTTTTAGAAACGACAGCTTAGGTTTCTTCCCAAACCATAATTCATACGGTGTCGTCTCAACGGATTTCGACGGAGCCCTATTTAAAGTGAATGCGGCAGTCTCTAAAGCATAGCCCCAAAATGATAGCGGTAAATCGGTAAGAGACATCATAGATCGCACCATATCTAATAGAGTGCGATTACGATGTTCGGACACACCATTACGCTGAGGTGTTCCAGGCGGCGTGAGTTGTGAAACTATTCCACATTTTCTTAAGTGTGTGCCAAATTCGTGACTCAAGTATTCTCCCCCACGATCTGATCGCAAGAACTTGATTTTCCTGTCACGTTGATTCTCAACCTCACTCTGAAATTCCTTGAACTTTTCAAAGGTCTCAGACTTGTGTTTCATTAAGTAGACATACCCATATCTACTGAAGTCATTAGTGAGGGTGAGAACATAACGATAACCACCACGAGCCTCAACACTCATTGGACCACACACATCAGTATGTATGATTTCCAATAAGTTGGTTGCTCGCTCCATTGTTCCTGAGAACGGAGTCTTGGTCATTTTACCCATGAGGCATGGTTCGCACGTGTCAAATGATTCGTAATCAAGAGACTCTAAAAGTCCATCTGCATGGAGTTTCTTCATGCGTTTGACACCTATGTGACCAAGGCGGCAGTGCCACAAGTATGTGGGACTATCATTATCAACCTTACATCTTTTAGTATTCACACTATGAATATGTGTAGCATTACGCTCGAGATTCATTAAGAATAAACCATTCACCATCGGAGCATGACCATAAAACATATCTCTCATATAAATAGAACAACCATTATTCTCGGATTTAAATGAGTAGCCATCTCGTATTAAACGAGATCCTGATACAATGTTCATGCTCAAAGCTGGCACTAAATAACAATTATTGAGGTTTAAAACTAATCCTGTAGGTAAATGTAGAGGTAGCGTGCCGACGGCGTTCACATCGACCTTGGAACCATTCCCGATGCGCATCGTCACCTCGTCCTTCGCCAGTCTCCGCTTATTCCGCAGGTCCTGCTTTGAGTTACAAATGTGAGCAACCGCACCGGTATCAAATACCCAGGAGCTACTACGAGTACTGGTAAGGTACACATTAATTACATGTATATCACATATACCTTTTGTGATGCCGGCCTTCTTGTCTGCTAAGTATTTGGGGCAGTTCCGCTTCCAGTGACCACTTCCCTTGCAATAAAAGCAATCAGTCTCGGGCTTGGGTCCATCCTTTGGCTTCTTCCCGGCAGCTTGCTTGCCGGGCGCGGCAACTCCCTTGCCGTCCTTCTTGAAGTTCTTTGCCCTTCTTGAACTTAGTGGTTTTATTGACCATCAACACTTGATGTTCCTTCTTGACTTCTACCTCTGCTGATTTCAGCATAGCAAATACTTCAGGAATGGTTTTTTCCATCCCCTGCATATTGAAGTTCATCACAAAGCTCTTGTAGCTCGGTGGAAGCGACTGAAGGATTCTGTCAATGACCGCGTCATCCGGGAGATTAACTCCCAGCTGAGTCAAGCGGTTATGCAACCTAGACATAGTGAGTATGTGCTCACTGACAGAACTGTTTTCCTCCATCTTACAGCTGAAGAATTTGTCGGAGACTTCATATCTCTCGACCCGGGCATGAGCTTGAAAAACCATTTTCAGCTCTTCGAACATCTCATATGCTCCGTGTCGCTCAAAACGCTTTTGGAGCCCCGGTTCTAAGCTGTAAAGCATGCCGCACTGAACGAGGGAGTAATCATCAGCACGTGTCTGCCAAGCGTTCATAACGTCTTGGTTTTGTGGGATGGGTGCGTCACCTAGCGGTGCTTCTAGGACATAATCTTTCTTGGCAGCTATGAGGATGATCCTCAGGTTCCGGACCCAGTCCGTATAGTTGCTGCCATCGTTTTTTAGCTTGGTTTTCTCTAGGAACGCGTTGAAGTTGAGGACAACGTTGGCCATTTGATCTACAAGACATATTGTAAAGATTTTAGACTAAGTTCATGATAATTAAGTTCATCTAATCAAATTATTCAATGAACTCCCACTTAGATAGACATCCCTCCAGTCATCTAAGTATAACATGATCCGAGTTGACTAGGCCGTGTCCGATCATCACATGAGACGGACTAGTCAACATCGGTGAACATCTTCATGTTGATCGTATCTTCTATACGACTCATGCTCGACCTTTCGGTCTTCTGTGTTCCGAGGCCATGTCTGTACATGCTAGGCTCGTCAAGTCAACCTAAGTGTATTGCGTGTGTAAATCTGTCTTACACTCGTTGTATGTGAACATTGGAATCTATCACACTCGATCATCACGTGGTGCTTCGAAACAACGAACTGTCGCAATGGCGCATAGTTAGGGGGAACACTTTCTTGAAATTATTATGAGGGATCATCTTATTTACTACCGTCGTTCTAAGTAAACAAGATGCAAAAACATGATAAACATCACATGCAATCAAATAATAGTGACATGATATGGCCAATATCATATAGCTCCTTTTATCTCCATCTTGGGGCTCCATGATCATCTTGTCACCGGCATGACACCATGATCTCCATCATCGTGTCTTCTTGAAGTTGTCTCGTCATCTATTACTTCTACTACTATGGCTAACACTTTAGCAATAAAGTAAAGTAATTACATGACGTTTATGTTGGCACGCAAGTCATAAATAAATAAAGACAACTCCTATGGCTCCTGCCGGTTGTCATACTCATCGACATGCAAGTCGTGATCCCTATTACAAGAACATGATCAATCTCATACATCACATATATCATTCATCACAACTTTTGGCCATATCACATCACAAAACACTTGCTGCAAAAACAAGTTAGACATCCTCTAATTGTTGTTGCAAGTTTTTACGTGGCTGCTATAGGTTTCTAGCAAGAACGTTTCTTACCTACACCAAAACCACAACGTGAATTGCCAATTTCTATTTACCCTTCATAAGGACCCTGTTCATCGAATCCGATCCGACTAAAGTGGGAGAGACAGACACCCGCCAGCCACCTTATGCAACTAGTGCATGTCAATCGGTGGAACCGGTCTCACGTAAGCGTACGTGTAAGGTTGGTTCGGGCCGCTTCATCCCACGATGCCGCCGAATCAAGATAAGACTAGTAACGGTAGGCAAATTGACAATATCGACGCCCACAACTACTTTGTGTTCTACTCGTGCATAGTAACTACGCATAGACCTAGCTCATGATGCCACTGTTGGGGAACGTTGCAGAAAATAAAAAAATTTCCTACGTTTCACCAAGATCAATCTATGGAGTCAACTAGCAACGAGAGGAGAGTGCATCTACATACCCTTGTAGATCGTGAGCGGAAGCGTTCAAGAGAACGGGGATGATGGAGTCGTACTCGCCGTGATCCAAATCACCGATGACCAAGTGCCGAACGGACGGCACCTCCGCGTTCAACACACGTACGGAGCGGATGACGTCTCCTCCTTATTGATCCAGCAAGGGGAAAGGAGAGGTTGATGAAGATCCAGCAGCACGACGGCGTGGTGGTGGATGCAGCAGTGATCGCAGCAGGGCTTCGCCGAGCTTCTGCGAGAGGGAGAGGTGTAGCAGGGGAAAGGGAGGCGCCAAGACTTGAGGTGTAGCTGCCCTCCCTCCCCCCTTTTTATATAGGCCCTCTAGGGGGGTGCGCCGGCCCTAGGAGATGGGATCTCCTAGGGAGGCGGCGGCCAAGGGGGTGGAGTACCCCCCAAGGCAAGTGGTGGCGCCCCCTCCCCTAGGGTTCCCAACCCTAGGCGCATGGGGGGCCCAAGGGGGGGCGCACCAGCCCACTATGGGCTGGTTCCCCTCCCCACTTCAGCCCATGGGGCCCTCCGGGATGGGTGGCCCCACCCGGTGGACCCCCGGGACCCATCCGGTGGTCCCGGTACAATACCGGTGAACCCAAAACTTTCCCGATGGCTGAAACTACACTTCCTATATATAATTCTTCACCTCCGGACAATTCCGAAACTCCTCGTGACGTCCAAGATCTCATCCGGGACTCCGAACAACTTTTGGATTACTGCATACTCATATCTATACAACCCTAGCGTCACCGAACCTTAAGTGTGTAGACCCTGCGGGTTCGGGAGACAAGCAGACATGACCGAGACGACTCTTTGGTCAATAACCAACAGCGGGATCTGGTTACCCATGTTGGCTCCCACATGCTCCTCGATGATCTGATCGGATGAACCACGATGTCAAGGACCTAATCAATCCCGTACTCAATTCCCTTTGTCAATCGGTACGTTACTTGCCCGAGACTCGATCGTCGGTATCCCAATACCTTGTTCAGTCTCGTTACCGGCAAGTCACTTTACTCGTACCGTAATGCATGATCCCGTGATCAACCACTTGATCACATTGAGCTCATTATGATGATGCATTACCGAGTGGGCCCAGAGATACCTCTCTGTCATACGGAGTGACAAATCCCAGTCTCGATTCGTGCCAACCCAACAGACACTTTTGGAGATACCTGTAATGTACCTTTATAGTCACCCAGTTACGTTGTGATGTTTGGCACACCCAAGGCACTCCTACGGTATCCGGGAGTTGCACAATCTCATGGTCTAAGGAAATGATACTTGACATCTAGAAAAGCTACAGCAGACGAACTACACGATCTTTGTGCTATGCTTAGGTTTGGGTCTTGTCCATCACATCATTATCCTAATGATGTGATCCCGTTATCAATGACATCCCCATGTCCATAGCCAGGAAACCATGACTATCTGTTGATCAACGAGCTAGTCAACTAGAGGCTCACTAGGGACACATTGGCCATGTTTGGATACTCTAACACAGTTAGAGTTAGAGTTATTTTCTAACCCACTCTAACCCAAATAAGCACCTCTCCACCGGGATAGTTGGGTTAGATGAAACTAACCCACTCTAACCCTCCCTGTTTGGATACTTTTGGGTTATTTGAGCCTTTAACTAACCCAAACTAGCTCTAACCCCATGATCCAAACAGGGCCATTGTGGTCTATGTATTCACACATGTATTACGATTTCCGGATAATACAATTATAGCATGAATAATAGACAATTATCATGAACAAGGAAATATAATAATCATTTTATTATTGCCTCTAGGGCATATTTCCAACACAAACGCATGAAGAAACTCCATGCAGATGGACTTTTGGAGTCTCTTGATTATGAATCATTTGACACCTGTGAACCATGCCTCATGGGCAAAATGACCAAGACTCCGTTCTCCGGAACAATGGAGGGAGCAACCAACTTATTGGAAATCATACATACTGACGTGTGCGGTCCAATGAGTGTTGAGGCTCGTGGTGGTTATCGTTATGTCCTCACCCTCACTGATGACTTAAGTAGATATGGGTATGTCTACTTGATGAAACACAAGTCTGAGACCTTTGAAAAGTTCAAGGAATTTCAGAGTGAGGTTGAGAATCAACATGATAGGAAAATAAAGTTCTTACGATCAGATCGTGGAGGGGAATATTTGAGTCACGAATTTGACACACACTTAAGGAAATGTGGAATTGTTTCACAACTCACGCCGCCTGGAACACCTCAGCGCAATGGTGTGTCCGAACATCGTAATCGCACTCTATTGGATATGGTGCGATATATGTCTCTTACTGATCTACCACTATCATTTTGGGCTTATGCTATAGAGACTGCCGCATTCACTTTAAATAGGGCTCCGTCGAAATCTATTGAGACGACACCGTATGAATTGTGGTATGGGAAGAAACCTAAGCTGTCGTTTCTAAACGTTTGGGGATGCGATGCTTATGTCAAGAAACTTCAACCTGAAAAGCTCGAACCCAAATCGGAAAAATGCGTCTTCATAGGATACCCTAAGGAAACTATTGGGTATACCTTCTACCTCAGATCCTAAGGCAAGATCTTTGTTGCCAAGAATGGATCCTTTCTAGAGAAAGAGTTTCTCTCGAAAGAAGTAAGTGGGAGGAAAGTAGAACTTGATGAAGTATTGCCTCTTGAACTGGAGAGTAGCGCAGCTCAAGAAAATGTTTCGGTGGTGCCTGCACCGACTAGAGAGGAAGTTAATGATGATGATCATGGAACTTCAGATCAAGTTGCTACTGAACTTCGTAGGTCCACAAGGACACGTTCCGCACCAGAGTGGTACGACAACCCTGTCCTGGAAATCATGTTGTTAGACAATGGTGAACCTTCAAACTATGAAGAAGCGATGGCGGGCCCGGATTCCGACAAATGGCTTGAAGCCATGAAATCCGAGATAGGATCCATGTATGAAAACAAAGTATGGACTTTGACTGACTTGCCCGATGATCGGCGAGCCATAGAAAATAAATGAATCTTTAAGAAGAAGACAGATGTGGATGGTAATGTAACCATCTATAAGGCTCGGCTTGTCGCTAAGGGTTATCGACAAGTTCAAGGGGTTGACTACGATGAGACCTTCTCACCCGTAGTGAAGCTGAAGTCTGTCTGAATCATGTTAGCAATTGCCGCATTCTATGATTATGAGATATGGCAAATGGACATCAAAACGGTATTCCTTAATGGTTTCCTTAAGGAAGAATTGTATATGATGCAGCCGGAAGGTTTTGTCGATCCTAAGAACACTGACAAGGTATGCAAGCTCCAACGCTCGATCTATGGGCTGGTGCAAGCATCTCGGAGTTGGAACATTCGTTTTGATGAGATGATCAAAGCGTTTGGGTTTACGCAGATTTATGGAGAAGCCTGTGTTTACAAGAAAGTGAGTGGGAGCTCTGTAGCATTTCTCATATTATATGTGGATGACATACTATTGATGGGAAATGATATAGAACTCTTGGAAAGCATAAAGGCCTACTTGAGTAAGTGTTTTTCAATGAAGGACCTTGGAGAAGCTGCTTACATATTAGGCATCAAGATCTATAGAGATAGATCGAGACGCCGTCTTTCGCAAAGCACGTACCTTGACAAGATATTGAAGAAGTTCAATATGGATCAGTCTAAGAAGGGGTTCTTGCCTGTATTGCAAGGTGTGAGATTGAGCACAGCTCAATGCCCGACCACGGCAGAAGATAGATAAAAGATGAGTGTCATCCCCTATGCCTCGGCCATAGGGTCTATTATGTATGCCATGCTGTGTACCAGACCTGATGTAAACCTTGCCGTAAGTTTGGTGGGAAGGTACCAAAGTGATCCCGGCATGGAACACTCGATAGCGGTCAAGAATATCCTGAAGTACCTGAAAAGGACTAAGGATATGTTTCTCGTTTATGGAGGTGACGAAGAGCTCGTCGTAAAGGGTTACGTTGATGCTAGCTTCGACACAGATCTGGATGACTCCAAGTCACAAACCGGATACATGTATATTTTGAATGGTGGGACAGTCAGCTGGTGCAGTTGCAAGCAAAGCGTCGTGGCGGGATCTACATGTGAAGCGGAGTACATGGCAGCCTCGGAGGTAGCACATGAAGCAATCTGGATGAAGGAGTTCATTACCGACCTAGGAGTTATTCCCAATGCGTCGGGCCCGATGACTCTCTTATGTGACAACACTAGAGCTATTGCCCTTGCCAAGGAGCCCAGGTTTTACAAGAAGACCAGGCATATCAAGCGTCGCTTCAACTCCATTTGTGAAAATGTTCAAGATGGAGACATAGAGATTTGTAAAGTGCATACAGACCTGAATGTCGCAGATCCGTTGACTAAACCTCTTCCACGTGCAAAGCATGATCAACACCAGAACTCTATGGGTGTTCGATTTATCACAATGTAACTAGGTTATTGACTCTAGTGCAAATGGGAGACTGTTGGAAATATGCCCTAGAGGCAATAATAAAATGATTATTATTATATTTCCTTGTTCATGATAATTGTCTATTGTTCATGCTATAATTGTGTTATCCGGAAATCGTAATACATGTGTGAATACATAGACCACAACATGTCCCTAGTGAACCTCTAGTTGACTAGCTCGTTGATCAATAGATGGTTACGGTTTCCTAACCATGGACATAGGATGTCATTGATAATGGGATCACATCATTAGGATAATGATGTGATGGACAAGACCCAATCCTAAGCATAGCACAAGATCGTGTAGTTCGTGTGCTAAAGATTTCTAATGTCGAGTATCCTTTCCTTAGACCATGAGATTGTGCAACTCCCGGATACCGTAAGGGTACTTTGGCCAAACGTCACAACGTAACTGGGTGGCTATAAAGGTACACTACGGGTATCCCCGAAAGTATCTGTTGGGTTGGCACGAATCGAGACTGGGATTTGTCACTCCGTATGACGGAGAGGTATCTCTGGGCCCACTCAGTAGGACATCATCATAATGAGCTCAATGTGATCAAGGAGTTGTTCACGGGATGATGTGTTACGTGAACGAGTAAAGAGACTTGTGGTAACGAGATTGAACAAGGTATCGGTATACCGACGATCGAATCTCGGGCAAGTATCATACCGATAGACAAAGGGAATTGTATACGGGATTGATTGAATCCTCGACATCGTGGTTCATCCGATGAGATTATCGGTGGGCATGTGGGAGCCAACATGGGTATCCAGATCCCGCTGTTGGTTATTGACCGGAGAGTTGTCTCGGTCATGTCTACGTGTCTCCCGAACCCGTAGGGTCTACACACTTAAGGTTCGGTGACGCTAGAGTTGTAGAGATATTAGTATGCAGTTAACCGAAAGTTGTTCGGAGACCCGGATGAGATCCCGAGCGTCACGAGGAGTTCCAAAATGGTCCGGAGGTAAAGATTTATATATAGGAAGTCCTGTTTCGGCCACCGGGAGAGTTTCGGGGGTCACCGGTATTGTACCGGGACCACCGGAAGGGTCCCGGGGGTCCACCGGGTGGGGCCACCTATCCCGGAGGGCCCCATGGGCTGAAGTGGCATGGGAACCAGCCCCTGGTGGGCTGGTGCGCCCCACCCAAGGGCCCAAGGCGCCTAGGGTTGGAAACCCTAGGGGGCCGTTGCCCCCCTAGGGGGCATGCGCCCCCCTGGTTGGAAACCCTAAGGGGGCCGTTGCCCCCCGAGGGGCCGCTGCCCCGGGGTACGCCACCCCCCTCTAGATGGGATCTCTAAGGGGGCATGCGCCCCCTAGCCCTTATATATAGTGGAGGGGAGGGAGGGCAGCCGCGCCCTAAGCCCTGGCGCCTCCCTCTCCCTCCCGTGACACCTCTTCCTCCTCGCAATTCATCAGTCTCAACAAACACATCGCAAAAGAAGATTACATCGAATAGATCTCCACAAGAGAGGGGGAGAACTTTGTATTGAGATCCAAAAAGAGAGAAGAAGCCATCTAGCTAATAACTATGGACCTGTAGGTCTGAGGCAAACTACTCACATTCATCGGAAGGGCTATGGTGTTGATGTAGAAGCCCTCCATGATCGATGCCCCCTCTGGCGGAGCTCCGGAACAGGCCCCAAGATGGGATCTCGTGGATACAGAAAGTTACGGCGGTGGTATTAGGGTTTTGGCTCCGTATCTGGTAGCTTGGGGGTACGTAGCTATATATATAGGAGGAAGGAGTACGTCGGTGGAGCAACAGGGGGCCCACGAGGGTGGAGGGCGCACCCAATGGGGGTAGGCGCGCCCCCTACCTCATGGCCTCCTGGTTGATGTCTTGACGTAGGGTCCAGGTCCTCTGGATCATGTTCGTTCCGAAAATCATGTTCCCGAATGTTTCATTCCGTTTGGACTCCGTTTGATATTCTTTTTCTGCGGAACCCTAAAATAGGCAAAAAAACAACAATTCCGGGCTGGGCCTCCGGTTAATAGGTTAGTCCCAAAAATAATATAAAAGTGTATAATAAAGCCCAATAATGTCCAAAACAGAATATAATATAGCATGGAACAATAAAAAATTATAGATACGTTGGAGACGTATCAAGCATCCCCAAGCTTAATTCCTGCTCGTCCTCGAGTAGGTAAATGATAAAAATAGAATTTTTGATGTGGAATGCTACTTGGCATAATTTCAATGTAATTCTCTTAATTGTGGTATGAATATTCAGATCCGAAAGATTCAAGACAAAAGTTTAATATGGACATAGAAATAATAATACTTCAAGCATACTAACTAAGCAATTATGTCTCTTCAAAATAACATGGCCAAAGAAAGTTATCCCTACAAAATCATATAGTCTGGCTATGCTCCATCTTCACCACACAAAGTATTCAAATCATGCACAACCCCGATGACAAGCCAAGCAATTGTTTCATACTTTTAATGTTCTCAAACTTTTTCAATCTTTACGCAATACATGAGCGTGAGCCATGGACATAGCACTATAGGTGGAATAGAATGGTGATTGTGGAGAAGAAAAAAAAGGGGGGGAGATAGTCTCACATCAACTAGGTGTATCAACGGGCTATGGAGATGCCCATCAATAGATATCAATGTGAGTGAGTAGGGATTGCCATGCAACGGATGCACTAGAGCTATAAGTATATGAAAGATCAACAAAAAGAAACTAAGTGGGTGTGCATCCAACTTGCTTGCTCACAAAGACCTAGGGCATTTTGAGGAAGCCCATCGTTGGAATATACAAGCCAAGTTCTATAATGACAAATTCCACTAGTATATGAAAGTGATAACATAGGAGACTCTCTATCATGAAGATCATGGTGCTACTTTGAAGTACAAGTGTGGAAAAAGGATAGTAGTATTGCCCCTTTATATATTTTTTGGGCCTTTTTTTCTTTGGCCTTTCTTCTTTTCTTTTTCTTTTTTTTCTTTGGGACAATACTCTATGAATGATGACCATCACACTTCTATTTATTTACAACTCAATGATTACAACTCGATACTAGAACAAAGTATGACTCTATATGAATGCCTCCGGCGGTGTACCGGGATAGCAATGATGCATGAGTGACTTATATGAAAGAATTATGAACGGTGGCTTTGCCACAACTAGAATGTCAACTACATGATCATGCAAAGCAATATGACAATGATGGAGCGTGTCATGATAAACGAAACGGTGGAAAGTTGCATGGCAATATATCTCGAAATGGCTATGGAAATGCCATGATAGGTAGGTATGGTGGCTGTTTTGAGGAAGGTATATGGTGGGTGTACGATACCGGCGAAAGGTGCGCGATATTAGAGAGGCTAGCAATGGTGGAAGGGTGAGAATGCGTATAATCCATGGACTCAACATTAGTCATAAAGAACTCACATACTTATTACAAAAATCTATTAGTTATCGAAGCAAAGTACTACGCGCATGCTCCTAGGGGGATAGATTGGTAGGAAAAGACCATCGCTCGTCCCCGACCGCTACTCATAAGGAGGACAATCAATAAATACATTATGCTCCGACTTCTTAACATAACGGTTCACCATACGTGCATGCTACGGGAATCACAAACTTCAACACAATCATTTCTCAAATTCACAACTACTCAACTAGCACGACTCTAATATCACCATCTCCATATCTCAAAACAATTATCAAGTTTCAAACTTCTCATAGTATTCAACACACTCATAAGAAAATTTTATTTATTAATCTTGAATGCCTCAAATAATTAAAGCAAATTACCATGCTGTTTTGTAGGACTCTCAAAATAATCTACGTGAAGCATGAGAGACCAATGGTTTCCATAAAACAAATCTACCACCGTGCTCTAAAAGATATAAGTGAAGCACTAGAGCAAAAACTATATAACTCAAAAGATATAAGTGAAGCACATAGAGTATTCTAATAATTTCCGAATCATGTGTGTCTCTCTCAAAAAGGTGTGTGCAGCAAGGATGATTGTGGAAAACTAACAAATAAAGACTCAAATAATACAAGACGCTCCAAGCAAAACACATATCATGTGGTAAATAAAATATAGCTCCAAGTAAAGTTACCGATAGAAGTAGACGAAAGAGGGGATGCCTTTCGGGGCATCCCCAAGCTTTGGATTTTGGGTGTCCTTAGATTATATTGGGGGTGCCATGGGCAACCCCAAGCTTAGACTCTTGCCACTCCTTGTTCCATAATCCATCAAATCTTTACCCAAAACTTGAAAACTTCATAACACAAAACTTAAAGTAGAAAATCTCGTGAGCTCCGTTAGCGAAAGAAAACAAACCACTTCAAGGTACTGTAATGAACTCATTCTTTATTTATATTGGTGTTAAACCTACTGTATTCCAACTTATCTATGGTTTATAAATTATTTTATTAGCCATAGATTCATCAAAATAAGCAAACGACACACGAAAAACAGAATCTGTCAAAAACAGAACATTCTGTAGTAATCTGTAGCTAACGCAAGATCTGGAACCCCAAAAATTCTAAAATAAATTTATGGACGTGAGGAATTTATCTATTAATCATCTGAAAAATAATTAACTAAATAGCACTTTACAAATAAAAATGACAGCAGTTCTCGTGAGCGCTAAAGTTTCTGTTTTTTACAGCAAGATTAACAAGACTTTCCCCAAGTCTTCCCAACGGTTCTACTTGGCACAAACAATAATTAAACACAAAAAACACAACCAAAACAGAGGCTAGATAAATTATTTATTACTAAACAGGAGCAAAAAGCAAGGAATAAAAATAAAATTGGGTTGCCTCCCAACAAGCGCTATTGTTTAACGCCCCTAGCTAGGCATAAAAAGCAAGGATAGATCTAGGTATTGCCATCTTTGGTAGGTAGTTCTTTAATGATACATCTATCACCTTTAGGAGTTTCTTCCGTTTTATCAATAATCAAACTTCTAGGCATAAGATCGAAAAAATTATTAGTAGTAAATGGTTCCTTAATGATGGCAAAAAGATTAGGATGAATACTTATAGATTTGAGATCCGCAGTTTCCTTGCTAGAGGATTCATCCTTATTTTTAGGAACATACATAAGCTTGGCACTTTTAGTTGGAGGACTTGGAGTATTCTTTATGGAAGAAAAGGCGGTTCCCAAGTTGGTAATAATACCCTCAAGTTTATCGATTCTAGTGGAATCATAGTTTATTCTTTCATTAACTATAGGTTCCTTCTCTTTAATATTTTTCAAAGTTACTCCTACTTTAGATCCATATTGGGTAAGTTTGTTGTGGATCTTTTTATCGAAAGTTTCAATTAACTCAACGGTAGCAACTTTATTTTCAATAATTTCAAGTTTTTGCATTACATGCTCCAAAGTTAACATAGTTCCATTAATCATAAGAGGGGGTGAGCCAAATAAATCTATCATAACATTATAAGAATCAAAAGTATGGCTACCCAAGAAATTTCCTCCAGTAATGGTATCAAGGATATATCTGTACCAAGGAGTAGTGCCTACGTAAAAATTGCGGAGAAGGACGGAAGTGGATTGCTTCCTGGTAGATCTATTTTGAGCATTGCAAATCCTATACCAAGCGTCTTTTAAATTTTCTCCTTCCCTTTGTTTAAAACTAAGAACTTCATTCTCGGGAGATAACGGAGAAGATAAGGGACTAGCCATAACGATAAGCAAGCAATCCGACACATAAGCAAACAAGAAACGGGCAAAAAGAGGCAAATAGAGAAAGAGAGGGAGGATAGAGAGAGAGAGGGCGAATAAAACGGCAAGGGTGAAGTGGGGGAGAGGAAAACGAGAGGCGAATGGCAAATAATGTAATGCGGGAGATAAGGGTTTTGTGATGGGTACTTGGTATGTTGACTTTTGCGTAGACCTCCCCGGCAACGGCGCCAGAAATCCTTCTTGCTACCTCTTGAGCACTTGCGTTGGTTTTCCCTTGAAGAGGAAAGGGTGGTGCAACAAAGTAGCGTAAGTATTTCCCTCAGTTTTTGAGAACCAAGGTATCAATCCAGTAGGAGGTCACGCACGAGTCCCTCACACCTACACAAACAAATAAATCCTCGCAACCAACGCGATAAGGGGTTGTCAATCCCTACACGGCCACTTACGAGAGTGAGATCTGATAGATATGATAAGATAATATTTTTGGTATTTTCATGATAAAGAT
This sequence comes from Triticum urartu, assembly GCF_056163025.1. Classification (NCBI taxonomy): domain Eukaryota; kingdom Viridiplantae; phylum Streptophyta; class Magnoliopsida; order Poales; family Poaceae; genus Triticum; species Triticum urartu. The sequence continues at coordinate 63,990,275 of NC_141875.1, read as the reverse complement.
GCAAAGTAAAATAAAAGGCAAAGGAAATAAATAAGTATTGGAAGATTAATATGATAGAAGATAGACCCAGGGGCCATAGGTTTCACTAGTGGCTTCTCTCGAGAGCATAAGTATTCACGGTGGGTAAACAAATTACTGTTGAGCAATTGACAGAATTGAGCATAGTTATGAGAATATCTAGGTATGATCATGTATATAGGCATCACGTCCGAGACAAGTAGACCAACTCCTGCCTGCATCTACTACTATTACTCCACACATCGACCGCTATCCAGCATGCATCTAGAGTATTAAGTTCAAGAGAACAGAGTAACGCTTTAAGCAAGATGACATGATGCAGAGGGATAAACTCATGCAATATGATGAAAACCCCATCTTGTTATCCTCGATGGCAACAATACAATACGTTCCTTGCTGCCCCTACTGTCACTGGGAAAGGACACCGCAAGATTGAACCCAAAGCTAAGCACTTCTCCCATTGCAAGAAAGATCAATCTAGCAAGCCAAACCAAACTGATAATTTGAAGAGACTTGCAAAGATAACCAATCATACATAAAAGAATTCAGAGAAAATTCAAATATTGTTCATAGATAAACTTGATCATAAACCCACAATTCATCGGTCCCAACAAACACACCACAAAAGAAGATTCCATCGAATAGATCTCCACAAGAGAGGGGGAGAACTTTGTACTGAGATCCAAAAAGAGAAAAGAAGCCATCTAGCTAATAACTATGGACCCGTAGGTCTGAGGCAAACTACTCACACTTAATCGGAAGGGCTATGGTGTTGATGTAGAAGCCCTCCGTGATCGATGCCCCCTCCGGCGGAGCTCCGGAACAGGCCCCAAGATGGGATCTCGTGGATACAGAAAGTTACGGTGGTGGAATTAGGGTTTTAGCTCCGTATCTGGTAGTTTGGGGGTACGTAGGTATATATAGGAGGAAGGAGTACGTCGGTGGAGCAACAGGGGGCCCATGAGGGTGGAGGGCGCGCCCAGGGGGGTAGGCGCGCCCCCTACCTCGTGGCCTCCTGGTTGATGTCTTGACGTAGGGTCCAAGTCCTCTGGATAATGTCCGTTCCGAAAATCACATTCCCGAAGGTTTCATTCCGTTTGGACTTCGTTTGATATTCTTTTTCTGCGAAACCTTAAAATAGGCAAAAAACAACAATTCTGGGCTGGGCCTCCGGTTAATAGGTTAGTCCCAAAAATAATATAAAAGTGTATAATAAAGCCCAATAATGTCCAAAACAGAATATAATATAGCATGGAACAATAAAAAATTATAGATACGTTGGAGACGTATCACTCACATGATATGAAAATTATTAGAATACTCTATGTGCTTCACTTATATCTTTCGAGCTATATAGTTTTTGCTCTAGTGCTTCACTTATATCTTTTAGAGCACGGTGGTGGATTTGTTTTATAGAAACAATTGTTATCTCATGCTTCACTTAGATTATTTTGAGATTACTACAAAACAGCGTGGTAATTTGCTTTAACTATGATAGGCATTCAAGATTAATTTTTTTCTTTCTTATGAGTGTGTTGAATACTATGAGAAGTTTGATACTTGATAATTGTTTTGAGACATGGAGATGGTGATATTAGAGTCATGCTAGTTGAGTAGTTTTGAATTTGAGAAATACTTGTGGTAAAGTTTGTGATTCCCGTAGCATGCACGTATGGTGAACCATTATGTGATGAAGTCGGAGCATGCTTTATTTATTGATTGTCTTCCTTATGAGTGGCGGTCAGGGACGAGCGATGGTCTTTTCCTACCAATCTGTCCCCCTAGGAGCATGCGCGTAATACTTTGTTTCGATAACTAATAGATTTTTGCAATAAGTATGTGAGTTCTTTATGACTAATGTTGAGTCCATGGATTATACGCACTCTCACCCTTCCACCATTGCTAGCCTCTCTAATACCGCACACTTTTTGCCGGTATCATACACCCACCATATACCTTCCTAAAAACAGCCACCATACCTACCTATCATGGCATTTCCATAGCCATTCCGAGATATATTGCCATGCAACTTTCCACCGTTCCGTTTACCATGACACGATCCATCATTGTCATATTGCTTTGCATGAACATGTAGTTGATATTGTATTTGTGGCAAAGCCACCATTCATAATTCTTTCATACATGTCACTCTTGATTCATTGCATATCCTGGTATACCGCCGGAGGCATTCACATAGAGTCATATTTTGTTCTAAGTATTGAGTTGTAATTGTTGAGTTATAAGTAAATAAAAGTGTGATGATCATCATTTTTAGAGCATTGTCCCAAGTGAGGAAAGGATGATGGAGACTATGATTCCCCCACAAGTCGGGATGAGACTTTGGACTAAATATATATAAAAAAGAGGCCATAAAAAGAAAGAGAAAAGGCCCAAATAAAAAATGAGAGAAAAAGAGAGAAGGGACAATGCTACTATCCTTTTACCACACTTGTGCTTCAAAGTAGCACCATGATCTTCATGATAGAGTGTCTCCTATGATATCACTTTCATATACTAGTGGGAATTTTTTATTATAAAACTTGGCTTGTATATTCCAATGATGGGCTTCCTCAAAATGCCCTAAGTCTTCGTGAGCAAGCAAGTTGGATGCACACCCACTTAATTCCTTTTGTTGAGCTTTCATATACTTATAGCTCTAGTGCATCCGTTGCATGGCAAACCCTACTCACTCACATTGATATCTATTAATGGGCATCTTCATAGCCCGTTGATACGCCTAGTTGATGTGAGACTATCTTCTCCTTTTTTGTCTTCTCCACAACCACCATTCTATTCCACATATAGTGCTATGTCCATGGCTCACGCTCATGTATTGCGTGAAGATTGAAAAAGTTTGAGAACACCAAAAGTATGAAACAATTGCTTGGCTTGTCATCAGGGTTGTGCATGATTTAAATACTTTGTGTGGTGAAGATAGAGCATAGCCAGACTATATGATTTTGTAGGGATAACTTTCTTTGGCCATGTTATTTTGAGAAGACATAATTGCTTAGTTAGTATGCTTGAAGTATTATTATTTTTATGTCAATATTAAACTTTTGTCTTGAATCTTTCGGATCTGAATATTCATACTACAATTAAGAGAATTACATTGAAATTATGCCAAGTAGCATTCCACATCAAAAATTCTGTTTTTTTATCATTTACTTACTCGAGGACGAGCAGGAATTAAGCTTGGGGATGCTTGATACGTCTCCAACGTATCTATAATTTTTGATTGTTCCATGCTATATTATATTCTGATTTGGACATTATTGGGCTTTATTATACACTTTTATATTATTTTTGGTACTAACCTATTAACCGAAGGCCCAACCCAGAATTGCTATTTTTTGCCTATTTCAGAGTTTTGCAGAAAAAGAATATCAAACGGAGTCCAAATGGAATGAAACCTTCGGGAACATGATTTTTGGAACGAACGTGATCCAGAGGACTTGGACCCTACGTCAAGAAAGCAACTAGGAAGGCACGATGTAGGGGCCACGCCTACCCCCCAGGCGCGCCCTCCACCCTCGTGGGGCCCATGTTGCTCCACTGACGTACTTCTTCCTCCTATATATACTTACGTACCCCCAAACTACCAGATACGGAGCCAAAACCCTAATTCCACCGCCGCAACCTTCTGTACCCGTGAGATCCCATCTTGGGGCCTTTTCTGGAGCTCCGCCGGAGGGGGCATCGATCACGGAGAGCTTCTACATCAACACCGTAGCCTCTCCGATAATGTGTGAGTAGTTTACCTCAGACCTTCGGGTCCATAGTTATTAGCTAGATGGCTTATTCTCTCTTTTTGGGTCTCAATACAATGTTCTCCCCTCTCTTGTGGAGATCTATTTGATGTAATCTTCTTTTGTAGTGTGTTTGTTGAGACCGATGAATTGTGGGTTTATGATCAAGTTTATCTATGAACAATATTTGAATATTCTCTGAATTCTTTCATGTATGATTGGTTATCTTTGTAAGTCTCTTCGAATTATCAGTTTGGTTTGGCCTACTAGATTGATCTTTCTTGCAATGGGAGAAGTACTTAGATTTGGGTTCAATCTTGCAGTGTCCTTTCCCGGTGACAGTAGGGGCAACAAGGCACGTATTATATTGTTGCCATCGAGGATAACAAGATGGAGGTTTATATCATATTGCATGAGTTTATCCCTCTACATCATGTCATCTTACTTAAAGCGTTACTTTGTTCTTTTGAACTTAATACTCTAGATGCATGCTGGATAGCGGGCGATGTGTGAAGTAATAGTAGTAGATGCAGGCAGGAGTCGGTCTACTTGTCTCGGACGTGATGCCTATATACATGACGATACCTAGATATTCTCATAACTATGCTCAATTTTGTCAATTGCTCAACAGTAATTTGTTTACCCACCGTAATACTTATGCTCTCGAGAAAAGCCACTAGTGAAACCTATGGCCCCCGGGTCTATTTTCCATCATATGAATCTCCCATCAACAAGCTATTTCTTTTGCCATTTTTATTTCGCTTTATTTACTTTGCATCTTTATCATAAAAATACCAAAAATATTATCTTATCATATGTCACTTTTGTAAGTGACCGTGAAGGGATTGACAACCCCTTTATTGCGTTGGTTGCGAGGATTTTATTTGTTTGTGTAGGTGCGAGGGAATCGTGCGTGGCCTCCTAATAGATTGATACCTTGGTCCTCAAAAACTGAGGGAAATACTTACGCTACTTTGCTGCATTACCCTTTCCTCTTCAAGGGAAAACCAACACAGTGCTCAAGAGGTAGCAAAGACAAGCTTGGGGTTATTGGCTTTTGAGAGGGCCAAAACCTCATGAACTGTCCGGCGCCCCCCCCCCCCCGCCAGTTCCAAACTAGGGTATTCATTGCGTCCGACAGTCTTCCTCGAGGGAAGCCGCCGATCTCTGATTGGTCGCATGATCCTTGTTAAGCTTGACACGTTTACTGCTAGAAGAGCTGCTCGTTGGCGAGGCATTCTCTCCTAGATCCTGACCGCTGCCATCCGTAATGGCCAACACCTCATCCTTACTTTTTGGTTTGTTCAAGGCATCATCTCCAGCACTGTCCATGTTCAATCTCTTCCTTGCATCTCTATCAACTTCCATGACTGCACCTGGGTTCTTCACCAGGCTTGTGGCTGTGTCAAGAATCTCGGGATCCGTAGCCTTGAGCCCAGGATCCAATGGAGTACTAGGGCTGCCATTCTTCCTTTGTGGACGAGGTTTATCTGCCCTGCTGGGGTTTTGCTCAGGCCTCGACCGACTAGGGCGGTCGGCGTACAACCAATCGCCAAACTTGAGATTCTTCTTATCATGAACACCAGAACCGCACTCCTTGTGCTCATGTCCTATCCGACCACAGAAACTGCAAAAAGGGGCCAACTTCTCATACCGCACCAGATAAACATGTCTCTCCTGCGCCCGAACAACGCTCACAAACTTTGTAAGAGGCTGCTTGATGTCATGATTTACCCTAACCCTAATATAGTCCTCGCAGGTATTGCCGTTCAAACGCATCTCCAAGACTTCGCCAGCCCCCTTTAGGAGCCGCTCCACAATACCCTGTTTGCAGTAGGGATCTGGAAGTTTATGAACCTGTAACCAGATGGGCATATGATCAAAAATCACATCGTCCGCTTTGGTGAAACCATCGTACGAACACATCAGAACTGCCATGTTGCGTAAGAGCCAAGGGCCTTGCATCATCATCCGCTCCAAGTCGCCCAGGCAAGAAGCTTGGACCACGAATCTGTTAGGTCCGACCGGGTGAAATCTTACCCTCTGCGCCGGATTCCAGGCCGCCCTCATATCCTTGTAGAAGGCTGCCTGCGAGAAATTCTTATCGGTGTGAACCCTAGCTAGGGCTAGCCACCGAACGCTCTCCTTGATTTCGGGATCCTCCTCATCAATCTCTACATCATTGAACACCTCATCGTTGAGATCTAGTTGATCGAAGAAATCTTCCAGAACGGGGTTTGCGGCCGCCGAAGCGCCTCCGCTCATGGCAGAGTTGGCATCCAAGGGGGAGGCCATCCTGGCGTGGTTGGGGCACTGCACGATCGACGAGGGCGTCGATCAGGCCTTACGAGGAGTGGGAGTACTCAGGGGCGGCAGATCGCCCGAGAGGAGAGAAACCCTAGGCGCGGGGGCGTAGGGGAGATCACTTTTACGACTCTCTTCTAGCCTGTGTCGTTTTAGGTAAGTGTGTACTCTTATTAGTAATGTAATGCCTAACTTTTGCTTTTGGAAAGCACAACAACCCTGAAGCTTCTGTCAATTCAAATAACTCAAAGAAAGATGCCGAAACCAAGAGCATCTTTAGCTGGCCACAACATCGATTCCAGATTTATTTAGGTAATACAAGTGCCAGTTCCTGAACCGAGAACACCTACGTACAGTAACCATGAGCACTTGCGACAGCAGTGGACTCAAACGGAGGATTTATTCAGAGTTCAGTGGACTCGAATGGAGGATTTATTCAGAGTTCAGTACATGTGAACTTTCACATGACCTCATTAAGCTGGATGAGCATCTTGTAGAGACCTGGTGTGTTCACTGAGGATTCGGCGGGCGGCTATTTGCGGCGAAAAGCCTAGCTCCCCACACAAGAAGCTCCTTACTAGTGTCATCCTTGTGCACAATTACCTCTATAAAGCACAGGCTGTCCTTGTGAGGTCCTAGGGATGCCTCAATTGCCTCCTCCAGTTCCTCCTCCGTTTGAATCTATACAAACACAAGTGTGAAATGTCGTCAATGCGGTGTTTTGAAATATCTTTTAGCCGTATAAATACATCCTTCAATTGCGTCACCAACCTTCGCAGTATAGCATTTTCCCTCGCCATTATGGAATGCTTCCACCAAGCCGGTGTAGTTCCAATTCTTGATGACGTTGTAAGGACCGTCATGGATCTTCACCTCGATGGTGTAACCCCCATTGTTTATGAGGAAGATGATGTTGTTCTGTCCGCACCGGAGCATCGTCGACACTTCTTGTGCCGTCACCTATATACCAGTCCAATGAAAAAATTGTTAGCTACATATATATTTTGACAAGCTTTTTTTAAATATAAAATAAGATGGAACGTTTGGTGATTCTGATTTCCTTTTGTACCTGAAAGCTGCCATCTCCAATGAGGGAAATGACTCGCTTATCCTTAGCAGCCTGCGCATATCCCAGAGTAGCCCCGACCGACCAACCAATTGATCCATATTGCAGCTGACATTCATACCTGCCAATAGAAAATGGTGTTAAATTGAAAATAAACCGAACGGAATACATCCTACCTATTGACACAAGCATGCATGGCTTGTGAGTTGTCACCAGTGTAAAAAATGGTCTAGATTTCTATCATTCATTTTGAAATGTGTTAAGACTCTTGCATGAAACCAACTGATAATATTGCCCCACCAGTCAGTGACACATCGCGGATCATTTCAGTCAAAGATCAAACTACTACTATGAGGGCATTTTATCAAATTTTCCCAGATAAGCAATGAGTTTGCAAAATATCAGACAAAACATCTCACCGAGTATTCAGCTATACCTAAATCAGAAATACTAAGAGAATGGGTGTGACCAACAACCAATGCGGGGAGTTTCAAATAATAAAAGAACTCATAGACCGAAGTCAGAGGTCTGAAATAATTTAGGGGAGCTTACCCACAACCTTCTGGTAGTTTTAGCTTCTGGCAGTTAAACCATGAGTCCCCGGTCTCTGCTATGATAGCTGAGTTGCCAGACAACATTTTCTGAATATGCTTGAAAAACACATTCACTCTCAGAGGCTCTCCAGGCTCAGAGGGACGGGGTTCGCCCTGAGGCACAAAAATCCGGCCATGTATCTCGCACGCAGCTGTGTTCTTCTTGAGCCGGGTTGCAAGTGCACGCAGGAAGTCCTTCATCAGAACACACCCAAATGCAGGCCCATTCCCAATCACCACTCGGTCCGGCTGGACAATGATGGCCTTCTCGTTATTGAGAAGAAGTGAGTACCCAACCGAGGTGTGATCGTCGAATATCGGGCCGGCAAACAAATAGGCATCAGCTGACTCCACAATCTCTCCACAGAATGGAGTGCTCACAACACCCCAGTATGTGCCGATGAATCTAGGGTGGTGCTCTGGCACAAGCCCCTTGGCAGAAGGCATCACCGCGAACGGGTAACCGCATGCATCGGCTAGCTCTACGAAGGCTTTGCGTGCTTTGGCCATCCTCATCTTCGCTCCCCCAACAAGGACCGGCTTGACCGATTTGTTCAAGAAAGCCGCAGCGGCTTCCACCGCTGCTTCCAGGCTCATCTGGTTTGACAGTCTAACAAATGAAAAGAATATCCACATTAGTATATACTCCTGGCCTCCGTTCCAAAATAGATGGCTCAACTTTATACTAACTTTAATACAAAGTTAGTATAAAGTTGAGTCATCTATTTTGGAACGGAGGGAGTATATACAAAAATCATGCACACTCCTTTAAAAAAAAATCATCCACATTAGTAAAACCAATCGTATCGCCATCATTCTTATGCATGTAGAGGGAGCATGCCGACTTACCTTGGGGAGAGAAAGAAAGCGACGGGATGGTGGCTGAAGGTAGGATGAGGGATTGAAGGGAGGTCGCAGCTGATGCTGATGTAAACTGGTTTGCTCTCCTTCAATGCAGTGGAGATGGCTTTGTCAATCTGTTCATGTGCATCCTCCAAGTTGTTCACCACTGCCTGCAATATATAAAAAGGGGTCATAATGTAGCAAAAAATGTAAAGATCACAGTGCTGATTCAGATTGTTCCTTTTCCCCCTTCTTTTAAAAAATAATAACAATTACTGTATATTGGTATCAGAAAACCTAGTTTTAAATTTGATGCAAACAAATCGGTTATGACCACAATAAGGGATATAGCTAATTGCCTGTGCGTTGAATGGGGTCAAATTAGTGGTTCAATATCAATTACCATTTTAGTAGGAGCCCACATAAATAATACTTTTCCTAAATTAAGTTGATCCCCAATTGAGGTGTTTAACCGCACTACGCATGCAATGGTAAAAACTGGAAAAGGAGAAAGGTACTCTCCGTAATTAACGTGATCCTTCCGTCCAACGCTAGATGACACTTTTCATAAATTAATGGATGTTGTTTTTTGCTTTAATGGAATGAGTAGGACAACGAAAGAAAAGAATCGATTTGGTTTAGATTATTTCAAGTCACTTTATATACGTTGGTTTTTGTTTTGTGCGGCATCGGTTGAGATTATCAAAAAATCTACAAAAAATCCGAACAGGGATTGGGGTGTGGGGAGAAAAAACCAGGGAAGGGGGTGAGGTGAACCTACCAACTCCCCTTTAATTGTACAGATATACATACATATAATCAGATAACTCAATTTTACATCAGAAAGAGATATTTTTCATAATTAAAGTACAGATAAAATTGTCAATCCTAATTGCATGCCCCAGAAATCCTGACATACGATCCTATCAGGCTCTACAGATTTTAGCATCGTGGTGAATTATGTCAGGAAGGATAATGGAAGATCACAGTTGCATAATACCTAATACCGTTGGACTGATTGACTTAACACTGGAATAACCTGTATAGGCCGAAAATGCTAGAGCTGCAGCAGAGCCATTCTTAGGCACATCTCTGACAAAGTGACAATTCCAACTAAACCCAAAACCCCAGACTACCAGACATGAAGGAACAGTTAAAGAATTTCACAAACTGAACATGTCATAAAGGGAATTACGAATTACTCCACAGATTCAGATCACCGACCGAACTTTCCCTTAAAATATAAGCAGTGTGAAAATCCCTAGCAAAATCACATTTGTACTTATGAAATTAAGATACGCTATGAGAATAAAACTGAACATCTATGAAATCGCCTAAACCTCTCAGGCAGAAATATATCTGAAAACTTTCTCTACGAACGATGCAACACCCAAATATATTCAGGTGGGTAGTCTTCCCCCCGTGGCCATTTAAAAAATGAAAAGAACATCTAGGAACTGAACAAGGAAAAACAAAGGCCTGCGCACGGAGGCGTACCTGGTAGCAGGTGACATTCTCGTAGCAGCGGAGCTCCTGCGTGAAATCGGGGAGGCCGATGGTGTGGTGCAGGATCCGGTTGCTGCCGTAGTCGTTGCTGTTGGGGCCCCCGGAGATGCAGACGACGGGGAGGTTCTCGCTGAAGGCGCCGGCGACGGCGTTGATGGCGCTGAGCGCTCCGACGGTGAAGGTGACCACGCAGGCGCCGACCCCGCCGGCGCGCGCGCGGGCGTAGCCGTCGGCGGCGTAGGCTGCGTTGAGCTCGTTGCAGCACCCGACGAGCCGCACGCCGCCGCCGGACGGTTGCTCGGCCTCGAGCTCGTCGAGGAGCGTCAGGTTGAAGTCCCCCGGCACGGCGAACACGTCGCGCGCGCCCACCTCGGCCAGGCACCGCGCGAGGTGGCGGCCCAGCGTGGCCTCCCGCGGCGTGGCGGCCGCCGCGTCGTCGTCCTGGGAAGGCACAGAGCCGATGTCCATGGCGAGGGTAGGGAGGGCGGCTTGGTGGCGGTTGGCGCGGTGGCTCTTCTTGGCTGCGGTGGCCGCTTGGCGCTGCTGATGTAGGCGTCGGACAGTTGGAGGCTAGCGGCGACACATCGCCGGGCAGGGGCACGCGGCATAGGGAGGGGGGACAAGTGGCGCGTGCCTACATGAATTTAGTGAATTAGTCCTCTTCCAATGCACGCTTGCTTAAGACTAGCCATAATGGAGAGTAACATACACTAGTAACATACACATATCCCTAGACTATATTACTATCTTTATAGTGGGTAGTAACTTAAGTGTGATAACATGTAAAGATTCATTTATTAAGTTATAGACTCATAATGCATTGGGACATGTGATGTTACAGTAACTAGCTAAGTTACTACAATTACCTCTCTCCTCATTAACTCGTTGCCACATAAGCAAATTTGCTGAGTTGGATTCGATGTTACCGCTGAAGTTACTCCCATTGTGGCTAATCTAAATAAGATGCTAAGCATATTAAGAAGTTTAGCAATTAAAGCCCTCAATGCATACGTGCTTAATTTGCTGTAGTTAATTTTTATATTTAATTATTTATCAACTAGATTCTATCATGAGCTTCCTTCATTTAGTGTTTTGCATACGTTCACACGTTTTGTCATCGTTTCTTTTTGGGTCATCAAAGTGTTCTCACCCTTCTTTAACTACTTTTGCCATGTTATTTTTTTAATTATGTGGCATGCTTAGCACCCGCATACCATGGAGCCCCGGGAAGAGTCATCGTTCTATGGGAGTGTTATGTCGTAGATCGACGGGCGGATCGGCCGGGCCCACTAATCGGAAGATTTCCCAGTGATTTTCGAAAGCTTCCGGTCTGTGTTTCTTTCTCCCCGTTTTCTAGTTTTCTGAACTTTTTTTTTACCATTTTCTTGTTGTTTTTCTTTCTAATTTTGCCTTGTTATTTTTAAATTCATGAGTTATTTTTTAATATTTTCTTTGTTTTTTATTTTCAAAAGATGTTCAAAATCTTCCAAAAATTATTTGAAATTTGATTTTTTTTTTCGTTTTTTTAAAATATCTTTGATTTAAAAAATCGGTCGTGTTTTCAAAAGGTGTATGAATTTAAAAAAATTTCTACAATTCAGAAAAGTGTTCATATTTTTCGAAAATATTTGGAATTTTAAAAAAGGTCACAAATATTAAAAAGTATTCGGGTTTTTAGAAATTTGTTCATAATTTGAGAACAATATTTGAATTATCAACATTTTTTATAAACATAAGGTGAATTCTCAACATTCATCGAATTCTCAACAGCCTGCATGAATTTAGTGAATTAGGCCTCTTCCAATACACGCTTGCTTAAATAAGGTGCTAAGCATATTTAAGAAGCTTAGCAACTAAAGTCCACAATGCATATCTGCTTAATATATTGTAGTTAAATATTTTTAAGTTCTTGATTTTATAAAAAATAATTTTTTGAATTCACGAACTTTTAGCAGTACCCAAGCTTTTTTAATTACCAAATAGTTGTTGAATATTTTTGGCTTTTTTAATGTTAAGAAACGAAAGAAAAAAACCCACCCAGATCCGTACCCTAGGCTACAAAACATATTGATGAGAGATAATGGGCCGGCCCACGCCTACGCCATCGAGCTGGGCCGAGTGAGCCTAGCGACGCGGGATGTGAGCGATCGCTCGAATCTGCCGAAGTGAAAGAACCGGAGATCCCCTTCTGCCACCAGCGTTGAAGCGGCAGACAAAGGCGGAGGCGTATTCACAAGCTCACCGACGAAGTTTTGAGGATAGAGTTTGCCCTAGTCCAATTTGATCATTATGTTTTTGTCATTGATATGTTCGCTCGTGTTCAAAGCCTTTTCTACTCCTTTCGTCCGGAAATACTTATCATTAAAATGAATAAAAAGAGATGTATCTAGATGTATTTTAATTCTAGATATACCTTTTTTATTCATTCTGATGACAAGTATTTCCGGACGAAGGGAGTATTTCACAAATTCTTGATAATAGGTTGTGGGCTATGGAGGTCTTTATGTCCAATATATCATGGGAATTCTCTTTTGTTAGAAATCGAAATCATGTAGGAAAGCGATCCATTAGAATTTTGGGATTCATTTATTTGAACTACAAGGGTACTATAGGAAAGATTCCTGTGAAATGGAACCCTAAAAATTTCTTTCAAATTCTTTTGGACCAAAGAGCACCTTTATTTATTTATTGAACATAATACAATCACAAATGTTCACATACACGCAATGCACTCATCCCTATAAATGCACATACGCAAACCCTACCCCTTTGAGCATCTTTGAGATACTAAGCCGACACAACGTTCTTGTACCGTTGTCTTGGTGACATATGCATTTGGTTGGAGCAGTGGCTCCATCACTATTTATGATCTGTGTTTCTGTTCTTCTCCTTCTATATCAATGAAAAATACAAAGATTTTGCCTTGTTTGTAAACAAGAATATGTTGAACTGAATATTGAAAGAGATTTTAAAACCAGAATATCTGACAAAAGTTATATCTTTATGCATCATGTCTTGCTAGTCAAGAGAAAATTTTAGAACAAGAATACCCTTTAGCTTGTTGTAATGAGCAAACCATATATGTAGAATAACAACACTATGTTTATTAACAATGAATTGGCCGAACGGGACAACCTGTCACAGAGTCATCTTTCATGCATCGCTACCATATGCCAAAATAATGGGTAAAATTGAGGGATCCCATAGCTGGGCCGAGCTATTTCATTTCATGAGCCAGGCCATAAAAATATATGAGGAGCTTCTGAATTTTCTGGTCAAGCCATTTTGTCAAAGCAATATATCTATGTCAATTACTATCATTCTCTCTAGATGTTTTTTTTCATAGATAAGGATGTGTATGGAGTCAGGGTGGACACAGTCCGGGCCGGTCTGGTCCCGGTCCGAGCCGCCGTTTGGACCGGCCGCCGGCGGTCCAGTCCGGACCGGACCGAGCAGCGCAGCGGTCCTGATTTCAGGGACCGGACCGGCGGACGTGAAGCTCGGTGCGGACCGGCGGTCCTCACGGTCCCGGCGATGCCCAGTCACTGCCATGTGGGCTCAGGTTATAGGAGAGGTGGTCGGAGAAGCAACATGGTGCCTGGAGTCAGAGAAGACGCACCTTTTGCGCGGCGGAGCGAGGGAGAGGCGCGGGGGAGAGAGGGAGCGGCGCGGCCGCGCAGGGGAGAGAGAGGCGCGAGTGAGAGGGGTGGTGTTGTGGCGAGGTGGAAGACGTACGCAGGAGCGGGTGGCGAGAGGTGGACGACGTGCCGTGGAAAGTGTTGTTAGCCATGAACCTGCGCGTGTTTATTACTTAGCAGTTTTCTCTGTTACATGCAAGCAATCTATCACATGCATGATCCCACGATTATTCGTGTACAGCCTTGCCGTGATGAGTGGATCAAACTGGACGTGGAGTCAATTGTGGGATGGCACTGTGATTCTCGGATCAAACCTGTTTCTTTCATTAGCCGCGATTAAAAAGAAACAACGGCCTGGAGTCCATACAAAAGGGAGAGATTTAGATATATGAAACAAAGGGAGAGATTTAGATTGGAAAGTAAAAGGAAACAACAGCGTGAATCATGGATAGATGTTATTAGATTGAAAGGGAAAGATTTCCGTAGAATCCTTTTGGTAGTTATTCCCATAGATGTAGTAACAAATAATCGTGGGATGGAGCCGTGATTACGTGATATCCCGTTTCTCTCGTTCTTTCCATTTCTCTCCACTGAATAAAAGGAAACAAAAGGCAGCGCATAACGTGGATTGGAGGAAGCGGATGATCACGCGAGCACGATCTGTGGGTGCTACCTCATCTGCTTGCGCTTCTTCTTCGATCCGCCTGAGCGGACCGGGCTTTAACTGGACCGGACCGAAGATTTTTCGGTCCATATTTTGCAGACCGGACCGGCTATTTTTTCGAGCGGGCTTGGACCGAGCTGGGCGGGACCGAGCGGGCCAAAAAGCCCGCTCGTGCCGTCCACCCTGAGTATGGAGGATGTGGAGTATCTGCTCCCGAACTTAAATGCTTCATGAATAACAATAGATTTTTTAAAATAGTTTTTTTTAGCAAACTTTGACAAATGTTTTTTGTGCTTGAATTTTTTTTATCATGAAAGGATATACATGGAAGTCATGAAAAAAAATCGATGCTCCAAAAATGCTATTTTTGAAAGCATTTCGGAGTACTAATTTTTTCAAGACTTCCGCGAATGTCATTTCGTGATGAAAATTTTCAAGCATACAAAACATTTGTCAAAGTTCGTCACACAAAAAAATCTGGTTTTTTTGAGCTTTTTCATTTTATTTTTATTTTACTGTTCATCCAAGCTCATTTGAGCTCGGAAGCAGAAGATGACTCTTGCAGTCATGTATGCCTATTATAACCAAATAAACTGTATGGCCGAGGTCTCAACACTTCCCCATTGAACTAAGTTCACTATAACAAAATGGCAAAAAAATTCTTCCAAATTCCTATGCACCCAAGATAAGTTGAACGAAACCAATTATTAGCAATATGGGGCTAAAAGAGTTTTGTTCTGTCAAGGCAAAATATCGACCCCAAGTGGACACGAAACATATTGCATGCAACATATAGAAATAAGACTATCAATGGAAATCAATATAGTGACAAATTACTGGATGTATTATCCATATAATGCAACATCAGAATGGCCACAAGTCTGCAACATTTTTCTTACACAATACAACATCATGCAAACCAATAACCCAACAATTAAGTGAAAGCAAAACTTTGTTTATCATGGAGTTACCCTTTTTGTCTCAAATATATCTTAACATTTATACTCTTCTTACTGGCCACCAGGGACCCAAGTCAGTATGGATAATTGCAACGTTGTTATTGGTGCTAGAGTCCAGGAGGTACATATATAGTTAGTAGGGGGTTTGCTCTGTAGATATGCACTTTTATGTTGTCCTCGAAGAGGATCTCGAAGATGCATACGTCAAACTTCTCCATATGATTATGGAGAGAAAACTTGCTCCACCCACTACTAAAAGCACCAGTAGAACGTTGGCTGCAATAGACATAGCTAACTTCCCAAGCCACTCCTTGTGGGTCCCAGAGAGTCAACTTCTTGCTTGTGTGGCGAAGATACTCCCTAACAAATCTAGATGGAATAACCCACAAGACAAGGAAGTATTTAGGAAAAATGGTAATTTACAATACAGTGACATCAGACCTTCATTGTCAGAAAGACCATTCAGGGATGAGTACTAATTCTTTTCTCAACACAATGCATTTACAAGTGGATGGTTTTCGAAGATGGCTATTAGTCGACAAAGTGGTAGATTAGAAATAAGAAAAAAAGTGAATATACAATTATGTGGCATCACTAAGGGTTAGACGATTGAAAGAATTTAAGACATAATTGTTTCTCTGATATGAGGTTAATTTATTCAACCTTGGTTTTGCCAGTTTACTACAATGACATGGTCTTATTTCTAGATGTTGAGCAAGGAAATGGTTTACATCTAGATTATTTGGAAAAAGGATTATCTATTATATTTGTACATGTAACTTGGATCATTAACTCTTGTGCAGTGACAAATTAGATACTTTATTAGTTGGGTTATCTCATCATCCATGTTAATTTCACAAGCAAAGATTAGTCATAAAGATGCAACCATATGTCGAAAACACTGAATTGGCACATAACTTTTTGAACCAAAAAAAATCAAGGAAACTATGTTTAGATAAATGGTCTTGTTTGATATGTTTAGAAAATTGACAATTCCTTTTAGCACAAAATTTAGGTTTATTGTTTACGTCCACCATGCACTAAGTTGCCTTGCCGTAGTTATTATCTGTTTGTCTTGTTTCCACTTTTATATCAAGATATTGTACTATAAACTATGTAAATGAAACTTTGTTTCCGGAAAAAGTTTCGACCTACTCATCAATAGACATGGCAGTTGAAAGGATCGATATGGTTGACTAGAGGGGGGGGGGGGGGGGTGAATAGGCAACTAACAATTTTTAGCTTTCCTTTAACAATTTAAACTTTGCATCAAAGTAGGTTGTCTAGATATGCAACTAGGTGAGCAACCTATATGATGCAACAATGATAGGAACACAAGCAAGCAAGATATATGAAACAAATAAGCTTGCACAAGTAAAGGCACGAGATAACCAAGAGTGGAGACGGTGGAGACGAGGATGTGTTGCCGAAGTTCCTTCCCTTTGAGAGGAAGTACGTCTCCGTTGGAGCGGTGTGGAGGCACAATGCTCCCCAAGAAGAAACTAGGGCCACCGTATTCTCCTCACACCCTCACACAATGCGAGATGCCATGATTCCACTATTGGTGCCCTTGGAGGCGGCGACCGAACCTTTACAAACTAGGCTGGGGCAATCTCCACAACTCAATTGGAGGCTCCCAACGACACCACGAAGCTTCACCACAATGGACTATGGCTTCGCGGTGACCTCAACCGTCTAGGATGCTCAAACACCCAAGAGTAACAAGATCCACAAGGGATTAGTGGGGGGAATCAAATATCTCTTGGTGAAAGTGTAGATCGAGGCCTTCTCAACCACTCCCGAGCAAATCAACAAGTTTGGTCGGCTGGGGAGTGAGATCGGGCGAAAATGGAGCTTAGAGCAATAATGGAGCTTAGGGGTGGAAGAGGTGAGTCAACAGGGAAGAAGGGGACCCCTTATATAGTGTGGGAGAAGGATCCAACCGTTACCCACCAACCAGCCCGCGGCCAGCGGTACTACCGCGCCTGGCCAGCGGTACTACCGCAAGGCCGCGCGGTACTACTACTTGAAACCAAGCGGTACTACCGCACGGCTGTGCTGTACTACCGTACCGACCCACGGTACTGCCGCAACCCCAGCGACAGTAAAGATAAACAGACGCGCAGGAGCTGGGGGCGGTACTTCCGCACGCGCGGTACTACCGCGCACCCCATGCGGTACTACCGCAAGGCAAAAACCCCCAGCCAGGGGGAAGGGAACTTCCGTGCCTACTTTCGCAAAGAAACGGAAGTAGCAAAAACCCGACACAGTAGTACCGCCGAGGGGCGGTACTACTGCCTGACTGTATAGCGCGGTACTACCGCTCGGCGAAAACGGTACTACCGCGGTAGGTGCGGATGTAAAAAATTACATCCGCCCCTACTACCGCAAAGGGGCGGCACTAGCCTGGTGGGCAGCGGTAGTGCGGCTTCAGGGGAGCGGTACTACCGCGCCACCGCGCGGTACTACCGCGGATGCCTATGGTACTACCGTTTACCTGGGAGCAGTACTACCGCGACCAACCACATCAGCCAGACAAGGGAGGCAAGAAAACGGAGGAAGCTCCAAGGAAAAAGGAGGGGATAAGAAGGAGACGTGTACGTGATGATTCCACCCAACCCTTTCCAACGCGGACCCCCTCTTAATAGTACGGCTTTCCTACGACTCAAATCCACCAAAAAGAAACGTAGAAAAGACGCCGTCTTCATCAGTCTTCGAGGGGCACCCAATCGTCTTGTGCCTAGCAATGAAGTGTCTGGAATACTCAAGGCACACGATTAGTCCGCAAATGCATTGTCATCAATCACCAAAACACTTAGGGATAAATATGCCCTTACAATCTCCCCCTTTTTGGTGGATTGATGACAATACGGGATTTGCACAAGGAAAATAAAATTAAGTAAATGCAAACCCCTCCTCTCTAGAATATAGACGGGCTCCCCCTAGATGTGTGCCACCTAGATGAGTGTTTTGGACTGCACGGCACACGAATACTAGGATCAAAGCCCCCCTATATTATAGAGACAAGGCATATCTATCACTAGACAAGATAGCACACACATAAGTTAACTACGATAGATAAAGTGCATATGTCTTACACCATATGAGGAAAGGTCTCGAAAGCACAAACCAAGCAAGAGCAAACAAAGCAAACAAGCACAAACGAGGTCCAAAAGACAAAGCAAATAAACGCAAATCCCTACACTCTCTCCCCCTTTGGCACCGAGATGCCAAAAAGGCAGAGAGGACACCTACACACACGGGGTGGCTCAAGCAGAGAAGTCGTCCCACTGCTCCTCGTGCTCCTCGTCAGACTCAGCGGCGGGGATAGTCTCCTCGAAGTCATCCTCTGAACTGGTCCATTTGTATCCCTGCTTTGACATCCAGGCAGCCTCAGGTGTGATGACGTCCTCAGACCCGCCAGACACATCCTCTCCAAAGAGCCTCATAACCTTCTTGTCACGGCGGCGACTCTCCTTGTCTGCCACGTGAGCCCTGCACTGTCCCTTTGCCTGCATGCAGAAGAGAGTCTTCATCTTGTCCTTTAGCTTCTTGGCCCATGACGGCTCAGAGGAAGGAGTGGTGGACCTAGCAGCACGGTCCTCAGCAACATTCTCAGCAGCAGCCGCCTCCTCACCAGCAGCCGCCTCCTCACCAGCAGCCCTCCTAGCAGAAGAAGCCTCAGCACGGGTAGTGGTGTTGGCCCAGTTGGGCTTGACGCGGAGGCTGATGGACTCATGGCGAATCCAGTCTGGAGCAAGGAACTCATCACCAGGGTACATCTTCTCCCAAGTGGTGGAGAGCAGTCGAAACAGGTACGGTTCATAGATAGGTACCTTGCGAGTGAACACCACAAACCGAAGCTCACACCACATGATGTGTGAGACATCAAGTGGCCGAGTCTGAGAAGAACGTGCCTCTGCACACAGGAGCAACATGTCCACTAGATATGCATGGACCTTGTCCTTGTCGCCAATGCGTGGGAACAGAGTGTTGCGGAAGATGCGATGCATGATATCCAGAAAGGAGTTTAACACCCAAGTTGACTTGCCATTGGGGAGCACCTTCTCAACAAGGAAAGGCTGAAGCATGTTCTTGTTGGCAGACTCAGAGTTGGCATGGGGGCGAACACCAACGGGGGTGTGAAGCCCGTCATCGGGAATGTGCAGCAGATCCATGAACTCTTTCCATGTAGCAGACAGCTGACGGTCGTTGGTTATCCAGGTCATCCTCCGCTCCTCCCCGGGATGAAAGTACACTGAGGCAAAGAACTGACAGATGAGCTCAGGGTCATAGTCATGGTGAAGAGAGATTACCGGCTCAATAGCAAACTACTCCACCAAGTCCAGGGCCTCTCCAAAATAGTCACGAAACTTGTCCTTCCGCATGTGATGCATGTCTATCCACTTGATATCCACGAAGGTATTCTTCTTGCTCTTGATCACATCCAGATAGATGAGAACATGTTGCTTGTTCCAGAACATCTCGGTGCCTCTGAGCACAGCCCGAGGAGTCACATAGGGATTGATCCTCCAGCGTTCGACATACTCAGAGACAGAAATCTCGTCCATGCCCTTAGCAGGTTCCTTTTGCTTGCTGGCAGTGGTCTTGACATTGCGCTTGGGGGCATTGGAGCCCTCTAAGGCTTCATCTTGGGGGTTGCGCAGATGCTTGGAGCCAGTGTCACGACTGAGATTGGAACGGCGAGAGCCACCACCTGAGACACAAAAACGCAAAACACCCACAACAGCCAAGAGGGATTAATGCAAAGACCACAACAAAGCAAGAGAAACAAGCAGAAAGCACACATGATAAATGCCTAGAGAGAGATTTGATCCCTACGGTAGTACTGCCAAGTGCTGTGAAGCTAAGATAGTAGTACTGCTCTTAGACGCGGTAGTACCGTGCAATGTCACGGTAGTACCGGGTCTAGGAGCGGTAGTACGACCTTAGCGCCTCGGCTAGCGCGGTAGTACCGCGTCTGCAGAGCGGTAGTACCGCACAAGCTAGCACGGTAGTACCGCACCTGATGGGCGGTAGTACCGCAAGAGCGGTAGTACCGCACATCAGACACGGTAGTATCGCACCGCATCAGATCTGAACAAGTTCAAATCTAAGAAAAGCCCGCGAAACCACGGCGGTACTATGGCTGGACAAAGCTACCACAAGACAATATATCAAGTATGATTCCTACGCATCACAATTCTCCTACATCCTACTCTTGCATAGATTTGGCCTAAAATCTCAAGAACAACAAGTTTCTCCCCAAAAACCTAGAAGCAAGAGAACAACCAAGAAAAAGAGGGATTTGGGGAAAAACCTTGGTCCATGGCAAGAGGAAGTGGTGGGGAGCGATCCCACCGGTCGAAATCCGAGGAGAGTGGCCGGAGACAGAGATCCGGCGAGGGCCTCCAGCGCCGTTCTTGAGCGAGAGAGAGAGAGACGTGGGGAGAGAGACAAATGAATGGGTGTGGGGAGTTGGAACTCCCCTGCCCGAGTCATAACCCCCACGCTCCCTCGACGGCGTGGTAGTACCGTGCCCCAACGCGGTAGTACCGCTCGGCGCGGTACTTCCGAAGTACCGCACCTGAGCGGTAGTACCGTGCTGTGGCGCGGTAGTACCGTGCCTCCCAAAGCGGTAGTACCGCTGCCAGCCGCGGTAGTACCGTGAGCTCAAGAAGATGCACGTTTCGAGCACACGAAAAACTGGGTCTTTGCACAAACACTCCGAGCCAACACGACAACACAAGACCACGCAACACACAAAGCCAGAAAGGCACACGACAAACGAAACAACCACGAGACACCACCTCTCCAAAGAGAGGGCGGTGGCCGTAGCCACCTATGTTTGAGTCAATTGGTATGGCACCGCAAAGAATTATCCTTGGGTCCATGACCACAACTCGTCTTTGAAGCACAAGTACCATCAAACATGGCTAATGTGAAAGACTTGATCGATTTATGTATAATGGGGGGAGGGAGAGTTCATTGAGAGAATATCACTCCCCCTATGTCCATGCCTACATCTAAGTAGGACAACACGTTGAGTATGGTGGGGTGTGCAAGGTTTCAAGCAACATTGCTCGAATCAATGATATTCAGCTCATGCCTTAACTCGCGAAATCTTGCTTCATCCAAGGGCTTCGTGAAGATATCTGCAAGGTTATCATGAGTGTTGACATAGTTGAGCTTGATCTCTCCTCGCCTAATGTGATCTCGGATGAAGTGATACCGAATCTCAATATGCTTCGTCTTGAAGTGTTGCACCAGGTTGAGAGAGATCTTGATGGCACTTTCATTGTCACACCAAAGAGGCACTTTGTCACAAATGACACCGTAATCCTTTAAAGTTTGCCTCATTCATAAGATTTGTGCACAACAACTACCGGCCGCCACATACTCCGCTTCGGTGGATGAGAGAGACACACAACTTTGCTTTTTGGAAGACCAACTTACCAAAGAGCAACCAAGAAATTGGCACCCTCCGGAAGTGGACTTCCTATCCACTTTGTCTCCCGCCCAATCGGAATCCGAATACCCTACAAGCTTGAAGTTTGCTCCTCTTGGGTACCATAGGCCAAAGTTTGGGGTATGAGCCAAATATTGAAAGATTCGTTTGACCGCCACATAGTGACTTTCCTTAGGTGCGGCTTGAAAACGTGCACAAATTCCCACACTCAACATGATATCCGGTCTAGATGCACAAAGGTAAAGCAAGGAACCTATCATGGAGCGATATACCTTTTGATCCACCGCTTTACCATTGGGATCTATGTCAAGTTGGCACTTGGTGGGCATGGGAGTGGAAGCCGGCTTGACATCACTTAGCTTGAATCTTTTGAGCATGTCTTGAGTATATTTGGCTTGATTGATGAAGGTTCCTTCTCTTCTTTGCTTCACTTTGAACCCTAGAAAGAACTTCAACTCTCCCATGGAAGACATCTCGAACTTTGAGGTCATGAGAGCGGCAAATTCCTCATTGAAAGCTTTGTTAGGGGAACCAAAGATAATATCATCAACATATAATTGGCACACAAACAACTCCCCTTTGACCTTCTTAGTAAAAAGAGTGGGGTCGATTAGCCCAACTTTGAAACCACGGTCTTGTAATAACTCGGTAAGGTGGTCATACCACGCACGTGGGGCTTGTTTAAGGCCATAGAGTGC
Organism: Triticum urartu; assembly: GCF_056163025.1. Taxonomy (NCBI): domain Eukaryota; kingdom Viridiplantae; phylum Streptophyta; class Magnoliopsida; order Poales; family Poaceae; genus Triticum; species Triticum urartu. The sequence continues at coordinate 63,967,768 of NC_141875.1, read as the reverse complement.
CTTATCGAGTTGATACACATGATCGAGAAAGTAGGAATCCTCGAACCCGGGGGGTTGCTTGACATAAACCAATTCATTAATGGGACCATTAAGAAAAGCACTCTTCACATCCATTTGTTGTAACTTAAAGTTATGATGAGAAGCATAGGCAATCAACATGCGAATAGATTCAAGACAAGCAACGGGAGCAAAGGTTTCACCGTAGTCGATATCCTCGACTTGGGAGTAGCCTTGTGCTACCAAACGAGCCTTGTTGCGAATGATAATCCCATGGGCATCTTGCTTGTTCTTAAATATCCACTTGGTTCCGATGACATTGTGGTTCCCCGTCGGTCTTGGCACCAATCTCCACACTTTGTTGCGCTCGAAGTTGTTGAGTTCTTCATGCATGGCATTGAGCCAATCCAGATCTTCTAGCGCCTCATAGACCTTGTGGGGTTCCACACAAGAGACAAACGCGTGATGCTCACAATAATTTGCTAATTGTCTACGAGTGCTTACCCCCTTTCGTAAGCTTCCAAGCACATTCGTCATGAGATGATCCTTGGTGGAGAGCTTAGAAGCAACCTTGGCGGCACGACGCTCTAATTCCTCCTCGGGGGTGAGACGAGGAGTGGTCACTTGATCATCTTGAGCGTCGTCTTGAGCTTGTTCTTGTTCTTGAACTTGCTCGGAGGAGAGAACTTGACCTTGGGCATCACTAGATGTGTCAACACCGTCTTGAGCGTGATCTTGCCCTTGGTCATGTTCTTGAGGATGAGGGCCTTCATGTTGTTCTTCGGAAGCGTGTGGGCCTTGGGTTGGTGATGGCTCCGCTTGAGTGGAGCTTTGTCCTTCTCCTTCGGCCACAAGGGGTTCCTCAATGGGTAGGATAAATCCAACACCCATTCTTCCTATGGCTTGGGGAGGAATTTCATCACCTACATCACAAGTGCCACTTTGCTCCACTTGGGAGCCGTTATTCTCATCAAACTCCACGTTACACGTCTCCTCAATAAGTCCCGTGGATTTATTGAGGACACGGTAAGCATGAGAGTCTGTAGCATAACCAACAAATATGCCCTCATAAGCTCTAGCCTCAAATTTAGACAACCGAACACCTTTCTTGAGAATGAAACACTTACACCCGAACACCCGGAAGTACTTGAGGTTGGGCTTGTTACCGGTGAGTATCTCATATGGAGTCTTGTTCAAGCCCTTGCGGAGGTAGAGCTGATTGGATGCATGACACACGGTGTTGATGGCTTTGGCCCAAAAGTTATACGGAGACTTGAACTCCGCCATCATGGTCCTTGCCGCATCCATCAACGTCCGGTTCTTCCTCTCCGCAACACCGTTTTGTTGAGGGGTGTAAGGTGCGAAATATTGATGCTTGATCCCCTCATCACTAAGAAACTCGTCCAAGGTGTAGTTCTTGAACTCGGTGCCGTTGTCACTTCTTATTGTCAAGATCTTTACATTGTATTGACGTTGTGCTTCATTTGCAAAGTCAATGACGGTTTGTTGGGTCTCGCTCTTCCTCTTGAAGAAATACACCCACGTGTACCTTGAGTAGTCATCCACAATCACCAAGCAATACTTCCTACCTCCAAGACTATTGAAGGATGGAGGCCCAAAGAGATCCATGTGAAGGAGCTCCAAAGGCCTCTTTGAATAAATGATAGTCGTGGGAGGGTGAGCCTTCTCATGTAGCTTTCCTTCGATACAAGCACTGCAAGCACGATCTTTAGCAAAACTAACATTCGTTAGTCCACGGACATGGTCCCCCTTGAGGAGACTTTGCAAAGATCTCATATTGACGTGGGCTAAACGGCGATGCCAAAGCCATCCCACATCAACTTTAGCCATTAGGCACGTCCCGGTCTTAGTGGGTTGCTCCAAAAAGTTAATCACATATAGACCGTTCTCAACATGCCCAACAAAGGCTACTTTAAGAGTCTTGCTCCACAAGAGGGCCACGGTATCGATATCAAAGAAAGTGGCAAATCCCATGATTGCAAGTTGACAAACGGAAAGTAAATTGTATGCAAGGGACTCAACAAGCATGACCTTCTTGATCGTGAGATCATGAGAGATGACCACCTTGCCAAGTCCCAATACCTTAGAAGATGAGGCGTCACCCCACTCGACATTGGTGGACATAGATGGAACCTTGTGCACGTCCACCACCAAGTCCTTGCTTCCGGTCATATGATTTGTAGCTCCGCTATCGAGCAACCATGATCCCCCACCGGAAGCAAACACCTACAAGAGATCAATGCTTGGTTTTAGGTACCCATTTTGTAATGGGTCCTTTGATGTTAGTAACAAGGGTATTTGGAACCCAAATAGACCATTCAATGTATTCATGAAGAGAACCAACAAATTTGGCATAAACATGCCCATCACTAGCACGACATAACACATAAGAAGGCTTAAAATCGCCGGCTTTGTTGGGAGGGGTGGCATTGCCCTTCTTGACATAGCCGCCCTTTGCAATGTTCTTCTTCTTCTCCTCGGAGGCACTCTCTCCCTCCTTCACAAAGGTTTGCATGAGAGGAGGAGGTCGTTTGGTCTTGTCATTCTTCTTCTTGTTCTTGGAGTCGGGCACGTACCCAACCCCTTCCTTGGCCACAACTCCTTTTTGGTTGATCAAGAGATCGTTGAGGTTCTTCTTGCCTTGTATGCAAGTCGCAAGACCTCTCTCAAGTTGCCCCTTTAGCTTAGCGTTCTCCTCAACGAGATGCACATGCTCACAACACGGGTTAGTAGCATTTGCATTATCAATTAACATCATACGAGGGAAAGTGGCTTTTTCCTTGGTTAGCTTTACTTGAAGTTGATCATCAGACTCTTTGAGGCTAGCATAAGCACCCTTCAAGACCTTGTTAGCCTTGTCAAGTAGATCAAACTCCTCTTTGAGTCTAGCAAAATCAACCTCAAGTTCGGCCTTCTCGGAGTTTAGCACATGAGAAACAATGAGGACATGATCATAATATTTCTTTAACTTAGCATGATCAACGTTGTGTGACTCCTCAAGAGCCAAACGAAGACCACGCTCTTTCTTTGACCGCTCCATTTTGAACTACTTCAAAATCTTGTCAAGGTATGTACTCATTGAAAATACTTATCAAACGTCTTGATCTATCTCTATAGATCTTGAAGCTCAATATGTAAGCAGCTTCACCGAAGTCTTTCTTTGAAAAATTCCTTTCAAACACTCCTTTATGCTTTACAGAATAATTCTACATTATTTCCGATCAACAATATGTCAATCACATATACTTATCAGAAATGTTGTAGTGCTCCCACTCACTTTTCTTGTAAATACAGGCTTCACCGCAAGTCTGTATAAAACTATATGCTTTGATCAACTCATCAAAGCGTATATTCCAACTCCGAGATGCTTGCACCAGTCCATAGATGGATCGCTGGAGCTTGCACATTTTGTTAGCACCTTTCGGATTTGACAAAACCTTCTAGTTGCATCGTATACAACTCTTCTTTATTAAATCCATTAAGGAATTCAGTTTTGTTTATCCATTTGCCAGATTTCATAAAATGCGGCAATTGCTAACATGATTCAGATGGACTTAAGCATCACTACATGTGAGAAGGTCTCATCGTAGTCAATCCCTTGAACTTGTCGAAAACCTTTTTGCGACAATTCTAGCTTTGTAGATAGTAATACTACTATCAGCGTCTGTCTTCCTCTTGAAGATCCATTTATTTTCTATGGCTTGCCGATCATCAGGCAAATCCATCAAAGTCCATACTTTGTTCTCATACATGGATCATATCTCAGATTTCATGGCCTCAAACCATTTTGCGGAATCTGGGATCATCATCGCTTCCTCATAGTTCGCAAGTTCGTCATGGTCTAGTAACATGACTTCCAGAACAGGATTACCGTACCACTCTGGTGCGGATCTCACTCTGGTTTACCTACGAGATTCGGTAGTAACTTGATCTGAAGTTTGATGATCATCATCATTAGCTTCCTCACTAATTGGTGTAGGAGTCACAGGAAAAAATTTCTGTGATGAACTACTATCCAATAAAGGAGAAGGTACAATTACCTTATCAAGTTTTCTACTTTCCTCCCACTCACTTCTTTCAAGAGAAACTCCTTCTCCAGAAAGTTTCCAAATTTAGCAAAAAAACTTGCCTTCGGATCTGTGATAGAAGGTGTACCCAACAGTAACTTTTGGGTATCCTATGAAGACACATTTCTCCGATTTGAGTTCGAGCTTATCAGGTTGAAGCTTTTTCACATAAGCATCGCAGCCCCAAACTTTCAGAAACGACAACTTTGGTTTCTTGCCAAACCACAGTTCATAAGGCGTCGTCTCAACGGATTTTGATGGTGCCCTATTTAACGTGAATGCAGCTGTCTCTAATACATAACCCCAAAACGATAGTGGTAGATCGGTAAGAAACATCATATATCGCACTATATCCAATAAAGTACGGTTATGACGTTCGGACACACCATTATGCTGTGGTGTTCCATGTGGCATGAGTTTGTGAAACTATTCCACATTGTTTTAATTGAAGACCAAACTCGTAACTCAAATATTTTACCTCTGCGATCATATCGTAGAAACTTTTATTTTCTTGTCACGATGATTTTCCACTTCACTCTGAAATTCTTTGAACTGTTCAAATGTTTCAGACTTATGTTTCATCAAGTAGATATCCCCATATCTGCTCAAATCATCTGTGAAGGTCAGAAAATAATGATACCTGCTGCAAGCCTTAATATTCATCGGACCACATACATCAGTATGTATGATCTCCAACAAATCTGTTGCTTGCTTCATTGTTCCGGAGAACGGCGTTTTAGTCATCTTGCCCAAAAGGCATGGTTCGCAAGCATCAAGTGATTCATAATCAAGTGATTCCAAAATCCCATCAGTATGGAGTTTCTTCATGCGCTTTACACCAATATGACCTAAACGGTAGTGCTACAAATAAGTTGCACCTATCATTATTAACTTTGCATCTTTTGGTTTCAATATTATGATTATGTGTATCACTACGATCGAGATCCAACGAACTATTTTCATTGGGTGTGTAACCATATAAGGTTTTATTCATGTAAACAGAACAACAATTTATTCTCTTACATGAAAAACCGTATTACAATAAACATGATCAAATCATATTCATGCTCAACGCAAACACCAAATAACACTTATTTAGGTTCAACACTAATCTCGAAATTATAGGGAGTGTGCGATGATGATCATATCAATCTTGGAACCACTTCCAACACACATCGTCACTTCACCCTTAACTAGTCTCTGTTTATTTTACACCTCCCGTTTCGAGTTACTAATCTTAGCAACTGAACTAGTATCAAATACTGAGGGTTTGCTATAAACACTAGTAAAGCACACATCAATAACATGTATATCAAATATACTTATGTTCACTTTGCCATCCTTCTTATCCGCCAATCACTTGGGGTAGTTCCGCTTCCAGTGACCAGTCCCTTTGCGGTAGAAGCACTATGTCTCAGGCTTAGGACTAGACTTGGGCTTCTTCACTTGATCAGCAACTTGCTTGCCGTTCTTCTTGAAGTTCCCCTTCTTCCCTATGCCCTTTTCTTGAAACTAGTGGTCTTGTCAACCATCAACACTTGATGTTTTTCTTGATTTCTACCTTCGTTGATTTCAGCATCACGAAGAGCTTGGGAGTTGTTTCCGTTATCCCTTGCATATTATAGTTCATCACGAAGTTCTACTAACTTGGTGATGGTGACTAGAGAATTCTGTCAATCACTATCTTATCTGGAAGATTAACTCCCACTTGATTCAAGCGATTGTAGTAACCAGACAATCTGGGCACATGCTCACTAGTTGAGCGATTCTCCTCCATCTTTTAGCTATAGAACTTGTTGGAGATTTCATATCCCTCAACTCGGATATTTGCTTGAAATATTAACTTCAACTCCTGGAACATCTCATATGCTCCATGACGTTCAAAACGTCTTTGAAGTCCCGATTCTAAGCCGTTAAGCATGGTGCACTTAAACTATCAAGTAGTCATCATATTGAGCTAGCCAAACATTCATAACGTCTGTATCTGCTCCTGCAATAGGTCTGTCACCTAGCGGTGCATCAAGGACATAATTCTTCTGTGCAGCAATGAGGATAAACCTCAGATCACGGATCCAATCCGCATCATTGCTACTAACATCTTTCAACACAATTTTCTCTAGGAACATATCAAAATAAACATATGAAAGCAACAACGTGAGCTATTGATCTACAACATAGATATGCTAATACTACCAGGACTAAGTTCATGATAAATTTAAGTTCAATTAATCATATTACTTAAAGAACTCCCACTTAGATAGACATCCCTCTAATCCTCTAAGTGATCACGTGATCCAAATCAACTAAACCATAACCGATCATCACGTGAGATGGAGTAGTTTTCAATGGTGAACATCGTTATGTTGATCATATCTACTATATGATTCACGCTCGACCTTTCGGTCTTCGTGTTCCGAGGCCATATCTGCATATGCTAGGCTCGTCAAGTTTAACCTGAGTATTCTGCGTGTGCAAAATTGGCTTGCACCCGTTGTAGATGGACGTAGAGCTTATCACACCCGATCATCACGTGGTGTCTGGGCACGACGAACTTTGGCAACGGTGCATACTCAGGGAGAACACTTCTTGATAATTTAGTGAGAGATCATCTTATAATGCTACCATCAATCAAAGCAAGATAAGATGCATAAAAGATAAACATCACATGCAATCAATATAAGTGATATGATATGGCCATCATCATCTTGTGCTTGTGATCTCCATCTTCGAAGCACCGTCGTGATCACCATCGTCACCGGCGCGACACCTTGATCTCCATCGTAGCATCGTTGTCGTCTCGCCAATCTTATGCTTCCACGACTATCACTACCGCTTAGTAATAAGGTAAAGCATTACATCGCGATTGCATTGCATACAATAAAACAACAACCATAAGGCTCCTGCCAGTTGCCGATAACTCGGTTACAAAACATGATCATCTCATACAAAAAAATTCAGCATCATGTCTTGACCATATCACATCACAACATGCCCTGCAAAAACAAGTTAGACGTCCTCTACTTTGTTGTTGCAAGTTTTACGTGGCTGCTACGGGCTTAAGCAAGAACCAATCTCACCTACGCATCAAAACCACAATGATAGTTTGTCAAATAGACTCCGTTTTAACCTTCTCAAGGACCGGGCGTAGCCATACTTGGTTCAACTAAAGTTGGAGAGACAGTCGCCCGCAAGCCACCTATGTGCAAAGCACGTCGGGGGAACCGGTCTCGCGTAAGCGTACGCGTAATGTTGGTCCGGGTCGTCTCGTCCAACAATGTCGCCGAACCAAAGTATGACATGCTGGTAGGCAGTATGACTTATATCGTCCACAACTCACTTGTGTTCTACTCGTGCATATAACATCAACATAAATAACCTAGGCTCGGATGCCACTGTTGGGTTTTGTAGTAATTTCAAAAAATTTCCTACGCACACGCAAGATCATGGTGATGCATAGCAACGAGAGGGGAGAGTGTTGTCTACGTACCCACGCAGACCGACTTCGGAAGCGTTGACACGACGTAGAGGAAGTAGTCGTACGTCTTCACGATCCAACCGATCAAGCACTGAAACTACGGCACCTCCGAGTTCGAGCACACGTTCAGCTCGATGACGATCCCCGGACTCCGATCCAGCAAAGTGTCGGGGAAGAGTTCCGTCAGCACGACGGTGTGGTGACGATCTTGATGTACTACAACAGAAGGGCTTCGCCTAAACTCCGCTACAGTATTATTGAGGAATATGGTGGCTGGGGGCACCGCACACGGCTAAGGAATAGATCACGTGGATCAACTTGTTGTTTCTTGATCTCTCTTTGGTGCTAGCCCTGCCCCTCTATTTATATGTTGAGCCCTGGGGTCGAAACTTGGAGTAAAAGCCTCCACAAAGTCGGTTTCACCCGAAAGGCAAGAGTCCTTCTCGGACTCCAGGACCAAACGCCACAATCCTTGGCGTCTGGCCCAGACGCCATGGGCCTCGGCGTCTGGCCCAGGGCCAGACGCCAGGGTCTCCGGCGTTTGGCCCCCTGGCCTCCGCAAAACTCCTTTTGCACCAACCTAAAGCCTCATGGGCTTGACCCCTTGGCCTAACCATATCATCCAATATATGAATCTTTACGTCTCGACCATTTCGAGACTCCTCGTCATGTCCCCGATCTCATCCGGGACTCCGAACTCCTTCGGTACATCAAAACATGTAAACTCATAATATAACTGTCATCGTAACCTTAAGCGTGCGGACCCTACGGGTTCGAGAACAATGTAGAAATGACCGAGACACGTCTCCGGTCAATAACCAATAGCGGGACCTGGATGCCCATATTGGCTCCTACATGTTCTACGAAGATCTTTATCGGTCAGACCGCATAACAACATACGTTGTTCCCTTTGTCATCGGTATGTTACTTGCCCGAGATTCGATCGTCGGTATCCAATACCTAGTTCAATCTCGTTATCGGCAAGTCTCTTTACTCGTTCCGTAATACATCATCTCACAACTAACATATTAGTTGTAATGCTTGCAAGGCTTATGTGATGTGCATTACCGAGAGGGCCCAGAGATACCTCTCCGACAATCGGAGTGACAAATCCTAATCTCGAAATACGCCAACCCAACATCTCCCTTTGGAGACACTTGTAATGCTCCTTTATAATCACCCAGTTACGTTGTGACGTTTGGTAGCACCCAAAGTGTTCCTCCGGCAAACGGGAGTTGCATAATCTCATAGTCATAGAAACATGTATAAGTCATGAAGAAAGCAATAGCAACATACTAAACGATCGGGTGCTAAGCTAATGGAATGGGTCATGTCAATCAGATCATTCAACTAATGATGTGACCTCGTTAATCAAATAACAACACTTTGTTCATGGTTAGGAAACATAACCATCTTTGATTAATGAGCTAGTCAAGTAGAGGCATACTAGTGACACTCTGGTTGTCTATGTATTCACACATGTATTATGTTTCTAGTTAATACAATTCTAGCATGAATAATAAACATTCATCATGAAATAAGGAAATAAATAATAACTTTATTATTGCCTCTAGGGCATATTTCCTTCAAGGACACCTAGTCCTCACCGTATTCCCCTTGTGCTAAGGTCACACAGACCTCGCCCAATCACTCTGGTAAGTCTTCAAGGTAGACTCCCAAACCTTCACAGACTTCGTTCGCCGGCAATCCACAATGTCTCTTGGATGCTCAGAACGCGATGCCTAACCGGCTGGAGGATGCACAGTCCTCAAGTGTAATAAGTCTTCAGATCACACAGACAAGAAGACTTAAGTGATGCCCAATTCTCTTTGGCTCTGGGTGGTTAGGGCTTTATCCTCGCAATGAATTCTCTCTCAAAGGCTTCGAGGTGGTTGCTCTCAAACGACAAAAGCCGTATTCTCAATCTGAGCAGCCGACCGTTTATGGTTGTAGGGGGTGGGCTATTTATAGCCACTTGGCAACCCGACCTGATTTGTCCGAAATGACCCTGGGTCACTAAGGAACTGACACGTGTTCCAACGGTCAGATTTCAAACTCACACGGCAACTTTACTTGGGCTACAAGCAAGGCTGACTTGTCCGACTCTGGACAAGATTCGCTCTCATAGTCTTCACTCGAAGACATAGGTTTTGGTTAGGCAACACTACAGTCATTCTGACTGGTTCTCTTGGACCCCACTTAACAGTACGGTGGTTCCTATGACTCAACACAAAAGAAAAAGAACTACGAAAGATCTAAGTCTTCGAGCTCCATAGGCTTCATGTGGTGTCTTCTCTTGTCATAGTCTTCAATGTGAATATCTTCATATACCACCTTTGACTTCAATGTCTTCATACATTTTTAGGGATCTTCTCTGGTAGGAAAACCGAATCAATGAGGGACTTCTACCTGTGTTATCCTGCAATTCTCACAAACACATTAGTCCCTCAACTAGGTTTGTCGTCAATACTCCAAAACCAACTAGGGGTGGCACTAGATGCACTTACAGGAGCTTCGGGCCCGGTCGTGCGGGGAGGAGGGCCGCGGCTGGGCCTCGCGGGCCGGCGCGGTCGGTGGCGATGCGGTCCCCCGGGATAGGTGTCGCGCCTCTATTGGCCCGAGGCGGCGGTGGAGGCTGTCCGGCGGGAAACGAACATGTCCGGCGGCGGCGGTTGTAGTTTTTTTAGGGTTTCAACCGTGATTTCGATGAGGGGATCTATATTTATAGGTAGAGGGAGATAGGAGAGTCCAAATGAGGTGCGGTTTTCAGCCACGTGATCGTGATCGAACGCTCTAGATGAAGGAACATGTTTAGGTGGGTTTTGGGCCACTTTGGAGGGGTGTTGGGCTGCAACACACATGAGGCCTTTTCGGTCCCTCGGTTAACCGTAGGAGTATAAAACGAAGTCCAAATGGTACGAAACTTGACAGGCGGTCTACCGGTAGTAAACCAAGGCCGCATAACAAGTCTTGGTCCAATCCGAAAACGTTTAACCCCCACACACGAAAAGAGGTAGAAAGGACCACCGGAGGACATAGGAGCACCGGAATGCAAAACGGACAACGGGAAAAATGCTCGGATGCATGAGACAAACACGTATGCAAATGTAATGCGCATGATGACATGATAAGAGATGCATGATAAAGACAAAACACACGGAGACAAACACCCGACAACGAGGAAATATCATAACTTATGCCGGAAACGACAAGAGTTGGGATACATATAAGGTAAATTACATCCGGGGTGTTACAAGGGCATACCAGCAAAGCAACCCCTCTCACTGATGTGTTTGCTTTTGGAGTGTTTTTTCTCGAAATTACTTGTGGGCAGAGGCCTGTCAATCCAAATTTAGAGGATAGGCAGGTATTGTTGGTTGAATCGGTGCTCGACCTGTGGAACAAGCCATCGCTCCTTGATGACGTGGATAAGCAGCTTGGGGGCAACTGCAACGCCGAGGAGGCATGTGTGGCTCTAAAGCTGGGGCTATTATGCTCTCACCCATTCGCCAATGCAAGGCCAACTATGCGGCAGGTGATGCAGTCCCTTGATGGGGACATGCCATTGTATTTGAAAAATGTTAATCAAGCATTTGAAAAACATTTAAATGTGTATAGAAAAAATGTTGGTCATGTATTCAAAAAATGTTTGTATTTAAAAAATGTTATACAAGCATTTGAAAAGTGTTAAAAATAATATATAAAAAATGTTGACCGAGTAATAAAAAAAATGTTGAACTTGTACATGAAAATGTTAATCAAGCATTTGAAAAATGTGTATAAAAAATTGTTGACTGTGTATAAAAAAATGTTAAACTTGTATTACAGAAATGTTCTTGATGCATACAAAAATCGTAGTATCAAATGCAAAAGAAATGAAAAAATGGAAAAGCCAATGAAAACCGAAAAAACAAAGGAAACCAAAGAAAAATGAAAATATAAAAATCAAATAAACAGTGCAAATAAAATGGAAAACAAAGAAAATCGATAAAGAAACCGATGAAAATCTATAGTATATACAAAAAAAAGAAAGGAAAACAAAGAAAATGAGAAAACCATTGAACCGAATGGAAACAATGAAAAATCGACAAAGAAGCAAAGAAAGACCGATGAAAAACGGGAAAGAAACAAAGAAAGACCGTTGAAAACGACTAAGGAACAAACAATACAGTTGAAAACAAAGAAAAAAGAAAGAAAAGGGGAAAATCAATGAAAATTGAGAAAGAAACAGAGAAAAAACGAGAAGGCAGTGAAAACCAAGTAGAAATGAAGAATTAAAAAAAAAGAAAAAACGGAGAAACTAGTGAGGAAACAAACAAAAAAGGAAAAAAATACTGCAAACCATCGAATGAAGTGCAGCGGGCGAACACGATCGTGACACCTAGCATGGAAAAAAAGACACAAATGAGCTGCCCCAATAGCAACATCGCAGGCGAAAACTGTTCAGGGAGACATAAGAATCTCTTGCATATTGTGAGATATAGTAGCCGCGGCGTAGGTCCTGGTTCTGGTTAACAACGACGCGCACGTACATACTTTGGACCTGCCCAACTAGCTACTTTCCAGTTTTTGGAAGGTCCTAGTCCTACAACATTCCCCGACCAGCCTTTTCCTTTTAGAGAGAGAGAGAGAGAGAGAGAGAGAGAGTGTTTGTTTGTTTTTCCTTTCGGGTTTTTTCTGCTTTTTTCATTTTCATTCTTTCCTTTCTTTTTCCATGTTCATTTTTTATTTTCTTTTACTTTCCATCTTTCTTCCCTTTTAATTTCCATTCTACAATCATATTTATCAAATTATTGATTTTTTTAAACCGTGAACATTTTTTATTCATGATTTTTTTGTGAATAATGAACTTTTTAATTTAATTTTCGAACATTTACGCAATAATTTGTTCAAACTCATGAATAATTTTTTGAATACGCGGATATTTTTTCCAAAATCATGAACATTTTTTATTTTCCAAAGATTATTTTTCAAAATTATGAACATTTTTTAATATGCTAATTGTTTTCCAAAATCACGAACATTATTTTTGAAACCAAGAACATTTCAGAAGTTATTGGATATTTTTTATTGCTTGTTATTTCTAAGTCGACATTGATGACCATTTGATCAAAGTCGTATCATATTTTTTCACTTAACGAATTATGATGTCCATATCGCACATTTATTAACATGGACTCGGAAGCAAATAATTGTTCTGAGTCATGTGAGAAGTAGCTGAAAAGTAAATATGAAGAGTGAAACATCACATTGCATTATTTATGAATCAAAATGGCGAGGTGCGGAACATAAACTTCATAAATTCAATGATACAAACATTTCCCACCATTTCTGTTGAACTTATAAGCCTCAATGCAACAGATGACTAGCAACTAAATACAATATTCACTATGTACGACATGCACATATATTTTCAAATTGCAAGTAACCTTCATGACATAAATTACATTTATTACAAAAGTGTAGCATTCTTTCAAGATTTCTTTTACCCATGTTACAATAATTACAACTGCAAACCCAACACCAAATCCAAGCCCCACAAAGAGGAATAGCATAATGTCCACAGAATTCTCATCCGGAGTCTGTAGCACACCATTTGGTGGTGTTGCACCGCTGCATTTTTTTGACAATGGAGGCCCACACAGCAAATCATTCCCCAAAAATGACCTATTGGAGAATGTCAGGAAATGAGGAGATTCTGGTATTCTCCCCTCCAGACTGTTATATGATAGGTTCAACACTGTTAAGAAGTCCAATGATGCTATGCCATGTGGGATCACTCCTGAAAGCTCATTTGAGGACAAATCAAAAACCTCCAACTGGCTTAGATGACCAACATGGGATGGAATTGTTGGGGAACGTAGCAGAGATTCAAAATTTTCTTACGTGTCACCAAGATCTATCTATGGAGAAACCGGCAACGAGGGGAAGGAGAGTGCATCTACATACCCTTGTAGATCGCTAAGCGGAAGCGTTCAAGAGAACGGGGTTGAAGGAGTCGTACTCGTCGTGATCCAAATCACCGGAGATCCTAATGCCGAACGGACGGCACCTCCGTGTTCAACACACGTACAGCCCGGTGACGTCTCCTATGCCTTGATCCAGCAAGGGGAGAAGGAGAGGTTGGGGAAGACTCCATCCAGCAGCAGCACGACGGCGTGGTGGTGATGGAGGAGCGTGGTGATCCAGCAGGGCTTCGCCAAGCACCGCGAGATATGAGGAGAAAGAGAGGTAGGGCTGCGCCAGGGAGAGGTCAAGAACTCATGTGTTGGCAGCCCCAAAGACCTCAACTATATATAGGGGAGAGGGAGGGGGTTGCGCCCCCACCTAGGGTTCCACCCTAGGGGCGGCGGCCAGCCCAGATCCCATCTGGTGGGGCGGCCAAGGGGGAGGGGGAGAGGGAGGCGCACCAGGCATGGGCCCTAAGGCCCATCTGCCCTTAGGGTTTGCCCCCCTCCTCCCCTTAGGCGCCTTGGGCCCTTGTGGGGGGCGCACTGTTGGGGAACGTAGCAGAAATTCAAAATTTTCCTACGTGTCACCAAGATCTATCTATAGAGAAACCAGCAACGAGGGGAAGGAGAGTGCATCTATGTACCCTTGTAGATTGCTAAGCGGAAGCGTTCAATAGAACGGGGTTGAAGGAGTCGTACTCGTCGTGATCCAAATCACCGATGATCCTAGTGCCGAACTGACGGCACCTCCGTGTTCAACACACGTACAGCCCGGTGACGTCTCCTACGCCTTGATCCAGCAAGGGGAGAAGGAGAGGTTGGGGAAGACTCCATCCAGCAGCAGCACGATGGCGTGGTGGTGGTGGAGGAGCGTGGTAATCCAGCAGGGCTTCGCCAAGCACCGCAAAAGACGAGGAGGGAGAGGGGTAGGGCTGCGCCAAGAAGGAGAGGAACTCGTGTGTCTTGGGCAGCCCAAACCTCAAGTATATATAGGGGGAGGGGAGGGGCTGCGCCCCCACCTAGGGTTCCCTCCCTAGGGGTGGCGGCAGCCCCCAGATCCCATCTGGGTGGCGGCCAGGTGGAGGGAAGAGGGAGGCGCACCAGGCATGGGCCCTAAGGCCCATCTGCCCTTAGGGTTTGCCCCCCCTCCTCCCCTTAGGCGCCTTGGGCCCTTGTGGGGGGGGGGGGGCGCACCAGCCCACCTGGGGCTGGTCCCCTTCCACACTTGGCCCATGCAGCATTCCGGGGCTTGTGGCCCCACTTGGTGGACCCCCGGGATCCTCGCGGTGGTCCCGGTACGTTACCGATAAAACCCGAAACTTTTCCGGTGACCAAAACAGGACTTCCCATATATAAATCTTTACCTCCGGACCATTCCGGAACTCCTCGTGACGTCCGGGATCTCATCTGGGACTCTAAACAACATTCGGTAACCACGTATATCTATTCCCTATAACCCTAGCGTCATCGAACCTTAAGTGTGTAGACCCTACGGGTTCGGGAACCATGCAGACATGACCGAGATCACTCTCCGGTCAATAACCAACAACGGGATCTGGATACCCATGTTGGCTCCCACATCTTCCACGATGATCTCATCGGATGAACCACGATGTCAAGGACTTAATCAATCCCGTATACAATTCCCTTTGTCTAGCGGTACGATACTTGCCCGAGTTTCGATCGTCGGTATCCCGATACCTTGTTCAATCTCATCACCGGCAAGTCTCTTTACTCGTTCCGTAACACATCATCCCGTGATCAACTCCTTGATCACATTATGCACATTATGATGATGTCCTACCGAGTGGGCCCAGAGATACCTCTCCGTTTACACGGAGTGACAAATCCCAGTCTCGATTCGTGCGAACCCAACCGACACTTTCGGAAATACCCGTAGTGCACCTTTATAGCCACCCAGTTACGTTGTGACGTTTGGCACACCCAAAGGACTCCTACGGTATCCGGGAGTTGCACAATCTCATGGTCTAAGGAAATGATACTTGACATTAGAAAAGCTTTAGCATGCGAACTACACGATCTTGTGCTATGCTTAGGATTGGGTCTTGTACATCACATCATTCTTCTAATGATGTGATCCCGTTATCAATGACATCCAATGTCCATGGTCAGGAAACCGTAACCATCTATTGATCAACGAGCTAGTCAACTAGAGGCTTACTAGGGACATGGTGTTGTCTATGTATCCACACATGTATCTGAGTTTCCTATCAATACAATTCTAGCATGGATAATAAATGATTATCATGAACAAGGAAATATTATAACAACCAATTTATTATTGCCTCTAGGGCATATTTCCAACAGTCTCCCACTTACACTAGAGTCAATAATCCAGTTCACATCGCTATGTGATTAACACTCAAGGTCACATCCCCATGTGACTAACACCCAAAGAGTTTACTAGAGTCAATAATCTAGTTCACATTACCATGTGATTAACACTCGATGAGTTCTGGGTTTGAATATGTTATGCTTGTGAGAGATGTTATAGTCAACGGGTCTGAATCTTTCAGATCCGTGTGTGCTTTACAAATCTCTATGTCATCTCCCAGATGCAGCTACCACGTTCTATTTGGAGCTATTCCAAATAACTGTTCCACTATACGAATCTAGTTTACTACTCAGAATAATCTGGATTAGTGTCAAAGTTTGCATCGGTGTAACCCTTTACGATGAACTCTTTTACCACCTCCATAATCGAGAAAATTCCTTAGTCCACTAGTTACTAAGGATAACTTTGACCGCTGTCCTGTGATCCATTCTTGGATCACTCTTGTACCCCTTGACTGACTCATGGCAAGGCACACTTCAGGTGCGGTACACAGCATAGCATACTGTAGAGCCTACATCTAAAGCATAGGGGACGACCTTCGTCCTTTCTCTCTATTCTGCCGCGGTCAGGCTTCGAGTCTTACTCAATGTTCACACCTTATAACACAGCCAGGAACTCCTTTGCCGATCCATTTTGAACTCCTTCAAAATCTTGTCACGGTATGTATTCATTTGAAAGTACTATTAAGCGTTTTGATCTATCCTTATAGATCTTAATGCTCAATACTCAAGTAGCCTAATCCAGGTTTTCATTGAAAAACACTTTTCAAATAACTCTGCATGCTTTCCAGAAATTCTACATCATTTCTGATCAACAATATGTTAACAACATATACTCATCGGAAATTCTATAGTGCTCCCACTCACTTCTTTGGAAATACAATTTTCTCATAAACTTTGTATACACCCAAAACTTTGATCATCTCATCAAAGCATACATTCCAACTCCGAGATGCTTACTCCAGTCCTTAGAAGGATTGCTAGAGCTTTGCATACTTGTTAGCATCTTTCAGGATTGTTAAAACCTTCTGGTTGTATCACATATAACCTTTCCTCAAGAAAATCGTGAGGAAACAATGGTTTTTGACATCCTATCTGCAAGATTTCATAAATAATGCAGTGACTGCTAATATAATTCCAACAGACTCTTAGCATCGCTACGAGTGAGAAAGTCTCACTGTAGTCAACTCCTTGAACTTGTCGGGAAACATCTTAATGACAAGTCGAGCTTTCTTAATGGTGACATTTACCATCATTGTCCGTCTTCCTTTTTAAAATCCATATGTACCTAACAGCCTTACGACCATCAAGTAGTTCTTCCAAAGTCTACACTTTGTTTTCATATATGGATCCTCTCTCGGATTATATGGCCTCGAGCCATTTTGGAATCCGGGCCCACCATCGCTTCTCCATAGCTCGTAGGTTCATTGTTGTCTAGCAACATGACTTCCAAGACAGGATTACGTACCACTCTGAAGTAGTACGCATCCTTGTCGTCCTACGAGGTTTGGTAGTGACTTGATCTGAAGTTTCATGATCACTATCATAAGCTTCCACTTCAATTGGTGTAGGTGGCATAGGAACAACTCCCTATGCCCTGCCACACACTAGTTGAAGAGACGGTTCAATAACCTCATCAAGTCTCCACCATCCACCCACTCAATTCTTTCGAGAGAAACTTTTCCTCGAGAAAGGACCCGATTCTAGAAACAATCCCTATTGCTTTCGGATCTGAATTAGGAGGTATACCCAACTGTTTTGGGTGTCCTATGAAGATGCATTTATCCGCTTTGGGTTCTAGCTTATCAGCCTGAAACTTTTTCACATAAGCGTTGCAGCCCCAAACTTTTAAGAAATGACAGCTTAGGTTTCTCTAAACCATAGTTCATACGGTGTCATCTCATCGGAATTACGTGGTGCCCTATTTAAAGTGAATGTGGTTGTCTCTAATGCCTAACCCATAAACTATCGTGGTAATTCGATAAGAGACATCATGGTATGCATCATATCCAATAGGGTGCAGTTATGATGTTCGGATACACCATCACACTATGGTGTTCCAGGCTATATTAGTTGTGAAACAATTTCCACAATGTATTAATTCTGTGCCAAACTCGTAATTCAGATATTCATCTCTATGATCATATCATAGATATTTTATCCTCTTGTCACGACGATCTTTCAACTTCACTCTGAAATTACTTGAACCTTTCAATAATTCAAACTTATGTTTCATCAAGTAAATATACTCAGTATCTACTCAAATCATCTGTGAAGTAAGAATATAACGATATCCACTACATGCCTCAGCACTCATTGGACTGCACACATCAAGATGCATTACTTCCAACAAGTTGCTTTCTTGTTCCATTTTACTAAAAACGAGGCTTTCAGTCATCTTGCCCATGTGGTATGATTTGCATGTCTCAAGTGATTCAAAATCAAGTGAGTCCAAACGATCCATCTGTATAGAGTTTCTTCATGCATATCTACCAACAAACATGGTTCGCATGTCTCAATCCTTTCAAAAATGAGTGAGTCCAAAGATCCATCAACATGGAGCTTCTTCATGCGTTTTATACCAATATGACTCAAATTGCAGTGCCACATTTGTGTGGTACTATCATTACTATCTTATACCTTTGGCATGAAAATGTGTATCACTACGATCGGGATGGTATTATTCAAATAAACAGAGTAACCATTATTCTCCTTAAATGAATAACCGTATCGCGATAGACATAATCTAATAATGTCTATGCTCAACGCAAACACCAAATAACAATTATTTAGGTTTATAGTCAAAAAAACAATTATTTAGGTTTTAATACCAATCTTGATGGTAGAGGGAGCGTACGATATTTGATCAACCTTGTAATACTTCCAACACATATCGTCATCTCACCTTTTAGCTAGTCTCCGTTTATTCCGTAGCCTTTTGTTTCGAGTTACTAACACTTAGCAACCGAACCGGTATCTAATACCCTGGTGCTACTAGTAAAGTACACATTATAATGCATATCCAATATACTTCTGTCGACCTTGCCAGCCTTCTCATCTACCAAGTTTCTAGGGTGGTTCTGCTTCAGTGATTGTTCCTCTTATTACAGAAGCACTTAGTCTCGGGCTTGGGTTCAACTTTGGGTTTCTTCACTAGAACAACAACTGATTTGTTGTTCCATGAAGTATCCCTTTCTTGCCCTTGCCCTTCTTGAAACTAGTGGTTTTACTAACCATCAATGATTGATGCTCCCTTTTGATTTCTACTTTCGCGGTGTCGCGAATAGCTCAAGGATCATATCTATCCCTGATATGTTATAGTTCATCACGAAGCTCTAGTAGTTTGGTGGCAGTGACTTTGGAGAACCATCACTATTTCATCTGGAAGATCAACTCCCACTTGATTCAAGCGATTGTTGTACTCAGACAATCTGAGCACAAGCTCAACAATTGAGCTTTTCTCCCTTAGTTTGTGGGCTAAGAAAATCGTCGGAGGTCTTATACCTCTTGACGTGGGCACGAGCCTGAAATCTCAATTTCAGCCCTCGAAACATCTCATATGTTTCGCGACGTTTCAAAACGTCTTCGGTGCCTCAACTCTAAACCGTTTAACTGAACTATCACGTAGTTATCAAAATGTGTATGTCAGATGTTCGCAACATCCACAGACGACGTTCGAGGTTCAGCACACTGAGCGGTGCATTAAGGACATAAGCCTTCTATGAAGCAATGAGGACAATCCTCAGTTTACGGACCTAGTCCGCATAATTGCTACTATCAACTTTCAACTAAATTTTCTCTAGGAACATATCTAAAAAGTAGAACTAAAGCGCGAGCTATGACATAATTTGCAAAATCCTTTTGACTATGTTCAGGATAAACAAGTTCATCTTATGAACTCCCACTTAGATAGACATCCCTCTAGTCATCTAAGTGATTACATGATCCGAGTCAACTAGGCCGTGTCCGATCATCACATGAGATGGACTAGTCAACATCGGTGAACATCTTCATGTTGATCGTATCTACCATACGACTCATGCTCGACCTTTCGGTCTTCTGTGTTCCGAGGCCATGTTTGTACATGCTAGGCTCGTCAAGTGAACCTAAGTGTTTGCATGTGTAAATCTGTCTTACACCCGTTGTATGTGAACGTTGGAATCTATCACACCCGATCATCACGTGGTGCTTCAAAACGACGAACTTTCGCAACGGTGCACAGTTAGGGGGAACACTTTCTTGAAATTTTAATGAGGGATCATCTTATTTACTACCGTCGTTCTAAGCAAATAAGATGCAAAAACATGATAAAAATCACATGCAATCAAAAAGTGACATGATATGGCCAATATCATTTTGCTCCTTTTGATCTCCATCTTCGGGGCTCCATGATCATCGTTGTCACCGGCATGACACCATGATCTCCATCATCGTGTCTTCCTGAAGTTGTCTCGCCAACTATTACTTCTACTACTACAGCTAACGGTTAGCAATAAAGTAAAGTAATTACATGACGTTTATATTGACACGCAGGTCATAAATAAATAAAGACAACTCCTATGGCTCCTGCCGGTTGTCATACTCATCGACATGCAAGTCGTGATCCCTATTACAAGAACATGATCAATCTCATACATCACATATCATTCATCACATTCTTCTTGGCCATATCACATCACATAGCATACCCTACAAAAACAAGTTAGACGTCCTCTAATTGTTGTTTGCATGTTTTACGTGGCTGCTATGGGTTTCTAGCAAGAACGCTTCTTACCTACGCAAAAACCACAACGTGATATGCCAATTGCTATTTACCCTTCATAAGGACCCTTTTCATCGAATCCGATTCGACTAAAGTGGGAGAGACAGACACCCGCTAGCCACCTTATGCAACTAGTGCATGTCAGTCGGTGGAACCAGTCTCACGTAAGAGTACGTGTAAGGTCGGTCCGGGCCGCTTCATCCCACAATGCCGCCGAATCAAGATTGGACTAGTAACGGTAAGCATATTGAACAAAATCAACGCCCACAACTACTTTGTGTTCTACTCGTGCATAGAAACTACGCATAGACCTAGCTCATGATGCCACTGTTGGGGAACATAGCAGAAATTCAAAATTTTCCTACGTGTCACCAAGATCTATCTATGGAGAAACCAGCAACGAGGGGAAGGAGAGTGCATCTACATACCCTTGTAGATCGCTAAGCGGAAGCGTTCAAGAGAACGGGGTTGAAGGAGTCGTACTCGTCGTGATCCAAATCACCGATGATCCTAGTGCCGAACGGACGGCACCTCCGTGTTCAACACACGTACAGCCCGATGACGTCTCCTAAGCCTTGATCCAGCAAGGGGAGAAGGAGAGGTTGGGGAAGACTCCATCCAGCAGCAGCACGGCGGCGTGGTGGTGGTGGAGGAGCGTGGTAATCCAGCAGGGCTTCGCCAAGCACCGCAAGAAACGAGGAGGGAGAGGGGTAGGGCTGCGCCAAGAAGGAGAGGAACTCGTGTGTCTTGGGCAGCCCAAACCTCAAGTATATATAGGGGGAGGGGAGGGGCTGCGCCCCCACCTAGGGTTCCCTCCCTAGGGGTGGCGGCAGCCCCCAGATCCCATCTGGGTGGCGGCCAGGTGGAGGGGAGAGGGAGGCGCACCAGGCATGGGCCCTAAGGCCCATCTGCCCTTAGGGTTTGCCCCCTCCTCCCCTTAGGCGCCTTGGGCCCTTGTGGGGGGGGGGGGGCGCACCAGCCCACCTGGGGCTGGTCCCCTCCCACACTTGGTCCATGCAGCCCTTCGGGGCTTGTGGCCCCACTTGGTGGACCCCCAGGACCCTCCCGGTGGTCCCGGTACGTTACCGATAAAACCCGAAACTTTTCCAGTGACCAAAACAGGACTTCCCATATATAAATCTTTACCTCCGGACCATTCCGGAACTCCTCGTGACATCCGGGATCTCATCCGGGACTCCGAACAACATTTGATAACCACGTATATCTATTCCCTATAACCCTAGCGTCATCGAACCTTAAGTGTGTAGACCCTACGGGTTCGGGAACCATGCAGACATGACCGAGATCACTCTCCGGTCAATAACCAACAGCGGGATCTGGATACCCATGTTGGCTCCCACATGTTCCACGATGATCTCATCGGATAAACCACGATGTCAAGGACTTAATCAATCCCGTATACAATTCCCTTTGTCTAGCGGTACGATACTTGCCCGAGATTCGATCGTCGGTATCCCGATACCTTGTTCAATCTCGTTACCGGCAAGTCTCTTTACTCGTTCCGTAACACATCATCCCGTGATCAACTCCTTGATCACATTGTGCACATTATGATGATATCCTACCGAGTGGGCCCAGAGATACCTCTCCGTTTACACGGAGTGACAAATCCCAGTCTCGATTCATGCCAACCCAACAGACACTTTCGGAGATACCCGTAGTGCACCTTTATAGCCACCCAGTTACGTTGTGACGTTTGGCACACCCAAAGCACTCCTACGTTATCCGGGAGTTGCACAATCTCATGGTCTAAGGAAATGATACTTGACATTAGAAAAGCTTTAGCATGCGAACTACACGATCTTGTGCTATGCTTAGGATTGGGTCTTGTCCATCAGATCATTCTTCTAATGATGTGATCCCGTTATCAATGACATCCAATGTCCATGGTCAGGAAACCGTAACCATCTATTGATCAACGAGCTAGTCAACTAGAGGCTTACTAGGGACATGGTGTTGTCTATGTATCCACACATGTATCTGAGTTTCCTATCAATAGAATTCTAGCATGGATAATAAACGATTATCATGAACAAGGAAAAATAATAACAACCAATTTATTATTGCCTCTAGGGCATATTTCCAACATCCACCAGCCAACCTAGGGCTGGTCCCCTCCCACACTTGGCCCATGCAGCCCTCCGGGGCTTGTGGCCCCACTTGGTGGACCCCCGGGACCCTCCCGGTGGTCCCGGTACGTTACCGATAAAACCCGAAACTTTTTCGGTGACCAAAACAGGACTTCCCATATATAAATCTTTACCTCCGGACCATTCCGGAACTCCTCGTGACGTCCGGGATCTCATCCGGGACTCCGAACAACATTCGGTAACCACGTATATCTATTCCTTATAACCCTAGCGTCATCGAACCTTAAGTGTGTAGACCCTACGGGTTCGGGAACCATGCATACATGACCGAGACGTCCTCTGGTCAATAACCAACAGCGGGATCTGGATACCCATGTTGGTTCCCACATGTTCCACGATGATCTCATCGGATGAACCACGATGTCAAGGACTTAATCAATCCCATATACAATTCCCTTTGTCTAGCGGTATGATACTTGCCCGAGATTCGATCGTCGGTATCCCGATACCTTGTTCAATCTCGTTACCGGCAAGTCTCTTTACTCGTTCCGTAACACATCATCCCATGATCAACTCCTTGGTCACATTGTGCACATTATGATGATGTCCTACCGAGTGGGCCCAGAGATACCTCTCCGTTTACACGGAGTGACAAATCCCAGTCTCGATTCGTGCCAACCCAACAGACACTTTCGGAGATACCTGTAATGTAGCTTTACAGCCACCCAGTTACGTTGTGACGTTTGGCACACCCAAAGCACTGCTACGGTATCCGGGAGTTGCACAATCTCATGGTCTAAAGAAATGATACTTGACATTAGAAAAGTTTTAGCATACGAACTACACGATCTTGTGCTATGCTTAGGATTGGGTCTTGTTCATCACATCATTCTTCTAATGATGTGATCCCGTTATCAATGACATTCAATGTCCATGGTCAGGAAACCGTAACCATCTATTGATCAACAAGCTAGTCAACTAGAGGCTTACTAGGGACATGGTGTTGTCTATGTATCCACACATGTATCTGAGTTTCCTATCAATACAATTCTAGCATGGATAATAAACGATTATCATGAACAAGGAAATATAATAATAACTAATTTATTATTGCCTCTAGGGCATATTTCCAACAGGAATCGTCCCAGTAAGGAAGTTGTGTGATAGGTTGAGCCCATGTAACAAAACAAGTTCCCCAATATCTTTAGGAATGCTACCATGGAATGCATTGTCCGAGACATCAATGAATACAAGGGTTGTCAATATTTTAGTAAACATGATAGTTGAACCTTTGTACGTGAGAACGGTGGCAAACTGATATACTTGTTGTGCACCAAACTCATATTGCATCACTGATGTCTCATTAGCGGTTGCCACTGCCATTGACTTCAATTGCACGAACCATTCATTGGTCAATCTCCCAAAGAAGTTGTTGGAGGCCAAATCCAAAATTCGTATACTTGGAAATCCACAAGTGTTGTTACCTTTAGGTACAGAAGATGCCACTGGACCAAAAAACTTGTTGAGTTTTATCACGAGGACTTGAAGTCTAGGAACAACAGCTATCCAACATGGAAACAAATCATTAATCTGGTTGTTCCCCACATCAAGGACCTCCAAGTATTTGCAATAAGCTAGAGATCTAGGCAAATCTCCTTCAATCCGATTGCCACTAAAATCTAGTGCCTCCAATGCGCAACTTTCATTGATTTTGCGTGGCAATTTTCCGTGAAGCTGATTTTCTTTTAGATTTAAAACTTTTAATGTATAGGTGTCCTCCAACAGGCAAGAGGGGATTGGACCACTGAGGTTATTGTAAGATAGATCAAGAATTTCTAGGTTTGTACCACAAAAGGCTGGAGTAATCTTTCCTGATAGGAGGTTTCTCGATGCCTTGAATACAACAGTTTGTCCAAGTTGAGTAGAAATATTAGATGGCATGGATGAGAAATGGTTGCTTGAGTAATCAAGTATATCTCCAGAGTTTTGGGGAATAGGTATTTGTCCCTCAAACATGTTAAAGCTGAGATCCAAGGCATGTATATGAAAAGGAAGAAAGGTCTCATAGCCAACATTATTAAATTTGTTGTGTGACAAATTTAGAAAGAAAAGGTCCAAACCTGTCCATTGCTCCCATGCCCACTGAGGTATGGCCCCATGAATTTGGTTATGTGAAAGGTCAAGCCCCTCCATCCAATGTAAATGCCTCAAGACATTAGGGAACTTTGATATGTTACAAGATGCTAACCTTAAGTACATTATGTTGGGGAAGAAGGATGCCAACGAAGAATTATATTCCCCATCTATCAGAATTAGTTTATTGTTTGATAGATCCAACTCAACTAGGTGTGGTAGTTTCGAGAACGAACCAAGTTGCACTTTGCCAATGAAATTATTGGAATGAAGTTGAAGAGTTTCTAATTGAGTTGAGTTCAAAATGTGTGGAGGTATTTTGCCTGAAAAATTACAGTCATACAATGCCAATTTTCTTGGTTTGATCAAAACACCAATAGAAGATGGAATTGGCCCATATAAGCCACAATGAGAAATTTCAAGAACATCTAAGGAGGTTAAGTTTGTGATCCATGATGGTAATAGTCCTATTAATCTTAAACCAGAGACTTGCAATGAAACCAAGGTTCTAAGATGACCGATTGTTCATGGTAGCTTTCCAGCAAAACCATGACTACCAAGGCCTAACCTCTTCAAAGATTTGAGATTACTAATGGAACTTGGTATATCACCAGAAAAATTGGTGTTACCAACAAGCAAATTCTCAAGATTACTATGAGCTGGAAATTTTGGCAGATTACCAGAAATCCTAAAATTATAGTGCAAATCGATAGTCACTAATTTCTTGTGTTGAAAGATTTCCGGAGGAACCCATCCACCAATATCGTTATAGCTAAGCTGGAGAACAATCAAGGAGGAGAAGTTAGCAAAGAACAGTGGAAATGGACCAGCTAAATGATTGTGTCCCAAGTCAATGACACGTATGAAGTGCAAACATGAGAGCGATCCACAAATAGCGCTAGAGAGCTTGCAATATGGCATGCTAAGAACACGGAGATTTGGAGTGTACCTGGCTAGAGCAGTGCACCACTCTTCTCCTTCACTAGACAAGTCAACGAAACTAAGGTGGAGCTCCCTCAAGTTCCCAAGGTTCGCAACTAAGGTTGTTAAGTTTGATAGTAGGAGTTGCCCTGGGTTACTTGAATCAACGTGAAACCAGTAGCCATAGCCGAGCAGCTCAAAAAATTCGAAACGGAATGAGAGATCAAGAGAGACCAAGTTGGTGAGGCACCTGGCCTGAGAAGTTGGAGGTGGAGAGGTTGAGGTGGGTGAGCATGGTGAGCCGCTCAAACCCAACGAAAGGCATCTCAGACATGTGAAAGTCGTTCCCACCCAGGTTGAGATTCCTGAGGGTGGTTAGCTCGAAAACTGCAGGATCAAGGCTGCGGCTCTCCAATCCGCAGTCACCCAAGTCAAGCGACGTGACGTGGCTGGTGGAGGCATGGCAGCCGATACCTTCCCAGCGGCAGCAGTCCGTGCCGGCCTTCCATGAACGGAAGGCGATGTAGGAGTGATTGCTAGCGGAGAAGGACCTTTTCAGCCGGAGCAACGCCAACGCCTGGTCCAGCAGACACTCCGGCAAGGCCGTGGTGTGATTGGCGAACGTACTTGCCGAAAGGAGAAAAGAGTTCACGGCCACGAGCTGGAGTTGTAGGAGTAGGAGCAGGAGCAGCAGAAGGAATGGCTTGGGACAGGCCATCATTGGTTGTGAAGGAAATGTGTGTGCAAAGGATCACACGCCTCAACTACAAGATTGTGGAGGAATGGCTTGGTGAGCGTGGCTGCACCTCTTTATATGCACACACGCATGGATGATGTGTTTAGCAAAGCTTGGACCAGTTTATTGGATCGTGCACTACACGGTAAGGATGGCATCAACGACCCGTCCGCGCGCACATATTAGCCGCACACGCCGTTATCATGGTGCGTGCCACACAGCACTACGCCATTGGCGTTCCAGTCACGAGCAACGACTCAAGGTCTTCAGTCAATGTTCAGCTGGAGTCCCTCAAAGGGAATACGTGGACTGTATTTTCTCTCAGATGAGCTATCTGCCAGGTGTTGGTTTTATATGGTTGGCATATAATGCTTGGATCAGTGATCACATTGCACTACCAGTAGATTTTTTTTTTTGAAAAAGAGAATACCTCTGCATTAGAACGATGCATGCAATCATATATTATTAAAAGTGCAAAATCTAGCAGTCAAACATCATCAACCTAAAAATAAAGGAAAAAACAAACACGAAGGCCGAATACCTCGCGCCAGTGACTCCCCTATATAGCCACTAACCCTATAATACAAGACACAACATAAACGAAAAATACACAACTCTTAGGCTACGCCTTCAAGAAGGAATCACCGCACGTGCGCCCATGATGGTGAGTCCACCACAAAGTTGAACTCCGGATTCTCATCCCCAAAGTCAAGTTTCAATCCACCACCTTCAGTAAAGACACGACAAAGTAGGTGTTTTTGTTTGTTTGTTTTCGTTATGTTTTCCCCTTGCTTTTTTTTTCTTCTGGTTTCAAGAAGAAACCATGTAAATTGTTATTTTTAATGTGAAATGCTTTTTAAAAATTGTGAAAGTTTTTCAAAATAATATTCGAATCTTTTTTGAAATATTAACATTTTCAAAACTATAAGTTTTTTTGAAATTTGTAAACATTATTGGAGTTTGGCGAATATTTTCTAAAAAAGAAAATGAAAACAATAAACCAAGAAAGAAAACAGTAAAAACCTCCAGTAAACAAACAACAGAAGAAAAACCAGACCGAAGAAGGTTCCCAAAACAGGGATTTCTGTAGTACTCTCTCCGATCCAAAATAAATATCATGATTTTAGTTCAATTTTTTTGCGGGTAATTTTTTTTAGTTCAAATTAGTAGTACTTTGTTAGCTTTACAATGTACTTTGTTAATATTTATTTGAAGAGAAGCTTAAATTGAAAGGATCCAACCTATAAACGTACGAACACACACAGATGTAAACCGGATCCAAATAGATTCATCGAAGACAAATACCGACCGAATCCAGCGGGATCCGTTGACGCACCATTGGGACGAGAGTTACGTGAAGAAAACCTTATTCCATCAGCAAAAAGTCGTTGCGCCGCCTCACCTTTCTAAATGGGATGCAATCACACAAACTCTAAACAAACAAAAAAAACACCTAAAAACACCATATGTTTCAACAATATCAATTTCTTCAACAGTTCTATTGTTTTCTCAACATAGACAATGCGCCCTTGCGTTCTAGTACTAGTAGCAACGGTAAAACACGTACGCACGCACACGTTCAACAGTACGATGCAATTCTTCGGCGATTTATTACACAAAAGGTAGGACACGCTTCCTACAGTGTTTCACGGAACCACGAATACGCGGAGCAGAACATCGTCAAACTGAAGGCCAATGCAAACTAACCAGTGTGTACGGTGCACGGCGCCAAGTAGTATCATCGATCGATCTTGAGTCAGTCAGTCGTCCTTGTTGTGCTGGAGCCTGAGCGCGAAGGCGTGGAGCGAGAGGAGCACCTTCCTGAGCCGCTCCCTGGTCACGGGGTCGATGAGGTTGCCCTCGCCGTCGAACTTGGGCGGGTCCGCGAACGCCCTGATGTGGAGCTCCGGCTTGTTGATGAAGTGGAGGTCGAGGAAGACCCCGATCTGGCGGAGGTGGAGCGACGCCCTGGCCCCGCCGAAGTCGCCGCCCGCGCACACGATCGCCGCCGCCCTGTCCGCCCAGCAGTTGTTGCCCCTGGACGCCCAGTCCAGCGCGTTCTTCAGGGACGCCGTGACGGAGTAGTTGTACTCGGGCGAGGCGAAGAGGAAGCAGTCGGCGGCGCGGACCCTCTCGCGGAGCGCCTCGACGGCCGGCGGGAAGCCCTCGCCGCCGTCGGTCTCCAGGTCCGGGTTGGCCATGGGCAGGCCCGAGATGTCCACGTGGTCGATGCGCAGCCCCGGGATGGACTCCTCGCACAGCTCCTCGGCTAGATAGGTCATGCAAATTCAGTTGCACTCAGCAGTGCAAAATAACCAAGGGAGCTAAGCAACTATATAATGGTGATTGGTGATGGATTGTGCGTACCGGCGCGGATGAGGCCGCGGTGCCACGAGTCCTTGCGGAGGGAACCGCAGAAGGCCGCCACGCGGAGGGTGGGCTTCGCCGCCGTCGACACCGTCACGGAATCCATGATTCTTCCTCGGTCCTGGGTCGCCGTAACACTGAGTCCCTCGGCCGAGAGTGGAGTAGCTTTGAGTACTGATCGATGTGGAGCTCAGCTCAGGTGCTTGATGTCTTGTCCCGGAGGAGACGGAATAAATAGATGACTCGTTGGTCTCAGCCAGGTCATCGTGAACGTCAGACGTTGGATAAATTTTACTAACCCAAATTAAGAAGAGTATCTGCACTGCACTACTAGTGGTGGAGCGTCATCGATGGCATCATACTTGCGATCATTAGCAGCCTAATTAATCTACTGACAATATACTATAATCAGCTGATACGCGCGACATACTCCCTCCATTCCACAATCTAGTGCTTCCTCTATCCCCGTGCTTCAACTTTGACCGTAAATTTAACTATCAAGACCGATTGCGGCGGAAGCAAAAGTTATATCAGTGAATTCGTATTTGAAAGAAGTTTTCAATTATATATTTTTTTCTCCCACCGCAGTTGGTCTTGTTGGTTAAATTTATGGTTAAAGTTGGACCTCGAAAAGCGCGGGCGCATTATATTTTAAAATAAAGAAAGTATTATATTGTCAACCACCGCTAGATATAAAGTATACTTGAACGTGACATCCACAGCAGCAGCCTGCACCAGAGGAGTACTCAGACATCATCGATGGCGTCAAATCGCCTCGATAAAAACAAATCTCGCCTCGCAATCGATCATGGGCTTCGTGAGGCCGTGAGCGTGTGCAGGAAATAATCGCCCAAAGTCTAGCGCTGACGACCGAGGGAGCTTGGCGCTTCAGGCGCCAGCTCGCAGCAAGCATGTGATATCGATGTGAATCAGCAGCTTTTTGAAGTATGTGGTATCATCCTCGAAGGTAGGGACACAGACAAAGAAGCTCATAGCTTGGTTAGAATTTTAGTTTCTCTTAACCAGGGTCGCCACCTGCGACTAGGCTATCCACATCACCCTTTTTGTATTCCTTTGAACTTTCCAGTTAATCAATAAATTGTCCTTCACACCTCAAAAAAATAAAAAGAAGGAAGCGAGCTAGTCTATCCCTCCTCTCTCTTTTTTTTCTGAGAATGGTCGACCACTCCTCCCTTCCTTCGCTGGCCGTCGCTCGCTCCTTTCCTTCGTTCACGCAATGAACGTCGTACAATTGCTTCACTATCCAGCGTTCAAAACAGTAACCAATTGACTAAGAAAAATAAACAATGATCTAAAAAAAAAATACTATTTTGAAAGAAGTTCATGAATTTGAAAAAGCCCATGATTTTAAAAAAAGTTCACAGATTGAAAAACTTACATGGATTTGGAACAGTTCATAGATTTCATGAAACTGAAAAAAAAAGTTCAGTGATTTTGAGAAAAAGTTCACCGAATTTCAAAAGAAGTTCATTGATTTTGAAAAAAAAATCACAGATAACAAAGTTTGTGAATTTAAAAACTGTTCACGAATTTGAAGAGATCATGATTTTAAAAATTAATGAACCTTTACAAATAAATAGAAAGAGAAAAGAAAACCGGTCAAACACAAAAAAACAGCTTAACGGTGGTTAGTATTGTATTTGAAGAATGAAGAATGTAAGTAGCAACAGGGAGGTTGTCCAGTTGGTTGGCGCGCTTGAGGCGGCCCTACAAGCGCAGAGTTCAAATCACATCCGTTGCACATTTTTAGAAAGGTTTTACAGAAAAAAATGTAGATGGGTCGGCGAATATAGAAAAGCATAGGTTGGGGGGGGGGGGTGATACGTCTCCGTCGTATCTACTTTTTCAAACACTTTTGCCTTTATTTTGGACTCTAACTTGCATGATTTGAATGGAACTAATCCGGATTGACGCTGTTTTCAGCAGAATTGGCATGGTGTTATTTTTGTGCAGAAATAAAAATTCTCGAAATAACTTGAAAATCAACGGAGATTATTTTTGGAATATATAAAAAATACTGAAAGAAGAATTCACGTCAGGGGGCCAATACCCTGTCCACGAGGGTGGGGGCGCGCCTACCCACCTGGGCGCGCCCCCCTGCCTCGTGGGTCCCCTGACGCTCCACCGACCTCAACTCCAACTTCATATATTCGTGTTTGGGGAGAAAACAATCAGAGAGAATGATTTATCGCGTTTTACGATACGGAGTCGCCGCCAAGCCTAAACTCTCTCGGGAGGGCTGATCTGGAGTCCGTTCAGGGCTCCGGAGATGGGAATCTGTCGCCATCGTCATCATCAACCGTCCTCCATCATCAATTCTATGATGCTCACCGCCGTGCGTGAGTAATTCCATCGTAGGCTTGCTGGACGGTGATGGGTTGGATGAGATTTATCATGTAATCGAGTTAGTTTTGTTAGGGTTTGATCCCTAGTATTCACTATGTTCTGAGAGTTATGTTACTATGACTTTGTTATGCTTAATGCTTGTCACTAGGGCCCGAGTGCCATGATTTCAGATCTGAACCTATTATGTTTTCATGAATATATGTGAGTTCTTCATCCTATCTTGCAAGTCTATAGTCACCTACTATGTGTTATGATCCGGCAACCCCGAAGTGATAATAATCGGGACCACTCCCAGTGATGACCGTAGTTTGGGGAGTTCATGTATTCACTATGTGTTAATGCTTTGGTCCAGTACTCTATTAAAAGGAGGCCTTAATATCCCTTAGTTTCCAATAGGGCCCCACTGCCACGGGAGGATAGGACAAAAGATGCCATGCAAGTTCTTTTCCATAAGCACGTATGACTATATTCGGAATACATGCCTACACATTGATGAATTGGAGCTAGTTCTATGTCACCCTATGTTATAACTGTTGCATGAATAATTGCATCCGACATAATTCTCCATCACCGATCCATTGCCTACGAGCTTTTCATATATTGTTCTTCGCTTATTTACTTTTCTGTTATTACTGTTACAATCACCATAAAACAAAAAATATTACTTTTGCTACCATTACCACTATTATCATATTACCTTGCTACTAAACACTTTACTGTAGATATTAAGTTTTCAGGTGTGGTTGAATTGACAACTTAGCTGCTAATACTTGAGAATATTCGTTGGCTCCCCTTGTGTTGAATCAATAAATTTGGGTTGAATACTCTACTCTCGAAAACTATTGCGATCCCCTATACTTGTGGGTTATCAAGACTATTTTCTAGCACCGTTGCCGGAGAGCATAGCTCTATTCTTTGAGTCACTTGGAATTTATATCCGCTGATCATTATGAAGAACTTGAAAGATCAAAGAACTAAGATTTTTCCCTCAACTACGAGGGGAGGTAAGGAACTGCCATCTATAGCTCTGCACTTGATTCACCTTCTATTATGAGTAAACTTGCGACACCTACACATGTTATTGATTCTGATAGGTCGCATGTTATTGATGATGCCACTTCTGCTTTGCATGATACTTATGATGAAACTACTTCTATGCTTGATACTACTGTGCCACTAGGTGAATTTCGTGATGAACAACTTACTAGGGTTAGAGAGAATGAAATTATTGAAACTGATAATATTGATGAAAGTGATGATGAAGATTCTCCCCCTAGATATGAATTGCCTGTTGTTCCTGAGGGTTATATTATGGATGAAGAAACTGGTAGAGATTTCTGAGCTCGCAATGATAGAAGTGATCTTCAGAAACTATTAGTCAAGCTGAAAGAAAATTCTCTGAATGCTAGAATGAGATATGATCCTGCTTATGCTACTTCACATATCTTTATTACTGATAAGGATTATGATTTCTCAGTTGATCCTGATATAATTACTTTGGCTGAATCTGATCCTTTCTATGGCTATGAATCTGAAACTGTTGTGGCACATCTTACTAAATTAAATGATATAGCTACCCTGTTCACTAATGATGAGAAAACTCACTACTATTATATCCTTAAATTATTTCCGTTCTCATTAAAGGGTGATCCTAAGATATGGTTTAATTCTCTTGATCCTGGTTGTGTGCGTAGTCCCTAGGATATGATTTACTACTTCTCTGCTAAATATTTCTCTGCTCATAAGAAACAAGATGCTTTAAGGGAATATATAATTTTGTGCAAATTGAAGAAGAGAGTCTCCCACAAGCTTGGGGAGGTGCTACCTCTTGAGCACTACGTTGGATTTCCTTGAAGAGGAAAGGATGATGCAGCAAAGTAGCGTAAGTATTTCCCTCAGTTTTTGAGAACCAAGGTATCAATCCAGTAGGAGGCTACGCGCGAGTCCCTCGTACCTACACAAAGCAAATAACTCCTCGCAACCAATGCGATAAGGGGTTGTCAATCCCTTCACGGTCACTTACGAGAGTGAGATCTGATAAGATAATGTTTTTGGTATTTTTGTGACAAAGATGCAAAGTAAAATAAAAGTAAAGTAACAAGCAAAGGAAATAACTAAGTATTGGAAGATTAATATGATAAAGATAGACCCGGGGGCCATAGGTTTCACTAGTGGCTTCTCTCAGGAGTATAAGTATTTTACGGTGGGTGAACGAATTACTGTTGAGTAATTGACAGAATTGAGCATAGTTATGAGAATATCTAGGTATGATCATGTATATAGGCATCACGTCCAAGACAAGTAGACCGACTCCTGCCTGCATCTACTACTATTACTCCACTCATCGACCGCTATCCAGCATGCATCTAGAGTATTAAGTTCATGAAAACAGAGTAACGCCTTAAGCAAGATGACTTGATGTAGAGGGATAAATTCATGCAATATGATAAAAACCCCATCTTGTTATCCTCGATGGCAACAATACAATATGTGCCTTGCCGCCCCTACTGTCACTGGGAAAGGACACCGCAAGATTGAACCCAAAGCTAAGCACTTCTCCCATTGCAAGAAAGATCAATCTAGTAGGCCAAACCAAACTGATAATTCGAAGAGACTTGCAAAGATAACCAATCATACATAAAAGAATTCAGAGAAGATTCAAATATTGTTCATAGATAATCTTGATCATAAACCCACAATTCATCAGTCTCAACAAACACACTGCAAAAAGAAGATTACATCGAATAGATCTCCACAAGAGAGGGGGAGAACATTGTATTGAGATCCAAAAAGAGAGAAGAAGCCATCTAGCTAATAACTATGGACCCGAAGGTCTGAGGTAAACTACTCACACTTCATCGGAGGGGCTATGGTGTTGATGTAGAAGCCCTCCGTGATGGATGCCCCCTCCGGTGGAGCTCGGGAACAAGCCCCAAGATGGGATCTCGTGGATACAGAAAGTTACGGTGGTGGAATTAGGGTTTTGGCTCTGTCTCTGATCGTTTGGGGGTACGTAGGTATATATAGGAGGAAGGAGTACGTCGGTGGAGCAACAGGGGGCCCACGGGGGTGGAGGGCGCGCTTGGGGGGGTAGGCGTGTCCCCCTACCTCGTGGCCTCCTCCTTTATTTCTTGACATAGGGTCCAAGTCTCCTGGATCATGTTCGGTGAGAAAATCACGTTCCCGAAGGTTTCATTCCGTTTGGACTCCGTTTGATATTCCTTTTCTTCGAAACTCTAAAATAGGCAAAAACAGCAATTCTAGGCTGGGCCTCCGGTTAATAGGTTAGTCCCAAAAATAATATAAAAATGGATAATAAAGCCCAATAATGTCCAAAACAGTAGATAATATAGCATGGAGCAATCAAAAATTATAGATACGTTGGAGACGTATCAAGCATCCCCAAGCTTAATTCCTGGTCGTCCTCGAGTAGGTAAATGATAAAAACAGAATTTTTGATGCGAAGTGCTACTTGGCATAGTTTTAATGTAATTCTTCTTAATTGTAATATGAATGTTCAGATCCGAAAGATTCAAGATAAAAGTTCATATTGACATAAAAATAATAATACTTCAAGCATACTAACTAAGCAATTATGTCTTCTCAAAATAACAAGGCCAAAGAAAGTTCATCCCTACAAAATCATATAGTTTAGTCATGCTCCATTTTCGTCACACAAGAATGCTCTCATCATGCACAACCCCGATGACAAACCAAGCAATTGTTTCATACTTTAGTAGTCTCAAACCTATAAACTTTCACGCAATATATGAGCGCGAGCCATGGACATAGCACTATGGGTGGAATAGAATATGATGATGGGGGTTATGTGGAGAAGATAAAAAGGAGAAAGTCTCACATCAACGAGGCTAATCAATGGGCTATGGAGATGCCCGTCGATTGATGTTAATGCAAGGAGTAGGGATTGCCATGCAATGGATACAGTAGAGCTATAAATGTATGAAAGCTCAACAAAAGAAACTAAGTGGGTGTGCATCCAACTTGCTTGCTCATGAAGACCTAGGGCACTTGAGGAGGCCCATTGAGGGAGTCCTGGATTATGGGGTGTTTGGATAGCCGGACTATACCTTCGGCCGGACTCCTGGCCTATGAAGATACAAGATTGAGGACTTCGTCCCGTGTCTGGAAGGGACTTTCCTTGGCGTGGAAGGCAAGCTTGGCGATACGGATATGTAGATCTCCTACCATTGTAACCGACTCTGTGTAACCCTAGCCCTCCCCGATGTCTATATAAACTGGAGAGTTTTAGTCGGTAGGACGAACAACAATCATACCATAGGCTAGCTTCTAGGGTTTAGCCTCTCTGATCTCGTGGTAGATCTACTCTTGTACTACCCATATCATCAATATTAATCAAGCAGGACGTAGGGTTTTACCTCCATCAAGAGGGCCCGAACCTGGGTAAAACATCGTGTCCCCTGCCTCCTGTTACCATCCGACCTAGACGCACAGTTCGGGACCCCTTACTCGAGATCCGCCGGTTTTGACACCGACATTGGTGCTTTTATTGAGAGTTCCTCTGTGTCGTCGCTTTTAGGCCCGATGGCTTCTCCGATCATCAACAGCGATGTGATTCAGGGTGAGACTTTCTCCCCGGACAGATCTTCGTATTCGGCGGCTTTGCACTGCGGGCCAATTCTCTTGGTCATCTGGAGCAAAAGCTACGCCCCTGGCCATCAGGTCAGATTTGGAAGTTTGAACTACACGGCCGACATCCACGGAGACTTGATCTTCGATGGATTCGAGCCACAGCCGAGCACGCCGCACTGTCACGATGGACACGATTTAGCTCTACCGCCGAACAGTGCCCTGGAGGCCGCACCTGTGTCCGCTCCGCCCCAAGCTCTTAGCCGATCACACCAACCGAGGATGGGTGGTTAGTGTTGGAAATATGCCCTAGAGGCAATAATAAATTAGTTATTATTATATTTCCTTGTTCATGATAATCGTTTATTATCCATGCTATAATTGTATTGATAGGAAACTCAGATACATGTGGAGATACATAGACAACACCATGTCCCTAGTGAGCCTCTAGTTGACTAGCTCGTTGATCAATAGATGGTTATGGTTTCCTAACCATGGACATTGGATGTCGTTGATAACGGGATCACATCATTAGGAGAATGATGTGATGGACAAGACCCAATCCTAAGCCTAGCACAAGATCATGTAGTTCGTATGCTAAAGCTTTTCTAATGTCAAGTATCATTTCCTTAGACCATGAGATTGTGCAACTCCCAGATACCGTAGGAATGCTTTGGGTGTACAAAACGTCACAACGTAACTGGGTGGCTATAAAGGTACACTACAGGTATCTCCGAAAGTGTCTGTTGGGTTGGCACGAATCGAGACTGGGATTTGTCACTCCGTGTGACGGAGAGGTATCTCTGGGCCCACTCGGTAGGACATCATCATAATGTGCACAATGTGATCAAGGAGTTGATCACGGGATGATGTGTTACAGAACGAGTAAAGAGACTTGCCGGTAACGAGATTGAACAAGGTATCGGGATACCGACGATCGAATCTCGGGCAAGTATCGTACCGCTAGACAAAGGGAATTGTATACGGGATTGATTAAGTCCTTGACATCGTGGTTCATCCGATGAGATCATCGTGGAACATGTGGGAGCCAACATGGGTATCCAGATCCCGCTGTTGGTTCTTGACCGGAGAACGTCTCGGTCATGTCTGCATGTCTCCCGAACCCGTAGGGTCTACACACTTAAGGTTCGATGACACTAGGGTTGTAAAGGAAGTTTGTATGTGGTTACCGAATGTTGTTCGGAGTCCCGGATGAGATCTCGGACGTCACGAGGAGTTCCGGAATGGTCCGGAGGTAAAGATTTATATATGGGAAGTCCTGTTTTGGTCACCGGAAGAGTTTCGGGTTTATCGGTAACGTACCGGGACCACCGGGAGGGTCCCGGGGGTCCACCAAGTGGGGCCACCAGCCCCGGGGGGCCACATGGGCTGTAGGGAGTGTTCCTTGGCCTACATGGGCCAAGGGAACCAGCCCCACTAAGGCCCATGTGCCTAAGAGATGGAGAGGGGGCAAACCCTAATGGGATATGGGCCTTAGGGCCCATATTGGTGCGCCTCCCTCTCCCATCCCCTCTTGGCCGCCACCCTTGTTCCCCATCTAGGGCTGCCGCCCCCCTAGGGGTGGGAACCCTAGAGGGGGCGCAGCCCCTCCCCTTCCCCTATATATATGAGGCCTAGGGCTGCCCATAACACACGTGATTCGATCTCTCATTGGTGCAGCCCTGCATCTCTCTCTCCCTCCTCTTCTGTGGTGCTTGGCGAAGCCCTGCAGGATTGCCACGCTCCTCCATCACCACCACGCCGTTGTGCTGCTGCTGGATGGAGTCTTTCTCAACCTCTCCCTCTCTCCTTGCTGGATCAAGGCGTGGGAGACGTCACCGGGCTGCACGTGTGTTGAACGCGGAGGTGCCGTGCGTTCGGCACTTGGTCATCGGTGATTTGAATCACGACGAGTACGACTCCATCACCCCCGTTCACTTGAACGCTTCCGCGCGCGATCTACAAGGGTATGTAGATCCACTCCTCCCTCGTTGCTAGATGACTCCATAGATAGATCTTGGTGACACGTAGGAAAATTTTGAATTTATGCTACGTTCCCCATCAGTGGCATCATGAGCTAGGTCTATGGTAGTTTCTATGCACGAGTAGAACACAAAGTAGTTGTGGGCGTTGATTTTGTTCAATATGCTTACCGTTACTAGTCCAATCTTGATTCGGTGGCATTGTGGGATGAAGCGGCCCGGACCGACCTTACACGTACTCTTACGTGAGACTGGTTCCACCGACTGACATGCACTAGTTGCATGAGGTGGCTAGCGGGTGTCTGTCTCTCCCACTTTAGTCGGATCGGATTCGATGAAAAGGGTCCTTATGAAGGGTAAATAGCAATTGGCATATCACGTTGTGGTTTTTGCGTAGGTAAGAAACGTTCTTGCTAGAAACCCATAGCAGCCACGTAAAACATGCAAACAACAATTAGAGGACATCTAACTTGTTTTTGCAGGGTATGCTATGTGATGTGATATGGCCAAAAGGATGTGATGAATGATATATGTGATGTATGAGATTGATCACGTTCTTGTAATAGGAATCATGACTTGCATGTCGATGAGTATGACAACCGGTAGGAGCCATAGGAGTTGTCTTAATTTATTTATGACCTGCGTGTGAACATAAACGTCATGTAATTACTTTACTTTATTGCTAACTGTTAGCTGTAGTAGTAGAAGTAATAGATGACGTGACAACTTCATGGAGACACGATGATGGAGATCATGATGATGGAGATCATGGTGTCATGCCGGTGACGATGATGATCATGGAGCCCCGAAGATGGAGATCAAAAGGAGCAATATGATATTGGCCATATCATTTCACTATTTGATTGCATGTGATGTTTATCATGTTTATACATCTTATTTGCTTAGAACGACGGTAGTAAATAAGATGATCCCTTACAACAATTTCAAGAAGTGTTCTCCCCTAACTGTGCACCGTTGCGACAGTTCATGTTTCGAAGCACCACGTGATGATCGGGTGTTAGATTCTAACGTTCACATACAACGGGTGTAAGACAGATTTACACACGCGAAACACTTAGGGTTAACTTGGCGAGCCTAGCATGTACAGACATGGCCTCGGAACACAGAAGACCGAAAGGTCGAGCATGAGTCGTATAGAAGATACGATCAACATGAAGATGTTCACCGATGTTGACTAGTCCGTCTCACGTGATGATCGGACACGGCCTAGTTGACTCGGATCATGTAATCACTTAGATGACTAGAGGGATGTCTATCTGAGTGGGAGTTCATAAGATGAACTTAATTATCCTGAACATATTCGAAAGGATTTTGCAAATTATGTCGTAGCTCGCGCTTTAGTTCTACTGTTTAGATATGTTCCTAGAGAAAAATTAGTTGAAAGTTGATAGTAGCAATTGTGCGGACTAGGTTCGTAAACTGAGGATTGTCCTCATTGCTTCATAGAAGGCTTATGTCCTTAATGCACCGCTTCGTTTGCTGAACCTCGAACGTCGTCTATGGATGTTGCGAACATTTGACATACGAATTTTGATAACTACGTGATAGTTCAGTTAAACGATTTAGAATTGAGGCACCGAAGACGTTTTTGAAACGTCGCGAAACATATGAGATGTTTTGAGGGCTGAAATTGGGATTTCAGGCTCGTGCCCACGTCAAGAGGTATAAGACCTCCGACGATTTTCTTAGCCTACAAACTAAGGAGAAAAGCTCAATTGTTGTGCTTGTGCTCAGATTGTCTGAGTACAAAAATCATTTGAATCAAGTGGGAGTTGATCTTCCAGATAAGATAGTGATGTTTCTCCGAAGTCATTACCACCAAGCTGCTAGAGCTTCGTGATGAACTATAATGTATCAGGGACATGTATGATGATCCTTGAGATATTCGCGATGTTTGACACCGCGAAAGTAGAAATCAAGAAGGAGCATCAATTGTTGATGATTAGTAAAACCACTAGTTTCAAGAAGGGCAAGGGCAAGAAGGGATACTTCATGACACGGCAATTCAGCTGCTGCTCTAGTGAAGAAACCCAAGGTTGAACCCAAACCCGAGACTAAGTGCTTCTGCAATAAGGGGAACAGCCACTAGAGCAGAATTACCCTAGATACTTGGTAGATGAGAAGGCTGGCAAGGTCGATAGAAGTATATTGGATATACATTGTGTTGATGTGTACTTTACTAGTACTCCTAGTAGCACCAGGGTATTAGATACCGGTTCGGTTGCTAAGTATTAGTAACTCGAAATAAAAGCTACGGAATAAACGGAGACTAGCTAAAGGTGAGCTGATGATATGTGTTGGAAGTGTTTCCAATGTTGATATAATCAAATATCATACGCTCCTTCTACCATCGAGATTGGTGTTTGTGTTGAGCATAGACATGATTGGATTATGTCTATCGCAATACGGTTATTCATTTAAGGAGAATAATGGTTACTCTGTTTATTTGAATAATACCTTCAATGGTCTTATGCCTAAAATGAATGGTTTATTGAATCTCGATCGTAGTGATACACATGTTCATGCCAAAAGATAGTAATGATAGTACCACCTACTTGTGGCACAGCCACGTAAGTCATATCGGTATAAAACGCATGAAGAAGCTCCATGTTGATGGATCTTTGGACTCACTCATTTTTGAAAAATTTGAGACATGCGAACCATGTCTATTGGTGTGTATGCATGAAGAAACTCCATGCAAATGGACCGTTTGGACTCACTTGATTTTGAATCACTTGAGGCATGCAAATCATACCACATGGGCAAGATGACTGAAAGCCTCGGTTTCAGTAAAATGGAACTAGAAAGCAAATTGTTGGAAGCAATACATTTTGATGTGTGCAGTCCAATGAGTGCTGAGGCATGTAGTGGATATCGTTATGTTCTTTCTTCACAGATGATTTGAGTAGATGTTGAGTACAATTACTTGATGAATCACGAGTCTGAATTATTGAAAGGTTCAAGTAATTTCAGTGTGAAGTTGAAAGATCGTCGTGACAAGAGGATAAAAGATCTATGATATGATCATAGAGATGAATATCTGAATTACGAGTTTGGCACAAAATTAAGACATTGTGGAAATCGTTTCACAACTAATACAGCCTGGAACACCATAGTGTGATGGTGTGTCCGAACATCATAACTGCACCCTATTGGATATGATGCATACCATGATGTCTCTTATCAAATTACCACGATAGTTTATGGGTTAGGCATTAAAGACAACCACATTCACTTTAAAAGGGCACCACGTAATTCCGATGAGATGACACCGTATGAACTATGGTTTAGAGAAACCTAAGCTGTCATTTCTTAGAAGTTTGGGGCTGCGACGCTTATGTGGAAACGTTTCAGGCTGATAAGCTCGAACCCAAAGCGGATAAATGCATCTTCATAGGACACCCAAAACAGTTGGGTATACCTCCGGTCTCAGATTCGAAAGCAATAAGGGATTGTTTCTAGAATCGGGTCCTTTCTCGAGGAAAAGTTTCTCTCGAAAGAATTGAGTGGGAGGATGGTGGAGACTTGATGAGGTTATTGAACCGTCACTTCAACTAGTGTATAGCAGGGCACAAAGAGTTGTTCCTGTGGCACCTACACCAATTGAAGTGGAAGCTTATGATATTGATCATGAGAATTCGGATCAAGTAACTCCCAAACCTCGTAGGATGACAAGGATGCGTACTACTTCAGAGTGGTACGTAATCCTGTCTTGGAAGTCATGTTGCTAGACAACAATGAACCTACGAGCTATGGAGAAGCGATGGTGGGCCTGGATTCCGATAAATGGCTCGAGGCCATAAAATCCAAGAGAGGATCCATGTATGAAAACAAAGTGTAGACTTTGGCAGAACGGCTCGATGGTCGTAATGCTATTGAGTACAGATGGATTTTAAAAGGAAGACGGACAATGATGGTAAATGTCACCATTAAGAAAGCTCGACTTGTCGTTAAGAAGTTTCCGACAAGTTCAAGGAGTTGACTACGGTGAGACTTTCTCACTCGTAGCGATGCTAAGAGTCTGTTGGAATTATATTAGCGATTGCTGCATTATTTATGAAATCTTGCAGATAGGATGTCAAAACATTGTTTCCTCGACGATTTTCTTGAGGAAAGGTTGTATGTGATACAATCGGAAGGTTTTGTCAATCCTGAAAGATGCTAATAAGTATGCAAAGCTCCAGCAATCCTTCTAAGGACTGGAGTAAGCATCTCGGAGTTGGAATGTATGCTTTGATAAGATGATCAAAGTTTTGGGTGTATACAAAGTTTATGAGAAACTTGTATTTCCAAAGAAGTGAGTGGGAGCACTATAGAATTTCTGATGAGTATATGTTGTTGACATATTATGGATCAGAAATGACGTAGGATTTCTGGAAAGCATATAGGGTTATTTGAAAGTGTTTTTCAATGGAAGGCCTGGATTAAGCTACTTGAACATTGAGCATCAAGATCTATAATAATAGATCAAAACTCTTAATGGTACTTTCAAATGAGCACATACCTTGACATGATCTTGAAGGTGTTCAAGATGGATCAGTCAAAGAAGGAGTTCTTGCCTGAGTTGTAAGGTATGAAGTTAAGACTTAAAGCTCGACCACGGCAGAAGAGAGAGAAAGGACAAAGGTCGTCCCCTATGCTTAAGACATAGGCTCTACAGTATGCTATGCTGTGTACCGCACCTGAAGTGTGCCTTGCCATGAGTCAGTCAAGGGGTACAAGGGTGATCTAAGAATGGATCACAAGACAGCGGTCAAAGTTATCCTTAGTAACTAGTGGACTAAGGAATTTTCTCGATTATGGAGGTGGTAAAAGAGTTCGTCGTAAAGGGTTACGTCGATGCAAGCTTAACACCTATCCGGATAGCTCTGAGTAGAGATACCGGATACGTATAATGGAGCAACAATTTAGAATAGCTCCAAGTAGAACAGTTATTTGGAATAGCTCCAAATAGAACGTGGTAGCTACATCTAGGAGATGACATAGAGATTTGTAAAGCACACATGGATCTGAAAGGTTTAGACCCATTGACTAAAACCTCTCTCACAAGCAACATGATCAAACCCAGAACTCATCGAGTGTTAATCACATAGTGATGTGAACTAGATTATTGACTCTAGTAAACTCTTTGGATGTTGGTCACATGGCGATGTGACCTGTGAGTGTTAATCACATGGCGATGTGAACTAGATTATTGACTCTAGTG
This sequence comes from Triticum urartu, assembly GCF_056163025.1. Classification (NCBI taxonomy): domain Eukaryota; kingdom Viridiplantae; phylum Streptophyta; class Magnoliopsida; order Poales; family Poaceae; genus Triticum; species Triticum urartu. The sequence continues at coordinate 63,924,688 of NC_141875.1, read as the reverse complement.
CAAGTGGGAGACTGTTGGAAATATGCCCTAGAGGCAATAATAAATTAGTTATTATTATATATCCTTGTTCATGATAATCGTTTATTATCCATGCTATAATTGTATTGATAGGAAACTCAGATACATGTGTGGATACATAGACAACACCATGTCCCTAGTGAGCCTCTAGTTGACTAGCTCGTTGATCAATAGATGGTTATGGTTTCCTAACCATGGACATTGGATGTCGTTGATAACGGGATCACATCATTAGGAGAATGATGTGATGGACAAGACCCAATCCTAAGCCTAGCACAAGATCATGTAGTTCGTATGCTAAAGCTTTTCTAATGTCAAGTATCATTTCCTTAGACCATGAGATTGTGCAACTCCCGGATACCGTAGGAATGCTTTGGGTGTACAAAACGTCACAACGTAACTGGGTGGCTATAAAGGTACACTACAGGTATCTCCGAAAGTGTCTGTTGGGTTGGCACGAATCGAGACTGGGATTTGTCACTCCGTGTGACGGAGAGGTATCTCTGGGCCCACTCGGTAGGACATCATCATAATGTGCACAATGTGATCAAGGAGTTGATCACGGGATGATGTGTTACGGAACGAGTAAAGAGACTTGCCGGTAACGAGATTGAACAAGGTATCGGGATACCGACGATCGAATCTCGGGCAAGTATCGTACCGCTAGACAAAGGGAATTGTATACGGGATTGATTAAGTCCTTGACATCGTGGTTCATCCGATGAGATCATCGTGGAACATGTGGGAGCCAACATGGGTATCCAGATCCCGCTGTTGGTTATTGACCGGAGAACGTCTCGGTCATGTCTGCATGTCTCCCGAACCCGTAGGGTCTACACACTTAAGGTTCGATGACACTAGGGTTGTAAAGGAAGTTTGTATGTGGTTACCGAATGTTGTTCGGAGTCCCGGATGAGATCTCGGACGTCACGAGGAGTTCCGGAATGGTCCGGAGGTAAAGATTTATATATGGGAAGTCCTGTTTTGGTCACCGGAAGAGTTTCGGGTTTATCGGTAACGTACCGGGACCACCGGGAGGGTCCCGGGGGTCCACCAAGTGGGGCCACCAGCCCCGGGGGGCCACATGGGCTGTAGGGAGTGTTCCTTGGCCTACATGGGCCAAGGGAACCAGCCCCACTAAGGCCCATGTGCCTAAGAGATGGAGAGGGGGCAAACCCTAATGGGATATGGGCCTTAGGGCCCATATTGGTGCGCCTCCCTCTCCCATCCCCTCTTGGCCGCCACCCTTGTTCCCCATCTAGGGCTGCCGCCCCCCTAGGGGTGGGAACCCTAAAGGGGGCGCAGCCCCTCCCCTTCCCCTATATATATGAGGCCTAGGGCTGCCCATAACACACGTGATTCGATCTCTCATTGGTGCAGCCCTGCATCTCTCTCTCCCTCCTCTTCTGTGGTGCTTGGCGAAGCCCTGCAGGATTGCCACGCTCCTCCATCACCACCACGCCGTTGTGCTGCTGCTGGATGGAGTCTTTCTCAACCTCTCCCTCTCTCCTTGCTGGATCAAGGCGTGGGAGACGTCACCGGGCTGCACGTGTGTTGAACGCGGAGGTGCCGTGCGTTCGGCACTTGGTCATCGGTGATTTGAATCACGACGAGTACGACTCCATCAACCCCGTTCACTTGAACGCTTCCGCGCGCGATCTACAAGGGTATGTAGATCCACTCCTCCCTCGTTGCTAGATGACTCCATAGATAGATCTTGGTGACACGTAGGAAAATTTTGAATTTATGCTACGTTCCCCATCAGTTAGACACCGCCTCGGGGGCTGCAATCTCTACGGCGACCGAGCCAAACACCAGCCCTATTCTCTGCGAAGCCTGTGACTCCAAGGAGCCGGACTCCTCTCCGGACTCCGAGCCCTCCGCACCCCGACCGATCGAACCCGATTGGGCGCCGATCATGGAGTTCACCGCCGCAGACATCTTTCAGCACTCGCCCTTCGGCGATATTGTGAATTCACTAAAGTCTCTCTCTTTGTCAGGAGAGCCCTGGCCGGACTATGGTCGGCAAGGTTGGGATGCGGATGATGAAGAAATTCAAAGCCCACCCACCACCCACTTCGTAGCCACTGTCGATGATTTAACCGACATGCTCGACTTCGACTCCGAAGACATTGACGGTATGGACGCCGATGCAGGAGAGAATCAAGAACCAGCGCCTATAGGGCACTGGAAAGCCACCTCGTCGTATGATATATACATGATGGACACCCCAAAAGAAGGCAATGGTGATGGAACAGTGGAGGATGACCCCTTCAAGAAGCAGCCTAAGCGCCGGCGTCAGCGGCGCCGCTCTAAATCCCGCTAAAATAAAAATGGTGATTCCGGCACGGGGGATAATAACACCCCGGACAGTGCCGAAGACAACCACCTCCAGCAAGATTTAGCACAGGAGGATAGAGAAGCCAGCCCTCATGAGAGAGCGGTAGACAGAGAGGTTGAGGACGATAATTATATGCCTCCCTCCGAAGATGAGGCAAGCCTCGACGACGACGAATTTGTCGTGCTGGAGGATCCCTTCGAACAAGAGCGTTTCAAACGCAGGCTTATGGCCATGGCGAGCAGCCTCAAGAAAAAACAGCAACAATTTAGAGCTGATCAGGATTTGCTAGTCGACAGATGGACTGAAGTCCTTGCAGCCAAAGAGTATGAACTCGGACGCCCCTCCAAGAGCTACCCAAAGCGCAGGTTGCTACCCCAATTAGAGAAGGAAGCACTTAAACCTACATCACCAGCGCATGATGCGGCCGACCGGCCACCCCGTGGCCACGACAGAGAGGCCTCTCGGCCCTCCACTCAAGTCACACCCCGGCGCCGCTCAAAAACTACCAAGGCATGGGAAAATGCGCCAGACCTGTGAGACATATTGGAGGACAAGGCAAGGCAAACAAGATCGATCTACGCATCACGTGGGCGCCCCACGGCACGAGACGGTACTCGTCACGCCGGATATAGTAAATCTGGCCGGGCCGAACACAGTAGACAAAGCTCGTTTGAGCTGCGTCGTGATATAGCCCAGTACAGAGGCGCCGCACACCCACTATGCTTCACAGATGAAGTAATGGATCATCAAATCCCCGAGGTTTTCAAACCCATGAACATCGAATCATATGATGGCACAACACATCCTGCGGTATGGATCGAGGACTATCTTCTTCATATCCACATGGCCCGCGGTGATGACTTACACGCCATCAAATACCTCCCACTCAAGCTTAAAGGACCAGCTCGGCATTGGCTTAACAGCTTGCCAGCAGAATCAATTGGTTGTTGGGAGGACCTAGAAGCCGCATTCCTCGACAATTTTCAGGGCACTTATGTGCGACCACCAGACGCCGATGACCTAAGCCACTAAATCAAATCGTCGACTGTCCGGACGCAGAGGCCCTAGCAGCCTTCAAGCATAACATCCACGACGAGTGGCTTGCACTGCAACTAGGACAGGAAAAGCCGAAATCTATGGCAGCCCTCACGATACTTATGACCCGCTTTTGCGTGGGAGAAGACAGCTGGCTAGCTCGCAACAATAACATGACCAAGAGCCCTGGTAATTCGGATACCAAGGACAGCAGTGGCAGGTCGTGTCGCAACAAGTAAAAGCGCCGCATTAACGGCGACAATGCTGAGGATACGACAGTTAATACCGGATTCAAAGGCTCTAAAACCGGTCAACGGAAAAAGCCATTCAAAATGTTGGGGATATACCCCGCGGTATGACCCGAACGGATATATGACCTGGCTAGGACTTGGCGTTTCATTGCTGGAGGATTGGCGACTTACGAGTCTGGCGGTTCACTGGTTTGACAACTCACGAGCTTGGCGACTCACCAGAAACCTGACTGGAGCTTGGCGACTCACTGGCTATCCGCCCGGACATGGCGGTTTACATGTAACCCGCCTGAACATTGTGACTCACTAGAGACCCGGCGGGCGGATCAGACGGACGACAAGCCCAAGGCCCAGCAGGCCGGCTTATACTCTGGTGGGCCGGCTTAAGAGGAAAGGGATGACAAATATTTCCTTTACGAGGAAGCAAGACCCGGACTTGTATTCAACTTGTAAGAAAGGATAGAGTAGTCCTAGTCCTACTAGGACTCCACATGTAACCGGCCCCTTTAACATATATAAGGAGGGGTAGGGCTCCTCAAAGTGGGACAAGCAACAAGAAACAATATCTAGGGCTAGACACCAAGAGGAGAGCCGGCTTACGGCGACTTCCTCATAATCATAATGAGACCTAGCCACAAACAGCATGTAGGGTTATTACCGGATGATGTTTCCCGGGACCTGAAGCTGTCTAAATCCTCGTATTGTGTGTTGCATCTCTCGATTCCGCTCAACCCCTTCAAGCTACCACATAGATGCGTTGGCCTCGCGACTAAGTCCTTATACTAGAACATCTGCCGTGACAATTCCACGACAGTTGACGCCCACCGTGGGGCTTGCGCACGGTGGTGTTGAGTTCTTGGAGGGCACTATCTCAAAGATCAAGAAGTTTGTAATTCGTCGGATGGAGAAGAAATCGGCAAGTTCATTGTTTTGATGATCAGATCAGCGATAAAAACTTTTCGAGCCGGCAGTACAGGATTTGAGAGATGTTATGTATGTTGATGCTGCAGTTGCGCGATGACCAGGATAGGATCCACTACGCGTGGACGTCGCTCAAGGTTGCAGTGTCTTTACTATTCCGCCGAGATATCTACCAAGCACCTTCATCGGTTGCTGAGATCGATTGGATTTTCTACTGCAGCACAATCATACTACAGCAGTACACCGAGGCCGACTCAAACTTCAACTGCGCTGTTGTCAAATCTAGCCGCTGTGTCCGATTCGCCGGATCGTTTTTTGCTGCTCTACGTACAGCTGTCCAAATACGAGATCAACCTAGCACACGCACAGGAATCAAGGGGCCAAGTGCTAATCAATGCAAAAAAACAAAACCTGATGGATTTCCTATATCCTGCACGTAAAAAGACATCAACTAGTACAGCTATGTACTTTGAGGAAGGATTTAATAGTCAGCTTATATGTGTAGCCTGATGGACGTGAGCCGCCGTCTCCGTATAGCCTGATGGACGTGAGCCGCCGTCTTCGTTGACCCGATTTGCTTCGCAGGTCCTCATCCGAGTGGCCACGCTGAACTGGCTATAGTCACGCTTCTCCAACGCGCCGCTGTCGCGGCCGCACTTGGTCGACCCGCCGGAGCGTCCTTCTTACAGTCTCCGAGCCGCCCGCTGATGAGCTGCCATTGTCTCCTATGCTGAGCCGCCACGGCTCCTCCTCGTGCTGCGCTAAGCCACCTTCGCTGTCGAGCTTCAAGTCAGCCCTGCCGTCTCTGTCACTGGCGTGTCTGCCGCCTCTCCAAGTTACTTTCACCATTGCGACACGAGCTGCTTCTGCAGGTCTTCCTACGCCGAGTCACCGGATTACCTCACTCCTGCGGCCCTAATTTAAATGATGGCTCCGCTCTGAGCCGACCCCCGGCGGGTGCTTCTCTGTCCACTCCGAGTCGCCCGCTCCAAACCGGCTTGTCGCCTATATTACGGCTGCCTGTGAGCCTTGTCCGACCCGGAAGGAGTGGGGATGGATTTGGCTAGCGTCCTCGACCACGACCCGGAAGAAGAAGGAAAATCCGCCTTGATTCCTTCGTCTCCACTCTAAGCCGCCGTCGAGTGCGGGCCTCCGGCGCCGAGCCACGGATCCGGCTTGCCTGCTCCCTCGCCATGCTCCCATCCGTGCTCCCACTCCATCCTACGGCTGTCCTTTTCTCCTTTTTTTTCTAATCTAATCATCTCCCCCCCTGATTTTAAGGGGGTGGGGCCGGGCCTTATTTTGTTCCAATTAAATCATGCCACGTATGCGGGAGCACGTATGGGAGCACGCTGGGGGAGCAGGCAAGTCTCGTTCCCGAGCCACCTCTGATGTATTGAAGCCGTCAAGGACGCGTTGAGCCGCGCTATGAGATCGTCTATCGTTCACAAACATCAGGTCATATCCATCTAAATTTATTTTATTAAACATACGGTTTTCATAAAAAAAACAATCACTTTGGTCTGTATATTTTTATATGCAGCAAAGGAGGTGTCATGTTGTGCCTATGAAGCGTACGTCAGCACCATCACGCACCGGCGTCTGCATCCGCTTACTGATGGAGCAGGTGTGCGCAAGTCGCCGTCCGTGTAGCTTAATCTACGTCAACCCGCTGGAGCCGCGTTGAGCCGCCCTTACCGCTTTGAGCCGCTGGGGTTATATTAAGTCGCTGGTCTACTTGAGCCGCCGGAATTATATTAAGTCGCTGGTCTGCCTGAGCCACCTCTGTCGTGATAAACGGATCATCCGTTGTCCAAACAAATCAGGCAATTATTTATGACAAAAATGATATTATACCGCGGAGGTGGAGGCACGCCAAGCATAGGTGGTCGTCGTTACTCAACGGGCTCCCGCACCGGCTTACAAAGTCGTGGCCGTCTCTCGCGACCGCACTGGCTTACAACGCTGTGTCCGTCTCTCGCGACCGCACCGGTTTATGACGCCGCGGCCGACTCTCCCGTCCACACCGGTTTAAAAAACGCCACGGCCGGCAAATCTGTCAGCACCCGCGGCCGACTCGGTCGTGATTGATTTCAGTTTCACCATGGTGATCATCAACTCCACGGTGATAATTACTGACCTGACGCATCAGGTGAAATCCATCCAGCATATTTTTATATATTATATATTGCTTTCTTTAAAAGAGAAATTACTCTGATTTGCAAGTTGTCCCATGCAGGATTCAAACCGGTCTATATCACGGATAATTATGAAGAATCTCAAGCCAACTCCTCAAGTCGCCTTGAGACTCGGGGGCTACGATGACATGAATTAGCAAATATCGTGAGATTTAAGATCCCGGGTCATTGGAGGGAAGATAACCCGGTGCTGGAGGCTACCGCCATATTGGTGAAAAATTTAAAGGCCGTTAGAAAATTTCCGGCTCACAATAATGCTTCGGTTTACAAATCCAGCTCAAGGTAAACCTGTCTCCCACAAAGCTTTGAAGCTGTCAAATCCGGTTTGAAATTCCGGTTTTAAAAAGAATTCATCTCTCGCAAGTTCGAGTTCTCAGAAAAATTAAAAAGGTTGCCAAAGAGAACTTGCTGCCATGATGCACGGTTCAAACATGGGTATCCTGCCTTACGGCTTATCTTATTATGGTCACTTGGGGGCTTCCTGCTCATCGAGCATAGCTATCGGTACCCTCTTGATCGGTGCAATACTAATATATGGTCACTTGGGGGCTTCCTGTTAAAACATAGGTCGTATTCGAACCAAAGAGAACATAGCTGTCGATACCCTTTTGATTGGCAAACTGCCGAAACCTATTTGGGGGCTTCTTGATCGTATCCGAATCATAGCTCAACCCCTTTAGGAATCGACGTGGATCGTATTCGAATCAGCGTCGTTAAACAACTCTCAAGGTCATTTGGGGGCTTCCCGTTCAAACATAGGTCGTATTCGAACCAAAAAGAACATAGCTGTCGATACCCTCTTGATCAGCATCGCCAAAGCCACTGGGGGCTATATGATCGTATTCGAATCTTAGCTTAACCCCTTTGGAATGGTTTACTGATCGTATCCGAATCAGAAGCCTCAAAAAGTTTTATTCCGTCTCTGGTAAAGTTTATTGCAGCCACAATTACTTAACTTGAGACCTTTTTAGGATTATATCTCAAATATATATATAAGTGTTTTAGGCTTAACCCGGCTTGACTTTTGACTATAAGTCGCCAGTTTATGACAATCATCATCTATGTGGAAGCATTGGCTTCTAAGGATTGGGTTATCACCCTTACTGCACAGGTTATGTAAGCCGGCCGTACAAATTCAATATCACAGTAGTTATATGTGAGATATTATGACCCGCTCTGGTTTTGACGCTAAGTAGCCAGGGCATATGTTGTTTAAACTCTCTGCAGGATTTGCAGAAATATGACATGTAAATAATTAAGTTCAAACTCATTACCAAAGTTGATGCTTCAAAATGATTATCCGTTCTGGATTTTTCTCAAAAGGCTATAAGCCGCCGGGTTATGAAAATTCCGGTTTACAATGAAGGCGTATTGAATCGCCATCGGCCAAGAGCCGCCGGGTATTTAAACTCCGGATTTACTTGTCAACAGATAAGGTATTTGAATTCTTTAAAATAGCCAACATGGCTGGATTTTCAATGATGATATTGAATGACTGAGGTTTTCATACCGGATTATATTATTCAAATTTTGAATAGCCAACATGGCTGGATTTCTATTATGATTATCAATAACCAGTATTATGATTGAGGTTTTCAAAGTCGCTTTAGCGCCACAACTATTATCTTTATCAATGGGCATGATTTATTTTACAATGGAGGAAATAGTCCCGAGACGCTGCAGGCTTACGACCCGGCACTTGGGGGCTACATTATTCAAGTTGAGGTTACATCAAATATGCAAGTCTCATGTCGCTGCAAGCATGCACCATGACACTTGGGGGCTAATGCAAAGTCATTTTTATTGGCCTTATTGAAGACCCGACTCATCCCATTGTAATGAGCTGGCCCTTGGGGGCTACCAATTGCTCCTGTTAAAATTCAAAATACACAAGCCTTATTCCATTATATATTGAAGGATCCACTGCTTAGTTGGTAAAGCATAAAGCTCTTAACCTTGTGGACGTGGGTTCAAACCCCAGGATGGGGGTTACATCATATGATATTATTTTCAACGAAAAGTCCCAGCTTAGTATTATCTTACTAAGCCGGCCCTTGGGGGCTACACGTTACTGCTCAAATTTACATCATCATATTTACAAAGTCCCTGCTCATTATTACATAATGACCCGACACTTGGGGGCTAATGCATATTGCTCTTTGCTTAAGACAATTCTAGGATGACCTGGCTACACTACTATGACTATAGCCGACTCATGGGGGCTACACAACTGGATTTCATTTAAAGCCATGGTGATAAGTCCCGGCTTATTCATGCTGATTAAACCGGCCCTTGGGGGCTACATGTATTATGGATATAAGGGAGAAATATCTTCAAATTTTCAGTTTGAGTAAATCAGATTGACCCGGTGTCTGCAAAAATCATAAACCGGCATCGGCAACAATTATGACTCGGCATCATCTATTTATAACCCAGCAATTTTGGTAATCATAAATCGGCAAGATCTACATCTTTAAGCCGGCTGAATATCATTTGAATATTTCAAGACCAATATTTTTGTCAAATCAGAGCATTGAAGACCGACTCAAATGGATTATTTCTTATAATATTTCTTTACAAGAGCCAATATCAGCAAATGGTTTATGAAGGCCTATTGACCCAGATTTTCTAGGAGAAAATGACAAGGACTTAAAGAGGATCAAGTGCCGTCTCAGAAGAACCTTCGGCCCGGCGTATAATCTATCAAAGTTGGTCTTGTTTTGTAGGATAAGTTTACCATGGATAAATCCAAGCTAAACTAGGGGCTAATGTCGGGGATATACCCCGCGATATGACCCGACCGGATATATGACCTGGCTAGGACTTGGCGTTTCATTGCTGGAGGATTGGCGACTTACGAGTCTGGCGGTTCACTGGTTTGACAACTCACGAGCTTGGCGACTCACCAGAAACCTGGATGGAGCTTGGCGACTCACTGGCGATCCGCCCGGACATGGTGGTTTACATGTAACCCGCCTGGACATTGTGACTCACTAGAGACCCGGCGGGCGGATCAGACGGACGACAAGGCCCAAGGCCCAGCAGGCCGGCTTATACTCTGGTGGGCCGGCTTAAGAGGAAAGGGATGACGAATATTTCCTTTACGAGGAAGCAATACCTGGACTTGTATTCAACTTGTAAGAAAGGATAGAGTAGTCCTAGTCCTACTAGGACTCCACATGTAACCCGCCCCTTTAACATATATAAGGAGGGGCAGGGCTCCTCAAAGAGGGACAAGCAACAAGAAACAATATCTAGGGCTAGACACCAAGAGGAGAGCCGGCTTACGGCGACTTCCTCATAATCATAATGAGACCTAGCCACAAACATCATGTAGGGTTATTACCGGATGATGTTTCCCGGGGCCCGAATCTGTCTAAATCCTCGTCTTGTGTGTTGCATCTCTCGATTCCGCTCAACCCCTTCAAGCTACCACATAGATGTGTTGGCCTCGCGACTAAGTCCTTATACTAGGACACCTACCGTGACAATTCCGCGACACAAAAGAAATACTCTGGGCCCGTCCAGTTTGGACCGAATACTCGACCGCTCATGCCAGATACATGGCACCCCCGAAAAACCAGCCAATCACACCAACAGGGATTGTTGGGTGTTCAAGCAGGCAGGCAAGTTAAATGCCGAAAGCAGAGACAAGGGGCTGCATAGCGATGACGAGGAGGAGCCCCGACCACCGAACAACAGTGGACAGAAAGGTTTTCCCCCACAAGTGCGGACGGTGAACATGATGTACGCAACCCACGTACCCAAGAGGGAGCGGAAGCGTGTGCTAAGGGACATATACGCGATGGAGCCAGTCGCCCCAAAGTTCAACCCATGGTCTTCCTACCCGATCACTTTTGATCGAAGGGACCACCCCACTAGCATCCGTCATGGCGGATTCGCCGCATTGGTTCTAGACCCAATTATTGACGGAGTTCACCTCACTAGAGTCCTTATGGACGGCGGCAGTAGCCTGAACCTGCTTTATCAGGATACAGTGCGGAAAATGGGCATCGATCCCTCGAGGATTAAACCCACCAGAACGACCTTTAAAGGCGTCATACCAGGTGTAGAAGCCAACTGTACAGGCTCAGTTACACTTGAAGTGGTCTTCGGATCTCCGGATAATTTCCGAAGCGAGGAGTTAATCTTCGACATAGTCCCGTTCCGCAGTGGCTATCACGCACTGCTCGGGCGAACCGCATTTGCCAAGTTCAATGCGGTGCCGCACTAAGCATACCTCAAGCTCAAGATGCCAGGCCCTCGAGGCGTCATCACGGTCAATGGAAACACCGAACGCTCTCTCCGAACGGAGGAGCATACGGCGGCTATCGCAGCGGAAGTACAAAGCAGCCTCTCAAGGCAATTCTCCAGTCCGGCCACTAAACGTCCGGACACCGTCAAGCGCGCCGGAAGTAACCTACAACAAGACCGCCTGGCATGTTCCGAGCAAGCGTAGCAATGCGTCCCCAACCACAGCCCTCGTGAACTTGCGAAACCAGTGCCGCGTGTACATAACTACGCTCTGGAAATACCATGGGCACAGGGGGAGGGGCACCATCACGGCACGCCCGAAACATGGCTTAAACCGCACTAGGGGCTGCCGATTTCTTAAATTTTCTCTTATTTCCAGGACTCCATTCTTCGGAAGGCTTGTCCGGCAGTACAATTGCCGCACAAACGATACAACCAGGGAAGCAGAAAGCCGCACTACGGAACTCTAAGGTGGTCTCTATAACAAGCAGTATACCTGTTTCGCATAACATTCCGCAGCTCGCCCCTGGAAAGGACATATTTGATAGTCCCATCTTTTGCTTATCGCACTATTTGTATCGTTCTGCTTTTGATCATAGCTTTTTTAAATAAACAATGTATAGCTTCCGTCTATTATCGCATTGCCTCTTTTTTACGAATATATGTTCATTAATGACATGTTGCATCCGTACACTTTGGTACGGCCAATACTCCAGGGGCTTAAGTACCCCACAACATGGTGTGAGAAGTCCGCACACTTTCACAAGTGCGGCACCCCAAACTTATAGCATTATATGCATCGGCTCCGAATCATGTCTTGGGTCAATAGTTGGGTTTGCCTGGCTCCTATGTTTTGGTACCTTCCGTTCCGTCATATCGGCTAAGGTAGCACTAGGAGAACTACTGTGATTGTGCCCCAGTTGAGCTGGGCTAAGCACCTCAGTAGAGAAAGCTAAAACTGACCGTGATGATGAGGCGAGAGCTGGTCGCTGTTCGAGAGGTTTTCAAGTCCCTAAAGACTTATGCCGCTTAGAGCGAGGAGTCGGCTTTGTCCAGTCAAGGCGTGGATAGCGCCCCGAACTCGGTCTTCCGAACACTAGGGGCTTCGCCAAAATTTAAAATTATATAATTCTATGGCTAAGTGAGAGTGTTCAAGCATTATAGTCCGATTGCCTTGTTCGTTGTGTTGAGCGCCTCCCTCGAAGGACCCAAGAATGGGAAAAAGAGTGCTCATGTTTATCCCGAACACCCCAGCACTCGTGCCATGGGGGCAGAAGCCGACGACTCGCCATCTCTCAAATTTGATAAACGGCCGCACAGAAGGTAATATTTTAAATTCAAAAAGCATTGCTTAGTGCACATGAACAAGTTTTCAGCGCACAGGACAAAACGAGCGAGTTCACTGAAAAATTACATTCAAGGAACATTCATCCGCCACAAGGCGGGCACCCTTCAGAACGCCCTCATAATACATCTCGGGCTTGCAATGCTCCTTGCCCGGTGGCGGCCCGTCCTTCACAAGCTTCTTAGCATCCAGCTTGCCCCAGTGCACCTTCGCACGGGCAAGCGCCCTACGGGTACCCTCGATGCATACGGAGCGCTTGATGACTTCGAGCCTTGGACAGGCCTCCACCAGCCACCTCACCAGCCCGAAGTAGCTCCCAGGCATGGCCTCTCCAGGCCACAGCCGGACTATGAGGCCCTTCATGGCCTGTTCGGCCACCTTATGGAGCTCGACCAGCTGTTTCAGCTGGTCGCTTAAGGGCACCGGGTGTTCGGCCTCAGCATACTAAGACCAGAACACCTTCTCCGTCGAGCTTCCCTCCTCGGCTCGATAGAAGGCGGCGGCATCCGACACGCTTCGAGGCAAGTCCGCGAATGCTCCTGGAGAGCTCCGGATTCAGGTAAGTGACAAGTAATTCACCTTTACGTGCTTGCTTTGCATAAAGAATGCCTTACCCGCCGCTATCTTTTTTATTGCCTCAACCTCCTGGAGGGCCTTCTGGGCTTCGGCCTTGGAATACTTGGCATCTTCAATGGCCGCCGCGAGCTCAGACTCTCGCGTCTTCGAGTCAAGCTCCAAACTCTCATGTTTTTTCATGAGAGCCCGGAGCTCTTGGCGCACCTCGCCAACCTGCGTCTCATGCTTCTCCAGCTCGGTGCGCTCCGTGGCCGCCCTCTTTTCGGCCTCGGACAGCGCTTGCTTAAGGGTCGCCACCTCAGTTGTGGCCCCTACAATAGCCGCATTAATCCTGCCACCTTTTGCAATTGCACCTTTCACATATTTCAATAAGGTATTTCTTACCTTCCTTCTCCTCGAGCTGCTGCTTGGCTAGGCCGAGCTCTTGCTCGGACCGCTCGAGGTTCTACTTCAGCGTATCCACCTCCGCAGTCAGTGCGGCGGAGGCCAGCAGCGAAGCCTGCATACGCATATTGACTCGATTATGTTAGACTCCTGCGATTATTAGATCCTCTATTCGGCTTTTCTTTTCGAACGCCGAACAGAGCATCAGGGGCTACTGTCTATGCGGTAATATTTTTACATATTCTTTACTTACCTCAAAGCCTGTTAGAAGGCTGGCACAGGCTTCAGTCAGTCTGCTCTTGGCGGACCGAACCTTCTGGATCACCACACTCATGATAGTGCGGTGCTCCTCGTCGATGGAGGCGCCATTAAGCGTCTCCAGCAAATTGTCCGGTGCCTCCAGTTGGACGGAGGTCATTGGCTCGGTAGACTTGCTCCTCTTGGAAGGAGGCTGCCTATTGGAGTCCGGAACCGTTGAAGGTTCCGGCGCGGTGTCCGGCTCAAGGCCGGACTTGGAGCCCTTGGGGGTTCTATCCCCTTTACGCCTGGAGTCCGGGAGGTTGCCTTGCGGCGCCTCCAGGACCACCTCCTCCTGGCTTGGAACCTGTTGGGACGCCACCTCGGCGCCGTCCGTAGGGTGGGGGGAGGAAGCCGTCGGAAGCGAATTCACATCCGACGATTCCAGAGAGCCGCTCGACGACTCGTCGAGCCCGGCCTTGGGCGGACTGCACAATCATGTTCGATGTAAGGAAAAGCTGCGCAATGGGGGAATACTATGGATCACTCTGGTATCCGGATACTTACGATTTCGCTAGGGTCTTGGCCCTGTGCGGCCACTCCTCTTCGCCATCGTCGGCGTTGGTGGAGTAGTCCGGAGGAGGGGTCTTCCCCCTCTTGGACCCTTCGGCCTCCCCGGTTGGGGCGGCCTTTGTTTTCTTCCCTTCCCCCGCTGGGGGGGGAGAGGTCTCTTCTTCCCCCTCCTCGTCCTCATGGGAGGAGTGCGCCTTGGAGTCGTCGGATGGTGAATTCGACACCTCCTGGCGCCGGGCACTCTTTCGAGTCCCCGTGGCCTTCTTCTTGGCCTTCTTCTCCGGCACCACGTAGGGTGCCGGAACCAGCAGCTTCGCCAAGCGAGCGTCCACTGGGCCTTCGGGCAAAGGAGCCGGACAGTTGATCTATTCGGACGTCTCTTGCCAATCCTGTCAAAGGTAAGGGAACTTAGATCCTGCATGGAGTCAAACTATGAAAAACTAATACCCTGTAAAAGGTGAAGACAGCTTACCGCACGAGCGTGACGCTGCGTGCCGAATCCGCGATCCTCGGTAGTGGATGCGGGGGCCTCGGTGCCCTTGAAAAGAACCTTCTAGGCATCTTCGTACGTCGTGTCGAAGAGCCTGCTCAGAGTTCGGTGGCGCGCCGGGTCGAACTCCCACAGGTTGAAAGCCCGTTGTTGACACGGGAGGATCCGACGGATGAGCATAACCTGGACTACGTTGACAAGTTTGAGATTCCTATCCACCAGGGTTTGGACGCATGTTTGGAGTCTGGTCAGCTCTCCTTTTTTACCCCATGACAGGCCTGTCTCTTTCCAGGAGGCGAGCCGCGTAGGGGGTCCGGATCGGAACTCGGGGGCTGCGACCAATTCAGGGTCGCGCGGCTCGGTGATGTAAAACCACCCCGACTGCCACCCCTTTAGGGATTCCACGAAGGAGCCCTCGAACCATAGGACGTTGGGCATCTTGCCCACCATGGCGCCTCCGCACTCCGCTTGGGTGCCGCGCACCACCTTCGGCTTGACATTGAAAGTCTTGAGCCATAGGCCTAAATGGGGGCGGATGCGGAAGAAGGCCTCGCACACAACGATAAACGCCGAGATGTTGAGGACAAAATTCGGGGCTAGATCGTGGAAATCCAGGCCATAGTAGAACATGAGCCCTCGGACAAATGGGTGGAGAGGGAAGCCCAGTCCGCGGAGGAAATGGGGGAGGAACACCACCCTCTCATGGGGCCTAGGGGTGGGGATGAGCTGCCCCTCTTCGGGAAGCCGGTGCGCAATGTCGTTAGATAAGTATCCGGCCTTCCTCAGTCTTTTGATGTGTCCCTCCATGACGGAGGAGACCATCCACTTGACTCCCGCTCCGGACATGGCTGGAGAAGGTTGAGGTGGGGTGTGCGGACTTGGGCGCTGGAGCTCGAGTGCGCGGAAATGGATAGGCAAAGGAGGAAGAAGGCGTGGATGAAAAGGTGGATCCTTATCCCCTTATATGGGCAGACGCGACTATGCGCCCCCACCAGCCTAGTAAAACTCGCTTATCTCCCAAGCGCCGCAGTCAATGGCGTGGTTGGGTTACCCACACCCGTATTGATGAGAATCCCGGAATAAGGGGACACGATCTCTGCTTTAACAAGACGTGCCGAGGAAGCTGCCTCGCTAAACACGCTGAGGTGGGAAAATAAAACGATTCGAATAAAGACTTGGCCGTGGTGTGATATCACGCTACGGAATACGTCAGCAGATTAGATTTGTGTAAATGTTATTCTCTCTATGGCAATATGTGGAAACTTATTTTGCAGAGCCGGACACTACCTTTGTGTTCAAAATCTTCTATGAAGTACTTGGAGGAGGAACCCGCCTTGCAATGCCGAAGACAATCTGTGCGCCGGACTCGTCGTCATTGTAGCCTGGTTCAGGGGCTACTGAGGGAGTCCTGGATTAGGGGGTGTCCGGATAGCCGGACTATACCTTCGGCCAGACTCCTGGACTATGAAGATAGAGGATTGAAGACTTCGTCCCGTGTCCGTAAGGGACTTTCCTTGGCGTGGAAGGCAAGCTTGGTGATACGGATATGTAGATCTCCTACCATTGTAACCGACTCTGTGTAACACTAGCCCTCCCCGATGTCTATATAAACTAGAGAGTTTTAGTCCGTAGGACGAACAACAATCATACCATAGGCTAGCTTCTAGGGTTTAGCCTCTCTGATCTCGTGGTAGATCTACTCTTGTACTACCCATATCATCAATATTAATCAAGAAGGACGTAGGGTTTTACCTCCATCAAGAGGGCCCGAACCTGGGTAAAACATCGTGTCCCCTGCCTCCTGTTACCATTCGACCTAGACGCACAGTTCGGAACCCCCTACCCGAGATCCGCCGGTTTTGACACCGACACCCATTGTTGGAATATACAAGCCAAGTTCTATAATGAAAAATTCCCACTAGTATATGAAAGTGACAAAACAAAAGACTCTCTATCATGAAGATTATGGTGCTACTTTGAAGCACAAGTGTGGCAAAGGATAGTAACATTGTCCCTTCTCTCTTTTTCTCTCATTTTTTGGGCCTTCTCCTTTTTTATGGCATTTCTCTTTTTTTTTAATTCCTCACTTGGGACAATGCTCTAGAAAATGATGATCATCACACTTCTATTTATTTACAACCCAATGATTACAACTCGATGCTAGAACAAAAGATGACTCTATATGAATGCCTCCGGCGGTGTGCCGGGATATGCAATGAACCAAGAGTGACATGTATGAAAGAATTATGAATGGTGGCTTTGCCACAAATACTATGTCAACTACATGATCATGCTAAGCAATATGACAATAATGAATGTGTCATGATAAACGGAATGGTGGAAAGTTGCATGGCAATATATCTCGGAATGGCTATGGAAATGCCATAATAGGTAAGTATGGTGGCTGTTTTGAGGAAGATATAAGGAGGTTTATGTGTGAAAGAGCGTATCATATCACGGGGTTTGGATGCACCGGCGAAGTTTGCACCAACTCTCAATGTGAGAAAGGGCAATGCACGGTACCGAAGAGGCTAGCAATGATGGAAGGGTGAGAGTGCGTATAATCCATGGACTCAACATTAGTCATAAAGAACTCACATACTTATTGCAAAAATCTACAAGTAATCAAAAACCAAGCACTACGCGCATGCTCCTAGGGGGATAGATTGGTAGGAAAAGACCATCTGTAACACCCTCGATGTGACTATAGCTCCCACGTGTCGAGGCACGACTTAGAGACATAATCGCATTGAAGGCATATGTCGCAAGTTAGGCAATCTTCACAACATCCCATGTAATATGAATAATAAAGGGGAGAACATAGTTGGCTTACACTCGCCACGTCAATCAAGAACATAAATAACATTACATCATCCAAAACACTCATGGCCCGACTACGGTGCCAAAATAGAAGAGAACCCAACATGCGAAACGGTCCCAATCACCCCCAATTGGGCACCACTACTGATCATCGGGAAAGGAAACGTAGTAACGCTGAGAGTCCTCGTCGAACTCCCACTTGAGCTCGTACTCGTCACCTGGAGCGGAATCACCTGGACCTGCATCTGGAGTTATAGTATCTGTGAGCCACAGGGACTCAGCAATCTCGCACCCTCGCGATCAAGACTATTTAAGCTTATAGGAATGGCAAGGTAAAATATGAGTGGAGCTGCAGCAAGCGACTAGCAAGTATGGTGGCTAACTTATTCGCAAAAGAGAGAGCGAGAAGAGGAGGCAAAGCGCGAGCGAGAATCTAGAGGAACAACCTGCGCAAACATAACTCCAACACCGTGTCCACTTCCCGGACCCCGCCGAGAAGAGGCCATCACGGTAACACACTCAGTTGATTCATTTTAATTAATTAAGGTTCAAGTTATCTACAACCGGACATTAACAATTTCCCATCTGCCCATAACCGCGGGCACGGCTTTCGAAAGTTCAATCCCTGCAGGGGATTCCCAACTTAGCCCATGACAAGCTCTCATGGTCAACAAAGGAATAGACCTCCTCCCAACACGTTCCGATCAGACTCGGTATCTCGGTAACTCAAGACACTTCGACAGGTTAAAACAAGACCAACAATACCGCCCGAATGTGCCGACAAATCCCGATAGGAGCTGCACATATCTCTTTCTCAGGGCAAACTCATATGAGACATCCTACGAGTGAAACCAACCCTCAAGTTGCCCCGAGGTGGCCCCGCAGTCTACTCGGTCGGACCAACACTCAGAGGAGCACTGGCCCAGGGGGGGGGGTTTAAAATAAGATGACCCTTGGGCTCCGGTAACCCAAGGGAAAAAGAGGCTAGGTGGCGAATGGAAAAACCAATGTTGGGCATTGCTGGAAAAGCTTTAATCAAGGCGAACTATCAAGGGGTTCCCATTATAACCCAACCGCGTAAGGAACGCAAAATCCGGGAACATAACACCGATATGACGGAAACTAAGGCGGCAAGAGTGGAACAAAACACTAGGCGAGAGGCCGAGCCTTCCACCCTTTACCAAGTATATAGATGCATTAAGATAACATAGTAATATAATGATATCCCAACAAGTAAATAAATGTTCCAACAAGGAACGCCTCCAATCTTCACCTGCAACTAGCAACGCTATAAGAGGGGCTGAGCAAAGCGGTAACATAGCCAATAAACGGTTTGCTAGGACAAGGTGGGTTAGATGTTTGACATGGCAATTGGAAGGTTGACAAGCAAAAGGTAGGCATCGTAGCATTGGCATAGCAAAAGAGCGAGCAAACTAGCATAGCAAAGATAGTAGTGATTTCGAGGGTATGATCATCTTGCCTGCACAGTTGTCAGAGTTGAATGGATCCTTAAAAGCAAACTCAACGGGCTCCTCGTTAGCGAACTCGTCTCCCGGCTCTATCCAAACAAGACAAACAAGCAACAAGGACACAATCAACCACGTGCAAGGATCAAGCGATATGACGCAATGATGATATGCTATGCGGGATGCGATGCGGGATGCAAAATGCAAGATATGACAGGAAATGCATGAACCTGGCCTCAACTTGGAATCCAAGGGTGCCACTGGAAAGATGAGATGAAATCGCTTGAAAACGATATAAAGAACGCCAGAATCGGAGTTACGGTTTGGAAATGGCAAGCGATTCAAAAATGACACCGGTCTGCGATTTGCAGCAAGTAGGCATCTAAATGCAATGAAATGAACATGCTACAGCCACCAAACATGACAACAAAATACATGGCAGGTATGAACAGAAGATGCTTAACAAAAGACTTGCACTGAGCCACGGCCAATTCATCCAATATGAGGTTCAAACAAGCATGGCAAAAACGCAAATGCAAAACAGATTCCAGACTTAGTGAAATTAACACTTGTCTGAAATTTCAGATCACGAAGCCCTCTTCGGAGCAGCAAAACAACATGATACATGACCTGATTAAGACAAGTAAGAACATGGCATGGAGCTACTCAACAAGCTTAACAAAAGACCCAAAGTGACCTGGGGCCAAAAGGGTTCACAAAATATACTAACGGGCACACGAACATAGCTAAAACACAATCAGTTTTCAGACTTAGTGAAAACTGAGACATGCTGAAATATAACTCACGAAGGCATGTAAACGAGCTCGATGCACTCACTACGGTGCAAGTCATGGCAAGGCAAGCATACATCAATTAAGAAGGCATAAAATTCTAGCTATACATGGCAAGAACAATGGCATAGCATGCACGGATCAACTACAATAACATCGGCAAAATCGCAAACGAGTTGACGATCTGCCCACATTCACAACGAAGCAAAAGTAGAGCTCAATTGACTCAAGCTAGGGTACTCCATAATTGCAGAAAAAGGCATCGATGGATAGAGCATAATATGATTAACAAAACTCCTTTACTGATCATCCTCAAAAGAGGCACGGATCACTAGGAAATAGCATGAACATATGGCATCATGAACTAAATAATCCCAGACTTTGTGAAAACTTCTAAGTCCCTGAAAACAGAGTTACCGGGTGCCTCACTTTGCAAGCTTGCACAAGTCACCATACACATCCTAAAAATGCATGGGTTGCACCTCTGGAAAGAAGACAAAATGCTTAACAAAACATATGAAGGACTCACAGGCATAGCATGCACACAATAATCATGGCAAAAATGACAAAAGTCTAAGATGAACTAGCAGATCTGACAATTAACTCACGAAGCCTCCTTCTAACAGCATTTCGGGCATCAAGATGAACTCAAATTAAAATGATGCAATGGAATGAAATGATGTACTCGTCGAGGAGAACATTTTGATATACTATAAGCCCAAAATGGAGCTACGAATGCGGAGATATCACAGGTCAAAGTAGGCATAAAAATTAGGGTTTCTGAGGAAAAAGTCAACCGGAATTGCTCAGATCTAGATCCAGATCCGGCCGGAGTTACTGTTCACGCCGGAGTCGAGGTCGCCGGAGTCCGTGGCCGCGGTGGTTGGATTAGAGGACGACGGGGCGGCCGGATCCGAGGCGGCGTGGATGCGGCAGGGCGGCGCCAGGCCGGGGCGGCGAGGAGGCGGCGAGGGGCGGCCGGGCGGGCGGCGGGGAGGCGGCGTGCGGCGGTGGAGAGGCGACCCGCGGCGGCGTGGTGGCAGCTCCGGCTACCAGAGCCGGAAGGGACGGCGGTGCGGCGAGGAGAAGGAGCCGGGCGGCGGCACGCGAAGACCCGGGCCGCGGGGGCCTCCCGCGGGCTCGGGCGGGCCGGCGGCGGCGGTGGTGGCGCCTGCCACGTGTCGGCGCGCGAGTGGGCTGAGGCGGCGGCGGACGCGTCCGGCTGGGTCGGACAATGTCCGGCCGGCGCGAGGGATTTTTTGGGTTTCGTGGGGGGGATGAGATCCGAAAAACGGGGGGGGGGGTCTATTTATAGGCATACATGAAGCTAGGAGGGTCCAAATGAGGTGCGGTTTTTGGCCACGCGATCGTGATCGAATGCTCTAGGTGATGGAGCAGAGTTTGGTGGGTTTTGGGCCAAATTGGAGGGGTGTTGGGCTGCAACACACATGAGGCCTTTTCGGTCCCTCGGTTAACCGTTGGAGTATCAAACGAAGTCCAATTGATACGAAACTTGACAGGCGGTCTACCGGTAGTAAACCAAGGCCGCTTGGCAAGTCTCGGTCCAATCCGGAAATGTTTAATCCCCACACATGAAAGAAAGCTAGAAATGACCACCGGAGGAGAACGAAGCGCCGGAATGCAAAACGGACAACGGGGAAAATGCTCGAATGCATGAGATGAACATGTATGCAAATGCAATGCACATGATGACATGATATGAGATGCATGAAAACGAAAAAAACACACGGAGACAAAGACCCGAACCCGAGAAATAAATATAACTTAATGCCGGAAATGGCAAGAGTTGGATTACAAATTGGGAAAGTTATATCTGGGGCGTTACACCATTGCTCGTCCCCGACCGCCACTCATAAGGAGGAGAATCAAAGAACACCTCATGTTTCAAATTTGTTACATAACGTTTACCATACATGCATGCTACGGGACTTGCAAACTTCAACACAAACATTTCTCAAATTCACAACTACTCAACTAGCACGACTTTGATATTAGTACCTCCATATCTCAAAATAATCATCAAGCATCAAACTTCTCTTAGTATTCAAAACACTCATAAGATATTTTTTACTAATCTTGAATACCTAGCATATTAGGATTATTTAAGCAAATTACCATGCTATTTAAGACTCTCAAAATAATCTAAGTGAAGCATGAGAGATCAGTAGTTTCTATAAAACAAATCCACCACCGTGCTCTAAAAGATATAAGTGAAGTACTAGAGCAAAACTTTATAACTCAAAAGATATAAGTGAAGCACATAGAGTATTCTAACAAATTCCAAATCATGTATGGCTCTCTCAAAAGGTGTGTACAGCAAGGATGATTGTGGTAAACTAAAAATCAAAGACTCAAATCATACAAGATGCTCCAAGCAAAACACATGTCATGTGGTGAATAAAAATATAGCTCCAAGTAAAGTTACCGATAGAAGTAGACGAAAGAGGGGATGCCTTTCGGGGCATCCCCAAGCTTTGGCTTTTAGGTGTCCTTAGGTTATCTTGGGGGTGCCATGGGCATCCCCAAGATTAGGCTCTTTCCACTCCTTGTTCCTTAATCCATCAAATCTTTACCCAAAACTTGAAAACTTCACAACACAAAACTTAAAGTAGAAAATCTCGTGAGCTCCGTTAGCGAAGGAAAACAAAAGACCACTTCAAGGTACTGTAATGAACTCATTATTTATTTATATTGGTGTTAAACCTACTGTATTCCAACTTCTCTATGGTTTATAAAATATTTTACTAGCCATAGATTCATCAAAATAAGCAAACAACACATGAAAAACAGAATCTATCAAAAACAGAACAGTCTGTAGTAATCTGTAGATAGCGCAAGATATGGAACCCCAAAAATTCTAAAATAAATTTCTGGACATGAGGAATTTATATATTAATCATCTGCAAAAATAATTAACTAAATAACACTTTCCAAATAAAAATGGTAGCAATTCTCGTGAGCGCTAAAGTTTCTGTTTTTTACAGCAAGATATCAAGACTTTCCGCAAGTCTTCCCAACGGTTCTACTTGGCACAAACACTAATTAAACACAAAACACAACCAAAACAGAGGCTAGGTAAATTATTTATTACTAAACATGAGAAAAAAATCAAGGAATAAAAATAAAATTGGGTTGCCTCCCAACAAGCGCTATCGTTTAACGCCCCTAGCTAGGCATAAAAAGGATAGATCTAGGTATTGCCATCTTTGGTTTTCAACTTTTTAGCGGAATCAAGATCGAATCCGGGAGGTTCTTTACATTTCCCTTCATATTCTGAAATTTTTAGATCTAAAGAATCCAACCGCTTATTGCAAAGAGTAATCAACAGATTCATGCGGTGAATATTTCCGCTAACGCTCTTAAGAGGTTCAAGAGACTTCTGTAAAATCTTAGTAACTTCACAAATTTTTTCAAAAACTTGTGTCTCTTCCTGGGTAGGATGAGGCCCCTTTTGTTGAGGTAGTGTTCCCACTATACCTTCTATAATTTCAAGCTCAATATGGGGATCAATTTCAATAAAATTGCCTTTGGCAACGCAATCCAAGAGTTGTCTATGAGACATATTTAATCCAACATACAAATTGCGAAGCAAAATTGTCAGGTTCACTTCAAAGGTACAATTACGATAAGACTCCATTATCCTCGACCAGGCATCTTTTAAGTTTCCTCCTTGTCTTTCTTTGAAGTGAAAGACTTCAAACTCAGGGGACAATGGAGTGGATAAGGGACTAGCCATAGAGACAAGCAAACAGAAAAGAGGTGAATAGAGAAAGAGAGGGAGGATAGAGAGAGAGAGAGAGGGAAAATAAAACGGCAAGGGTGAAGTGGGTGAGAGGAAAACGAGAGGCAAATGGCAAATAAGGTAATGCGGGAGATAAGGGTTGTGATGGGTACTTGGTATGTTTGACTTTTGCGTAGACTCCTCGGCAACGGCGCCAGAAATCTTCTTGCTACCTCTTGAGCACTGCGTTGGATTTCCTTGAAGAGGAAAGGATGATGCAGCAAAGTAGCGTAAGTATTTCCCTCAGTTTTTGAGAACCAAGGTATCAATCCAGTAGGAGGCTACGCGTGAGTCCCTCGTACCTGCACAAAGCAAATAACTCCTCGCAACCAACGCGATAAGGGGTTGTCAATCCCTTCACGGCCACTTACGAAAGTTAGATCTGATAGATATGATAAGATAATGTTTTTGGTATTTTTGTGATAAAGATGCAAAGTAAAATAAAAGCAAAGTAAAAAAGCAAAGGAAATAACTTAGTATTGGAAGATTAATATGATGAAGATAGACCCGGGGGCCATAGGTTTCACTAGTAGCTTCTCTCAAGAGCATAAGTATTTTACGGTGGGTGAACGAATTACTGTTGAGCAATTGACCGAATTGAGCATAGTTATGAGAATATCTAGGTATGGTCATGTATATAGGCATCACGTCCAAGACAAGTAGACCGACTCCTGCCTACATCTACTACTATTACTCCACTTATCGACCACTATCCACCATGCTTGCTAATTATACTTTTAAGGGTGGAATACCAAAGAAACTTGGAGATCCAGGAGTACCAACTATACCATGCTCTATTAAAAGAAACTATGTTAAAACTGCTTTATGTGATCTTGGAGCCGGTGTTAGTGTTATGCCTCTATCTTTATATCGTAGACTTGATTTGAATAAGTTGACACCTACTGAAATATATTTGCAAATGGCTGACAAATCAACTGCTATACATGTCGGTATTTGTGAGGATGTGCCTGTCGTGGTTGCAAACGTTACTATTTTAACGGACTTTGTTATTCTTGATATTCCCAAGGACGATAGTATGTCTATTATTCTTGGAAGACCCTTTTTGAATACTGCAGGGGCTGTTATTGATTGCACCAAAGACAATGTCACTTTTCATGTTAATGGTAACGAGCATACTGTACACTTTCCGAGGAAACAATCTCAAGTCCACAGTTTCAATTCTATTGGAAAAATTTCAACAATTACTATTGGAGATTTTGAAGTTCCTCTTCCTACTGTCAAGAAGAAATATGATATTCTTATTGTTGGGGATGTGCATATCCCCGTTGAGGTAACCTAGTGTTATTCGAAAATTCTCCGGTTTCATGTTATTCGAAATGAGTTTGTTAACCAGACCTGATCAACCTTGTTAGTGGATTCCTTTTGATGAGCATGAGATGGATGGAGTTAGAAGGCACAACTTTCTGTACCCTCTTTTTACTTTCTGTTATTTATATTAATAAATCAAAAATAGTATTTTCTGTCTGTTTTCTGAATTATCCATGCAATAAAAAATAACCCGAAAATAAGAGTTCTCCAAATGCCCTGAAATTAAATATGTTTTTTTCTAGAATATTTGAGAATATCTGGCACTGAGAACACACCAGGGGGAGCAAGCACGTGGCCACAAGGGTCCAGGGTGCGCCCACCCCCTAGGCGCGCCCCTGCCTCGTGGGCCCATGGTGGCTCCCCTCCACTTATTCCAGCCACCACACACTCCTTCTTCCTCCCCAAAAAATAACCAACCAGCTCAAGCACGAGTTCTAGCTCATCTTGCTGCCTACAAAAAGGATTGGGCCACCTTGCGGCACTTTATTTACTTTTGTTACTTGTTGCTCGTTACAAATTATCTTATCACAAAACTATCAGTTACCACTTATTTCAGTACTTGCAGAGAATACCTTGCTCAAAAAACCGCTTATTATTTCCTTCTGCTCCTCGTTGGGTTCAACACTCTTACTTATCGAAAGGACTACGATAGATCCCCTATACTTGTGGGTCATCAACCGCCGGAGGCATTCACATAGAGTCATATTTTATTCTAAGTATCGAGTTGTAATTCTTGAGTTGTAAGTAATAAAAGTGTGATGATCATCATTATTAGAGCATTGTCCCATGTGAGGAAAGGATGATGGAGACTATGATTCCCCCACAAGTCGGGATGAGATTCCGGACTAAATAAATAAATAAAGGCCAAATAAAAAAAAGAGAAGGTCCAAGAAAAAAAGGGGGAAATGAGAGAAAAAGAGAGAAGGGACAATGTTACTATCCTTTTTCCACACTTGTGCTTCAAAGTAGCATCGTGATCTTCATGATAGAGAGTCTCCTATGTTATCACTTTCATATACCTGTGGGAATTTTTCATTATAAGAACTTGGCTTTTATATTCCAATGATGGGCTTCCTCAAAATGCCCTAAGTCTTCGTGAGCAAGCAAGTTGGATGCACACCCACTTAGTTTCTTTTGTTGAGCTTTCATATATTTATAGCTCTAGTGCATCCATTGCATGGCAATCCCAACTCCTCTCATTGACATCAATTGATGAGCATCTTCATAGCCTATTGATTAGCCGCGTCAATGTGAGACTTTCTACCTTTTTGTCTTCTCACATAACCCCCATCATTTTACTTTATTCCACCCATAGTGCTATATCCATGGCTTGCGCTCATGTATTGCGTAAGGGTTGAAAAGACTGAAGCGCGTTAAAAAGTATGAACCAATTGCTCGGCTTGTCATCGGGGTTATGCATGATGAGAACGTTTTATGTGACGAAATTGAAGCATGGCCTAACTATATGATTTTGTAGGGATAAGCTTTCTTTGGCCATGTTATTTTGATAAGACATAATTGCTTGGTTAGCATGTTTGAAGTATTATTGTTTTTATGTCAATATTAAACTTTTATCTTGAATCTTTCGGATCTAAATATTCATGCCACAATAAAAGGAATTACATTGAAAATTATGCTAAGAAGCATTCCACAGCAAAAATTCTATTTTTATCATTTACCTACTCAAGGACGAGCAGGAATTAAGCTTGGGGATGCTTGATACGTCTCCAACGTATCTATAATTTTTATTGTTCCATGCTATTATATTATCTATTTTGGATGTTTAATGGGCTTTATTATACACTTTTATATTATTTTTGGGACTAACCTATTAACCGGAGGCCCAGCCCAAATTGCTGTTTTTTGCCTATTTCAGTGTTTCGAAGGAAACGAATATCACATGGAGTCCAAACGGAATGAAACCTTCGGGAACGTGATTTTCTGAACAAACGTGATCCAGAGGACTTGGAGGGGACGTCAAGCAACCAACGATGAGGCCACGAGGCAGGGGCGTGCCTACCCCCCGGGCGCGCCCTCCACCCTCGTGGGCCCCTCGTTGCTCCACTGACCTACTTCTTCCTCCTATATATACCTACGTACCCTGGAAACATCAGAACAGGAGTCAAAAACCTAATTCCACCACCGCAACCTTCTGTACCCGTGAGATCCCATCTTGGAGCCTTTTCTGGCGCTCCACCGGAGGGGGCATTGATCACGGAGGGCTTCTACATCAACACCATAGCCTCTCCGATGATGTGTGAGTAGTTTAACTCAGACCTTCGGGTCCATAGTTATTAGCTAGATGGCTTCTTCTTTCTCTTTGGATCTCAATACGAAGTTCTCCTTGATTCTTTTGGAGATCTATTCGATGTAATCTTCTTTTACGGTGTGTTTGTCGAGATCTGATGAATTGTGGGTTTATGATCCAGGTTATCTATGAACAATATTTGAATCTTCTCTGAATTCTTTTATGTATGATTGGTTATCTTTGCAAGTCTCTTTGAATTATTAGTTTGGTTTGGCCTACTAGATTGATCTTTCTTGCAATGGGAGAAGTGCTTAGCTTTGGGTTCAATCTTGTGGTGCTCGATTCCAGTGACAGTAGGGGAAACGACACGTATTGTATTGTTGTCATCGAGGATAACAAGATGGGGTTTATATCATATTGCATGAGTTTGTCCCTCTACATCATGTCATCTTGCTTAAAGCGTTACTTCGTTCTTATGAACTTTATACTCTAGATGCATACTGGATAGCGGTTGATGTGTGGAGTAATAGTACTGGATGCAGGCAGGAGTCGGTCTACTTGTCACGGACGTGATGCCTATATACATGATCATACCTAGATATTCTCATAACTATGCTCAATTCTATCAATTGCTCGACAGTAATTTGTTCACTCACCGTAATACTTATGCTATCTTGAGAGAAGCCACTAGTGAAACCTATGGCCCCCGGGTCTATTTTCCATCATATAAGTTTCCGACCTACTTTTATTTGCAATCTTTACTTTTACTCTTTATCATAAAAATACCAAAAATATTATCATCTCTATCAGATCTCACTTTTGCAAGTGGCCGTGAAGGGATTGACAACCCCTTTATCGCGTTGGTTGCAAGGTTCTTATTTGTTTGTGTAGGTGCAAGGGACTTGAGTGTGGTCTCCTACTGAATTGATACCTTAATTCTCAAAAACAGAAGGAAATACTTACGCTACTTTGCTGCATCACCCTTTCCTCTTCAAGGAAAAAACCAACACAATGCTCAAGAGGTAGCAGATCCCCATCTTACAGCGCCCGGCAACGCGAGAGGAGACCCCACCGCCGCCCGCTCCGCACGAGCTTTGCCTGCGGGAGGCACCGGCGACGGCGAGGGGGCGGAGGGGATCGAGGGGCCGAGCGCCTCGGTGGCTGGGGTCGCCGCTCGTGTCGCCCCTGGGGCTGGAGCGATGCGGGGGGCGTGGGTGATGCTGGTATTAATAAATTTGAACAGGTTTTAAATTTAAATTATGAAACATGATGAAACACGGTGGAACAATATGAAGAAAAAAAATCAACACGGTAAACTGGCGAGTTGTAGTGCAACATGATGAAACCGGTGATCGGTAGTGAAACAACATGATTTATTTTTTGTGAAACGAAATGAAACATTGTTGATTTTTTAATGAAATTATTGAATTTGAATGAAACAAGTTTAAAGCGTGGTGATTTAGTTGTTAAAAATTAATTTACAAATATACATATACATATATATATACATATACATATATATATATATATATTCAATATTGGTCTTGTTTTAACAATCTAGTAAAAAAACACAATTTTCTAGAGTCGAATTAACAAGCATGGCACTGCGTAGTCGCTGGGAAGGAAGAGAGTGGGTAGGCCATCGAAAATACACGGGAAATGGAAGTTGAATTTCAACGCAGAGAGTGATTAGTACTTTGTTTGGACTAATCAAAATTTCCATAGGCATTAACTATTCACATTTTTTAGGTCAAGCAAAGCTTTCATTACTTAACAGTGTTCGGGCAAATCGCCCTCAACACAAGCAGCCATCTGGGCTGGTACATCAGAGTCCCACTCCGTATAGTGGTTTTCAGGAAACATACGACCTATACTGGCCAACTCATGTGCTACAGAATTTGCACTACGACGACAAACAGTCATTACATGTTCAGCGAACCACATCTTAAGCTGGTATTTCATGTCTTCAATGACAGCCGCATACGGCGACGAATCAGCTTTCATGAAGTTCATGCCTTCCGCCAACAGCTGTGAATCCACCTAAAACTTCACCCTCATGAGGCCAAGGTCGGCCGCAAGCGAGATTGCATACGATAGCGTATAAACCTCTGCAGCAAACGCATCAGCCACATACTCCTGTCTCCCGGCTCGTGCGGCGATGACCACCCCTGCAGAGTCCCTCGTGACAACGCCCCAACCAGCATGGTGCTCACCTGGGACGAAGGACCCGTCAATGTTTATTTTCACCATCTCTCCCGTTGGTGGTGCCCATCTATCTGGGCTTGGTTTCTTAGCCGGCGGGAAATACACCTGCATGTACTCCAGAACTGCAGTATGAGTGTTTCTCGCCACCGTTCCAGCCTTAGCACCCAGTTCCCCTTTCCTCAATTTGTTCCTAGCACTCCACCAGAGCCACCAAAAGGTAAGGATATGCATACGCTTACTCTCTTCCAGCCCCCACAGATAGTTCATCATTGCATGCACCGATGATATATTTTCCAACTCCATTCTTTCCTTTTCAAGAGCAAGCTCTCTCCACTCAACTTTGACAGATTTGCACTTGATAAATAGATGAGCCCCTCCTCATTGGCTTGTCCACAAAAGAAGCACTTCGTCCTCTCCACTTTAAGACCTCTTCTCTCCATATTGGTCAGGAGCGCCAGTGATTCATGCTTCACCCGCCATGTGAACATTTGCACCGTTCGTGGGCACGGGAGCTTCCATATCCTTTTCCATGAGTCGTCCCGACAAGCATTCAGATTACCAGCAGATGTGGAGCTCATTCCCACTCCTCCAAGTCTCCGTTGCGATTCTAACTCGACATATAACTTGTAGGCGCTCTTGACTGAGTGTTCCCCTTTTGTATCAAACTGCCATGCGATGAAATCATGCACTCCTTCTCTCAAGGGCATCTGAAGGATGTGGCGAGCATCATCTACCCAGAAGGATTCCCTCACCAGTTGCTCATCCCATTGTCCTGTACCCGGGTCTATTAGGTCACTAACTTTGGTAAGCAGATTGTGTCCTCTAGGGGTAATGACTCTCTGTGACCACGGGCGTGGGATCCAAGGATCCGTCCAAATGTTAACATCAGTTCCAACAACGAGGTTCAACCCTTCTTGAAGACTTGAACATGTTGAAGACTTGTTCCACTTTCTCTTCCAAATGTGAATAGTTCGACACTTCTTCAATCTACACTCAAGTTCTCCCACCTCCTTGTTCCACTTTTTCATGGGGAAAAAGAAAGGGGACCGCCTATAAGTCAGGTTTCTAAAAAAATATGTTGCATCAGTCATTTTTATTAAGGGGCCATTAGATATTCATCCAACGGTTGGAAATAGACCAGGGCACTGCTCATCTCCAACCTCCAACTTATTCGCGGAGTAGCCGCCGGCCAACTTAGCCATAACCATCGGTCTTCGTTCGCCTCACCCTTCTCTCGACCTACCTCACCGCTGTGTTGGTCGCCACCCCGACCATCCATGTGGACCCACATGTCAGGAGCTGACACGTGGCGCTTTCCTATTGGCTTTCTTTGCCGAGAGTGTCTCTCGGCAAAGATGGCCCTCGGCATGTTAATGTGGACCCCACATGTCAGGAGCTGACATGTGGCGCTTTCCTATTGACTTTGTTTGCCGAGAGTGGCTCTCGGCAAAGATGGCCCTCGGCATATTAATGTGGACCCACATGTCAGGACCTAACACGTGGTGCTTTTCTATTGGCTTTGTTTGCTGAGAGTTGCTCTTGGCAAAGATGCGCCACGTGGCAACCTCCGTCCCGATTTGTTGTCCGTTAGCTACTTTATTTTGCCGAGTTGTACTGTTTGGCGCTCGGCAAACTCTTTGCCGAGTGTCCGTGTCCTGACTCTTAGCAAATTCCTATTTGCCTGAGAGGTGTACGTCTGGTGGCTTTTGCCGAGTACGACACTTGGCAAAAGCTTTGCCGGCGGTTATTGGGCCTTTGCCGAGTGTTCGTGGCACTCGGCGTATATTGCTATTCCAGTAGTGCTTGTTGCTATCTCAAAATATGTCGCCAAGTAGTAGTATTTGATCCTAGAGAGATCAGATGCGGAAATTTTATATTTTCGTCTTAATAATATTTGATCCTATTGAGATAAAAAATGTGGAGTTTAGTATATTTTTGTTGTGTCAAGGCTTACACGTACTCCTTTTTTTGCAAAAGAAAAATATAATGTACTCCTTGATCCGGCAAAAAATGAATTGCCTTACTAGTTCAGGTACTCAAAGAGATTGCACACTAGGCCAAATACTCGGTGAACTGCTCAATTTATTCTATATCTTGTTTCAATGATGATATTAAGGCCAAAAAATGACCGAGAAAAAAAAAACACATGGCTTCATGCAAAACCTTGTTTGCTGCCTTGCCTCTACGTCAAGGACCACGTCGCCGAGAAAAGCAACCCTCCCATGCACGGCAGATCCCGTGCATAAGAGAGCCTTTGGATTTGCTTGGAGATTTGGTGTCATGCATGACTATTATTCATACTTAGCAGTCAGCTTTTTCTCTCACCACATACAAACATACTGTTCACCATCCCATGCTTTTTTCTTTTTATCTTTTTCTTATGTCTAAATCTATTTATATCTTTTAAACCAAAAAGTTTAATTTAGGATTCGTTATATATTTATATTTATGATGCCGATGACTTTCAAGTTAGATAACTTTAAAATATATTTGAACAAGTTATAAATTTAAAATATGAAACACGATGAAACAATATGAATCTTTTTCAACATGATCGACTGGCGAGTTGTAGTGAAACATGATTGAACCGGTGAGTTGTAGTGAAACAATGATTTTTTAAAACAAAATGAAGCATTATTCATTTTTTAATGAAATTATTAAATTTGGATTAAACAAGTTTGAAGCATGGTAATTTAGTTATAAAAAACTAATTTACAAATATATATTCAATATTGGTCTGGTTTTAGCGATTTTGTGAGAGAAAACACAATCTTCTATCTCCAACTTCTTCCTCGAGTAATCGCCGACCAACTGACACATAACCATGCTTGCCTCCATCCCCCGTAACCGGCAGCTACTGCCGCCTCGCCCTCCTCTTAGCCCCACACTAGTGAACAACTCCGACGATCCCCATGCACCTTCACATCCCTAAGGTTGATAGTGAGTTTCTTCCCGGTGAACCTATACCCCACATCCCTAAGAGCATCTCCAGACGTTGGCCCCCAAGGGAGCACGTAAAATCGCCGTCTGGGGGCGAGCCGGCGCTAAAAATCAGCGTGGGGCTTTCGGGTTCCCAGCCGCCGGCCCCAGGCTCGCCCCCATAAGGCGGTTTAAAAAAAAGAAATTCAGTTAAAGTTCAGCAAACAGGACAAATATTCGGCTAAAGTTTGGCGAACATGACATTTTACATAACAAAGTTTCGTAATTTCAAAATAAACGGCCGCAACTACAACTACGGCCGAAGAACGCACTGAGCCCGGCGAAGTCGCTGACGTCGCCGCCATCGGCGTCCTTATCCTCCTTGACGCGGCCGCCCCCTGCTGGACCCCTGTCCGGCGTCGCCCTGGCGGACCGGTGGCGGCAGCGCGTCGTCATCGCTGTCGTCGTTGAGGACGACCACGCCTCCCTCGTCGCGGTCACGGTGCCGAGCGGCGAACTGCTCATAGGCGCGGCACTGGCCCTCCAGCTCCGTCTGCGCCCAGTCTTCGCGTGCCCACTTCAAGGCCGCCGCGTCGTCGAGCTCGAGCCCCGGCTCCGTTTTCGGTTTGACTTAGCGGGGAGGAGCCGAGGAGGAGACGTGCCCGCCGCCCTCCACTACTAGGGAAAAACTTATACACAGAATTTTACCAGTAGCGCTGTACAAAATCAAGCGCTGCTGCTATTTAGTAGCAGCGCGCGTGAATAAACCGCGCTACTGTTATGACTTTAGCAGTAGCGCGTACTAGCGAAAAGCGCTGCTGCTACGTTCGAACTGGGCGCACATGGCTAGCCCAACCTAGCAGTAGCGCGTATAATGGCCCAGCGCTACTGCTAATCTCCTTAGCTGCAGCGCGCTTACGTGTAAAGCGTTGCTGCTAACGGAAATAAAATAAAGTGAAAAACAAGTAGAAACGTAAATAAAAATGAAAGAAATAAAAAAAGGAGAAAGATAAAAAATAAAATGTAAAGAAAAATAAAAGAAAAAAGGGAAAAAGGGAGAAAGGAATAGCAGTAGCGGGTTTTCAGTAAACGCGCTATAGCTAACTTTGCTATAGCGCGTTTCCGGAAACGCGCTACCATTACGTTTCACTTAAACAGCGGTTTCCCCCCATCCCGCCCCCCGGCCATCAATTCTTCACCAAATCGTCCCTCGCCCTCGCCGCCTTCTCCTCACCGCCGCCGCCCGAGGCCGCCCTCAGCCTCACCGCCGCCGCCCGAAGCCGCCCTCAGCCTCACAGCCGCCGCCCAAGGCCGCCCTCCACGTCACCGCCGCCCGAGCCCGCCCAGGACCGCCCTTGCCCGCCCTCTCCGCCCCTGCCTCCGTCACCGAGCACCTCCCCTCCACCGTCTCTCCCCTCTCTGTAAGTCCCCCACTCCTCCCCTCACTCATCTCTCTCTGTATTTTAGAGAAAAAATTAGATGTTTTTCAGTTAGGGCACTAGAGTTTTGCTAGGTTAATTAGGTTAGTAGTGCTGCTAGTAGTATTGGTACAGTAGGTTAATTAGGTGATGTTAAATGAATAACCTAAACGAATGAAATTAGTAGTTAACTGAATTTTTTTCCTTTCATCATTATAGAGCACTAAAGTTAACTGAATTTTGTTCTATTAGTAGTTAAATGAATTTTCTTCTACACTGTTTGCACATGTGGTTGCTCGTGTATATTTGGACACTGTTTGCAGGAAATGATGCTTAGTGGCCTATGTTTTGCCGGAATGTTGATTCATTTCTTTTCCGGCAAATTTCAGGTTCTCGATTTGTCCACTTTTTAGCAAAGCTCATGCCGAAATTTTCCGTGAATTTCGGCATGACTTGTGCTACAAACTAGGACATATCGAGTGCCCGTGATTTGCTGCACCAGGAAGGAGTCAACATTCCTGCAAAACAATAGGCCTTTCTTATGTCATTATTCATTTTATTAGGTCTAGAATTAATTGACTAGATTTAATCATAGGAAACATGGCTAGCAACGATGAAGGACAGGGTTCTGGTGATTGCGACGACGCCTATCGGGCGGTAGACGAATTTTTTAGCCTTACCGATGATCAACCGATGTTATTGCTGGGCCCACCGGTGGCATCGGGGACTGAGACCGACACGCAGACCGGTGCTGAGACTGAGACCGGCGCTCAGACTCAGACTGGCATCGAGACCGGCCTGAGACTGAGACCGGCGCTGCCTCGGGGAGCGGAGCCGGTGTAGAACCGAAAGCAAAGAGGCAACGGGTTCCTAACAAACTCAGGACTACTAGAGTGGTGGTCACGGAGGTGGACGACGGCAATTTTGAGCCAACGGCGCCCGAGGAAGTGCATCGATGCTACGGCAATCAAATAGGCTGCATCGTACGGACAACCGCCACCATCAACGATGAGAAACTACAGAAGATAGAAAATATGAGGAGCTCCCTCCTAAAGAAGTTTCACCAGATATTCTTGTTCCCGGGCCGGAATGAGAAGGATTATAAAGATCCAGATGAGGACCCGGCAATGAAGAAGATAAACAAACACGCCATGACCAAGTTTAGCGACGCGTTGGTCGCCTGGAAAAATCGAGTGAAAGCAAGGATCATCGACAAGAAGGAACCCTACTCCGAGATTGTAAAGGATAATCCGACAATCACGGAAGAGCAATTTCAAATATTCAAGGAGGCTTGCAAGGCCGAAGATGCCAAAAAAAGTCTAAGTACATGAAGGGGCTTCAAGAGAGGAACATTGGGAGCCACCACCTCGGAAGCCGTGGTTACGGCGGAAAGAGGTCCAAATGGGCCAAGGAGGACGTGGAAGCCGCGAGTCTGGGCATCCCAGACCCCTTGGCGGAGTTCACCGTCCCGCAGGAGCGTGACGTCCTCAGGGCCCGGCACCGTTGGGACCTAGTGAAAAAGGTTTACGAGACAACACCGGTCATTACGGAGTTCATGAGACTGCTGGTAATTTTAGTTTCTGATCAATTCGACTGCACACGTTAGTCATATTTGTAAACGATCGTTGTGCCTTTTGCAGAGAGAGCAGCACAGGATTGCGGCCGAAAGCGACTCGTCGTCTGAGGCATTGGCGAGGCCCAAGTGGGACACTCCATTCAACCGGGCGTTGAACATATTGAAACAACAACCGGTGGATACTCGACCGTCGTATGGACGCGTGCACGGTGTCGGAGACGGCGCCACGTGGAAGAAGTACTACCGTGAGACCACGGAGGAGAGAAAGGAGAGACGGAGGTTAAATGAAGAAAACATCGACAAGAGGGTTGAGATTGCGGTTGAGAAGAAATCAACTGAGACAGTCGCAACAGCGGTAGCTACCGCAAAGGATTACATCCTCATCATCCTCTACCCCCGATTCTCCCACGCTCTTTACTTGGACTCGTCGAAGAACATTCACAAAAAGGATTACACCCACATCAAGGATGTTCTCGACAGTGCTATGTTTTACTACCAAGCAAGGGGTGGAGAGGTCAGGGACAAGAAGAGAAGGGGCGGCAGGGTCGCCTTCGGCCATACACTACAAGAAACTTGTTAATGCATGACAGAATTCCCATGACGTTTTCAGAAACTGTCATGCACAGCCTGGTACAGCCCCGCAAGCCCGCTAAAGCCCGCCACAGCCCGCTTAGCCATTCCCGGTATAAAAGGCTAACCCTAAACCCTCCTCCTCAGCCCCTTCTCTTTCCCTCATCCGTAGCCCCTCCTGATTCCCTCGTCTCCCACACATCGCCGCCACCCACCACCTGCTGGCCTTCCTCCTCCCACATCTCACCACCGGCCCTCCCCTTCCCTCCTCGCAGCTCAGGCAAACTGCCAGATCCGCTGCATCCCCCAGCCATCCATCCCTCTCACAACCCGTCTCTCTCTCATGCAATCCCTCACGCCGCTCTGTCGAGCTGCCCTCCTCGGCTCGATAGAATACGGCGGCATCGGACACACTCCGGGGAAGATCTGCGAACACTCCTGGATAGCTCCGAATTCGGGTAAGTAACAAGTAACTCACGTTTATGTGTTTGCTTTGCATAAATAATGCCTTACCCGCCGCTATCTTCTTCACCTCATCCAACTCCTGGAGGGTCTTCTGGGATTCGGCCTTGGCAGACTTGGCATTTTCAATAGCCGCCGCGAGCTCGGACGCTCGCGTCTTTGAGTCAAGCTCCAAACTCTCATGTTTTTCATGAGAACCTGGGGCTCTTGCCGCACCTTGCCAACCTGGGCCTCATACTTCTCCCGCTCGGTGCGCTCCGTGGCCGCCTTGTTCTCGGCCTCGGGCAGCGCTTGCTTAAGGGTCGCCACCTTAGACGTGGCCCCTACAATAGCCACGATAATCCTGTCATTTTTTGCAATTGCACCTTTTTATATATATTTAAACAAGGTATTTCTTACCTTCATTGTCCTCGAGCTGCTTCTTGGCACGCCCGAGCTCTTGCTCGGACCGCTCGAGGTTCTGCTTTAGCATGTCCACTTCCGCAGTCAGTACGGCGGACGCAAGTAGAGAAGCCTGCATATGCATATTGACTCCTTGTTGTTAGACTCCTACGAATTTTATTTGATCCTCTATTCGGCTTTTCTTCCCGAACGCCAAACAGAGCATCAGGGGCTACTGTCTATGCGGTAATATTATTTACACATTCTTTACTTACCTCAAAGCCTGTTAAAAGGCTAGTACAAGCTTCAGTCAGTCCGCTCTTGGCGGACTGAACCTTCTGGACCACCGCACTCATAATAGTGCGGTGCTCCTCGTCGATGCAGGCGCCTTGGAGCGCCTCCAACAGATTGTCCGGCGCCTCCGGTTGGACGGGGGACACCGGCACGGTGGGCTTGCTCCTCTTGGAAGGAGGTCCCCCGCCGGACTCTGGAACCTTTGAAGGTTCCGGAGCGGTGTCCGGCCTAGAGCCGTACTTGGAGCCCCGGGGGGTTTCATCCCCTTTACTCTTGGAGTCCGGGAGGTCGCCTTGCGACGCCTCCAGGACCACCTCCTCCCGGCTTGGAACCTGTTGGGACAACACTTCGGCGTCGTCCGTAGGACGGGGGGAGGAAGCCGTCGGAAGCGAGTTCACATCCGACGAATCCAGTGAGCCGCTCGATGACGCATCGAGCCAGTCTTTGGGTGGGCTGCATAAACATATTCGACATAAGGGAAAGCTGTGCAATAAACGAATACTATGAATTACTCTGGTATACGGATACTTACGATTTTGCCAGGGGCTTGGCCCTGGGCTGCCACTCCTCTCCGCCGTCGTCGGCGTCGGTGGAGTAGTCCGGAGGAAGGGTTTTCCCCTTCTTGGACCCTCCGGCCTCCCCAGAGAGGGCGGCCTTCCTTTTCTTCTCTCCTCCCGCTGGAGGGGAGAGGTCTCTTCTTCTTCCTCCTCGTCTTCACTGGAGGAATGCGCCTCGGAACCGTCGGATGATGGATCCGACACCTCCTGGCGCCGGGCACTCTTTCGCGTCCCCGTGGCCTTTTTCGCGGCCTTCTTCTTCGGCACCACATAGGGTGCCGGAACCAGCAGCTTCGCCAAGCGAGCGTCCGCTGGGCCTTCGGGCAAAGGAGCCGGACAGTTGATCTGTCCGGACGTCACCTGCCAATCCTGTTAAAGGTAAGGGAGCTTAGATCCCGCATGGAGTCAAACTATGAAAAACTGATACCCTGTAAAAGGAAAAAAACAGCTTACCACATGAGCGTGACGCTGCGTACTGAATCCGCAATCCTCAGTAGCGGATGCGGGGGCCTCGGCGCCCTTGAAAAGCACCTTCCAGGCATCTTCGTATGTCGTGTCGAAGAGCCTGCTCAGAGTCTGGTGCCGCGCCGGGTCGAACTCCCACAGGTTGAAAGCCCGTTGTTGACACGGGAGGATCAGGCGGATGAGCATAACCTGGACTACATTGACAAGCTTGAGCTTCTTGTCTACCAGGGTTTGGATGCATGTTTGGAGTCCGGTCAGCTCTCCTTTCTTACCCCACGATAGGCCCGTCTCCTTCCAGGAGGTGAGCCGCGTAGGGGGTCCAGATCGAAACTCGGGGGGTGCGACCCATTCGGGGTCGCGCGGCTCGGTGATGTAAAACCACCCCGATTGCCACCCCTTCAGGGTCTCCACAAAGGAACCCTCGAGCCATAGGACGTTGGCCATCTTGCCCACCATGGCGCCTCCGCACTCTGCCTGGTTGCCGCGCACCACCTTCGGCTTGACGTTTAAAGTCTTGAGCCATAGGCCGAAATGGGGGCGGATGCGGAGGAAAGCCTCGCACACGACGATAAACGCCGAGATGTTGAGGACAAATTTCGGGGCCAGATTGTGGAAATCTAGGCCGTAGTAGAACATGAGCCCCCGGACAAATGGGTGGAGAGGGAAGCCCAGTCCGCGGAGGAAATGGGGGAGGAACACCACCCTCTCATGGGGCCTAGGGGTGGGGATGAGCTTCCCCTTTTCGGGAAGCCGGTACACGATGTCGTTAGACAGGTATCCGGCCTTCCTCAGCTTTTTGATGTGTCCCTCCGTGACGGAGGAGACCATCCACTTGCCTCCCGCTCCGGACATGGCTGGAGAAGGTTGAGGTGGGGAGTGCGGACTTGGGCGCTGGAGCTCGAGTGCGCGAGAATGGATAGGCAAAGGAGGAAGAAGGCGTAGGAGAAAAGGTGGATCCTTATCCCCTTATATGGGTAGACGCAACTACGTGTCCCCACCAGCTTGGTAAAACTCACCTATCTCCAAGCGCCGTAATCAATGGCGCGGTTGGGTTACCCACCCCCGTATTGATGAGAATCCCGAAATGAGGGGACACGATCTCTGCTTTAACAAGAGGTGCCAGGGAAACTGCCTCGCATGACGCGCTGAGGTGGGATAATGAAACGACTCGGATAAAGGCTTGGCCGTGGTGTGACACACTATGGAATACGTCAGCAGATTAGATTTGTGTAAATGTTATTCTCTCTATGGCAATATGTGGAAACTTATTTTGCAGAGCCGGACACTATCTTTGTGTTCAAAATCTTCTATGAAGTACTTGGAGGAGGAACCCGCCTTGCAATGTCGAAGACAATCTGCGCGCCGGACTCGTCGTCATTGAAGCTTGGTTCAGGGGCTACTGAGGGAGTCCTGGATTAGGGGGTGTTTGGATAGCCGGACTATACCTTCAGCCGGACTCCTGGACTATGAAGATACAAGATTGAAGACTTCGTCCCGTGTCCGAAAGGGACTTTCCTTGGCGTGGAAGGCAAGCTTGGCGATACGGATATACAGATCTCCTACCATTGTAACCGACTTTGTGTAATCCTAACCCTCCCCGGTGTCTATATAAACTGGAGGGTTTTAGTCCGTAGGACAACATAGACAACAACAATCATACCATAGGCTAGCTTCTAGGGTTTAGCCTCTCTGATCTCGTGGTAGATCTACTCTTGTACTACCCATATCATCAATATTAATCAAGCAGGACGTAGGGTTTTACCTCCATCGAGAGGGCCCGAACCTGGGTAAAACTTCATGTCCCTTGCCTCCTGTTACCATCCGGCCTAGACGCACAGTTCGGGACCCCCTACCCGAGATCCGCCGGTTTTGACACCGACATTGGTGCTTTCATTGAGA
The DNA here is from genome assembly GCF_056163025.1 of Triticum urartu. Classification (NCBI taxonomy): domain Eukaryota; kingdom Viridiplantae; phylum Streptophyta; class Magnoliopsida; order Poales; family Poaceae; genus Triticum; species Triticum urartu. The sequence goes on along the minus strand of NC_141875.1, from coordinate 63,884,863 downwards.
GTTCCTCTGTGTCGTCGCTGTCAGGCTCGATGGCTCCTACGATCATCAATAGCGATGCAGTCCAGGGTGATACCTTCCTCCCCGGATAGATCTTCGTCTTCGGCGGCTTCGCACTGCGGGCCAATTCACTTGGCCATCTAGAGTAGATCGAAAGCTATGCCCCTGGCCGTCAGGTCAGATTTGGAAGTTTAAACTACACGACTAACATCCGCGGGGACTTGATCTTCGACGGATTCGAGCCACTGCCGAGCGTGCCGCACTGTCCCGACGAGCATGATCTAGCTCTGCTGCTGAACAGTGCCCTGGAGGCCGCACCCGCATCGGCTTCGACCCTTAATTCGGAGCCAACTGCGCCAATCGAGGATGGGCGGTTGGATGCCACCTCGGGGGCTGCGATCCCAACGGTGATTGAGCCGAACACCAGCCCCGCACTCTCCGAGACTCGTGACTCCAAGGAGTCGGACTCCTCTCCGGACTCCGAACCCTCCGTGCCCCTGCCGATCGAATCCGATTGGGCGCCGATCATGGAGTTTACTGCCGCGGACATCTTTCAGCACTTGCCTTTCGGCGATATTCTGAATACACTGAAGTCTCTCTCTTTGTCAGGAGAGCCCTGGCCGGACTAAGGTCAGCAAGGTTGGTGTACGGACGATGAAGAAATTCAAAGCCCACCCACCACCCACTTTGTAGCCACTGTCGACGATTTAACCGACATGCTCGACTTCGACTCCAAAGACATTGACGGTATGGACGCCGATGGAGGAGATGATGAAGAACCAGCGCCTACTAGGCCCTGGAAAGCCACCTCGTCATATGACATATACATGGTGGACACCCCAAAAGAAGGAGATGGCGATGGAATAGCGGAGGATGACCCCTCCAAGAAACAGCCTAAGCGCTGGCGTGAGCGGCGCCGCTCAAACTCCCGCCAAAACAAATGCGGCGATTCCAGCACAGGAGATAATAATACTCCGGAAAGTGCCGAAGAAAACCCCCTCCAGCAAGATTTAGCACAGGAGGATGGAGAAACCAGCCCTCAGGAGAGAGCGGCTGACATAGAGGTCGAGGACGATAATTATATGCCTCCCTCCGAAGACGAGGCAAGCCTCGACGACGACGAATTCGTCGTGCCAGAGGATCCCGCGAGCAAGAGCATTTTCAACGCAGGCTTATGGCCACGGCAAGAAGCCTCAAGAAAAAACAACAACAACGTAGAGCTGATCAAGATTTGCTAGTCGACAGATGGACTGAAGTCCTTTCGGCCGAGGAGCATAAACTCGAACGCCCCTCCAAGAGCTACCCAAAGCGCAGGTTGCTACCCCGATTAGAGGAGGAAGCACTTGATGCGGCTGACCGGCCACCTCGTGGCCGCGACAGAGAGGCCTCTCGGCCCTCCACTCAAGCCGCACCCCGTACCAAGGCACGGGAATATGCGCCGGACTTACGAGATATGCTGGAGGACAAGGCAAGGCAAACAAGATCGATCTACGGATCGCGTGGGAGCCCCACGGCTCGAGATGGCAACCGTCACGCCAGCCACAAATTCGGCAGGGCCGAACACAGTAGACAAAGCTCATTGGAGCTACGTCGTGATATAGCCTAGTACAGAGGCGCCACACACCCACTATGCTTCACAGACGAAATAATGGATCACAAAATCCCCGAGGGTTTCAAACCCGTAAACATCGAATCATATGATGGCACAACAGATCCTGCGGTATGGATCGAGGACTATCTCCTTCATATCCACATGGCCTGCGGCGACGATTTCCATGCCATCAAATACCTCCCACTCAAGCTTAAAGGACCATCTCGGCATTGGCTTAACAGCTTGCCAATAGGATCAATCAGTTGTTGGGAGGACCTGGAAGCCGCATTCCTCGACAATTTCCAGGGCACTTATGTGCGACCCCCAGACGCCGATGACCTAAGTCACGTAATTCAGCAGCCAGATGAATCGGCCAGGCAATTCTGGACATGGTTCCTAACAAAGAAAAATCAAATAGTCGACTGTCCGGACGCTGAGGCCCTAGCAGCCTTCAAGCACAATATCCGTGACGAGTGGCTGGCCCGGCACCTTGGACAGGAAAAGCCGAAATCTATGGCAGCACTCACGACACTCATGACCCGCTTTTGCGTGGGAGAAGACAGCTGGCTTGCTCGTAGCAACAATATGACCAAGCACCCTGGTAACTCGGACACCAGGGACAGCAGTGGCAGGTCGCGTCGCAACAAGCAGAAGCGCCACATTAACGGTGACAATCCTGAGGATACGACAGTTAATGCCGGATTCAAAGGCTCTAAATCCGGTCAGTGGAAAGAGCCATTCAAAAGGAATCCTAGGGGCCTGTCCAATTTGGACCGAATACTCGACCGCTTGTGCCAGATACATGTCACCCCCAAAAAGCTGGCCAATCACACCAACATGGATTGTTGGGTGTTCAAGCAGGCAGGCAAGTTAAACGCTGAAAATGAAGACAAGGGGCTGCATAGCGATGACGACGAGGAGCCCCGACCGCCGAACAACAGTGGACAGAAGGGTTTTCCCCCACAAGTGCGGACGGTGAACATGATATACGCAACCCACGTCCCCAAAAGGGAGCGGAAGCGCGTGTTAAGGGACGTATACGCGGTGGAGCTAGTCGCCCCAAAGTTCAACCCATGGTCCTCCTGCCCGATCATGTTCGATCGAAGGGACCATCCCACTAGCATCCGTCATGGCGGATTCACCGCATTGGTTCTAGACCCAATTATTGACGAATTTCATCTCACTAGAGTCCTTATGGACGGCGGTAGCAGCCTGAACCTGCTTTACCATGATACAGTGCGGAAAATGGGCATAGATCCTTCGAGGATTAAGCCCACCAAAACGACCTTTAAAGGCGTAATACCAGGTGTAGAGGCCAACTGTACAGGCTCAGTCACACTTGAAGTGGTCTTCGGATCTCCGGATAATTTCCGAAGCGAGGAGTTAATCTTCGACATAGTCCCGTTCCGCAGTGGTTATCACGCACTGCTCGGGCGAACTGCATTCGCCAAGTTCAATGCGGTACCGCACTACGCATACCTTAAGCTCAAGATGCCAGGCTCTCGAGGAGTAATTACGGTCAATGGAAACACCGAACGCTCCCTCCGAACGGAGGAGCACACGACGGCCCTCGCAGTGGAAGTACAAAGCAGCCTCTCCAGGCAGTTCTTCAGTCCGGCCACTAAACGACCGGACACCGTCAAGCATGCCCGGAGTAACCTACAACAAGACCGCCTGGCACGATCCGAGCAGGCGTAGCAATGCGGCCCCAACCCCAACCCTCGCAAAAAGGCGACGCCAGTACTTCGCGTACATAACTACGCTCTAGAGATACCATGGGTACAGGGGAGGGACACCATCACGGCACGCCCGAAACACGACTTAAACCGTACCACGGGCTGCCGATTTTTAAATTTTCTCTTACTTTCAGGACTCCATCCTTCGGAAGGCCTGTTCGGCAGTTCAATTGCCGCACAAACTATGCAAGAACCAGGGAAGCAGACAAGTCACGCCACATTACGGAACTCCCAGGTGGTCTCTATCATGAGCAGTATACCTATTCCACATACTATTCCGCAGCTTGCCCCTGGAACGGACATGTTAAATAGTCCAACCTTTCACTTATCGCATTATTTGTATCGTTCTGCTTCGATCGCAGCCCTTTTTAATAAACAATGCATAGCTTTTGTCTATTTTTGCATTACCTTTTTTTCTTCTTTATATATATATATGTTCCTTAACGACATGTTGCACCCGTACATGTTGGTACGGCTAAAATACGCCAGGGGCTTTAGTACCACTCAATATGGTGTGAGAAGTCCGAACACTTTAACAAGTGTGGCACCCCGAACTTATAGCATTATATGCATCGGCTCCGAATCATGTCTTGGGTCAATAGTTGGGTTTGCCTGGCTCCTATGTTTTGGTGCCTTACGTTCCGCTATATCGGCTAAGGTAGCACTAGGAGAACCACTGCGATTGTGCCCCAGTTGAGCTGGGTCGAGCACCTCAGTGGAGAAAGCTAAAACTGATTGTCATGATGAAGCGAGAGCTGGTCGCTGTTTGAGAGGTTTTTTGAGTCCCTAAAGACTTATGCCGCTTAGGGCGAGGAGCCGGCTCTGTCCAGCCAAGGCATGGATAGCGCCCCGAACTCGGTCTTCCGAATACCAGGGGCTTCGCCGAAATTTAAAATTATAGAATTCTATGGCTAAGTGAGAGTGTTCACGCATTATAGTCCGATTGCCTTGTTCGTTGAGCTGAGCGCCTCCCTCGAAGGACCCAAACATGGGAAAAAGAGTTCTCAAGTTTATCCCCGAACACCCCAGCACTAGCGGCATGGGGGCAGAAGCCGACGACTCGCAATCTCTCAGAATTGATAAAGAGCCGCACGGAAGGTAATATTTTAAATTCCAACTGCATTGCCTAGCGCATATGAACAAGTTTTCAATGCACAGGACAAAACGAGCAAGTTTCACTCAAAAATTACATCCCTAGAACATTCATCCGCCACAAGGCAGGCACCCTTCAGAACATCCTTATAGTAATTCTCGGGCTTGCGATGCTCTTTCCCTGGCGGTGGCCCGTCCTTCACAAGCTTCTCAGCATCCAGCCTGCCCCAGTGCACCTTAGCACGGGCAAGGGCCCTACGGGCACCTTCAATACAGATGGAGCGCTTGATGACTTCGAGCCTTGAACAGGCCTCCACCAGCCGCCGCACCAGCCTGAAATAGCTCCCAGGTAGAGCCTCTCCAGGCCACAGCCGAACTAGGAGGCCCTTCATGGCTTGTTCGGCCGCCTTGTGGAGCTCGACCAGTTGCTTCATCTGGTCGCTCAGGGGCACGGGGTGTCCGGCCTCAGCAAACTGAGACCAGAACACCTTCTCTATCGAGCTGCCCTCCTCGGCTCGATAGAATACGGCGGCATCGGACACACTCCGGGGAAGATCTTCGAACGCTCCTGGATAGCTCCGGATTCGGGTAAGTAACAAGTAACTCACGTTTATGTGTTTGCTTTGCATAAATAATGCCTTACCCGCCGCTATCTTCTTCACCTCATCCAACTCCTGGAGGGTCTTCTGGGATTCGGCCTTGGCAGACTTGGCATTTTCAATAGCCGCCGCGAGCTCGGACGCTCGCGTCTTTGAGTCAAGCTCCAAACTCTCATGTTTTTCATGAGAACCTGGAGCTCTTGACGCACCTTGCCAACCTGGGCCTCATACTTCTCCCGCTCGGTGCGCTCCGTGGCCGCCTTGTTCTCGGCCTCGAGCAGCGCTTGCTTAAGGGTCGCCACCTTAGACGTGGCCCCTACAATAGCCATGATAATCCTGTCATTTTTTGCAATTGCACCTTTTTATATATATTTAAACAAGGTATTTCTTACCTTCATTGTCCTCGAGCTGCTTCTTGGCACGCCCGAGCTCTTGCCCGGACCGCTCGAGGTTCTGCTTTAGCATGTCCACTTCCGCAGTCAGTACGGCGGACGCAAGTAGAGAAGCCTGCATATGCATATTGACTCCTTGTTGTTAGACTCCTGCGAATTTTATTTGATCCTCTATTCGGCTTTTCTTCCCGAACGCCAAACAGAGCATCAGGGGCTACTGTCTATGCGGTAATATTATTTACACATTATTTACTTACCTCAAAGCCTGTTAAAAGGCTAGTACAAGCTTCAGTCAGTCCGCTCTTGGCGGACTGAACCTTCTGGACCACCGCACTCATAATAGTGCGGTGCTCCTCGTCGATGCAGGCGCCTTGGAGCGCCTCCAACAGATTGTCCGGCGCCTCCGGTTGGACGGGGGACACCGGCACGGTGGGCTTGCTCCTCTTGGAAGGAGGTCCCCCGCCGGACTCTGGAACCTTTGAAGGTTCCGGAGCGGTGTCCGGCCTAGAGCCGTACTTGGAGCCCCGGGGGGTTTCATCCCCTTTACTCCTGGAGTCCGGGAGGTCGCCTTGCGGTGCCTCCAGGACCACCTCCTCCTGGCTTGGAACCTGTTGGGACAACACTTCGGCGTCGTCCGTAGGACGGGGGGAGGAAGCCGTCGGAAGCGAGTTCACATCCGACGAATCCAATGAGCCGCTCGATGACGCATCGAGCCAGTCTTTGGGTGGGCTGCATAAACATATTCGACATAAGGGAAAGCTGTGCAATAAACGAATACTATGAATTACTCTGGTATACGGATACTTACGATTTTGCCAGGGGCTTGGCCCTGGGCTGCCACTCCTCTCCGCCGTCGTCGGCGTCGGTGGAGTAGTCCGGAGGAAGGGTTTTCCCCTTCTTGGACCCTCCGGCCTCCCCAGAGAGGGCGGCCTTCCTTTTCTTCTCTCCTCCCGCTGGAGGGGAGAGGTCTCTTCTTCTTCCTCCTCGTCTTCACTGGAGGAATGCGCCTCAGAACCGTCGGATGATGGATCCGACACCTCCTGGCGCCGGGCACTCTTTCGAGTCCCCGTGGCCTTTTTTGCGGCCTTCTTCTCCGGCACCACATAGGGTGCCGGAACCAGCAGCTTCGCCAAGCGAGCGTCCGCTGGGCCTTCGGGCAAAGGAGCCGGACAGTTGATCTGTCCGGACGTCACCTGCCAATCCTGTTAAAGGTAAGGGAGCTTAGATCCCGCATGGAGTCAAACTATGAAAAACTGATACCCTGTAAAAGGAAAAAAAACAGCTTACCACATGAGCGTGACCCTGCGTACTGAATCCGTGATCATCAGTAGCGGATGCGGGGGCCTCGGCGCCCTTGAAAAGCACCTTCCAGGCATCTTCGTATGTCGTGTCGAAGAGCCTGCTCAGAGTCTGGTGCCGCGCCGGGTCGAACTCCCACAGGTTGAAAGCCCGTTGTTGACACGGGAGGATCAGGCGGATGAGCATAACCTGGACTACATTGACAAGCTTGAGCTTCTTGTCTACCAGGGTTTGGATGCATGTTTGGAGTCCGGTCAGCTCTCCTTTCTTACCCCACGATAGGCCCGTCTCCTTTCAGGAGGTGAGCCGCGTAGGGGGTCCAGATCGAAACTCGGGGGGTGCGACCAATTCGGGGTCGAGCAGCTCGGTGATGTAAAACCACCCCGATTGCCACCCCTTCAGGGTCTCCACAAAGGAACCCTCGAGCCATAGGACGTTGGCCATCTTGCCCACCATGGCGCCTCCGCACTCCGCCTGGTTGCCGCGCACCACCTTCGGCTTGACGTTGAAAGTCTTGAGCCATAGGCCGAAATGGGGGCGGATGCGGAGGAAAGCCTCGCACACGACGATAAACGCCGAGATGTTGAGGACAAAGTTCGGGGCCAGATTGTGGAAATCTAGGCCGTAGTAGAACATGAGCCCCCGGACAAATGGGTGGAGAGGGAAGCCCAGTCCGCGGAGGAAATGGGGGAGGAACACCACCCTCTCATGGGGCCTAGGGGTGGGGATGAGCTTCCCCTTTTCGGGAAGCCGGTACACGATGTCGTTAGACAGGTATCCGGCCTTCCTCAGCTTTTTGATGTGTCCCTCCGTGACGGAGGAGACCATCCACTTGCCTCCCGCTCCGGACATGGCTGGAGAAGGTTGAGGTGGGGAGTGCGGACTTGGGCGCTGGAGCTCGAGTGCGCGAGAATGGATAGGCAAAGGAGGAAGAAGGCGTAGGAGAAAAGGTGGATCCTTATCCCCTTATATGGGTAGACGCAACTACGTGTCCCCACCAGCTTGGTAAAACTCGCCTATCTCCAAGCGCCGTAATCAATGGCGCGGTTGGGTTACCCACCCCCGTATTGATGAGAATCCCGAAATGAGGGGACACGATCTCTGCTTTAACAAGAGGTGCCAGGGAAACCACCTCGCATGACGCGCTGAGGTGGGATAATGAAACGACTCGGATAAAGGCTTGGCCGTGGTGTGACACACTATGGAATACGTCAGCAGATTAGATTTGTGTAAATGTTATTCTCTCTATGGCAATATGTGGAAACTTATTTTGCAGAGCCGGACACTATCTTTGTGTTCAAAATCTTCTATGAAGTACTTGGAGGAGGAACCCGCCTTGCAATGTCGAAGACAATCTGCGCGCCAGACTCGTCGTCATTGAAGCTTGGTTCAGGGGCTACTGAGGGAGTCCTGGATTAGGGGGTGTTTGGATAGCCGGACTATACCTTCAGCCGGACTCCTGGACTATGAAGAGAGAAGATTGAAGACTTCGTCTCGTGTCCGGAAGGGACTTTCCTTGGCGTGGAAGGCAAGCTTGGCGATACGGATATACAGATCTCCTACCATTGTAACCGACTTTGTGTAATCCTAACCCTCTCCGGTGTCTATATAAACTGGAGGGTTTTAGTCCGTAGGACAACATAGACAACAACAATCATACCATAGGCTAGCTTCTAGGGTTTAGCCTCTCTAATCTCGTGGTAGATCTACTCTTGTACTACCCATATCATCAATATTAATCAAGTAGGACGTAGGGTTTTACCTCCATCGAGAGGGCCCGAACCTGGGTAAAACTTCGTGTCCCTTGCCTCCTGTTACCATCCGGCCTAGACGCATAGTTCGGGACCCCCTACCCGAGATCCGCCGGTTTTGACACAGACAAGGCATGTCACATGTGTGTCTCCGATCTCAGTATTCTTAGGAGTGCTGTGTTAGGAGACCAATCTTATAATTTGGGAGCCATTGTTGCACGTAGGTTGCATCTTAATAGATTTAGTGGAGATTTCTTTGGAGGAATTTATGCAACCCACATAGCTAATTTTCTTGGTGTAGCCATATGTGAAGATGATATTGAATTACCTCCTGCTTATCTAGATTTTAATGCTATGGTTCACCACCAGTTTGTCGAGAGGAATGAATCGCCTCTCCAGTATCGAATAATCTTTAACAGATGTCGTGCTGTCCATATTACTCTCCCTGCACCTGCCTTCTTTGATCATCAGGCAAAAGGAAGATATACTATTACCAGAGAGGAGGAATATGAGTACGAGAGGAGAGCGGAGGCCGCTCGTCGCCACGCTGCATCTCAGCACGCGATAGCCGCTGCATCGCAGTACGACCCCAGCTACTATTATGGATATCCGCCAGGCCAGTCGTGGCCATAGACCAACTTAGTCCAGAAGCCTAAGCTTGGGGGAGTACGTATTTCCCACCGACATTACATTTATGTTCAGACACTCATTGCTAGATGTCGGTGCTCATACTTTTTCATTGTATCATCCATGCTAGTTTATTTCCTTTTTATGCTTTCTTCTTGTGTGTTTAATAAACCTTAAGAAAAACCAAAAAAATTAAGTCGTAGCTTTTAGTTAGTTTAATTTCCATGCTTCTAGTAGTAATTAAAAAGAAAACCCAAAAATATTTCCTGTTCTTCTTTTGCTTGTTGGGAGCTTTCCTGTGTAAATAGTTTTATTTCTTTTCTTTTCTTTGGGGGTCGATAGGAGAAGACCATAATTAAATTGTTGAAGTGGCTCTTATATGCATTATTGTTGATCTGACAAAAGAGCCCATATTACCTTGTCTTCTCCTGTTTATTGAATGCCTGCAGATTCCAGCTTAGTCCAATGCACGTGCACTATTATTATTATTCACATTGTTCTGTCGTGCAAGTGAAAGGCAATTATGACGATATATGATGGACTGACTGAGATGAGAAAAGATGGTATGAACTCGACCTCTTTTGTTTTTGTAAATATGATTAGTTCATCGTGCCTGATTCGGCCTATTATGAATAAACATGTTTGCATGACAATTAAAGATCATAGTTTCTTGTGCCATGCTTGATTAGCAATGAGTTATAATGGTTTACCTTGCGTGACAACATGCTATTGAGATAGTTATGATGTGGTATGATAGGGTGGTATCCTCCTCTGAATGATTTAAGTGACTTGACTTGGCGCATGTTCACACATGTAGTTGAAACAAAATCAACAAAGCCTTCACGATATTTATGTTCATGGTGGATTATATCCTACTCATGCTTGCATTCGGTGTTGATTAATTTTAATGCATGTTCATGGCTGTTGTCGCTCTCTAGCTGGTCGCTTCCCAGTCTTTTGCTAGCCTTTACTTGTACTAAGCGGGAATACTGCTTGTGCATCCAATCCCTTAAACCCCAAAGTTATTTCACATGAGTCCACTATACCTACCTATATACGGTATCTACCTGCCGATCCAAGTAAATTTGTATGTACCAAACTCTAAACCTTCAAATAAATATCATGTTTTGTATGCTCGAATAGCTCACGTATCAACTAGGGTTGTCTGTATCTTCCATGTTAGGCGGGTTATTCTCAAGAGGAGTGGACTCCGCTCCTCACTCACGAGATAGATGGCTGGTCACCGGGATGCCCAGTCCCATGCTGTATGCAAACTAAATCAAAATAATTGCAAAAAACTCCCCCTGGGACTCTTGTTAGTTGGAGGCACTCGTTGTTTCTAGTAAGCCATGGATTGATGCTTGTTGGTGGAAGGGGGAGTATAAACTTTACCATTTTGTTTGGGAACCGCCTATAATGTGTGTAGCATGGAAGATATCGCCATCTCTTGGTTGTTATGTTGCCAATGAAAGTATACCGCTCAAAATATTAGTCACCTCTATTTCAAAACCGAGCTCTAGCACCTCTACAAATCCCTGCTTCCCTCTGCGAAGGGCCTATCTATTTACTTTTATGCTGAGTCGTCATCCTCTTATTAAAAAGCACCAGTTGGAGAGCACCATTGTCATTTGCATTCATTATTGTTAGTTTACATTGAGTATGACTTGACTGGATCTCTTTTACCATGAATTACAATGTCTAGTCAGTCCTTGGTCTTTAAAGGTGCTCTGCATTTATGTTTTGCGGTCTCTAAAAGGGCTAGCGAGATACCATCTTGTTATATCATATTATGATTGTTTTGAGAAAGTGTTGTCATCCGAGATTTATTATTATTGCTGCTAGTTTATTATGCTATTGATATGAGTAAACTTGAGACCTAAGCGTTATTGCAAATGTGGTTGGTTATAATCTTTGCTGAAAACTTGAATGTTGGCTTTACATATTTACAACAACAAGAGCAAACAGAGTTTGTAAAAGTTTTTTTATCACATTCAGTTTGTCAACTGAATTGCTTGAGGACAAGCAAAGGTTTAAGCTTGGGGGAGTTGATACGTCTCCAACGTATCTACTTTTCGATGCTTTGAGCAATGTAGTTATATTTCAACTCATGTCGTTCCGGGATGCTCATGAGTTGTGGACAAAGCTTCAAGATAAATATGGCGTGTCCAAGTTTTGTGGGGATGAATGTTCTCCCTCCACCTCCGGCCGTGTTGTGTTCTCAACTTCTTCTACTTCACCTACATGTGGTTTGCCACAAGGTAATGACATGGTGAGTAGTGGTGTTCATTGCAATGATGATAGTGGGCTCATTGTTGATAATCCTTCATCACTTTCTTATTGCAATGCTTCATCTTTGGACTTTAGCACTTCGAGCACTCCAAATGTTTCACATGCTTGTGTTGATAGTCCTTGCATATCATGTAGAAATTGCTTGACTAAATCTCATGATGATATGCTTGCTATATCTTGTTGCCATGATGAAAATGCATGTATTTCCTCGAGTTGTTGTGCTAACAATGTAGAGGAAACCCAACACTCCATGGAACAAGATGTGGTCATGGATGGTGCTTCAAGGGATCCTAAATCATCATCTATTGCATTTCGCCTTATGGGCCAAGGCTTCAAAGGTATCTCCCACTTTGAATCCCAATATATCTTGTGATGATATTGATGATGGCAAGAGTGATGATGATGTCGATTATGATGAAGAGAATGATGATGTTGCCTCCTTAAAAATTAAGGGGGAAATGATTTTTAAAGCTCTTCTTAAGAATAAAATTGCTCGTTCCAACTTCATGGAAATCATGTCTATTGCTACTGAGGGCAAGAAATATATTGATGAGTTGGAATCTCGTCTTGAGGAGCATGAGGTCACCATTTATAAAATGGAAGGTCATGAGCGTGATTACGCTAATGAGATTGCGGACCTCTCTCAAGCTCTTGAACTTGAACAAACCACCAAGGAGTCTCTTGAGGAGACTTTTGCTCTAGAATTATCTAGAGTGAGGGAATCTCATGATAGAGCTCTTGTGGTGGCCAATGATTTTGAAACTAAAAATGCTAAGCTTGAAGTTTCTCATTCTAGACTCCTTGAGGATTTTGAGCACCTCGAAAATGGCTCAAGGGTCATTAAGGGTGAGCTCATCAAACTCACCGAGTCTCATGCTCAACTTGAAGCTTCTTATTTAAAATAGCTTTCCAAGTTGTCCTCTCCTCTTGTTGTTAATGATGATGCTTGTGCTACTAACTCTATTACTTGTGAAGCATCCATTTTGAAGGAGAATGTTGAGCTATGGGCTCAACTTGAGTTGCTATATAGCAATTATGGGAAATTGGAAGAAAGTCATGAAAAGCTCTCAAGCTCTCATGATGATCTTCTAGTATCCCATAATGTGCTAAAGATAGCTCATGAGGCCATGATTGCTAAGCTAACATCTAGTGAGCCTCATGTGGATACTAGCACTACTTCTAGTCAAAATGCTATGTTGCCATGTGCTAGTCCTTGTAATTCATCTACTCACAATGTTGGTACATCTTGTGATGAGTTGCTTTCCTTGCCTTGTTGCTCTAACAATGAAGCTTATACTTCCTCTAGTACTTGTGTTGAGACTAACCATGTAGAGGAAATCAAAGAGCTCAAGGCCCAAGTCACTTCTTTGAAGAAAGACTTGGAAAAGAGTCATGAAGGGAAATTAACACTCAACAATATCTTGAGTGTACAAAAATCCGCCAATGACAAAGGTGTACTTGGATTCAACTCCAAGAAGAAGAAGAAGTCCAAGATGAACAAAAAGAAGGGCCAAGAACAAGTCAAGAATTCAGCCAAGATTGTTTGCTTCAAGTGCAAAGTAGAAGGGCATCATTTTAGATCTTGCCCATTGAAGAAGAAGGCCATTAGTGACAAGCAACAAGGGAAGCGGCCACAAGTTCGATATCATACTCAACCACAAGTTGAAGAAAGTCCTCTTCCCAAGAATCCTCAAGCTAATGCTTCTCAAGTTGAGAAATCAAGTGAGAAGAAAGTGAAGAGTAGACGTTGCTACTTATGTCGTGAGAAAGGTCACCTCGCCTCTTCATGCACTAGTGGTAACTTATCCAACCCAATTATTATTGATGACATCTATTCTCTTGGGAAGGATAAGGTTGGCAATGTGTTTGCCAAAGTTGTTGGTACTCAAAGTGGTGTCAAGAAGAGAACCATTTGGGTAGCCAAGCCTATTGTGACTAACCTCTTAGGACCCAACTTGGTTGGGGACCAACAATCTCAAACTTGATCAATAGGTGTTGTTGGAGGGCATTGGAGACTTGGCTACTTTATGAAGAATTAAGGGGACTTCATCATTCTAATTGTCTCAAGCCAAGTCATTTGAATTATCAAGTTTCTATCTTTTATCCAATGTTCCTCCATGCGGTAACTCGTGCTTAAAGTGTTTACATTGATAGTTACTTACCCCTTTGCATGTTTGGTTTTGTTCCTTGCATGTGTTTGTATATGTTTTGCTTCCAACTTGATTATCTTGAGCAATCAAGTATGTGTGTGTTGGTTTGCACATCATGTGCGTGTGTGTCATGCATTGAGCCTTTTGCATCTTGTTCATTTCTTAGTTGGCTCTTGTGAGAGATTAATGGAATATCCCATTATGGGGGAGTGATGTGCTTTGTGCACCTCACAATCCTATATATGTGTGTACATGAGTAATACCATCTAGTATTAATATTTCAAGATTATCTAGTCGCTATGTGGTATGTCTTCTCATGAGAAATTCAAATTCTAAATTGTCCATTAAATATCTCTTGTTGGATCATTTTTTGCCTCTTGTTTATCTTTAATTGGTATCACATTATGGGGGAGTAATATGCTATGTGTATATTACTAGCCTAGAAAATGTGTACATTTGAGATATTATCACCTAGAATTGATATTGTAAATTATCTTGTTCCTAGGTGGCATGTTAGCTCTACAAGTTGCAATTTGCTTTTTGTTTGGTGTGAAGATGATGTCGGATATCCTTGCTATCTACCACCGGGAATTATTTCCAAATACTTCTTGTCTTTTGACCATTGGTACTCACTTATGTGTGGTAGAAATTATTGATCATCTTTACATTGGCATTTGCTTTTATTTGCTTTATCTCTTGCCTAGGATTGTGTCAACTCCCATTGTATTCCATACCACTTGTGGATCTTGTTATTTACTTGAGCTTGTCTCGTGTTTGTATAGATATAGTGAAAGTGGTGATCCCATCTTGTGCTTTTTGTATTCAAATGCAAATTCTCTATAATGCACAATGCTTGGGGGAGCTATCCTATTCTTCTTAGAACGCTCACCTTGTGATCCTTATCAAGTGTGTGTTGGTGGAATGCAAACTGTTTATTTTTGGTACTTTGTGCCATCATGAAACTTTGTAGAGCACTTGGTTTGTTTGGAACCATCCTCTCTTTTGGGAGTTTTACATCTTATTTTTGAGTGTATCAATGGATATCTCATTCCTTGATGTATCTTTTTGGATATCCTCCAAGTGATGATTTATTCATTTGGTATCTTTTCTTCGCTTGGTATTTCTTTGTCTTTTGGTCTCGGTTCTTGAAAGTCTTGAGCATGCATATTTACTTCTTGTAGTTTCTTTGGCATGCTTTCTTTCTTTGACCCAATATATAGGGGGAACTCCACCAAGTCTCAAATTGGATGAGATGTGCATGAAATTCATTTTCATATCTATATGCACATATTTATGTGGAGTTTGTCCTATGTGTTGTTGGTTCTCTAACTCTTTGGTCCCAATGAGTTTGGGTACCATTTTGTTTGTGTTGTTGTTCTAGGAACAAGTGGAGATGCATTCGATGCTCGTCTCACTCACAAGGAAGGTGGTGTCACCATGTGCTTATTGGATTCAAGCTAGGATGATTAATGAACTACTATCTACCTTTAATTGGTATCTACTACATCCATCCAATGGTATCTCGGTAACAAGTATCATCATCTACTTCATGCACACATTTCTTGCATCAACCTTTCGTAGGTTGTATCATGGCATGTTATCCATTCTCTCTTGTGATACTTGTTTCCTTTCTCAAAGCATCCCAACAATGATGTCTTGTTGCTAGTTGTGATGTCTTTGATGTTCATGTGGTTGGAATTCATTTATATGCAATAAGACCATATCTAGCCTTGTGCTATGCTCTCAAGCAAATATCTTATTGGTATATGTATGACTTCCTTTTGGATATCTTGTTCCTTCATGTTGTAACTATTTCGGGTGTACATCCTTCTTTGTAGATATATATCATCATGATTTGGTCTACCTAGAACCTTATACACTTGAGAGAAATTACATCTCTAGATGATATCCTTTCTTTCACGTCCACCTTGTCTCTCTTTTGTTATTTCTTTGGTGGCTCCGTGAAAGCTTTTGCCTTGAGTGCGTGTCGTATCTCGTTGCATCTTGATGCACTCTTGTGTGGTGAAGATTATTTTCCTCATGCTTATCTTTACGAGGCTTTTGCCATCTTAATTGGTATCCCTCGTCTTGATGAGGTTTTCTTGTTCTATCTTCACCACGGGTTGTCACAAGCATAGGTTCTCTATATGCTTATTAGTAAGCTTGTGAACCCATTTGCTAGTTTTGTGTGGGAATGATAGGCCTTGCACCGTGTGCCTCATTCTTCCAAGACTATGTTGATGCTTAATGCTCATCCATACATTAGTCTTCTCAAGTGCTTTGCCATGACTCACACACATCATTTTGGTTGAGCCTACTCTTAAGTTGCCTCTTTTATATGTTGCTCAACCATGTGTTTTTTGCAAGTGCTAGGCTTTGTTTCCTACATTCTCACTTGCACTTGTTGTGAGTTTTTATTGATTTTCGGGGAGTGATGATCTTATTTTGTGCACTTGGTATCCTAATGCAAATGTTGTAAGGAGTGCACAAATCATGGAGAGCTTCACTAGTGTCTTTAGAACACTCTGTTACTCTCTTGCACTTGTCGTGAGGTTCTATTGATCTTGGGGGAATGACGATCCTATTTTGTGCTCATTGTATCCAATTACAAAACTAAATTGTGCACAAATCATGGGGAGCTTCTCTAGTTTCTCTAGAACACTCCTTTGCTCATATCATAATTTATTTCATTCATATGGCACGTCGGATCATTGTTCTAGTTGGCTCAATTGATATCCGTTGATTGCTTGCTTCAATTGGTATATTTTGATTGCCTGATTGCTTATTTCTCTCTTTTTATGTCTTTGTGGCATATCATTATTTTCTATCTTTGTGCCTCAATATAGTTTGTGTTACTCCAAGTATTTACCTTTGGTTATGTGTGTTGCATTTCACTCACTTGTTGAGAAATACACAATTTATGGAGGACCACAATTTATATTGGCCTTCTAACCTTTTCGCCCATTTTGGCAATCGATGCCAATGGGGGAGAAGTTTTAGAGAGTTTTGTGGAGAAGTTTAGAGAGTTGTCTCTTCTAGCTTTGGTTTGTTCCTAAGCATACGCATCTCCTACGCATGCATTATTGGTTGTTGCATAGCATGGTGATGCATAATTCCTTATATAAACTCTCTTGAAAGTGATTTTCATCAATTACCAAAATGGGGGAGATTGAAAGGACATGCGGTGCCCCCATGTGTGGTTTTGGTAATTGATGACATTCTCTATGGACTAATGGTTGCATTGAGTTATATTTGAAGGATTTGTCCATAGGCATTTCTTGAAGTCCATGTGTTGGTTTCAAGGTGTTTATGTGTTGACCAAGGTGCTATTAAGGAATTATCCAAAGATTGGTCATGTGAGTGTTGAGCTTATTGAAAGCATGTCTTGAAGAAGAAGAATATTGTGTGATCATTCATGTTTACCTTCATGACATCATCCAAACGAAGAGAGTTGGAAATATTTAAGGTTGATCAAGACTATGTCAAGAGTGAATCAAGTTGATCAACTCACAAAGCGTAAAAGATGTACCGAGAGGGATCAAGTGATCCCATGGTATCGTAAGCATTGTCCATTGCACTTTGTGTACTAACCCATGGTCTATGTGAGAGTTCTATGTGGGGTTAGGTACGTGTCCATGGGCTTGTGTCAAGAGGAAGATATCATACAACCCATGGAAAGGATGACATCAAGTGGTGATCGTCATCAAGATTGATGTGTGCAAGTTCAGGTGGAGCACCACGAAGATATCAAGTTCTTGAAGCTTGCCATCCATTGTGGTGTCAATGGACTTGTGAAGATGTGCCGAAAAGTGGCTCACCCATAGTGGAGTATGGGGGAGCAATCATCTAGTCTTCATCGAGCCAACACAATCAAGAAAGGTGGTCCAACTTGAGGGAGTCAAGATCGTCATCATCTAGCTCAAGTGGACCATGTGCAAGGCAAAGTTTTGCCCTTGATAGACTTTCTATTTTACCGGTCTCATGGTGGTAGTTGGGAAACCGGGTTATAGGATCGTTTGCCGTACTATCAAGGGGGGCTCTCAAGTTGGTGGCTTGATCGTATCGTTAGTAGAGAGCTCAAACCATTGCATCCTTGCATCATGTTTCTTGGTTCTTTTTTGGTTCTCTTTGTGAGTCTTAGAGCTTATGGTCATCTTGATGGCAAGCTTGAGTTCATCGAAAACGGAGTTCGCATGCATCTTCTATGATGTTTTCGGTGTTGAAGGTTTTACTGGTCTTATCCGAGGAAGGGTTCTCACCATTTTCTTATGGGCCTTTTCTAATTTGCTTCTCATTGATATTTCGTTCAAGATTGTGTTAGCCCTTGTCGCTAGCTTTCCAACAAACTTGGTTTCATCGAATTCGGAGTCCGTTTGCAAAAGTTGTGGCAGTTTTGGTGTTCTGAAAAGACTGCAGCGGTACTACCGCGAATTGGAGCAGATGTAATTTTTTACTACCGCGGCTCCTACAGCGGTAGTACCGCTCCAGACCAAAAACTCGTCCCAAGTCCTGCGGTGGTAGGCCCGGATGTATTTTTTTAGTACCGCTCGCTAGCAGTAGTACCGCTACCCTTTGCGGTAGTACCGCGATCCCTAGCGGTAGTACCGTGAGGACGGGCGGTAGTACCGCTCCGGCGGTTCTACTAGCCTTTTTCCTCCTCGCTGTTGTTTTTCAAAGGGGTACTACCGCCCTAGCGGTAGTACCGCTCCTGGGAGCGGTAGTACCGCTCTGTGCGGGCTGTGAGCATAACGGTTGGATTTTTCCCCACCTATAAAAGGGGGTCTTCTTCCCCATTGAACCTGATCCTTTGAGCTCATGTTCTTCCCCCATTGTTGACCTTATTCGAGCTTGCTAACTCTCAATCCCTCCATGGATTCTTGCTAGTTTTTTAGGGAAAAGAGAGAGGAGATCTAGATCCACGTTTCCACCAATCACTTTCTCCTCTAGGTGAGGGGAACCCCTTGGATCTAGATCTTGGAGTTCTTGGTGTTCTCCTTCTTGTTCTTCCTCTCATTTTCCTCCCTAGCATTAGTTGCTTCGGTGGGATTTGAGAGAGAAGGACTTGGGAACTCCGTGTGCCCTTGCCATTGCATATGGTGCATTGGTTTGAGTTCTCCACGTGATACGTGGAAATTAAAAGTTGAGAAGCTTATTACTCTTGGGTGCTTGGTACCCTTGAGCTTGTTCCTCTTGGGTGCTTGGGCGCCCTAGATGGCTGGTGGTGTTCGGAGCTCAATCATTGTGGTGTAAAGCTCCGGGCAAGCGTCGGGGTCTCCAATTAGGTTGTGGAGATCGCCCCGAGCAATTTGACGGGTACCGGTGACCGCCCCCAAGGGTTGCCAAAGTGTACGGATTCGGTGACCGCCCCCAAGGGTTGCCATTTGTACGGGTTCGGTGACCGCCCTCAAGGGTTGCCATTTGTACGGGTTCCGTGACCGCCCTCAAGGGTCCCTTAGTGGAATCACGGCATCTTGCATTGTGCGAGGGCGTGAGGAGATTATGGTGGCCCTAGTGGCTTCTTGGGGAGCATTGTGCCTCCACACCACTCCAAACGGAGATTAGCATCCGCAAGGGTGTGAACTTCGGGACACATCGTCGTCTCCGTGTGCCTCGGTTATCTCTTACCCGAGCCCTTTACTTATGCTCTTTACTTTGTGATAGCCATATTGTTTCTTGTCATATATCTTGCTATCACATAGTTGTTTATCTTGCTTAGTATAAGTTGTTGGTGCACATAGGTGAGCCTAGTTGTTGTAGGTTCTGTGTTTGACAAATTAACCGCTAGGTCTATTCTGCATTTGTTCAAGCCTAAACCATAATTATTTTAAAGCGCCTATTCACCCCCCTCTAGGCGACATCCACGATCTTTCACATCCTCCATCACCAATTTCATGATGCTCACCGCCATGCGTGAGTAATTCCATCGTAAGCTTGCTGGACGGTGATGGGTTGGATGGGATCTATCATATAATCGAGTTAGTTTTGTTAGGGTTTGATCCCTAGTGTCCATTATGTTTTGAGATTGATGTTGCTATGACTTTGCTATGCGTAATTCTTGTCACTAGGGCCCGAGTGCCATGATTTCAGATCTGGACCTATTATGTTTTCATCAATATATGAGTGTTCTTGATCCTATCTTGCAAGTCCATAGTCACCTATTATGTGTTATGATCCGTTAACCCCGAAGTGACAATAATCGGGATACTTACCGGTGATGACCGTAGTTTGAGGAGTTCATGTATTCACTATGTGTTAATGCTTTGTTCCGGTTCTCTATTAAAAGGAGGCCTTAATATCCCTTAGTTTCCGTAAGGACCCCGCTGCCACGGGAGGGTAGGACAAAATATGTCATGCAAGTTCTTTTCCATAAGCACGTATGACTATATTCGGAATACATGCCTACATTACATCAATGAACTGGAGCTAGTTCTGCATCACCCTAGGTTATGACTGTTACATGATGAACCGCATCCAGCATAATTCTGCATCACTGATCCATTGCTTACGAGCTTTCCATATATTGTTCTCCGCTTATTTGCTTTCCTGTTGCTATTTGCTATCATCACTACAAAATACCAAAAACATTACTTTTACCACTTTTACCTTTTGCTACCGTTACCACTACTATCATATTACTTTGCTACTAAACACTTTGCTACAGATATTAAGTTTCCAGGGGTGGTTGAATTGGCAACTCAGCTGCTAATACTTGAGAGTATTCTTTGGCTCCCCTTGTGTCGAATCAATAAATTGGGGTTGAATACTTTACCCTCAAAAACTGTTGCGATCCCCTATACTTGTGGGTTATCAGGCACCAGGAGGATTCTTCTCAGTACGACCCCAACTATAACTTTGGATATCCGCCAGGCTAGCCGTGGCCATAGACCAACTTATTCCAAAAGCCTAAGCTTAGGGGAGTACGTATTTCTCACCGACATTACATTCATGTTCACACACTCATGCTAGTTGTCGGTGCTCATACTTTTTCACTGTAATATCCATGCTAGTTTATTTCCCTTTTTATGCTTCCTTCTTGTGTGTTTGATAAACTTTAAGAAAAACAAAAAAAATTAGTTGTAGCTTTTAGTTAGTTTACTTTCCATGCCTGTAGTGGTAGTAGTTAAAAAGAAAACCCAAAAAGATTTCTCGTTCTTCTTTTGCTTATTGGGAGCTTTCCCGTGTAAATAGTTTTATTTCTTTTCTTTGGGGGTCGAGAGGAGAAGACCATAATGAAAATGTTGAGCTCTCATATGCATTATTGTTGATCTAACAAAGATCCCATATTACCTTGTCTTCTCTCTTGAATTGAATGCTTGCAGATTCCAGCTTAGTCCAATGCACGTGCACTATTATTATTATCCACACTATTCGGTCGTGCAAGTGAAAGGCAATAATGATGATTATATGATGAACTTATTGAGATGAGGAAAGCTGGTATGAACTCGACCTCTCTTGTTCTTGTAAATATGATTAGTTCATCGTTCCTAATTCAGCCTATTATGAAAGAAACATATTTGCAATGACAATTAGAGATTATAGTTGCTTATACCATGCTTAATTAGCTAGGAGCTTACAATGGTTTACCTTACGTGCCAACATGCTATTAAAATGGTTGTGATGTGGTATGATAGGGTGGTATCCTCTTTTGAATGATTCGAGTGGCTTGACTTGGCACATGTTCACGCATGTAATTGAAACAAAATCAACATAGCCTCTACGATATTTATGTTCATGGTGCATTATATCCTACTCATGCTTGCATTCGGTGTTGATTAATTTTAATGCATGTTCATGACTGTTGTCGCTCTCTAGCCGGTCGCTTCCCAGTCTTTTTCTAGCCTTCACTTGTACTAAGCGGGAATACTGCTTGTGCATCCAACTCCATAAACCCCAAAGTTGTTCCATATGAGTCCACCATACCTACCTATATACGGTATCTACCTGCCGTTCCAAGTAAATTTGTATGTGCCAAACTCTAAACCTTCAAATAAACATTCTGTTTTGTATGCTCGAATAGCTCATGTATCAACTAGGGATGTCTGTATCCTCCATGCTAGGCGGGTTATTCTCAAGAGGAGTGGATTCCACTCCTCACTCACGAGAAAATGGCTGGTCACCGGGATGCCCAGTCCCATGCTTTAAGAAAATCAAATCAAAATAACTGCAAACAAAACTCCCCTGGGACTCTTGTTAGTTGGAGGCACTCGTTGTTTCGAGCAAGCCATGGATTGATGCTTGTTGGTGGAGGGGGAGTATAAACTTTACCATTCCATTTGGGAACCGCCTATAATGTGTGTAGCATGGAAGATATCGAGATCTCTCGGTTGTTATGTTGACAATGAAAGTATACTGCTCAAAATATTACTCATTTCTATTTCAAAACCGAGCTCTAGCACCTCTACAAATCCATGCTTCCCTCTGTGAAGGGCCTATCTATTTACTTTTATGTTGAGTCATCATCCTCTTATTAAAAAGCACCAGTTGGAGAGCACCGTTGTCATTTGCATCCATTACTATTAGTTTGCATTGAGTATGACTTGAGTGGATCTCTTTTACCATGAATTATAATGTCTAGTCATTCCTTGATCTTTAAAGGTGCTCTGCATTTATGTTTTGCCGTCCCAGAAAGGGCTAGCGAGATACCATCTTGTTATATCATATTATGATTGTTTTGAGAAAGTGTTGTCGTCCGAGATTTATTATTATTGCTCGCTAGTTGATTATGCCATTGATATGAGTAAACATGAGACCTAAATGTTATTGCGAATGTGGTTAGTTCATAATCTTTGCTAAAAACTTGAATGTTGGCTTTACATATTTACAACAAGAAGAGCAAACAGAGTTTGTAAAAGTTTTTCTGTATCACTTTCAGTTTATCAACTGAACTGCTTGAGGACAAGCAAAGGTTTAAGCTTGGGGGAGTTGATATGTCTCCGTCGTATCTACTTTTCCAAACACTTTTGCCCTTGTTTTGGACTCTAACTTGCATGATTTGAATGGAACTAACCCAGACTGACGCTGTTTACAGCAGAATTGCCATGGTGTTATTTTGTGTAGAAATAAAAGTTCTCGGAATGACTTGAAAATCAACGGAGATTATTTTTGGAATATATAAAAAATACTGGAAGAAGAATTCACGTCAGGGGGCCCTCCCTGTCCACGAGGGTGGGGGCGTGCCTACCCCCTGGGCATGCCCCCTGCCTCGTGGGCCCCCTGACGCTCCACCGACCTCAACTCCAACTCCATATATTCGTGTTCGGGGAGGAAAAAATCAGAGAGAAGGATTCATCGCGTTTTATGATACGGAGCCGCCGCCAAGCCCTAAACTCTCTCGGGAGGGCTGATCTGGAGTCCGTTCGGGGCTCCGGAGAGGGGAATCCATCACCATCATCATCGTCAACCTTCCTCCATCACCAATTCCATGATGCTCACCGCCGTGTGTGAGTAATTCCATCGTAGGCTTGCTGGAAGGTGATGGGTTGGATGAGATTTATCATGTAATCGAGTTAGTTTTGTTAGGGTTCGATCGCTTGTATCCACTATGTTCTAAGAGTGATGTTGCTATGACTTTGCTATGCTTAATGCTTGTCACTAGGGCCCGAGTGCCATGATTTCAAATCTGAACCTATTATGTTTTCATGAATATATGTGAGTTCTTGATCCTATCTTGCAAGTCTATAGTCACCTACTATGTGTTATGATCCGGCAACCCCAAAGTGACAATAATCGGGACCACTCCCGGTGATGACCGTAGTTTGAGGAGTTCATGTATTCACTATGTGTTAATGCTTTGGTCCGGTACTCTATTAAAAGGAGGCATTAATATCCCTTAGTTTCCAATAGGACCCCGCTGCCACGGGAGGGTAGGACAAAAGATGTCATGTAAGTTCTTTTCCATAAGCATGTATGACTATATTCGGAATACATGCCTACATTACATTGATGAATTGGAGCTAGTTCTGTGTCACCCTATGTTATAACTGTTGCATGAATAATCGCATCCGACATAATTCTCCATCACCGATCCATTGCCTATGAGATTTTCATATATTGTTCTTCGCTTATTTACTTTTCCGTTATTACTGTTACAATCACTATAAAACCAAAAATATTACTTTTGCTACCGTTACCACTATTATCATATTACTTTGCTACTAACCACTTTGCTGCAGATATTAAGTTTCCAGGTGTGGTTGAATTGACAACTCAACTGCTAATACTTGAGAATATTCTTTGGCTCCCCTTGTGTCGAATCAATAATTTTGGGTTGAATATTACCCTCGAAAACTGTTGCGATCCCCTATACTTGTGGGTTATTAGGGGGGAGTGATATGTCTCGCTTAGGGTTGAAAATAATCGTCTAATGTCATGCAGATCATGAAAATTTTGATCACATATTCCAAAATATTTAAAAAACATTTAAAAAAATGTTGGCCAATATTTGGCAAATGTTAACCAAAGCACACCTTACCCTCCGTCACCGATAGCTAGGGAAGGGAGTCAGAGTGGGGAGCACATGCCTCGGGAGAGGACTACGGAGGAGCTTGTTTCCTTCGATGGGATCACGGATCCGGTCTCAGTTGGCAGGCGTGTCAGTCACCGGATCCAGGGACAGCCAGATGCTGATGACATGCAGCTAGCGCGCGCCAAGAGGGCGGACATGCTTCGCGATGTCGAGACAGCTACATGAATGTCTTTTGAT
Organism: Triticum urartu; assembly: GCF_056163025.1. Lineage (NCBI taxonomy): Eukaryota > Viridiplantae > Streptophyta > Magnoliopsida > Poales > Poaceae > Triticum > Triticum urartu. The sequence continues at coordinate 63,860,638 of NC_141875.1, read as the reverse complement.
AAGAGTTGTTCAATTATGCATTTCACCGAGCATGAAATTATTGATAAGGCAAATGACCTAGGAATAACTTTGGGTTCAAATGAAAAGGAGGTAGTGAAATCTGTTAATGATCTTTTAAATTTAGAAGCAGAGTGGGCTTCTGAAATAATTAGAAACCTCGCATCAGTCAAACCTATGAGTGACGATGACGTGAACAACCTTGGAATTGTAGCCCTAGAAAACATTTGCAATAAAATCTTGCCTAGTGAGGAGGCCGAAGATGAGGAGGGGTTGGAGACTATGGACACTGTAGAACCTCTAAGTATGGAGGGCATTGCCTCGTGTTTCGCCGACCCTACGGTCACGGAGGGTGATGGGGAGAAGCCCAAGCGACCCTGGAAACAAAAAATTTATCCTACTTCGGCGGCCCATAGAAGTGCTAGGGTTAAGCTAAAGAAAAAAATCCATGATGACTTATGAAAGGAATCTTTTGGAATAGCAGAGGTCTAGCTGACTTGGCTAAACGTAGATTCTTGGCTGAGACAATGATAGACAAGCGTTTAGATTTTATTGCGCTTTTGGAAACACGACGAGATAATTTCATCTCACAGTTCCTTGGAACTCTACCCGGAGGAATTGATTTTGATTGGCATGTCTTACCGCCTAGAGGAAGGTCCGGTGGGATTTTACTAGGGGTTCGATGTGAAACACTTGAGGTGCTTAATGTGGTTCGGGGAGATTTTAAGGTCAAGTTTCGGGTGAGATCAAAATTGGATGGTTTCCGGTGGTCTCTTGTGGCTGTATATGGGGTAGCATGATACGTCTCCAACGTATCTATAATTTTTGATTGTTCCATGCTATTATATTATCAACCTTGGATGTTTTATATGCATTTATATAGTATTTTATATGATTTTTGGGACTAACGTATTAACCCAGAGCCCAGTGCCAGTTTCTGTTTTTTCTTTGTTTTAGAGTATCGCAGAAAAGGAAAATCAAATGGAGTCCAATTGACCTGAAACTTCACGGAACTTATTTTTGGAAAGAAAGCAATACAGGAGACTTGGAGTGCACGTCGGGGGATCAACGAGGAAGCCACGAGGCAGGGGCGTGCCCACCCCCCCTGGGCACGCCCACCACCCTCGTGGGCCCCTCGTGGCTCCTCTGACGTATTTCTTCCACCTATATATATATCCATATACCCTAGAACGATCGGGGAGCACAATAGATCGGGAGTTCCGCCGCCACCGAAAACCAATCTAAACCCGTTCCGGCACCCTGCCGGAGGGGGAATCCCTCTCCGGTGCCATCTTCATCATCCCGGTGCTCTCCATGACGAGGGGGAGTAGTTCTCCCTCGGGGCTGAGGGTATGTACCAGTAGCTATGTGTTTGATCTCTCTCTCTCTCTCTCTCTCGTGTTCTTGAGGTGATACGATCTTGATGTATCGCGAGCTTTGCTATTATATTTGGATCCTATGATGTTTTCTCCCCCCTCTACTCTCTTGTAATGGATTGAGTTTCCCCTTTGAAGTTATCTTATCGGATTGAGTCTTTAAGGATTTGAGAACACTTGATGTATGTCTTGCGTGGGATACCTATGGTGACAATGGGGTATTCTATGATCCACTTGATGTATGTTTTGGTGATCAACTTGCGGGTTCCGTGACCTTGGGAATCGATGCATAGAGGTTGGCACACATTTTCATCTTGACTCTCCGGTAGAAACCTTGGGGCACTCTTTGAGGTTCTATGTGTTGGTTGAATAGATGAATCTGAGATTGTGTGATGCATATCGTATAATCATACCCACAGATACTTGAGGTGACATTGGAGTATCTAGGTGACATTAGGGTTTTGGTTGATTGGTGTCTTAAGGTGTTATTCTAGTACGAACTCTAGGGCTGTTTGTGACACTTATAGGAATAGCCCAACGGATTGATTGGAAAGAATAACTTTGAGGTGGTTTTGTACCCTACCATAATCTCTTCGTTTGTTCTCCGCTATTAGTGACTTTGGAGTGACTCTTTGTTGCATGTTGAGGGATAGTTATATGATCCAATTATGTTATTATTGTTGAGAGGACTTGCACTAGAGAAAGTATGAACCCTAGGCCTTGTTTCAACACATTGCAATACCGTTTATGCTCACTTTTATCATTCGTTACCTTGCTGTTTTTATATTTTCATATTACAAAAACTATTATCTACCATCCATATACCACTTGTATCACCATCTCTTCGCCAAACTAGTGCACCTATACAATTTACCATTGTATTGGTTGTGTTGGGGACACAAGAGACTCTTTGTTATTTGGTTGCAGGGTTGCTTGAGAGAGACCATCTTCATCCTATGCCTCCTACGGATTGATAAACCTTAGGTCATCCACTTGAGGGAAACTTGCTACTGTCCTACAAACCTCTGCACTTGGAGGCCCAACAACGTCTACAAGAAGAAGGTTGTGTAGTAGACATCAAGCTCTTTTCTGGCGCCGTTGCGGGGGAGGTGAGTGCTTGAAGGTATATCTTTAGATCTTGCAATCGAATCTTTTTGTTTCTTGTTTTAGAACTAGTTTAGTTTATAAAAGAAAACTACAAAAAAATGGAATTGAGTTTACCTCACACGCTTCATCTTTTTAATATCTTTCGTGAGTATGATGGAAAGGAAAATTGTGCCAAAGTGTTAGAAGAAGAATGCATTAAAATGTTTGGCACTAAATATTTGAATGATGAGCATGATTGCAATGTTGTTAGTATGAATTCCTTGAGTATCCACAGTACTAATGATGATTGCACTAGTTATGATGAAAATGTCTCCTATAAACATGTCAATTTTTGTGGAGTGCATTGGGTTTGCAAGTACACACTAATTAGGGAAGATAGATTTTGCAAGAGGCATAAGTACTTAGAAACTAAATTGTTGCAAGAAAGGATAGATGAATGTGCTGAAAATTCAAATTTTCTTGGCCATACTTGTGAACTTTGCAATGAACGTGGTCATTTAACCATCCGATGCAAATTGTTTCATGATCTAATCATTTCCAAAAATTGTGATGACTTGATTTCCCTTGCACATCATAATGAACTTAGTTTGCTTATGGGTTATGAAGAAATGAAATGTATAACTAACTATCTTCCAGTATTTGCCCGTGATAAACTTCTTGGCTTTGATCTAGAGGAAATTTATATGTATTGTGCGGTGAATTGCCTTGAGAACCCCTATATTGCCAATTACATAAAGAAAAGAAAACAAATAGAGGATGAAGAGAATACTAATGGAAGGGAAGAGACTTCCCAATATCCTCTTATTATTTCTTATGATGAATCAGGTAACGAGGAGGAGCCTCCTATTCAACCAATCTCATTAATAAGGAGCTCCAAAAAGAGGATTGAACCCACACACGATGTAGTGAAGAAGAAGAAAAGAAAGAGGAAGAGAGGTAAAAAGATATCTCTCCCAAATAATGCTGCTCCTATTACTATTGTGCCTCATGAAAATATAATTGTGGAAGATAATGATACTTCTTATGATGTTGAAAATCTTTTTGGCACTTGCTTGGAAGAATATGATAATTGCTATACTATTGGTGCTATCCATACTATTAATGATGAGAGTGATTATGCTTATGATATGAAAAGGCCCAACCTTGGGGATGCTATGTTTGATGAAGATGATGTTTTTGAGAATATATTTTCTGCAATTAATGTTTGTCCCAAGCTTGGGGATGCTAGGTTTAATGAAGATGATATTTTTAGTCTCCCAAGTTTTGATATGCAAATTTATAATGATGATAGCATGCCTCCTACTTATGATGATTATTGTGATGATACTTATGCTATAAAAAGTAGTGATTATATTTATAAAACTTGGAATGATTATGGTTACCCCTTTTCTGAACATTACTCTTTTAATGTGGAAACAATTTATAGTATTCGAGTTTCTTATGATACTCCCACTATTCCGAATGAGAAGAACTTTGCTTATGTGGAGAGTAGTAAAATTTCTATGCTTGTAGATCATGAAAAGAATGCTTTAGGTTCTGGTTATATTGTTGAATTTATTCATGATGCTACTGAAAATTATTATGAGGGAGGAACATATGCATGTAGGAATTGCAATAATATCAAGTTTCCTCTCTATGTGCTTAAAATTTTGAAGTTATGCTTATTTTACCTACCTATGCAAGTTGATTCTTGTTCCCACAAGTTTTTTGCTCACAAAATCTCTATGCATAGGAAGTGGGTTAGACTTAAATGTGTTAGTCATATTCTTCATGATGCTCTCTTTATGTTACAATTCTTATCTTTTATGTGAGCATCGTTGAAATCATCATGCCTAGCTAGGGGCGTTAAACGATAGCGCTTGTTGGGAGGCAACCCAACTTTATTTTTGGTCCTTGATTTTTGATCCTGTTTAGCAATAAATAATTTATCTAGCATCTTTTATGATTGAGTTTTTATGTTTTAATTAGTGTTTGTGCCAAGTAGAACCGTTGGGAAGACTTGGGGAATGTCTTGTTGATCTTGCTGTAAAAAACAGAAACTTTAGCGCTCACGAGAATTGCTGTCATTTTTTATTGGAGAGTGCTATTTAGCTAATTATTTTTTCAGATGATTAATAGATAAATTCCTCACGTCTGGCAATTTATTTTAGAATTTTTGGGGTTCCATATGTTTGCGTTAGTTACAGATTACTACAGACTGTTCTGTTTTTGACAGATTCTTTTTTTCACGTGTTGTTTACTTATTTTGATGAATCTATGGCTAGTAAAAGAGTTTATAAACCATAGAGAAGTTGGAATACAGTAGGTTTAACACCAATATAAATAAAGAATGAGTTCATTACAGTACCTTGAAGTGGTATTTTGTTTTCTTTCGCTAACGGAGCTTACGAGTTTTCTGTTAAGTTTTGTGTTGTGAAGTTTTCAAGTTTTGGGTAAAGATTCGATGGACTATGGAATAAGGAGTGGAAAGAGCCTAAGCTTGGGGATGACCAAGGCACCCCAAGGCAATATTCAAGGACAAACAAGAGCCTAAGCTTGGGGATGCCCCGGATGGCATCCCCTCTTTCGTCTTCGTTCATCGGTAACTTTACTTGGAGCTATATTTTTATTCGCCACATGATATGTGTTTTGCTTGGAGCGTCATTTTATTTAATTTTGTTTTGCTTGCTGTTTGAATAAAATACCAAGATATGAAATTATTAAATGATTAGATAGTCTTCATATAGTTGCATAATTGTTCGACTACTCATTGATCTTCACTTATATCTTTTGGAGTAGTTTGTCATTTGCTCTAGTGCTTCACTTATATCTTTTTAGAGCACGGTGGTGGTTTTATTTTGTAGAAATAGATGAACTCTCATGATTCACTTATATTATTTTGAGAGTCTTTAGAACAGCATGGTAATTTGCATTGGTTATGAAATTAGTCCTAATATGATGGGCATCCAAGAGGGATATAATAAAAACTTTCATATAAGTGCAGTGAATACTAAGAGAAGTTTGATACTTGATGATTGTTTTGAGATATGGAGATAGTGATATCAAAGTTGTGCTAGTTGAGTAGTTGTGAATTTGAGAAATACTTGTGTTGAAGTTTGCATGTCCCATAGCATGCACGTATGGTAAACGTTGTGTAAAAAATTTGAAACATGAGGTGTTATTTGATTGTCTTCCATATGAGTGGCGGTCGGGGACGAGCGATGGTATTTTCCTACCAATCTATCCCCTAGGAGCATGCGCGTAATACTTGGTTTTTGATGACTTGTAGATTTTTGGAATAAGTATGTGAGTTCCTTATGACTAATGTTGAGTCCATGGATTATACACACTCCTACCCTTCCATCATTGCTAGCCTCTTCGGTACCGTGCATTGCCCTTTCTCACATTGAGAGTTGGTGCAAACTTCGCCAGTGCATCCAAAACCCCGTGATATGATATGCTCTATCAAACATAAACCTCCTTATATCTTCCTCAAAACAGCCACCATACCTACCTATTATGGCATTTCCATAGCCATTCCGAGATATATTGCCATGCAACTTTCCACCGTTCCGTTTATTATGACACGCTTCATCATTGTCATATTGCTTTGCATGATCATGTAGTTGAAATTGTATTTGTGGCAAAGCCACCGTTCATAATTCTTTCGTACATGTCACTCAACCATCATTGCACATCCCGGTACACCGCCGGAGGCATTCATATAGAGTCACACCCTGCTCTAGTATCGAGTTGTAATCATTGAGTTGTAAATAAATAGAAGTGTGATGATCATCATTAATAGAGCATTGTCCCAAAAAAAGAAAGGCCAAATAAAAAAGGGGAAAGGCCAAAAAAAGAAAATAAAAAGGGGCAATGCTACTATCCTTTTTCCACACTTGTGCTTCAAAGTAGCACCATGATCTTCATGATAGAGAGTCTCTTGTTTTGTCACTTTCATATACTAGTGGGAATATTTCATTATAGTACTTGGCTTGTATATTCCAACAATGGGCCTCCTCAAGTGCCCTAGGTCTTCGTGAGCAAGCAAGTTGGATGCACACCCACTTAGTTTCTTTTGTTGAGCTTCCATACACTTATAGCTCTAATGCATCCGTTGCATGGCAATCCCTACTCCTTGCATTGACATCAATTGATGGGCATCTCCCTAGCCCATTGATTAGCCGCGTCAATGTGAGACTTTCTCCTTTTTGTCTTCTCCACATAACCCCCTCATTATATTCTATTCCACCCATAGTGTTATATCCATGGCTCACGCTCATGTCTTGCGTGAAAGTTGAAAAAAGTTTGAGATTACTAAAGTATGAAACAATTGCTTGGCTTGTCATCGGGGTTGTGCATGATGAGAGCATTCTTGTGTGACGAAAATGAAGCATGACTAAACTATACGATTTTGTAGGGATGAACTTTCTTTGTCCATGTTATTTTGAGAAGACATGATTGCTTAGTTAGTATGCTTGAAGTATTATTATTTTTATGTCAATATGAACTTTTGTCTTGAATCTTATGGATCTGAATATTCTTGCTACAATAAAGAGAAATACATGACAAATATGTTAGGTAGCATTCCACATCAAAAATTCTGTTTTATCATTTACCTACTCGAGGACGAGCAGGAATTAAGCTTGGGGATGCTGATACGTCTCCAACGTATCTATAATTTTTTATTGTTCCATGCTATTATATTATCAACCTTGGATGTTTTATATGCATTTATATGCTATTTTATATGATTTTTGGGACTAACCTATTAACCCAGAGCCCAGTGCCAGTTTCTATTTTTTCCTTGTTTTAGAGTATCGCATAAAAGGAAAATCAAACGGAGTCCAATTGACCTGAAACTTCACGGAACTTATTTTTGGAAAGAAAGCAATACAGGAGACTTGGAGTGCACGTCGGGGGATAAATGAGGAAGCCACGAGGCAGGGGGGCACGCCCTCCACCCTCGTGGGCCCCTCGTGGCTCCTCTGACGTATTTCTTCTACCTATATATATATCCATATACCCTAAAACAATCGGGGAGCACAATAGATTGGGAGTTCCGCCGCCAGAAGCCTCCGTAGCCACCGAAAACCAATCTAGACCCGTTCCAGCACCCTGCTGGAGGGGGAATTCCTCTCCGGTGGCCATCTTCATCATCCCGGTGCTCTCCATGACAAGGAGGAAGTAGTTCTCCCTCGGGGCTGAGGGTATGTACCAGTAGCTATGTGTTTGATCTCTCTCTCTCTCGTGTTCTTGAGGTGATACAATCTTGATGTATCGCGAGCTTTGCTATTATATTTGAATCCTATGATGTTTTCTCCCCCCTCTACTCTCTTGTAATGGATTGAGTTTCCCCTTTGAAGTTATCTTATTGGATTGAGTCTTTAAGGATTTGAGAACACTTGATGTATGTCTTGCGTGGGATACCTGTGGTGACAATGGGGTATTATATGATCCACTTGATGTATGTTTTGGTGATCAACTTGCGGGTTCCGTGACCTTGGGAATCGATGCATAGGGGTTGGCACACGTTTTCGTCTTGACTCTCCGGTAGAAACTTTGGGGCACTCTTTGAGGTTCTATGTGTTGGTTGAATAGATGAATCTGAGATTGTGTGATGCATATTATATAATCATACCCACGGATACTTGAGGTGACATTGGAGTATCTAGGTGACATTAGGGTTTTGGTTGATTTGTGTCTTTAGGTGTTATTCTAGTACGAACTCTAGGGCTGTTTGTGACACTTATAGGAATAGCCCAACGAATTGATTGGAAAGAATAACTTTGAGGTGGTTTCGTACCCTATCATAATCTCTTTGTTTGTTCTCCGCTATTAGTGACTTTGTAGTGACTCTTTGTTGCATGTTGAGGGATAGTTATATGATCCAATTATGTTATTATTGTTGAGAGGACTTGCACTAGTGAAAGTATGAACCCTAGGCCTTGTTTCAACACATTGCAATACCGTTTACGCTCACTTTTATCATTCGTTACCTTGCTGTTTTTATATTTTCATATTACAAAAACTATTATCTACCATCCATTTACCACTTGTATCACCATCTCTTCGCCGAACTAGTGCACCTATACAATTTACCATTGTATTGGGTGTGTTGGGGACACAAGAGACTCTTTGTTATTTGGTTGCAGGGTTGCTTGAGAGAGACCATCTTCATCCTACGCCTCCTATGGATTGATAAACCTTAGGTCATCCACTTGAGGAAAACTTGCTACTGTCCTACAAACCTCTGCACTTGGAGGCCCAACAACGTCTATAAGAAGAAGGTTGTGTAGTAGACATCATAGCACAACCCGAACTTAAACCTGATTTTCTAGCCGACTTAGTGCGGATATGTGGAGATGAAACTTTGCCAATCCTAGTCGGTGCAGACTTTAATATCATTCGGAGGAAAGATGAAAAGAACAATGACAATTTTGATGGACGGCGGTCTATGATGTTTAACATGATTATCGAGAGTCTTAATATAAGAGAAATTGAGCTCACCGGTAGACAATTTATATGGTCCAATACATTGCCCATTCCGACTTATGAGAAGTTGGATAGGGTACTCGCTAGTGTGGATTGGGAACAAAAGTACCCTTTGGTGCCGGTTCATGCGATGGAGCGAGCGATCTCGGACCACACACCGAAGAAACTGAAACTGCTGTCAACATTCAGACTGAAGACACTAATCTCAGGGTGTTGGCGAGGTGTTGAAAAGACCAGTGAAGAAAACCAAGATGATCAGTGAACTTGTGTGTGTAGTAGAACCAAAAACAAGAAGTGCTAAGGCGAAGAAGGGCACACGACGTGGTAGGAAGAGGTAGAACAGAGAACTGTTTGAAAATTTGTGTCATGTAATAATATTTGTAACTTGGTGCGTACTGGTAGTCACTATGTATCCTCATATTTCTATTCGAACTTGTTTGTTGGTCATTGTTTTAAATTCAAATTTGGATTCAAATTTGGGCTCAAATTTGAATTAGGGATGGGGTATTGATGTTTTAATGCTATCTAAAGTACCTCAACTGAAATATGTTTGCTTGCTGATCAATCCGAGCCCTTTTGGTAAGTTGAACTCATAGTCATGAAAAATGTGTTTCAAATGACCTTCAAAGGTAGGGTAAACAGCCTCATATTTAAGCAAGTTTTTTTGGCACCTTGTCTAAGCCAGCCAAATAAATTTTCTACACATCTATTCTACCTATATATTGTAAATCTAAAGTCTCACTATTTATTGAATTAATTTTCTATTATTTTATTTTATTTTTCAAAAACAAGGTTTAATAGAAAATTATATATAAAAAAGTTTAAAACATGAAAATGAGAAAGTAAGTTAAGATCTTTCTTAGTCAATCCAAAATGAAGTTTTGGTTGGGTTTTCACACTTTTCATTTTCAAAACCCCACCTACTCTCGGGTGCCCACTATTCTCTCCCTTGAACTCCATACTACATTGTTCGAGGAATGACAATTTAGTGAAGGATTTTTCGTAAAAAATGTATGTAAACCATATTTATATATTTTTCTCGTTACTATACGACATAATAAGACTATGTGCGCAAGTTTTATATTTTTTTGATTTTTTTCAAATTAGTTATGCTCAACCCTAATCACTCAAAACCCCTCAAAACCTCTCAAAACCCCGCACACTACTGGGTCGTCGATCGTTGTGCGTGGATGGTTGAGATCAGGCGATAGGGTTAGCTACAGTGTCCTTCGATCCGAATGAGACGCGTTGGTTGGTAGAATCAGTGGGGTTTGGATCAGCCTCTCTCGTTGGGGCATCAGGACCGTTCATTTGAATCCAACGGCACGAGTTGACGCAGTGCATGGACCAAGCCTATGCAGTGCCCTTTCCATCGTTGTATGCGTGCCTACCCGCAGCGCCGGCGCCTGTTGCAGCATGCATGCCCACCCGCAGCATTGCGCCCGTGCGTTGCATGCATGCCCTCGACGTAGCCCTGCTCCGCCACCCCTCTCGACGCAGTGAGCTGTCGCATGCCTACCATTAGCACCGATGCAGCGTCGCATCAAAGCATGCACCTGGCCACAATGCAGCAGCCAGACCCCGATGAAGAGACAACCAAAAAGCCAACGGTGCATGGCGTGCTCCTCTTTGAACGACACAATACTGGCATGATGGGTATCGATGCAGTTCAAATGGCGTGCTACTCGTTACAAGATGGGAAAATTAAGGTGTCCATTATTGTCACATCTCCCATTGACCGAACGTTGTCCTCTAGCCAGGCCCTAGCAAGCAGGCTACATTGTCATGCATGCATGCACGGGCGGCACACACAGAGAACCCGGGGCAGGCGTGTCCCCTACTCCCCTTGACCCACGACGGCACAGACGCATGTGTGAGCCCGTCCCCCTTGACCCGCGACCGGTGGCATAGAAGCCCCAGAAGCGTCACAGCCTGTTTCCCACGCTCATGTACACACTTTGATGGGGCGCCACCAAACGTCGCCCGCCCATTAATTCTACCCGGTGAAACCACTCGAAGAAATCAAAAACCACGTCGCACTTGGGCTATTTAAGCCGGGCACTATCGTCTTCCTCTTCCTCCTCATCCATACCCCATCCTCTAACTCCTCTGCCCTCCTTCTTCCTTCTTCTCCATCAAACCCGATCGAGACCTCGAGCCACCATGCAGTACAACGCCCCCACCTACCGCTTCCCCCCAACCGTGCTGAAAAGGCTCTATGTCGGTGTCAAAACTAGCAGATCTCGGGTAGGGGGTCCTGAACTGTGCGTCAAGGCCGGATGGTAATAGGAGACAAGGGACATGATGTTTTTTACCCGGGTCGGGCCCTCTCGATGGAGGTAATACCCTACTCCTGCTCGATTAATATTGATGATATGGGTAATACAAGAGTAGATCTACCACGAGATCAAGGAGGCTAAACCCTAGAAGCTAGCCTATGGTATGATTGTTGTGTATGGAGTTGATTGCCTACGGACTACAACCCTCCGGTTTATATAGACACTGGATAGGGTTAGGGTTACACAGAGTCGGTTACAAGGGTAGGAGATCTTGAATATCTGCATCGCCAAGCTTGCCTTCCACGCCAAGGAAAGTCCCATCCGGACACGAGACAAAGTCTTCAATCTTGCATCTTCATAGTCCAGGAATCCGGCTGAAGGTATAGTCCGGCTACCCGAACACCCCCTAATCTAGGACTCCCTCAGTAGCCCCTGAACCAGGCTTCAATGACGACGAGTCCGGCGCGCAAATTCTCTTCGGCATTGCAAGGCGGGTTCCTCCTCCAAGTCCTTCGTAGAAAATTGTAAACACCAAGAGTAGTGTCCGGCTCTGCAAAATAAGTTTCCACATATTGCCATAGAGAGAATAATATTAACACAAACCAAATCTGCTGACGTATTCCACAGTGCGTCATCACACTACGGCCAAGTCCTTTACTCGAATCGTTTTTACTTTTCCACCTCAGTGTGCTTTGCGAGGCGGTTCCCTTGGCACGTCTTGTCAAAGCAGAGATCGTGTACCCCTTTTATGGGATTCTCATCAATACGGACGTGGGTAACCCAACCGCGCCATTTATCACGGCGCTTGGGAGACAAGTGAGTTTTACTAGGCTGGTGGGGACGCACAACCGCATCCGCCCATATAAGGGGATAAGGATCCACCTTTTTACCTACGCCTTCTTCCTCCTTTGCCTATCCATCTCCTGCGCACTCGAGCTCCAGCGCCCAAGCCCGCACTTCCCACCTCAACCTTCTCCAGCAATGTCCGGAGCGGGAGGCAAGTGGATGGTCTCCTCCGTCACAGAGGGCCATGTCAAAAAGCTAAGGAAGGCCGGATACTTGTCCAAAGACATCGCGCACTGGCTTCCCGAGGAGGGGCGGCTTCTCCCCACCCCAAGGCACCATGAGAGGGTAGTATTTCTCCCCCACTTCCTCCGCGGATTGGGTTTTCCACTCCACCCATTTGTCCGAGGGCTCATGTTCTACTACGGCCTGGATTTCCACGATCTGGCCCCGAACTTCATCCTCAACATCTCGGCGTTTATCGTCGTGTGCGAGGCTTTCCTCCGCATCCGCCCCCATTTCGGCCTCTGGCTCAAGACCTTCAACGTCAAGCCCAAGGTGGTGCGCGGCAGATAGGCGGAGTGCGGAGGCGCCATGGCGGGCAAGATGGCTAACGTCCTATGGCTCGAGGGCTCCTTCGTGGAGACCCTAAAGGGGTGGCAATCGTGGTGGTTTTACATCACCGAGCCGCGCGATCCAAAATGGATCGCAGCCCCCGAGTTCCGATCCGGACACCCCACGCGGCTTATGTCCTGGAAAGAGACGGGCTTGTCGTGGGGCGACGAAAAAGAGGTGACCGGACTGCAGACATGCATCCAGTACCTGGTGAGCAAGCCGATCAAGCTCGTCAATGTAGTCCAGGTTATGCTCGTCCGCCGGATCCTCCCGTGTCAACAACGGGACTTTAATCTGTGGGAGTTCGACCCGGCGTAGCACCAAACCCTTAACAGGCTCTTCGACACGACGTATGGAGACGTCTGGAAGGTGCTAACCAAAGGCGTCGAGGCTCCCACATCCGCTTCCGAGGACCGCGGATACAACTCGCAGCGTCACGCTAGCGAGGTAAGCTATTTTCACCTTTTACAGGATGTTAAGTTTTTTCATAGTTTGACTCTATGCGGGATCTAAACTCCCTTACCTTTGACAGGCTTGGCGGACGAAGTCCGGATCGATTAACTGTCCGGCTCCCTTGCCCGAAGACCCAGCCCCTACTCTCCTAGTGAAGCTGCTGGTTCCGGCGCCTTATGTGGTGCCGGAGAAGAAGGCCAAGAAGAAGAAGGCCACGGGGACTCGAAAGAGTGCCCGTAATGTGGTGGTGTCGGACTCGTCATCTGACGAGTCCGAGACGCCCTCCTCCCGCGAAAACAAGGAGGAGGAAGAAGAAAACTCTCCCCCCCCCAGCGGAGGGAGGAGAGAAGAGGAAGGCCGCCCCAACGGGGGAGGCCGAGGGGTCTAGGAAAAGGAAGACCCCTCCGCCGGACTACACCCCCAACGCCGAAGAGGGCAAAGAGGAGTGGCCAAACAGGGCCAAGCGTCCGGCGAAATCGTAAGTTCGGATATCAGAATAACTCATGATGTTCCTTTGTCACACAGCTTTCCCTAATGTCGAACATAATTATGCAGCCCGCCCCAGGCCGAACTCAACGAGTCGTCGAGCGGCTCCCTGGATTCATCGGACGTGAACTCAGTTCCGCCCGCTGTCTCCCCCCGCACTGCGGACGACGCCGAAGTGGCGTCACAACGAGCTCCGGGGCAGGAGGAGGTGGTCCTGGAGGAGCCGCAAGGCGACCTCCCGGACCCCAGGAGTAAAGGGGACAAGACCCCCCCAGGGCTCCAAGTCCGGCTTTGTGCCGGACACCGCGCCGGAATCTTCAACAGTTTCGGACCACGGTAGGCGAACTCCTTCCAAGAGGAGCAAGCCTTCTGAGCCGGCGGCCTCCGTCCAACCGGAGGTGCCGGAAAATCTGGTCGAGGTGCTTGACGGCGCCTCCATCGACGAGGAGCACCGTACTATTATGAGTACGGTGATCCAGAAGGTTCAGTCCGCCAAGAGCGGACTGAGTGAAGCTTGCGCTAACCTCCTAACAGGCTTCGAGGTAAGTAAAAATATGTAAAAATATACCCGCATAGACAGTAGCCTCTAATGCTCTGTTTGGCGTTCGGAAAGAAAAGCCGAATAGAGGATCTGGTAAATTTCGCAGGAGTCTAACAAAAAGAGTCAATATGCGTATGCAGGCTTCGCTGCTATCCACCGCCGCACTGACTGCGGAGGTGGGTGTCCTAAAGCAGGACCTCGAGCAGACCGAGCAAGAGCTCGGCCTTGCCAAGCGGCGGCTCGAGGAGAAAGAAGGTAAGAAATACCTTACAGAAAAAGCGCCTATAGAGAGGCGTGATTGCAAAAAATAACAGGATTGCACTGCTTATTATAGGGGCCACGACTGAGGTGGCGACCCTCAAGCAGGCGTTGTCCGAGGACGAAAAGAAAACGGCCGCGGAGCGCACCGAGCGAGAGAAACTTGGGGCTCAGGTCGGCGAGGTGCAGCAAGAGCTTCAGGCTCTCATGAAAAAACATGAGAGTTTGGAGCTTGAATCAAAGACCCAAGCGTCCGAGCTCGCGGCGGCCCTTGAGACTGCCAAGTCTGCCAAGGCCGAAGCCCAAAAGGCCCTCCGAGAGTTGGAGGAGATAAAGAAGATAGCAGCGGGTAAGGCATTCTTTATGCAAAGCAGGAATATAAAAGTAAACTACTTGTTACTTACCCGAATCCGGAGTTCTCCAGGGGCATTCGCAGACCTTTCCCGCAGCGTATCCGACGCCGCCGCATTCTACCGAGCTGAAGAGGGCAGCTCGACGGAGAAGGTGTTCTGGTCTCAGTATGCTGAGGCCGGACACCCTGTGCCCTTGAGCGACCAGCTGAAACAGCTGGTCGAGCTCCACAAGGCGGCCAAACAGGCCATGAAGGGCTTCATAGTTCGGCTGTGGCCCGGAGAGGCCCTGCCTGGGAGCTACTTCGGGCTGGTGCGGCGGCTGGTGGAGGCCTGTCCAAGGCTCGAGGTCATCAAGCGCTCCGTCTGCATCGAAGGTGCCCGTCGGGCCCTTGCCCGTGCAAAGGTGCACTGGGGTAAGCTGGACGGTGAGAAGCTTGTGAAGGACGGGCCGCCGCCGGGGAAGGAGCATCGCAAGCCCGAGAACTATTACAAGGATGTTCTTGCGGGTGCCCGCCTTGTGGCGGATGAATGTACCAAGGATGTAATTTTTGAATAAACTCGCTCGTTTTTATCCTGTGCGCTGAAAACTTGTTCATAGGCGCTTAAGCAATGCTTGTTGAATTTAAAATATTATTTTCTGTGCGGCCGTTTATCAAAAAATTGAGAGATGGCCAGTCGTCGACTTCTGCCCCCATGCCACTAGTGCTGGGGTGTTCGGGATAAACCTGATCGCTCTTTTTCCCATAGTTGGGTCCTTCGAGGGAGGCGCTCAGCACAACGAACCAGGCAATCGGACTATAATGCTTGAACACTCTAACTTAGCCATAGAACTTTATAATTTTAAATTTCGGCGAAGCCCCTAGTTCGGAAGACCGAGTTCGGGGCGCTATCCATGCCTTGGCCGGACAAATCCGGCTCCTCGCTCGAAGCGGCATAAGTCTTTAGGGACTCGAAAAACCTCTCGAACAGCGACCAGTCTCTCGCCTCATCATGACAGTCAATTTTAGCTTTCTCCACTGAGGTGCTTAACCCAGCTCAACCGGGGCACAATCGCAGTGGTTCTCTTAGTACTACCTTAGCCGATATAGCGGAACATAAGGCACCAAAACATAGGAGCCAGGCAAACCCAACTATTGACCCAAATCATGATTCGGAGCCGATGCATATAGTGTTATAAGTTCGGGGAGCCGCACTTGTGAAAGTGTACGGACTTCTCACACCATATTAAAGGGTACTGAAGCCCCTGGCGTACTTGCCGTACCACAGTGTACGGGTGCAACATGTCATTAATGAACATATATAAAAGAGAGTAATGCAGAAAATAGA
Organism: Triticum urartu; assembly: GCF_056163025.1. Classification (NCBI taxonomy): domain Eukaryota; kingdom Viridiplantae; phylum Streptophyta; class Magnoliopsida; order Poales; family Poaceae; genus Triticum; species Triticum urartu. Next base: position 63,844,590 of record NC_141875.1, on the reverse strand, counting down.
CAAAAGCTATGCATTGTTTATATAAAGGTTGCTGTCAAAGCAGAACGATACAAGTGGTATTATAAGGTAAAGATATTGGACTATTTAACATGTCCTAGCCAGGGGCTGGCCGCGGAATTGTATTCAAAACAGGTATACTGCTCGTGATAGAGAGCACCTGGGGGTTCCATAATGCGGCATGGCTTGTCTGCCTCCCTGGATCTTGCACCGTTTGTGCGGCATTCGAATTGCCGAATAGGTCGTCCAAAGTATGGAGTCCTGAAAGTAAGAAAAAAAATTAAAAAAAGAATCAGGCAGCCCCTAGTACGTTTTAAGCCGTATTTTGGGCATGCCGTTATTGTGCCCCTTCCCCTGTGCCCATGGTATTTCAAGGGCGTAGTTATGTACGCGAGGTACTGGTTTCGCTATGTCGCGAAAGCTGGGGTTGGGGCCGCATTGCTACGCTTGCTCAGAGTGTGCCAGGTGGTCCTGCTGTGGGTTACTCCGGGCGCGCTTGGCAATGTCTGACTTTTTAATGGCCGGACTGGAGAATTGCCTGAGAAGGCTACTTTGTACCGCCGCTGCGAGAGTCGTCGTATGCTCCTCCGTACGGAGGGAGCGTTCGGTGTTTCTGTTGACCGTAATTACTCCTCGAGGGCCTGGCATCTTGAGCTTGAGATATGCGTAGTGCGGCACCGCATTGAACTTTGTGAATGCGGTTCGTCTGAGCAGGGCGTGATAGCCACTGCGAAACGGGACTATATCGAAGATGAACTCTTCGCTTCGGGAATTGTCCGGGGATCCGAAGACCACGTCAAGTGTTACTGAGCCTGTACAGTTGGCTTCTACACCTGGTATAACGCCTTTAAAGGTCGTTCTTGTGGGCTTAATCCTTGAGGGATCTATGCCCATTTTCCGCACTGTATCCTCATAAAGCAGGTTCAGGCTACTGCCGCCGTCCATGAGGACTCTTGTGAGATGAAATCCGTCGATGATTGGGTCGAGAACCAATGCGGCGAAGCCGCCATGACGGATGCTAGTGGGATGGCCCCTTCGATCAAAAGTGATCGGGCAGGAGGACCATGGGTTGAACTTTGGGGCGACTGGCTCCATCGCGTATACGTCCCGTAGCGCACGCTTCTGCTCCCGCTTGGGAATGTGGGTTGCGTATATCATGTTCACCATCCGCACTTGTGGGGGAAAGCCCTTCTGTCCATTGTTGTTTGGCGGCTTGGGCTCCTTGTCGTTGTTGTGCAGCCCCTTGTCTCTATTTTCGGCCCTTAACTTGCCTGCCTGCTTGAACACCCAACAATCCCTGTTAGTGTGATTGGCTGGCCTTTCGGGGGTGCCATGTATCTGGCACAAGCGATCGAGTATTCGGTCCAAACTGGACGGACCCTGAGTATTCTTTTTGAATGGCTTTTTCCGCTGACCGGATTTGTAGCCTTTGAATCCGGCATTGACTGCCGTGTCTTCATTGATGTCGCTGTTAACGCGGCATTTTTGCTTATTCCGACGTGTCCTGCCACTTTTGTCCTTGGTATCCGAATTACCAAGGTTCTTTGATAAGTTGTTACTGCGAGCTAGCCAGCTGTCTTCTCCCGCGCAAAAGCGGGTCATGAGTGTCGTGAGGGCTGCCATGGATTTCGGCTTTTCCTGTCCCAGGTGCCGGGCAAGCCACTCGTCGCGGATGTTATGCTTGAAGGCTGCTAGGGCCTCTGCGTCCGGACAGTCGACTATCTGGTTTTTCTTTGTTAGGAACTGTGTCCAGAATTGTCTGGCCGATTCCTCTGGCTGCTGAATTATGTGGCTTAAGTTGTCGGCATCCAGCGGTCGCACGTAAGTGCCCTGGAACTTGTCGAGGAATGTGGCTTCCAGGTCCTCCCAAGAACCGATTGAGTCTGCTGGCAAGCTGTTGAGCCAATGCCGGGACGGTCCTTTAAGTTTGAGCGGGAGGTATTTGATGGCGTGTAGATCATCGCCGCGTGCCATGTGGATGTGAAGGAGATAATCCTCGATCCATACCGTCGGATCTGTTGTGCCATCGTATGATCCGATGTTTACGGGTTTGAAACCCTCTGGGATTTTATGATCCATTACTTCATTCATGAAGCATAGCGGGTGTGCGGCGCCTCTGTACTGGGCTATATCACGACGCAGCTCGGAAGAGCTATGTCTGTTGTGTTCGGCCCGGCCGGATTTGTTGTATCCGGAGTGAAGATCATTGTCATGTGCTGTAGGGCGCCTGTGCGATCCATAGATTGATCTTGTTTGTCTTGCCTTATCCTCCAGTATGTCTCGCAGGTCGGGCGCATTTTCCCGTGCCTTAGTTGAGCGGCGTCGGGGCATGGCTTGGGTGGAGGGCCGAGAGGCCTCTCTGTCACGGCCGCGAGGTGGCCGGTCTGCCATGTCATGCGCTGGTGATGTAGGTGCTTCCTCCTCTGATCGGGGTAGCGGCCTGCGCTTCGGGTAACTCTTGGAGGGGCGTTCGAGTTCATACTCTTCGGCCGCAAGGACTTCAGTCCATCTGTCAGCTAGCAAATCTTGGGCAGCTCTAAGCTATTGCTGCTTTTTCTTGAGGCTGCTTGCCGTGGCTAAAAGCCTGCGTTTAAAACGCTCTTGTTCGGCGGGGTCTGATGGTATGACGAATTCGTCGTCATCGAGGCTTGCCTCGTCTTCGGAGGGAGGCGTATAGTTATCATCCTCGACCTCTCGGTCTGCCGCTCTCTCATGAGGGCTGGCTTCTCCATCTTCCTATGCCGAATCTTGCTGAGGTGGGTGTTCTTCGGCGCTATCCGGGGTAGTATTATCTCCCGTGCCGGAATCACCGTTTTTGCTTTGGCGGGATTTAGAGCGGCGCCGCTGACGCCGATGCTTTGGCTGTTTCTTGGGGGCGTCATCCCCCACTGTTCCATCGCCATCTCCATCTTTTGGAGTATCCACCATATCTATGTCATATGACGAGGTGGCCTTCCAGCGCCCTACAGGTGCTGGTTCCTGTTCGTCTCCTACATCGTCGTCCATGCCGTCGATGTCTTCGGAGCTAAAGTCAAGCATGTCGGTTAGATCGTCGACAGTGACTACAAAGTGGGTGGTGGGTGGGCTTTGAATTTCCTCATCGTCCGTATCCCACCCTCGCTGACCGTAGTCCGGCCAGGGCTCTCCTGATAAAGAGAGAGACTTAAGAGAATTCAGGATATCGCCAAGAGGCGAATGCTAAAAGATGTCCGCGGCGGTGAACTCCATTATCGGCGCCCAATCGGATTCGATCGGCAGGGGCGCGGGGGGCTCGGAGTTCGGAGAGGAATCCGGTTTCTCGGAGTCATGGGCCATGCGGAGTGCGGGGCTGGAGTTCGGCTCGATCGCCTCTGAGATCGCAGCCCCTGAGGCAGCGTCCAACCACTGATCCTCGATCGGCGCAGTAGGCTCCGAATCAATGGTCGGAACCGATGCGTGTGCGGCCTCCAAGGCGCTGTTCGGCGGCAGAGCTACATCATGCCCATCGAGACAGTGCGGCGCGCTTGGCTGTGGCTCGAATCCGTCGAAGATCAAGTCCCCGTGGATGTCAGCCGTGTAGTTTAGGCTTCCAAACCTGACCTGATGGCCAGGGGCGTAGCTTTTGATCTGCTCAAGGTGGCCGAGCGAATTGGCCCGCAGAGCGAAGCCGCCGAAGACGAAGATCTGTCCGGGGAGAAAAGTCTCACTCTAGACCGTATCGTTGTTGATGATCAAAGGAGCCATCGGGCCTAAAGGCGACGACACAGAGGAACTCTCAATGAAAGCACCAATGTCGGTGTCAAAACCGGCGGATATCGTGTAGGGGGTCCCGAACTGTGCGTCAAGGCCGGATGGTAACAGGAGACAAGGTACACGATGTTTTTTACCCAGGTTCGGGCCCTCTCGATGGAGGTAATACCCTACTCCTGCTTGATTAATATTGATGATATGGGTAATACAAGAGTAGATCTACCACGAGATCAAGGAGGCTAAACCCTAGAAGCTAGCCTATGGTATGATTGTTGTGTATGGAGTTGATTGCCTACGGACTACAACCCTCCGGATTATATAGACACCGGATAGGGTTAGGGTTACACAGAGTCGGTTACAAGGGTAGGAGATCTTGAATATCCGCATCGCCAAGCTTGCCTTCCACGCCAAGGAAAGTCCCATCCGGACACGGGACGAAGTCTTCAATCTTGCATCTTCATAGTCCAGGAGTCCGGCTGAAGGTATAGTCCGGCTACCCGAACACCCCCTAATCCAGGACTCCCCCACTCTACCCTGCTGGAGTGTACGTAGAGAGAACCCTTAGGGTGTGGGCGATCTCAAGGTGGAGGGGCGCAAGGGAGTTAACGGAGTTCTTCCTTGCGACCGGCTTCCGCCACCTCCCCCGCGGCTCTCCGAGGATGTACCATCTTGAGGAGGTCAACCACAATGGCGTTGTGGTTGGGCTCCTCGCTACGTTCACTAACCCCTTCGATGCTTTCCACCTCCTCGGGCGAGTGTATTGGGTTGGTTGTGAGTTCATAGCTTTCACCACCCATAACATCTTCACCGACTTCAACAGCATCTTCCCCAACAATGATGTTATGCACACGCTCCCGTACCCCATCAACAACGGGGAGGCGTGAAGGGCGCCCGGAGGAGCGAGGTGGTGTTCACCCGGAGGAGGAGGAGGAGAAGAACCCGAAGAACCCGCGTTTGGTCCTCCCGATCTATCTAGCTTGCTATATATCTATCATATTAGTATTTTAAGTTGTAATCGTTATGCTACTATTATTAAGTTGTATTAGTATTTTAAGTTGTAAGGATATCGTGGAGTTGTAAGGCTACCGTGGAAGTATGGGTTGCAATCATTATGCTTCTATATAATCGTTATGCTACTATATATATTGTGTGTTTCGTGCTATTATTTGTAGATTGCTATGGGTTGTTCTTGCTATTATTTGTGTATTGCTATGGGTTGCTACGGGCCCGGGTTGCTACACCCCAATCACCACACACACCATCTTCAAAATATTGGCCAAATAATGGGTCATGACCCAAACCATAGACATGCAACTAGGAGCCCCATGCAAACCCACTATCGACCTGCAACTAGGAAATGCAAACTAATTTACTTCATGCAAGTATGCAACTCTTTTAGTTCATGGAACCGTAGACATGCATAAAAACAAGTAACATTTAGTTTTAGTGCATCAAAAAATGTCCATCACAAAATTTAGTGCAAGAAAAAGGTCAAAGTAAAAACAAGTAACATTTTATTTGCCGAAGTTAGAGGTGGGTTGGTGTCCCTACGCGAGTGAGCTCGTGCCCCTACGCGGGTGGGCTGGTCTCTATTTGGGCATGGTTATTTTCTTACGGCCCAACATCTATTCGACAGCCCAGTTTTGTTTTTTACTAGAAACTGAATTTGGGTGTGTACTCTGTTAACTGAAGAACAAAAACAGAGGAAACACAGCAAGAACACTGAATAATTTGTGTTCCAAATTGTTGCTTCAATTCAGATACATAACTTGGCATGGCGCACAAATCACATCCTCTACCCTGACAGGCCTAAATGCCCATTTCTAATGACGGATGAACAAGAAATAAAACAAAAACAGAGCAATGATACAACAATAGAACCTCCCTGCCATGATATTTGCTTGTTTCTGCAAATCGATCATCTGCATTAGATGTTTCTTGATCTTCTTCAGTTCCTCGGTCAATTCGAACTCCGCATGCAGTTCAGCATTGCGCACATACATCGCCATCGGCACGACTCTGCCCGCCCCTCCGCCCGAGCTCCCCATATTCTCCACAGCAATCGGCGGCACCCCGCCCAAATTGAGCTCCCAGGTTGCGGCCACGCTCGGATCAACGTAGCCCTCAAACTGAATCCTATCAACATATTCATCAATCTACTCGAAATGGTAACATTTCTTCAGGATCTGAAAACAACAACATGAACCCTAAATCCCAATCGAGGAGAAAAACAAAATATGGAGAAATCAGAGCAAAAGACAGCGAAAGAACGGGCTTAGAACTGAGATCTAACCTTGCCATCCCTTCCTGCCATTGGTTTGCTCAAGCATTTCACAAATTCCCGCCCAAGATTGCCATTGTCATCCCTCTTAGTGACCAGCCGTTTAAGAGGGTCTGGGCGTGGGCAGTCAGGGCACCTTGTGAGCAGCACTGGTCCATACTGACATCATTCTAAATGTGTGGCGGAGGAGGTAGACATTTGCGCTAGGTCGCCGGAGAAGAGAAAGATTGGGGAAAGGGGATGAATGGGTGGCAGCGGGCGGACGGGCATGGGCGCTCGTCTCTTCTAGCTGCAAGGAGGTGGGTCCCACGAGTAGACAAGTGGTGGGTCCCGCGCTTACGTGGATAAGTGGTGGGTCCAGCCCCCAACAGCTAACGAGGGCATCATTTGAGTTTAACAGCCATGTCGTGCGTGGGCTATTTACCTGGTCAAAATTATCGCACCACAGCCATTCGCTCGAACAACCTCGCACCCTTGCTAATTCATCTCAAATGTGTCGCGCAGGAGCTATGAGTAACCGCTATCGATTGAAACTCTAATGAGGACTGACAGGGCATCAGTATCCTGGCTACTCATCACGGAACTCCACCACGGACAGCACCACAGGCGTGACATCCGTTCGCTCCCTCATGGCATCCAACCACTCGGGCTTCCCCTCCACCCACTTGTTGAGGAACGCCACCATGCCGCCGGCGACGAACCGCCTCATGGGCGCCCTGGCCCCGCCGCTCTTGCACAGGGCGCGCGTGGCCAGCCCCTTGGCGCCCGTCGTCACGTCGTCCATCATGTCGGTGTGCCCGTAGTCCCTCGCCACCAGGTGGCACGCCGGCGCCGAGCACTCGTCGTAGAACTCCGCGTGGCTCACGCCCAGAGGCGCGCACGGCGGGAACAGGGCGTTGCGGGGCAGCTCGCCGAGGCCCGTGCCGATGACCATGACCGGCGCCGGGACGCGCAGCGCGTTCGGCTTGTAGACCAGGATCGGCGGGGGCGTCTGGTCGCCCATGCCGGTGCCGTCCACGGGGTCGACGGCGATGAGGGCCGCGAGAGGCAGGGTGGTCTTGGCGTGGCCCAGCGCGAGCGCGAAGGCCACCTTGCCGCCCCGGCTGTGGCCGGAGATGGACACCTGATGAATGATGATGCAATTGTTAGTATCTTGATGAATAATTGTTCGGTTAAATTAGAGAGCAATCGATGGTAAACTGACCGCAGTTAGGTTCGGTCGAACACCGGGTGGGAGCTTGGAAGAAAGGCCGACGGCGAGCCAGTCGATGACGGCGGCCGCCGAGTTTATCTCGCCGGTGGTGTCGGGCCCGGATACCGTGTACAGCTACAATTGTACTCGAGTTCAGTGTTCATCTCTGGAGCAGAAATTCATTGCCGCGCCGACATTAGCTTGACGACCTTGTTGATATAAGATACCTGAGGACCGACGACGATGAAGCCATGGGAGGCGACATGCTGGAGCAGCTGGGAGTAGAAGTAGTTGTTGCAGAGGTAGCCGTGCAGGAAGAGCAGCACCGGGTACTCCCCTGCGTCGCACGGGGCGGCCACCAGCAGCGGCTTCGGAGGAGACTGCGCGTCGACGGGACTGGTCGGACAGCACCTCGTGGCCTGCGCGACCTTGGTAAGGCTGGTGCCATGGCGTCCATGGTCGAACACGTCGCCTGCAGACGCCATGGTGTGAAGCAGAGCGACAGGCTGCTACTCTGCCGATCCCACGCGCCTTGCAGAGGAGCTCGTGTATGTTAACCTGGAGTTGTGGTAGTTACCGGTGCTTGTGGCCGCTTAACGGCCGTGTGTTCTGGGGATCCTTATCTGCGTGGTTCTCCAAGAAATATCTGATGCATTTTAGTCCTCCTTTTCACATTCTCTTGTACTAGTACTTGATAGTTGATACGATGGAAGATTGGGACATTCCTTTGTTTCCATCTTCGACAAGTCTTACTAGTCATCAGTCGGCCGCCTCCCATCACTATGTCGACGTGTTTGTGTCGTGTCCTTGCTGAACGTGATGGATTGAAGTTTGGTTTGGAGATGAGAATCCGAAGTTCAACCTTGTGTTGGACTCGTCATCATCGGTGCACGCGTGACGATTCTTTCTTGAAAGTGTAGCCTACGAGTTGTGCATTTTTCTTTTTGCTCTCGTCTTGTAACATAGGATTAGTGGTTATTTAGAGCAGTCACTGTCGGGAGGCATGCGACCTCGGGTTTTCTTTTCGCTTTATTTCCGGTTCAATGTTGTTCGGTTGCTGGATTTTGTATTCTTAATAATATATAGTTATATGCATTGTCCTGATGCAGAGGCCGGGAGTTATCCTCCTTTCTGGAAAAAAATGACATTAAAGTGTAATTATGAAGCATGCTAAACTTTAAATATCAAATATTTCAATTTCATGAAATAAACCGAAATAGATTTATGCTTTACAAGTCCGGTGAAATAAGCACTCAGCTTCCTCTTAAGCAGCCCGCGTTGGCAGGCCGCAACCACTAGTGGTTTGCAACCGGCGCTATAGGGGTGATTCCTATATGGTATGTGTCACTGGATAGCAACCCAACGCATACCTCCCCATGCGCCACGTCCTCTGTACGGACCGGCCTATACTGGTTTCTCCCAGCGGGTTTTTCTTGTTCTTTTGGTTTTTCGTCCTGTTTTTATTTTCTTTTTTCTATTTTTGTCTTTTGTCTTTTTTCTTATTTTCTTTCTTTATCCTTTTATTTTTTTTAATAATTTTGGTAAGATTATTTTTAAATTTGTGAATATTTTTATGAATCTGCAAATATTTTTTGAATTCATGAATAATTTTTTGCAATTCATGAATGACTTTTGGATCCACCTACATATTTTTCTATGTATGTGAACATTTTTAAGTCACAGTTTTTTTTAATTCGCAAATGTCTTTCTAATTCACGGATATAATTTTAGTCCATAATATTTTTTTTGAATTCGTAAACATTTTTTTGAAGTCGAGAACAATTTTTTGAAATTTGTTATCATTTTAAAAAAAACTTGTGATCATTTTTTAAGCTCACTAATATTTTCGAAATTCAAGATTATTTTTTGAAACCATGAACATTTTTTGGAATCCTGTGCATTTTTTGAATCGTGATTTTTTTTCGAAAACAATGTTTGGATTCGTATTTTTTTCTAAATATGCGAACATTGTTTAATTCGTGATTTTGTTTCAGAATTCGGGACATTTACTACGTTCATGAACATCTTTCTTATAAATTCATATTTTTGAAACCACAAACAGAAAAAAATACGAAAAAAAACTGGGGCGCCTCGGTATAGGTGCCGTATAGAATTTCATCAGCTAGGCAGCCAGCAGTGACCAGCTCTGTTCTGCTCCATCTAGGAAAAAAAACTCTGTTCTTCTCGTCTCGACTCTCGCGCGGACTTGCGTTGGGGAACGGGGTCTGGCTGGGGCCGGGGCAGATGCGTTCGGGCGCGGGGGGCGGCGGGCGTGCGTTCTCCAGCCCGTCAGATGGCCAGAGGCCTCGACGCCTCGTCGCGGCCGCGCTCCGCATCAGGGCGACGCCGGCTCTACGCGCGGTGAGCCAGTGAGCAGCAAGATCAGTCTACTCTCCCTCCCCATTCGGTAATTTTATCCAGTTCGATTCCTAGTTTTCCGCTGCATCTTAATTAGTGGGGGATTCTAACTAGGTCAGATGTTTTGCACTAGACACATTTGCTGTTTATAAAGGACCGAATCTAGCCATGGTTTAGGGGAATGCTAATATACTGTCGATTCATTTTATACAAAAGAAATAGAGGTGAATGTGAAGCTACTGAATGCTCGGCCTCCTCTCTTGCTACTCTAGTTTGAACATCAAAGTCATAAATAACAAATCAAACTCGAACAATCGAAGTCTTGTTCCGAGGGATTAAATTCTTGGAACGGGATCCAGCATTGTGTCCACATATTTGGCAATTATCCACCTAATCAAAGTGATGATCTGTGGCGAGCAGATTTAAAGCAGTCCTTACCGAAAAAGGCTTTCGCCCCGCTTTATAAATAAAGCAAACCGTCAAAAGCACACATACACGGACTAGTCCGGAACACACACACCCAAGATACACAACAAGAGGTACAAAGGTTCCGCTGAGGACACAGCTCAACAAGCCCAAAAAACAACAAAGAAAAGAAAGGCCGAAGCCGGAGAACAGGTCCGGCGCCTAATCTGGCTCCGGAGGAGGCGGAGGGGGCGGCGGCGGCGACAGACGAAAGGCCATCGAGCGAAGGTCGGCGATGAAGGCGGAGATGGCGTCCCGGTCCCGAAGGCCGCTAAGCGACCGCCAAAGCTGCAAGAAACCAGACAATTTGAAAAGAGCGTCAGTAGCCCGTCGAAGAGGGATGCGCTGAATCACAAGTTTATTGCGAATTGTCCAGAGGGTCCAGGCGAGTGCCCCAATCTCAAGCCACCTAATGTGGCAAGAGAGCAGGGGGAAGTTCTAAAGTTCGGCAAAGAGGTCGGGAAAGTTGATGTGGCACCAATCACCTCCCACTACCTCTCTAAAGCAGCTCCACACGAATTAAACGGACACACAGGAGAAGAAGATGTGGTTCGAATCTTCAGGGATACCACACAGCGGACCCTTTTGTGGTTCGAATAAGCAGTCCTTATGCAGACCCTTTTGTGGAATTGCAAAGTTTATGGTACGCAAGATCGACACTTCAAGTACAATTGATTCAACCCGGACGATTTGGGGTAGTCCTAAAAAGTTACAGCTTCGTCCCTCCTAAGATTTCTTTCAAGCTCCACGACTGACACCTGTATATATCACTCAAACTGACCCAAAGGCCATGATGTTTCAGACAACTTACGAGCCGATGTAATCCATTCAGTTAGTGAACTCTCATTGTTTCTCAAAGGAATTCCAAACAAGCACAGACAGAAACTTCTGTAAAATTCATGAGTTCACATGTACATGCTAGGTGCTTACATACACCAAGTAGTTTCAGACTGGAACCATGTAGAACATACAGAAGATTGATTCATTAACCCCGTGAGTAATTAAACTGAGCATAGACAACCAGAGTAACATCTGAAGTGAAGTAAATGTTTGATATGCTCCCTAGCTAGTGTTTGAATACATTAAAATATAGTATCTATCCAGACGAAATGCACAAGAAAGTAGATGTTTTAACATCTAAGAGAGACACGATAACACTGAACACCGTATATGTATATGTTATCTTCCTCCTGAAAGGTCGGAAAAAGTGGCAAAACTCGTCGATAACTGAGGGTATTGCAAGTTTGGTGATTCCAATCCTCTGTTTTGCGTCAAGGCCTGCATAGTGAAGCTGAAGTGTGCTGGTGTTAGCTCTGGGAGTGGTGTATCACCTTCGAGATACTGCATGACTTGCCGCATTGTGGGCCTTGCGCTAGTAAAAGGGTGCGAGCACAGAAGCCCTAGCTTCAGCACCAATGATGCATCATCGATGTTGTAGTCACCCTGCAGTCTCTGATCCACGGTATCCATGAGCGATCCGTTGTGCCAACGCTCTATAACCCAGTCGACCAATGTATGTTTGTTGCCAAATGGGTTCTGCTTGATAGGCCTCTGCCCAGAAGTAACCTCAAGGAGAAATATGCCGAATGCAAACACGTCCGTCAGAGCGGATGCCTTGCCCTTCCGTACGAACTCAGGCGCCAGGTATCCCATGGTTCCAACCATATGTGTGGTTTGTGGATCAGTGCCATGATCGTACAACCTTGAGAGACCAAAGTCACCTAGTCTTGCATTCATTTCACTGTCCAGAAGCACGTTGCTCGGCTTGACGTCTCGGTGTATGACAACTTTCTCCCACTTCTCGTGAAGGTAAAACAATCCGAACGCGACACCCTTGATAATATGTAACCTCTCCTCCCAATTCAGTGATGGCTTGCCATCTTTAAAGTATAAATACTGATTGAGGCTTCCATTTGACATGTAGTCATAAACCAAAAGAAGTTCACCTTTCCTTCGGCAATAGCCAAGCAGGGGCACAAGGTTGCGGTGTCTGAGCCGGCCGATACTGACAACCTCCGCGATGAACTCCTTCATCCCTTGCCTCGACTCGTGAGACACTCTCTTCACCGCCACTTTCAGTTTGGACTTTGGGAGTGTCCCTTTGTATACCTTGCCGAACCCGCCCACACCAAGCAGATTCTTTTCCTTGAACCCTTCCGTGGCATGGAACAGGTCCTTGAAGGAGAAGCGGTGTGGCCCGAAATCGACCTCCCAATCTTCCCGCAGCTCCCTGTACCTGAATCTCTTGCGAAGAAACAAAATGATGACAGTTCCTACTACAAGGACGAACGTGGCCGTGGCAATAGGCAGGGTGATCTCCAGGACCTTGGAGCGAGGCTCTGGGCCAAGACGTGGTAGCTTTGGGAGCTTAGATGTGTCGATGGCTGGAGCAGGGCCGTTTACGGCGAAGCTCCAGCCGAGAACGCAGTGGATCGTGCTGATTGCGCCGGTTGTGGCTGCGAAGCCGATGTACGATGGTTCTCTCAGAACTGTGGAGAGGTTGTAGGGAGATGAAAGCAGCGGCCTCACCGGCTTAGCTACTCCCAGAGGAGCCAAGAACACGTTGATCTGCGTGGACACCCCATCATAGTCAGCCCATACCTGCATCGCCTTGCCGCTGATAAGAGTCAAGTTGTTGAAGGCTCTACTCTCATCATCGTAGTACCCAGTGCGGTAGGCCTGCAAGGAGTTGAGGCTGTTGATGTCGATGCCAACGTGGTTGTTGTCCATGTCCTGGAACTCCTTGTTCTGGGTGGTGTCGAGCTCGACGGCGAACATGTGGTTGCTGGCGTTGCCATTGTTGCCGCTGTTGAGGAGGCCCATGTACTGCGCCCACGTGTTGGAGAGGTTCTTGGTGGGGGCGACAAAGAAGGCCATGCCGTCGGCGCTTATGCCGTCGTGGACGGAGAGGATGGCGAAGGCGAAGCTGAGGGAGAAGGACCGCACCGTGCCGTTGGGCGACCCGCGCAGGCTCAGCGGGGTCGGGTACAAGGCGTGGCCGAGGTTGATGGTGTCGTTGGTGAGCTCGAGGAGCCCCTCCGGCGTCACCTTGGCGCTGCCGTCGAGGGTGAGGTTGACACCGGAGAAGCCGTTGTATAGGAAACTGAAACTGTCGTTGCTGGTTGTGGATGCAGCACAGGGAAGAACGAGGAGTGGGATGGCATAGAGGAGGAAGAAGATGTGCTCCCTCGGAGCCATGCCTTGAGCTCTCTGGCAAGGAAAATATTACGATATTTTGTGGCTGATAAACAACTAGTACCGGTGTGGCTATCCTATCTAAGTAGTACTGCTGTATGTGCGCGTGACAGTGGCAAACAACTGCCCATGATTATTTACTAAGAAGTAAATCCATAAAATTTATAGTACTTAGTAATTTTGCTAAGTCGCAAGCAAGAGACACATCACCATCCACGTGTGCAATCGAAGAGAAAGTGGTCCAACAGGTTCAATTTTCTTCCTAGATACTGAAAAATTGTCTCCCCATCGACGCTGAAGTCTGAACATCTTTGTGGAACTGTCTAAATCAGACTGATTTAGACGGCAACCACTAGCAAGTAGCAACACGTTGTTATAATTCTCTCCTCCGAGACGAGGGAAGAGCCTTTGAATATCAAGCCAGAAAGTAGAGTAGCATGCGTACACTTCTGTTGGTGATAAGTCTGGATAGTCGTCTAAAACGACTGGGTATGCATGATCCGTCATGGTCAATCCCGGCGTCCTCTGGCTAGCGGTCTGCATATGCACTTCTGTTGGACTTTTCTGCTGAATCTGAGGTGGTCCGGGCTAGGTATGCACCGCACATATAATGTAGCTAGCCTAGAGTTTTCTACATACTGTATGTAAGGACATCCTCATCCGCCCAACACCAAGGACTGGGCCGTCGCTACACGGTGGACACCTACATCATGCACGTCTCCATGTCGGGTTGGACGGTCCCAAACTGATGGATGTGTTGTTTGTAGAGTCAAACGGGTGCCTGCAGAAGAGCTTGTCTATTCTCTGATAAAAGTCTACTGCGACAGCCATTTTTCTGTGTGGCTAACCCAGGGCGATCCGGTTGCATGGCTGGAGTTTCAGGAAAAGCATGAGAGAAATGTGAAAGCGAAGGGAGGAGGGAGAGGAGTCGGTCCACTGAGGAGACTGTAGCATTGGATGAGATCAACTTTGTAAGGTGGTTTCAAGACTCCATGTCTGTGTTGCCAAGGTCTGTGGTTGGTTTTGTTGCGTGTTGATGCGTGAGCTATGCATTTTTTTTTAATAATTTGCTTTTCTACATTCTCAATGTCTTGACTAGTTTTTGATATCGTGATGGTGTAGAGCCTGGATATAATTTGCATCTTCTTGCTATTAACATATCCACGTTATCGTAGAAATGTGCAAAATGTTATCTCCTTGATATATAGAAAGCCAGTATCCGTTGGATCTTTCAAGAAAGAAACTAAGCTAGTTATTTTGAATAACATATGACCATATATTAATTCTTTAGAATTAGTCACAAGGGCAGTAATTGTATGTGTTGTCCATATAATTCTGGCCAATAAATACATGTATTTTGCCAACAAGTATATTCTATATATGCACATGTTTTTCTTTACAGTATGTATGCACCAGTTATTACACTTCCTAGCAGTTTTAGTACATGTCCTTCATTGTAATTATATGTTGGTCTAGTGAAGGATAGAGCCATTTAAAAAAAATGACGGTTTACCCCGCCTCTGCATCAGACGATGCACACATCCATATTTGCTAAGATTAGAGTATCAAACATCCATTACATCGGACAAAAGTGACAAGCAAAAAGAACACAAAGCTCGAATTAACCGGGCACTAAGAAGGCACAATGACTCAAGTCACATATCACAGTGAGGATCATGCAATTCACCTCCCAACTGTAAGGACGGATGTGCTGTCAATACGCGCTGTTGATGAAGGATACGTCATGATGAATTGATCAAATCCTCCATTCTGCATTATGGTCATCATCTGAAAGCTTAAATCCGTCGGTGACATCTCCGGCAATGGCATGTCGCCATCAAGGTACTGCATCACCTGCCGCATGGTAGGCCTTGCATTGGCGAATGGGTGAGAGCATAGCAGGCCTAGCTTTAGAGCCACACATGCCTCGTCGGCGTTGTAGTTGCCCCCAAGCTGCTTATCCACGGGATCAAGGAGCGATCCCTTGTTCCATTGATCGAGCACCGATTCAACCAACAATACTTGGCTATCCTCTAAGTTTGGATTGACAGGCCTCTGCCCACAAGTAACTTCAAGAACAAACACTCCAAAGGCAAACACGTCGGTGAGAGGTGTTGCTTTGCTAGTATGCCCTAGCTCAGGAGCGAGGTATCCTATGGTTCCCACCACGTGTGTGGTTTGCGGGTCGGCGTCGTGGTCGTACAGCCTTGCGAGGCCAAAGTCACCGAGTCTTCCATTCATGTCGCCATCGAGGAGGACGTTACTGGCTTTGATGTCCCGGTGGATGACCACTTTCTCCCACTCTTCATGAAGGTAGACCAAGCATGATGCAATGCCTTTGACAATATGCCACCTCTGAGCCCAATTCAAAATTGGTTTGCCTTCTCTACCGTGCAAGTACTTGTCAACGCTCCCGTTTGGCATGTACTCGTACACCAGAAACAGTTCACCTCTCCGTCTGCAGTAGCCAAGCAATGGCGCTAGATTGCGGTGCTGGAGACGTCCTATGCTGACAACCTCTGAAATGAATTCTTTGATGCCCTGCTTCGAGTCGTGTGCAACCTTCTTCACAGCAACCTCCATTCTAGTAGACACTGGAAGGATGCCCTTGTACACCCTCCCGAATCCTCCAATTCCAAGCAGGTGTGTGTCGCTGAAACCTTCCGTTGCACAGTACAGATCCTTGTAGGAGAACCGTTGTGGACCGAACTCGACCTCCCAATCTTCTCGCAGCTCGGCATACCGGAACCGTCTCCGTAGCACCAGGAGAACAATGGCGCCCATGCTGAGGACGAACGCTCCGGATGCTATTGGCAGAACAATGTCCAGCACCTTGGACCGTGGCTTCGGTCCCATGCGGGGAAGCTTTGGTAGCTTTGAGATGTCGATGGCTGGAGCCGGACCGTTCATGGCGAAGCTCCAGCCAAGCACATAGTGTCGCACATTGATCGTGCCGGTCGCGGAGGAGAAGCCGACATACGCGACGTCTGTGACCGCGGTCGTGAGGTTGTAGGTGGCCGTGAACAACGGCCTTACTGGTCTGCCCACGTTGAGGGGAGCCATGGTGACGGTGATTTGAACGACCCTGTGGTCGTAATCCACCCACACCTGCATGGCCTCGCGGCTGATCAGGCTCAGGTTGCGGAAGCTACCGTCGTCGTCGTCGAAGTAGCCGGCGTAGTAGGACTGCAGCGAGCGGAGGCCGTTGACGTTGGCGCCGGCGTGGTTGGCGTCGAGGTCGTCGAACTCCTTGTTCTGGATGGTGTCGAGCTCGACGGCGAAGAAGTGGTTGCTGCCGTTGCCGTTGTTCTGGACGTCGGTGAGGCCCAGGAGCTGGCCGGGCAGCGCGGAGGAGAAGTTGGTGCTCGACGCCACCACGAAGGCCATGCCGTGGGCGCTCAGGTCGGTGTAGATGGACTGGATGGCAAACACGAAGGAGGCCGAGAAGGACCGCACGGCGCTGCCGCCGGGAGACCCTCCGGCGAAGCGGAGGGGAGTCGGGTAGAAGGCGTGGCCCTTCTGCTGGTCCGTGCCGTTGGTGAGCTCCAGGAGGCCTTCTGGGGTCACCGTGGCCGCGCCGTCCAGGGTGAGGTTGGCGCCGGTGAAACCAGAGTATACGAGCTGGTCATCGCCGCTGGCCTTGGCTGCTAGAACAAGCAGGCAGAGGAAGAGGAGTCGGAGAAGCGTGGACACACTCTTCTCCATGGTGGAGGACAAAGGAACATGAATTTTTTGTAGAGGACCCGCCCGGACTACCCCTGGTTTTTTTCTTGAATGATTTGAAGAGTGTGTACACTGCTATAAAGTCAAATGTTTGTGAGCGACAACGTGCCGGATATACATGTCGAGCTTTTCCACAGACGTCGTTATCTGTTTCCTCTTCGTCTCCAACCTCCCACCCCGCATCCTTTTTATTCTGTCCCCAAATCACAGCAACGCAGCACAAGGGAGAGAGCGTGGAGTCCACAGTCCCCACACGCGGTGTGTCTCCTTCGTCGGGTGCTCCTTCGCGAGACGCGGCGGTCACGTTTTATGGCATTGTCATAAGTTTAGGTGCTCGAATTTCATAGAGCACTCTATGTTTTTACCTTGTGCAATTTTGTTCATGAGTTTAGGTGCTTGATCCGAAGCTCACAATGTATTGAAGCATGCTTTAATCTTAAGGGTTCGCTATCATGTTTGGTTAGATCAGCCCGGTGATCTTGTGTTCATGCATATAAACATTATGACGGCTTAATAAAAACACTGCGGGATTGTCTAAAAAAAGAAACCTGAATTTGGGAACCTTCTCCAATCTGTTTTTTTTTTCTGTTTTCTTTCTTCATTGCTGTTGTTAACGGTCTTACCGATTTATTTATGTTTTTTTACTTTTCTTATTTTGTAGTTCTAATTTTTTTGCCTGATTTTCAATCATGTTCACAAATTTCATAAAATGTTCATATTCTTAAAATGTTAATATTTCCATAACAAATCTTTTTTCTAGAATACGCATAAGCATGCGTATCATTGCATTAGAGAATAAGCGGCAAAGAAACCCAATACAACCCCTTTCGGTCATTACAACGCTAATCATAAAAATTAGCAGTCACACACACCACCACGCTACATGCTTCCCTAGACCAATCTCATGCCAATGGCAATGAGGCAAGTCTTAGCTCAACCAAGCCGTGTCACAACCAACGCCAAACACCTCTACAACAAAATAAATACTTGAGGACAACACGGACCAACGTACTTCCAGCCAATGCGTCAAGAAGAAGTCGACAAGTGGATGACAGGTCTGGGCAGACCAAGAGGAGTCGCCGTCAAGAGGGCACTGGCGATTGAGCAGTGGCCGACTCAAGCAACACCAACCGGAGTCCTCGAGCAACAAGACGACGCCTCTAAGGAGGGAACGACGCCATGACGCCGCCGTCGTCTGGTCCGAAGGCCGGACCAAGGGTTTCCTCTGAGTAAGAGGGAGGGACTCAGGTCGGGGCCAAAGACAATGCCTCCATGAAGGGTACGACGCCCGCGGGCGTCGCCGTTGTCAGCCTCGAACATCGCGAAGCAGGATTTCTCCCAACCCCATACCACAAATCCCAAAATCGACCGAAGATGCTCAAGCGAGCCGACCACCACAGCGGGAGGGAGGGCATCTCGTAGCTCCACATCCGCCGCCACCAAGCCAACGAGACCAAAAACAGGGCAATCACTGTCTCACCCCGAGCGATCCCGCACCGCCTCCACCGTGCCCAAGGACTCACCACCACCGCCGCATGAGCCACTGTAAAGGCTCAAGCCCGCGCCGGATCTGAGGCCGCTGCACCGCAACGACGCTACGCGGCAAGCTCCGGTACATGACCGCCACAGATCTGGTGTGGGATCCACGAAACCACCACG
The DNA here is from genome assembly GCF_056163025.1 of Triticum urartu. Lineage (NCBI taxonomy): Eukaryota > Viridiplantae > Streptophyta > Magnoliopsida > Poales > Poaceae > Triticum > Triticum urartu. The sequence goes on along the minus strand of NC_141875.1, from coordinate 63,825,991 downwards.
CCCTGCCGCCCCAGCCGTGCAGCCTCCCTAGCCGACCGCTCCAAACGCTGAGGAAGGGAGGGCTGCCGCCGCCCGGCGCACCTCGCTGCAGGTCGACCGCTGCCCTCAGCCGCGTCAGCCTACCCCAGCGCCCCAAGGGATCAAGCCCGAGCCCCGTTGCGACCTTCGAAGGCATCAGCTATGGTTGAGGACCTTTATATCCAATGAATCTTCGTGGCGTCAGATTGAAAGGTGGTCGTTGAAGCTATCAAGGGGGCCACCGTGCAATCTATGGAGCTGCAGTGCATGAAATTACAGAACAATCTAGTGCTTTTATTTCTTGTATTTTAGCCATTAGTTTAGGACCTTAAATGTTGAGGCTCACAACCTTGCAACAAACACTATCTTTGGGGTGGTCACCGTGCTTGGTTAGGCCGACCCGGTGATCATCTTGCATTAAAAAATGTTCACCATGTGTTTGTAAATAGACTATGATCATTTTGTGAATACATGATGACCAAAGTTGTAAGCCATAGACATTTACTTAGCCCGGCCATCTATTAGGAGTTGTGGGCGAATGTAGCGATAAGAGTCGCAAAGCGACAGTCACACACTTTGCGTCCAATAGGCGTCCGACGCATAGACGCACCTCGGCTAGGCGGGCCCGTTACCGTAGTTGGTTAGGACATATCTATTTTTCCCAGTTTGCCTAAAAAAATATTGAGTCAATTACACCACAGGTGTTTAAACTTGGCACAAAAAGTCAGTTTAGTACTAAAACTTGTGACATACGTTGATCTGCTTACAAAACTTGGCTTGATCGTTCATATACGGTCAGAATCGCGTTTGGATACGGATAGAGGGCTGACTGGGATCGCCAGCGTGGCGACGGGCCCATTGTCAGTGGCTGCAAGGCACGGCAGAGGCGTGTGGCCTGGGTGTTTGCAGAAAACCCCCTGGAAGCTTTATTTTTGTAACAAAAAACCCCACGACCTGAATTCTATCTGTCCAAAATCGCTAACCCGCGATCCCCAATTCCATAGCAGAGTGGCGGCTCTTCCCTTGGTTCATCAGAGCGGCTGCACCCCGGCGGCGGCGTCGCCATAGCAGCGGCGGCGGCGGCTCCATAGTGGCGCAGCGGCCCCGCGGCCTAGCGGCGCGGCGACGGCGGCTCCACAGCGGCGCAGCGGCCCCGCGGCGCACAGCAGGACGGCGGCGCCACAGCGGCGCAGCGACGGTGGCGGCCCAGCGGCGGTGGCGGCGGCGGTTAGCTCACGCATTTCTTCTTCATGTACCCCTCTCTCACACCTCTGACAGTTCTTCTCTCTCAAGCATCAGGTCGTGTACTGGGGCAATCATCAGGTAATTAAATCCTTCTCCCCTACTCTTACATCACTGGTTGTTGTTTTGTCATGACCAAATTAATGTGCGTATGTACTTAATAGTCTGCAATGTGTGCCTCTGCAGGATGCTAGGACATGTGGTTATTTCAATTGGATTGACAAGCCATGGGAGGGGAGGGAATGGACTATCATTGCTGAACTTGCTAACAAGAATGAGGTGCTGGAGAAGAAGATAATGCAGAAAGATGGTCAGATTGAAGCTGAGAAGGAGAAACGCGGACTGGAGAAGATGATTGGAAGAATGCACAAAGATCAGTTACAATCTAGTTAGAGATAGGATGATTATGCTTGCTGTGTTCATGTACTTTGGGTTAGTTGCAATCATGTTTGCTATGGCCGGCAAGAAGTGATGTTGTCATTCCAGTGTAGTAGGTCATTGGCAGTGTTGAAAATTTGTATCGACTCTTTGCTGAATTTCAGAGTATTTTGTGGCTTGTGCTTTAGAATTCCATATTACCTTTTGACGAATCAGTATTTGTGCTTTAGAATCATATAACTAAAACAGAGGAAAATAATTTGTGTATGCAATTTTTGTCAGTATGAATTTAGAGAAAAGCATAAGCATCAGTTTATTCTGCAGTTGTATATGCAGTTTTGACATCAAAATATCAAAAAGTGCAATTTTTGTTAGTAACACAGTAAAGAAAAAACAACAGTTTTTGACAGGACAATTTCAAACTTCATAGCAGCAGAGCATCATTAGTACTGCATTTTGTCTTAAAGAGAGCAGTGAAACACATGTTCAGATCCTCACATTACAGCATAAAAAAGGGAAATTAGTCTTATGGCATGTCTTATGACAAAAATTCATACATAAACTTGCACTTGTATCTAGTTCACTCATGAACTAAGTCCTTGGCATTGTGACCTATAAGCTTTGGAAATCACCGGTCCATTCTTCTTCTGGTGCATTTTGTGTCACTGGCTCCTCTTCTGCTTGCACATAAGAACTCTCCGAATTTGGTCCAAACATAAGGTTCCAAAACCCAGCACCTGGTCCAGTATATGCTTCCCCTGCTCCTGTTTCAGCTGCTTGGTTGCTTGAATGTTGTACATATCCTCCGTCTGCTCCGCCAGCTAATCCCCTACCTCCCCTGCCTCCCCTGTTGTGTGCTCCTCCAGAACCTCTTCCTTCCCTGCCTACTGCTCCTACAGATCCTCTGCCTACCCTGCCAGCTGCTCCACCAGCTCCAGCAACTCTTCTCTTTCTTCCTCTTGAAGCTACAGCTGCTTGGTTGCTCGACTGTGGTACATCTTCTGGTATGTCTTCAGTGATTCCTCTTCTTCTAACCCTGCCTCTTGACATAGCAGTTGTAACCCTGGGAGGGGGTATGTCATTTCTTGCTTGTGCAACAAATGTAGATTCTGGAAGAGGTCCATGATCCATGCTTGGTTTGTATGCTCTCCTCTCCTGAGTGGACCAAAATGCACGATTAGACAAAAATTCAGAAACCAAAAAAATTAACATGGTCAACAGAAGGTTACCATTTGCTGCATGAGATAAACCATGGACCCTGGGGTTTGACTTGGATCCATGTGTGCATGTACTGTGTGTGGCATAATGTTCTAAAGAAAGCATAAACAACTTGTCAGTATATGTTGCCAAGTGTATATGAGCAGTAAATTGAGTTGGTCAACATGTTACATCTTATAGAAATGATTGTAGGATCATCATACTCCTCTTCTTCATCATATGCAACATTTGTAGGTTGCAGTGCATCTCTGTTGGTCTCCTCCCACTTCTTATGTCCTTTCTTGTTGTGATCTGCACTTTCACAAATAGAGCAGTGCATGGTTACACCATGCTTTGTCAGCTTCTTCCCTCCTTCTCTCATCAACTTCTCTTTTGGATCTTTCTTTCTGTTCCTCCTTGGTCTGCCCATTACTTTCGTGTACACAGGTGGATGTACATCAATGCCATGCATCTTAGTCCAATGTTCTTGGTCCCTCACAGGTTTTACATTGAAAGCATAAGCCTTTTTGTATGTCCCTACTGAATAGCACTCATGCACCAGGCTTGTAGGATCAATTCTCTCATTTCTAGCACAAGCAATAGCATGGTGACATGGGATGCCAGACAGGTCCCATCTCTTGCAGTCACAGGTTTCCATTTCCAAGTCCACTATGTAGGAGTGGTTCATTGAAACAACCTTGAAAACTTTCTGACCAGCTCCAAAGACCATGCAGTTTGTAGCCCAATCAGTGTACTTGTCCAACTTTTTCTGAATTTTTGGGCACATTCTCATACTCCATTTCCTATCTTGTGCAACTTCCTTTTGCTTGCTGTACAACCTTGCTGTGATCTTGCTATTTATGTTGTCCACCATGGAGAAAATAGGAAGTTCTCTGGATGGCAAAATCCAGCTGTCATTTCAAATGAAAACTTGTTAGTTCATTCCATTTAACACTTTAGTGCATTTAACAGTTCAGAAAAGCACAACCAAGAAATGTGTACCTATTAAATACTTCAGACATATTATTGAGCATGATGTCACACTTTGGAAAAGGATTAAAAAAAGCTTTAATCCATGTTCTTGGTGGCCATTTCTCAACCCATTCGTATGCACGCACACTGTCTGCCTTCATCTTATCCATTGCTTTTTTATATGTTGGATTGTTAGTGGCTCTTGCAATAGCCCATAGATTATTCTTTAGTTGTTCCCCCTTGTGAAGCTTATGGAAATTCTGATACATATGCCTGACACAAAATCTGTGTTCAGCATCTGGCCACACCTTTGCAACTGCAGCTATAAGACCCTGGAGAACACATAAACAATGCAAGTACCCATTAAATCTAACTACACTATATTATAGCAAGCAATAAGGTAAAAATATAAGTTGTTGCACATACCTTTTGCTTATCACTCATTATTGTGTATGGAGAGGTGTTGCATATGTTGAGGTCATCCTTTAGGCTAGCCAAAAACCACTCCCAGCTGCTAGTGGACTCCACTTCCACAATCCCAAATGCTAGGGGGGAAATACAATCATTGGGGTCAATGCCCACTGCTGTCAGTAAATTCCCTTTGTACCTGGTCTTAATGTGACATCCATCTACAAATATTATTGGCCTACATCCCATCAACCAGCCTCTCTTGCATGCATCCAATGACCAGTACAAAGTTGAGAAATGTTCTTTTGTCTCCTTGGTCTTTTCATCAAAGATCTCCTTTGTGCAAAGGTAGAACTTGTTGCCAGGGTTTGTTTGTCTCAACTCCTCTCCATAATCCCATAGCATCTTATACTGGTCATAATCCTCACCTCTGATTTGCTTTACTGATGCTCTTCTAGCTCTTCCCAATTTGCTCCTGCTTGGAATTAGATTGTACTCTTGCTGAACCTTCTCCTCAAATTTCTGCAATGGCATCTTCTCATTGCCCCTGAACTCGTCTCTGAATTTCTTGGTTAAAAATGGAGCAGTCAGACCCTTGAGCTTCCATTTCTTAGGGCAGGTGTGCTCATCAAAGTACTTCTTGATCACAAAGCTATTTTTCCTGTTGTCCATCCCTGCTTTCAAGTACCATGGGCAATCATCAATGCATACTGCTTCTACTGTAGTTGATGTGTTTCTGGTCTTTTTGATTGGAACCCTATTTCTGATGCTATAGGAGGTAATCGCATGCCTGAGCTCCTCAACAGTACCAAACACCATACCTAATTTGAATACAGGGGCATTCAAATCAGTTTCTGGATTAAAAGCCTTGAAGTTGTACTTGAGCTTGTCCCTCTCTTCTTTGGATAACATTATGGTTGGATCATCTAGAGCATCCTCGGCTAGCTCTGTTTCATAGTCACATGTGTAAACCTTCTCCCTGTGATCATCCACCTCTTTGTCAACATGTTCCTCAAACAGATCATCATCCCCATCCATAATATCATAGTCACTGTCATAGAATTCCTCATCTGTGTGTGAACCTGCTGCACCATTTTCATCTTCTTCCTCCATTTCTTCAGAAGCACATCCTGAAGATGTTGCTTTAGTAAGAAATCTCCTTGCTCTCCTTTTAGTTGAGTCACTTCTCACTTTAGCTGAGCTAGCTTGTTCTTTGCCCTTGCCATCTTTTGTTGGGGTTATGACCTTTGGCAACTCGGGCAGTCCATCAACTGTAACATCATCTCTAAGAAGGCTGCTCGGTGTCTCTCCATGGTCTATGAGCAGCAACAGATTCTTGTGGACTGTACTAGCTGCTATCATTGCAAGGCTATCAGCATCACAACTCATCTCTCTTATTCCTTCTTTAACTGTCCTACCAGGCTGACACCAGTATACAACATGCTGCCCTATTTCTCTGTCATAGCCCAGCTGCTTCACAAAGTCTTCAATCCACAGTATGGACCAAGTGTCAGAGTCACAATGATCAAACCAATCAACTTCATAGTCAATGTAGCTTTTGTTGTTGTCAGCTCCATAGAAAAATCCTTTGTGATGAATTTCAACCGTGAACCGCCCATCAAAATCACCTACAATGCAGAGAATGCAAAAACATTCAGTAAACTATACACATCTTCAATTAATTATGCTTACAACAGCTAACATGTTCACTTCATACTGCCAAAAACAGCATGCAACTGCAATTTAGTGCAAAGAAAAAAGCAGGGATTTATAGTTCTCACAACCAAAATAAATTCAGTTGAGAATGACATCTTCATTTAACACTAATGTCAAATTCCATTACGATTCTGTCATGTCCAGTCACAAATAATGGAACTAACTACTGGATTTGTAGTTAACACTACTTACTGCTTAAAATTCCTAACTTTCAAATATCTACTGTTGTCCAAATATTCACTTATCAACTGTCAAACATTCAGTTAGCAAGTGTTGAAAATTCAGTTAGCAAGTGTCAAAAATTCAGTTACGTACAATTTCATCAGAAATAGAAGCTGCTGTACCACATCCAATGGTTTCACTGGAGCAAACATGTTCTAATAATCTTATACACGGGGGGTTAGTTATTCAGAGAATCTGAATATTTTAGATCATGAAAACAGAGCCCTTTTGGACCCGGGAGAAATCCTATACGCAGCCCACATACGGATGAATGCAAAGGGGACTTCTTACGTCATTGCATCTAGCAAGCATCCACTGACGAAATCAAGACCAATCTAAAAATTTTCACCGATTCGAGCACATTGACTAAAACCCTAACATAAACAGGGGAGAAAGAGGTGGTGGATAGAGAGAGAGAGAGATAGAGGGCGCATGCTCACCATATACAGGGGCTGGTTCCCCGGGATCTCGCCGACGGGGCTCCATCGTCATCGACGCCGCCGATCAATGCCGTCGCCCCGATCGACGCCGCCGTCGCCTGCAAACGATCAAGAGGAGAGACACAAGAGGAGAGCACGAGGCGAGGGAGTCGACGAGGGAGGGTTTTGGTAAACTGATTCAGCCATATGCGGGGCCGCATAACTAACAGGCCAAACCTCTCTCCGCCTGTGCAGGGGCTTTTTCGTGACAAAAAATAAAGCTTTCAGGGGGTTTTCTGCAAACACCCAGGCCAGACGCCTCTGCCCGCGCCTTGCAGCCACTGACAATGGGCCCGTCGCCACGCTGGCGATCCCAGTCAGCCCTCTATTTGTATCCAAACGTGATTCTGACCGTATATGAACGATCAAGCCAAGTTTTGTAACCAGATCAACGTATGCCACAAGTTTCAGCACTATACTGACTTTTTGTGCCAAGTTTAGTCACCTGTGGTGTAATTGACTCAAAAATATTCTTCCCAATGGTCCAGGTGAGAAGTTTCAACTTCCAAGTCAAGGTTGATGTCAAAAAAAAGAAAAACTTTCAAGTCAAGGTGTCATCATCCTGTACCGATCTCATCTCGCTAGATACATCGATGCAAGCATCCGAGGGAAAATATAAGCATCCGAGAGAAAGGTCAAAGCAGAATTTGGCCACTACCAGAATGTACCGCTCTCCTCTCTGGCAGGCAGGCTCATCCGAGAGAAAATACAGTCCACGTAAATACGAGGGAATCCAGCCGACCATTGACTCAAGGTCTTGAGTCTTTGCTCCTGACTGGAACGCCGCTGGCGTAGCGCTAGCTGCGTGGCACACACCATGACCATGACAGCGTCGTGTGCGGCTAATATATATGCGCGCGCGGACTAGTCGTTGCTGCCATCGTTACCGCGTAGTGCACGATCCAATACACTGTCGCCAGCTCGCTAGATACATCCATCATACTTGTGTTGTGTAGTAGGATACGTTCTAGATACATCCATCTCTTCGACGAGTATTTCCAAACGAAGGGAGTTAGACCACGCAAACTGAACCTGCCATTGCACATTGCGAGGGATCATTTGCAAACACACATCTCCTCCACAGTTAGCGATGGCATGTCCCAAGTCATTCCGCTCGCTGCTTCTGCTCCTCCAACTCCAGCTCGTGGTCGTGGCCGTGAACTCGCTTCTCCCTTCCGAGGCTACATTCACTCATCACGCCATGTCGTCGCCGGAGTGCCTGCCGGACCAGGCGTCAGCGCTGCTCCGGCTGAAACGATCCTTCTCCGCCACAAATCACTCCACCATCGCCTTCCGTTCATGGAAGGCCGGCACGGACTGCTGCCGCTGGGAAGGCGTCCGATGTCATGGCTCCACCGGCTGCATCTCCTCGCTTGACTTGGGCGATCGCGGCTTGGAGAGTCCCAACCTCGATCTCTCGTTGTTCGAGCTAACCTCGCTCAGGTATCTCAACCTGGCCGGAAACGACTTTCGTATGTCCGAGATACCATCCATCGGGTTTGAGCGGCTCACCAAGCTCACCCACCTCAACCTCTCAGCCACCAACTTCTCAGGCCAGGTGCCACGCAGCATAGGCCGCCTCACCAACCTCGTCTCCCTCGACCTTTCCTTCCGCTTCGAACCATCAATTGGGCCTTTCCACGTCGATGGCAAGTTTCACGCCGACATAACTCGCCAAGGGCAGCTCACACTCCCAAACTTAACAGCCATACTTGCAAACATGGGTGGTCTGAGGGAGCTCCATCTTGGCTTCGTGGATCTCTCCAGTCAAGGGGGTGAGTGGTGCACTGCTTTGGCCAGGTACACTTTGAATCTCCGTGTTCTTAGCATGCCATACTGTGAACTCACCGGCCCAATTTGTGGACCAATTGCCGGTTTACAGTCTTTGTCGGTGATTGACTTGCAGCACAATCATTTGACCGGTCCATTTCCGGAGCTCTTTGCTGAATACTCTTCTTTGAGTGTTCTTCAACTCGGTTATAATGACCTTCATGGATGGGTCCCTCCGTCTATCTTTCAACACAAGAGATTGGTGACTATTGATCTTCAGCAAATTCCTGGCCTATCTGGTACTCTACCCAATTTCTCAGCTGATAGTAATATTGAGAATTTGCTCATCGGCAACACCAATTTCTCTGGTACAATTCCGAGTTCCATCAGTAATCTCAAATCCTTGAAGAAGTTAGGCCTTGGCGCACAGGGTTTTGCTGGTGATCTTCCCTCATCAATCAGTGAGCTCAAATTCTTGAGTTCATTGCAGGTCTCTGGCTTAGAAGTAGTAGGATCTATGCCACCATGGATCACAAACTTAACTTCCTTGGAGGTTCTTGAGTTCTCCCTTTGTGGCTTGCATGGACCAGTACCTTCTTCCATATGTGAGTTGTCAAAACTGAGAATATTGTCAGTTTATAGTTGTAACTTTTCAGGGAAAATACCTCCATGTATTTTTAACTTAACTCAACTAGACACCCTATTACTTCATTCGAATAATTTTAGTGGCGAAGTGGAACTTAACTCGTTGTGGAAATTACCAAACCTATCTAACTTAAAGCTCTCAAATAACAAACTAAATGTAATAGATGGAGAAGATATTACTTCTTCCATGTCTTTCCCAAACATAAAGTTCTTAGAGCTAGCATCTTGCAACATAAGTAAATTCCCCAATGTATTGAAGCATTTACCTGGGATTTATGTGATTGACCTTTCAAACAACCAAATTCAAGGGGTCGTGCCACAGTGGGCTTGGGAGACATGGAGCAATTCACACCTTTTCTACCTAAACTTATCCCACAATATATTTACTAGTGTTGGCTATGACAGCTTTCTCCCTTTGGGCCCAGTAGACGTGTTGGATCTCAGCTTCAACATGTTCAAGGGGCCTATACCCATACCAAGATCCTCTGGCAGTGTGCTAGATTTCTCATGCAACCATTTTTCATCCATGCCACATAATATTTCTACTCAGCTTGAAAAAACTACAATTTTCAAGGCATCAGGAAACCAACTCTCTCGGGATATTTTACCGTATTTTTGTGGTACAAAGATACAATTTCTTGATCTATCTAACAATATCCTCCATGGCACAATACCCTCATGTCTAATGAAGGATGGAAATGCATTGAAGGTTCTAAATCTGAAACAAAATCAACTTCAAGGAGAGATGCCTCATGATGTCAACAACAATTGCATGCTTGAGGTGCTAGACTTCAGTGGAAATTGGATCCAAGGGCAATTGCCTAGATCTCTATCTTCTTGCAAGAAGTTGGAGGTTCTGGATGTGGGAAATAATCGGATCAACGATTCTTTTCCATGTTGGATGAGTGGACTTCCTGGTCTTCAAGTACTTGTCCTGAATTCTAACGAATTCTTTGGACAAGTGGCACCATCTGTTGCTAATAATAAAAACAATTGTCAATTTCCAAGACTGCGAATTCTGGATCTCGCCTCCAACAACTTCTCTGGTACATTGACAGAGGGCTGGCTTATGAATCTAAAGTCCATGATGGTCGATACCTCTAACGGGATATCAGCGATGAAATACACATTTGAACTACAAAGGCTCCAACAAGAATATCAAGTCGCCACTATACTCACTTACAAAGGGTATTCCATCACACTTCCAAAGATCGCAAGGACCCTTGTACACATTGATGTGTCAAACAATGCATTCCATGGTAGCATCCCCCAAGCTATCGGGGATCTTGTTTTGCTCAACATTCTCAACATGTCACACAACTCCTTGACTGAAGGAATTCCGTCCCAGCTTGGTCGTTTGAAGAAACTAGAGTCTTTGGATTTATCCTCGAACGAGCTTACGGGAGTAATTCCACAAGAGTTAGCATCTTTGGACTTCCTTGGGACACTAAGCTTCTCCAACAATATGCTGGAGGGAAGAATACCAGGATCACCTCATTTTCAGTCATTTTCCAACAGCTCATTTCTCAGGAACGATGGGTTGTGCGGACCTCCATTATCCAAAGAATGCAGCAATGATACAAGGCCATATACCACGGTTCATCCGTCGAAGGAAAACCCTACAGACATGGTGTTATTTCTCTTTTCTGGATTGGGATTTGGTGTTGGGTTTGCAGTTGTAATCATAGGGACATGGGTTCTCCCTATTAGAAAGAAAAGTTGAAATGGTGCTCTATTTTCATTTAGAATCAGTGGGGTAATAAGTGCGAAGATTATGAAAACATATGTACTACATAATTGGTAGTAGTTACTGTTTTCTTAGGTGAGGAGGTACTAGTTAATGTTGTACTGTTGTATTACTGTTGCAAGTCATCTGCATCAAGGCTTGTAACTTAAGGGGAAATGGTGTGACATATTGTATCATGAAAATACATTATGATGTGCCACTTTACTCAAGTGTTGATCGAGTTCATAGTTGGGTGAACGGATTTTCAGAGTTATACGATTCCTTTTTCTCCCTGTAAAAATATTTATGCTTTTTTAGCACAAGTTTTTCAGTTAGTATTGCAGACTCGAGATGATAATATACACTACTGTCTACTAAAGTAGACAGACACAACATGGCAATAAGAACTACCAGGCTAGAACATTGTCAATTGCTGAAGCACGTCTGTAAAGGTTGGCAAAAGAAAACATTAGAGAATGATCCGACCATACAAGGTAATATATACTTAGCTGAACAGGTATGTAAGCAGTTGCTAAAGAAAAACTGTCCTGATCAAGTTCATACTTGGTGAAAAAAAATTCAGAGTTATAAGATCTTTTTTTTCTCCCTGTAAAAATGTACTTACATGTTTTTTTAGCTAAGTTTTTAGTTAGTACTTTTGCATACTGGAGATGATATATATGCTAGAGTAGTAGACTGACACACCATGGCGATATATAAGAACTACCGCACTAGGAACAATTCCATCAAAGGTATGTAAGCAGGTGCTTAAGCAAAAGAATCCAGGCATGCATAACCCCACATTTGGCAAAAAGAAAGCAGGTAAAAACTCGAAGGTAACACCAATAGACCGTCTAGAGGACCGAAAACCAAAAGTACACAACCGGCAGGATACCAGCGTCAGGGAACGAAACACAGCTCATGCTCTCGATCGAGCGGAAACGAAACATCGGCCACGGGCCACCGCATATCAGAGGGCCACTGCGACGTCCACGCTACCGGTTGAGCCCCAGAAATCGTCCGGTACGAACAGGAAGCGTTTGGCCTTGTACCCCTGCAGCTTACGGACGAACGGCACTTCCCCCCACGCCGACAACGCCCACCGCCGGTCGTCATACACCTTCAAGTATATTGACTCCGCCTCCTGATCCACCTCGGCCCCGTATGGGCAGACGCGGACCACCGAGAGCGAGCGGCCCGTGAGGACGTCGCCGCCGTTGAGCAGGAGGAACACGCTCTCGTCGTCGGGGTGGAGCAGCGCGCCGAAGGGCGTGGATTTCTGTAGCGTCACTATGATGGCCGTGGTGTTGGGAGTGGTACCCTTGGTGAAGGTGGCGGCGTCGCCGGCTGGCACGTGGGCGTCAAGGATGTGACCGTAGAGGAGGCGGCCGCGGTAGGCGCAGCCGTCGAACGGGCAGCTGTACGGCGCGAAGAGGCATGCCTCCTCCTCGTGGGCGCGCGCCTCGGTGTACCGGACGGTCTCGCCGCATCCGTGCTTCTTGAACCTGCAGGGCCTGGTCATGCCGGCGAGGATCTTCTCCATGGCACGGCACCGCAAGTCGCCGATGGGCTCGCTGCAGCTGGGGCACTTGCGGTGCATGCTGATGCAGCACTTGGCGCACGCGGCGTGCCCGTTCTTGCACTGGTCAATCATCAATTCAGAGTTTAAGACAGAGAAAGTACAACAGTGAGCAAAGCATATCCTAGTCCTACTACTACAGTATCAGTATGTTTGAGGAGTTTAGGTGCTTGCCGAGAAAACTTGCGACTCAAATGGTAAAAAGCATATGTCGCATTCCAGAGTATCCATCTCAAGGGAGAAGACGTTGAAGACCTCTTCTTCCTCGTCTCCATGCTCCGTCTTGCACTTGCTTGCTGTGGTTCTCGCCTTCTTTGGTGCGCTGCCACTACCAGAACCCATGGTCTTCTTTGGCTCACCAACACCCTTGGCGCTCCTTTTCTGCATCGCCAGATCTCGTATGGTCACCCTATATATGTATCCAAGAGAGAAAGCAGTGACGAATGGATTCAGTAAGGCAAAAAGCAACCTGCAAGTTGAGATATGCTAACCTGCAGTGCAGGTTGAGATGAAGATGGAAGCCGAGTCGTCGTGAACTCGACAACTCGCGGTGGCAATGGCACAGGCAGCGACGGTCATTCGGAGAATTAATAGGCATATCTCGAGAGGCGAGACGACCAGATGACATGACGGGGTTGGCTTGCGCGTGCTTGGCTGCAATGAGTTTCTGGGCAGCTCGCGCAAACTCCTCGATCGTGTTGCAAGGCAGCCATTGGCCGAGATGCACGGCTGTGCTCCGCCTCCGTGTGACGAGACAGGACACGCGCCTCTTCGGCCGCCAATGCCCGCTAGCTACGTCCTGCAGTATGCCTGCTGCTCGACCGAGCGCGCGGTTCCACTCAGTTTAATCTTCTTTCCTAGAGGATAAGTCTGATTTTGTAACTAAAATTGCCGTTTGAGAAAAAATAAAACTTACAATCCAAACAGAAAGTTATCATGTTTCACAACTAAAGTTGTCATCCTTGGGTAACAAAAGTTTTCATAAAAAATGTCAGGGTGAAATTGCTTCATGCCACACGTGTAACACTTATCAGGGTCGTTTTTCTCAAATGCTTGAAATTATTCTTGGCGCCAGTCACTTTTTTCTTCTTCCTAAGCCCTGAGGTGGGGAGGCTGGACCTCAGCGGGGAAGAAGTATGCTCACTGTCTATTTTAGGAATGTGGGGTGCGGGTACGCCGAGAAGAAACTGCCTTACTATCTAAGGGACGTGGGGCTGCAAGGGAATCGTCGGAGTTGTTCAGTGATGCAAGGCTTAGAGGGATTGCCGGGGTGACGGCCAGCACGATGGTGAGGTAGGTCGAGAGAAGGGCAAGGCGGCGATAGCTGCCGGCTGTGGGGGATGGGGATAGACTGTTATGGCTGAGTTGGCCAGCGGCTACTTGAGGAAGAAGTTGGAGGTTGAAGATTGTGTTTTTACTCTCCCAAGATCGCTAAAACAGATTAGAACCTGATAGTTTCGTTCTCCCCCGCCCCGCTCCTAACCCTACCCCGCTCCCGTGCGGCGCCGCCGGGTTGCACCGGAGAGCCCCTGTCGGCTGTCTCTCGTTCACTCCAGTGCACACCCTCTCCCTGTCGCAGCCGTTGGGGGCGTCGCAGGCAAAGCCTGTGTGCGATAGCAGCGGCGGCGTTTCTCCTCGCCATAGACTCAGTCAGGATGGCGACGGTCCGTGATGGCCGGATCTACAGCAGTGCGCGGGGTAGTGGCGGCCATGCAGGCGGCGGCGGCTTGGGCACCCGATCTGGGTTCAGATGGGCTTCGGCGGGCTGCACTTGCTGATGTCGTGTACAGTCCCGTCAACGACAGGCTGCCCCTGGGATCGACCCGCGTCACAAGGATGTAGGGGGCTCCCGCCTTGTGTGTGGTGGTGGTGGCCGCCTCCTTCGCCGGAGATGGTCAGCCTGAGGTTGGGTGGTCGGATCTCCAGATGGGTCGTCTAGTCCCGGCTGCGAGTTGGGGAGGCAGAGTTGCCGGTGAAAACCGAGCCGATGGCGGGCGATGGCGACGTCTTTGCGTCATTACCTTGATGAAGGCATCGTCGTGTAACTTATGTCAACCCACTCATGCTGCTTCGGGGAAAACCCTAAGACCTGGTCATCCAGATCGGACGATGGCGGTACTGCAGTGTCGTTACTCTCTTGAGAGCATCGTTTGTGGAGCAGCGCTGGAAGATAGAGGCAGGAGGTGGAGCGGCTAAGTCTTGCACGGAGCTTCGGGGAAGATATCAAGTCATGCCTGGCCGACAGGTGCTACGCTGTGTCGTGCCTGGTCGGCAGGTGCTACACCCGGCAGATCTTCAAAGTCTTCGCGTCTGGATGAATGCGTGTAGGACGGTGGTGCCGTTGGGCGTCGTGGTGGCGTCGACGGATGTCTAGACTGAAAAGAATGACGCGGATCTCTATCCTGAAGATGGGTCAGCGGTATGAGGATAATAGCGGCTTCTGACTTCTAAAACGTGTGCATGTGATGCGCGCTTTAGGTCTGCTGCACCGGCTGTTGGTCCCGATACATCATGTGGACGGATCGGCAACGAGAACGGTTTTAGAGATGGAGGTGAGAGCACTCCACATTATTGAGTTTGTAGGTTTGAGTGGTGGCTTCGGGTGGCTTGATGTATTTTCTTGTCAGACCTTTATGAAATAATTAATAAAGATGGTTGTATGCATCGATTGATGCAGAACCCAAGGGTTTAACCTCCTTTTCCAAAATAATAAGATCGATAAAACAATACTAATATTGAATATATATATATATATATATATATATATATTTGTATATAAATTTTTGATAACTAAATCATCATGCTTCTAACTAGTTTCATCCAAATTTAATAATTTCATAAAAAATGAACAGTGTTTCATTTTGTTTCACAAAAAGAAAATCATGTTGTTTCACTATGACTCACCGGTTCCATCATGTTTCATTACAACTCGCCGGTCGACCATATGGAAAAAGAATCATATTGTTTCAACTATGTTTCATAATTTAAATTTAAACTTGTTCAAATATATTTAAAAGTGGTCTCATTTGAAGTCCTCGTCATCATAAACATAAGCATGTAACAAACCATAAACTAAACTTTTTTCTCAAATACGCACAAGTGTGTGTATCATTCAGATAGACATCTCATAAAACTCCACAAGTTTACATAGTTAATTACATCGACTGATCTGTCCACCACCACACTCTTAATCTAAACAGAATTACTCCTGCACTGCTAATCCCGCGAAGAAACCATCCGGGTCCCCTTTTAGTAGTCCTGCTTGCCTTCAAGCTCTTCCTTCACTGTCGATCTTCCACGTAAGCCTATCCAGCGACGCTGTTCCTCCATTAAAAATGATGTCATTCCGGTGCTTCCAAATCTTTCACATGCCCAAATGACACAGAGCATGGTTGTTTCTTCGTTGGTTACCCCTTTGCACTTTGCCTTGCGCACCAATCGCCAAGTATCTCGCCATCCAGTGGATCAAACTCTGGCCTCCCGCTCGCCAAACAAAACAGATGATAAAAATCATGGGATGGTGAACAATATGGTTGTAGTATGTGGTGAGAGAAAAAGCTGACTAGGTATGAATAGAACTCATGCATGACACAAAATCTCCAAGCAAATCCAAAGACTCTCTCATGCACGGTATCTCCCGTGCATGGGAGAATTGCTTTTCTCGACCGCGTGATCCTCGATGTAGAGGCAGGGCAGCACACAGTGTTCTTGCAGCCATGTGCAACAGGATCAAATACTATATGACGAAAATATAAAAATTCCCGTATCTGATCTCTCTAGGATCAAATACTTCTTCTTGGCGACATGTTTTGAGATAGCAACAAGTACTAGCATATTACTCTACTTTTATTGCTTAAGCTTGGCAAGCTTGGCAATGAGATCTTTGAGAACAGAGGGGCAGCATGCGGCAAGACTATCCAGACCACCGGTCGCCATGACCTTTTGCAGGTTTGCAGGAGAGTTGAGAAACTCCAAGCACGTCTCCTTCAACCCGCGACAGTTGTGCTGCTCAGCTAGCGTCAAGATTGTCGTGGCCGTGGACACATCGACGTACTCGCACAGCTTCTCTTCACACATCAGCCTTAGTCGCCGGAGATCATACCTGTCAGCAGCGATAAGCAGGTGCTGCCACATCACATCTGCACCTTCTTCCTCCTCTATCTCCGGCGGCCAGTCACTGTAAATGAACCCAAGCATCGCCCTGAAAATTTGCGCGTCCATGTCGTCGACCTGTATGACGCTTGTAGTGGCCGTACCCTCTTTCATGGTGCCAAAGAGCTCTGCCTTGAAGACGGCAGATCTGGCCGCCAGCACACACCGGTGCGCTGCGATCGTCTCGCTGCCGACCTTGAACGTCACGTCCGTTCCCTCCTCAGCCAGAAGAAGATCGCTGAAATGCTGTTGCATGTCCGAAGGCGGCACCTTGATGGACGGAGAAGCGGTGGCTGTGTCCATGCTGTTTATGGCATCCCCAACGACCACGATGTCACAGCGGAGGGCGAAAGCGTCATCCTTAAGGTACTTTGATCTTTCCAAGGTGTCCCTTCTGATGAACTGGTGATAGGCCGCACATAGATTGCTTCTAGGCAATTCATATACTTGGCTAGCTCGAATCTGCGGGGTTTCTTGATTGTATATCTGATCGACGAAGCTAATATTGAACTGCAACTTCAATGGGCTTGCAAGTGCAGCATCATTATTTAGAAGACCAAGATAAAGAGATATGAAATCTGCGTTCTCCGAGCTGTCGCCATTGGGGTAGCACTGGATGCACCAAAGGTAGCCGCCAACCATGAAAGGGCGAGACCTGATGCACTCTCCCGTCGGTGTGCTGATCTTGGTGCGCGAGTACCCCTCGACTATGAGCAGGTGGTAGCCGCTGGAGGTGTTGCTGCTTGTGGTTGGCGAGGACGATCGTGGCGCTCGCGCTCCTTCATCGGTGATGACAGATACGCCGGTGAAGGGCATGATCCACGAAGCGACTCCACCCAGGTGAGCTCCCGACCACTTGGCAAGGAGGGAAATTGGAGACGAGGAAGACGCACCATCTATACACAATGCACACCCGCTATATATACTCTGCTCTAGGGGATGACTCTTTCAGTACGGGAACGCACGCGTCTCTCGTATGTGAACGTGACTGCAAAAGTTTAGGAAAATGAGGAGACTGCGCCGTCCGTCTCCTCGAGAGCTGAGACAGTCCTCGCTTCCACTCCCGAGGGCAATGAATAGATAGGTGTCGTTTCAGTGCAACTTCCAGTTAAATCTGACGAGCAACGGAAGCCAGCAAGTTTTTCGTGCCTGTAAAAAGGAAACGTTCGTCGCCCGGCACGTCTCAGTCTGCCTATTTAACTGTGCAATCTGATTGTTCGCTTGGTTTTCTCTAATTAATCAAGCAACTTTTTTCTTTTCTTTTTAATAGACGCAGGAATCTTGCCATTTCGAAAAGAAAAAAATTAGCCACGCTGCATCACATAGAGTACTTTGTGCAGTTGTGTCAAGATTCGCTAATTGATTTCGGCTCTACATCTCCATGCAACAGGCTCCCTCCCTGCTTTGTAAATCTTTTTTACCTATATATATCTTTACCTACTAATAAAGCGGCTATCGCTTCTGGTCATCCGTCATTAAAATTACCCTCTAAGTTGGCCTACCAATGCCACCCGTAAGTGAAAAAACGATTCAATTTTTTGGACCAAAAATTGCCGCCTCCTTTGTTATGCGTTCATGGGCCAGCCCATGTGCGGGGCTTCGCTGTCCTGTTTGTTTTATTTTATTTTTTTGTATTTTCTTTTCTCATTCTGTTTTCTTTCTTCTTTCAATTAATTCAGGATTTTAATATTCTAAAAGTTGTGATTTTTCAAAAAACAATTTTGAGAAATCATAAAATATATGTGAATTAAAAAAATTGAAAATCATAAAAATTTTGCAGATTCAAAAAATGTTGGTGGTTTTGTAAAACAGTTCGCAAAATTATAAATAAATCACAATTTGGAAAGAATGGTCGGGAAATAAATCATGTTCATATTCGGGAATCTGAAAAAAATGTTCATGACAATTTAGAAAATGTTCACAAATTCCCGCAAAAAAATGTTCACAAAAATAAAAATAAACATTTGTTTTTCAAATTTGTTCCCAATTTTAAAAAAATTCATCAATTCATAAAATGTTCGTTGGTTTTGTAAAACAGTTCGCAAAATTATAAATAAATCACAATTTGGAAAGAATGGTCGGGAAATAAATCATGTTCATATTCGGGAATCTGAAAAAAATGTTCATGACAATTTAGAAAATGTTCACAAATTCCCGCAAAAAAATGTTCACAAAAATAAAAATAAACATTTGTTTTTCAAATTTGTTCCCAATTTTAAAAAAATTCATCAATTCATAAAATGTTCGTTGGTTCAAAAACTGTTAATGAATTCGAAACCGGTTTGTACTTTTTTTTGTAAAAACACTAATGTTCATGATTTTGAGAAAATCAAAAATTTCAAAAAAAATGTTTGTCAATTCGAAAAACTGTTCACTGATTCAAAAGTATTTTATGTTTAGGATTTGATTAGTTTTTCGAAAGTCTTTATATGTCTTGGCGTTGGGAGTAGTTCGTGGTTAATGAGATTTGTTTTTAAAGTTTTAAACGTTTCCTTGCGCAACATAATAACAAGTGTGGTATGCACTGGCAAACTCATAGCCTTGGGATTTACCGTGTCGAATGCATTGTGATCACGTAGACATCGCGACCATCATCGGCTAGGATGAGAATGGCAACATTGTGAGCCACTATGTTAAAATAGAGTACGCTCATATATTAGAATATTGAGTCATACTTAGTTGGTTAGCCATAATTTTTTGTCTCCCATTGCAACGCACGGGCATATTTGCTAGTAATAATAAAGTAAATTAGGTTTCTTTCGTCCGTCATGGCATTTTTTAGAAAAGTCCCTCTATCTCAGAGAATTCAATCCGCAGTCCTGTTTTAAGTTAAAACGAATCGTTATTTTCGTATTTTACACAAAAGTCCCTGTATTTTTTTGAAATCAATCCGCCGTCCGGATTTAAGTCACACCCGAACCGTTATTTTACATTTTTCAAAAAAAACCCTGATGTTTTAGGTAATTCATCCGTGGATCATATTTAAGTCAAACAAATGCTTTTTAAAATTATCCGTATCTTTTAAATCGTAACTCCGATTTGAACATGTTATATATGAAATTTGATTAGAGAAATATGTAGAATATGAATATGAGATTATTTTTACCTATTAAGTATTTTTAAATATTATTTTGGAATATATTTGAGTCAAACCAAATAATTTTCTAAATTATCTGTATCTTTTAAACCGTAACTTCGATTTTAACATATTATATATGAAATTTTATTAGAAAAATGTGTGGAATCTAAATATGATGTTAATTTTACCTGTTAAATATTTTTAAAATATTGTAATGGAAGCAAACTTATAATTTATTGCGCAAGATTCTTTTTTTTCATATCGGCGGTGATCCGGATTGCAAATAAACACCCCACTATAACCATATACGGAAATGAAAACATCGATAACTACACATGCATACCTCTGAAAAATGTCGCAGGGGAAAACAACAGATTTCTCATCGCGAGAGTGAGAGAAAGCGAGCGAGAGAGAGAGAGGGGAGAGAGAGAGGGAGGGAGAGGGAGGAGAGAGGGAGAGAGAGACGCCTTAGGATTAACTATATTCAACATATGTTTTTTGTTGTTTTGTGTGAACACCGAGACCATCGCCGGCGAGGATGAGAAGGAGAATAAGCAGCAACACAAATATGATGCCTCGGAAAAAAAAAGAGATGGACCTATTTGTAGTCTTGAGTGATAGTTGTTGAGTTAAGAGCGTGTGTTATGTTTTCTTTCCCATTGCAACGCACGGGCTCTTTTGCTAGTAAAACAAAAACCATAAAATATACGGTCAAAGAATACAAGGTGATGAAGGAGCCTAGTTACAGGGCAGATTTGGGTATAACCGGACAATAGGAACGACCACGCACTACTGGGAAAACCTTATACACAGAAGTTTATCAGTAGCGCGGTTTAAAAATGGGCGCTACTGCTAATTAGTAGTAGCGAGGGGTATAAAAACTGCGCTACTACTAAATTGACAGTAGCAGCGAGGAGTATAAACCCGCGCTGCTACTAAATGGTCTCCAACAATGCCCCCGGGATAGGTCATAGTAGTAGTGAGGGATATAAAACCGGCGCTACTACTAAATAAATAGTAGTAGCGCAGGTAAGACCCACTCTACTACGAAGCCTGTCCACCCCGGCCCGA
Source organism: Triticum urartu (assembly GCF_056163025.1). Classification (NCBI taxonomy): domain Eukaryota; kingdom Viridiplantae; phylum Streptophyta; class Magnoliopsida; order Poales; family Poaceae; genus Triticum; species Triticum urartu. The sequence continues at coordinate 63,805,337 of NC_141875.1, read as the reverse complement.
TCCACACTCCCACCTCACCAACCGTCGCACACCACCCACCCCCGTCTGTCTAAAAAAAATCACGCAGCCCGATCTAGATCCCCAACCTCCTCTCCTCTCCCAACCCACTCGCCGCCGGCCTCCCTTCCACCTCCTCTCCTCCGTACGTTCGCCCACATGCCCCCCGCCGCGTGCGCCACGCCGGCGGCCGTGCGCCCCGCCCCGTCCCTCCCCCCGCCAAATCCGCCGCCCCCGCGCTCCCCCGGCCTGCCCCCCGCGCCGATCCGCCGGAATCCGCAGCAAAGGCGGAGCCTTTCCAGCTTTTCAAGGAGATCTGGGCCGTCCTCGACGAGGGCGGCGGCGGCCCCCCTGGCACGCCCAACGGCGGCGACGCCGCCGTCGCCACCCGCCCCAAGACCAAGGGGAAGGACGGCGGGGGCGCGGCGCCGGCGGGGACGACTCCGAGCAGTCCAAGCTGAGGGCCGTCCTCAACTCCGCCATCATCACTGAGAAGCCCAACATCAAGTGAAACATCGTCGCCGGGCTCGAGAGCGCCAAGCAGGCGCTGTAGGAGGCCGTCATGTTGCCCGTCAAGTTCCTCCAGTTCTTCACAGGTGAGCTTGTGCAAGGGAATCCAGTAATTCTACCTATTTTTTCATAGCCAAGGATGACGCGATTGCAGTTGTTGCAGCTAGATCGTATAGATAAGCCCTATGCATCTTGATCTCGATTGAATCTGATTGGATGAGCATGAATTATTCCGTTCTCGAGTCCAGGTAGAAATATGCCACACAAGCTGGCTTTTGTCTGCAGAATAAGCATAATTTTGAGCCGCCATGAGTGCGTCTACTAGATCGATTTGTATTGAACAAACTTAGTTGGTTTAGCACAGGAATCTCTAGCGAATTATGTTCAGGAATCTTGTTGACTTCTCAATCCTCGCAAAGAAACTTGCTAAGCTAAACTTATAATTACCTCGCCCTTGTACGAGATAATAGTATTGAGTAGAGCCATATGCATCTTGATCTGGATTGAATTTGATTGGGTGAGCATGAATATTTGCTTCTGGAGTGCAGGTCGAAAGTATGCTACACATGCTATTTTTTCTGCAGATAAGCATGATTTTGAGCCACCAAAGTGCATCCATCGATTTGTGTTGAACCAACTTAGTGGATGTCTGGCCAATTATATTCTGCAACTTCTTTGACCCATCAATCCTCGCAAAAGAACCTTGCTAAACTTATAATTACCTCTCTTGTACCAGATAACTGTATAGAGTAGAGCCAATTGTGGTGGTAGTGTGAATTAAAAGACGACTACTTAACCAAGTGGAATAAAAAATTCCATTTTAACCATAAAGCCATAGAAACGTTGGTTTCTTACTACAGCTAGGTGGTTAAAACTAAAAAATGCATCAGATTGTAGATAGATCAATATCTGAACTACTTGGTATGGGTATCTATTGTTTATATGAAGAGCTAGCTTCATTTTTGAACTGTTTGTTTTCCTTGCGCATCCAAATACTGTCACAACTGGTATCTATTCTAGGGTTTGTGTCCTTAACTACATAACTACACCTTGTGTGATTTTCTTTAGTTTCTCCTGATGTGCAACTAATGAAGTATCTTATACTGGATAGTGCTTTTCTTTAGTTTCTCCTGATTATGTGGTTGCATGATTTGCTTGATTTTGTGTTTCTTTTGAGCTTTATGTTTTTCTATGCACTTGTCAAATCTATATGCGTTCTTATATAACTATTCTCTGCACTTTTCACTACTAGGAAATAGCTTATAGCTTCAATTGTGCATTACGGCTTAAATAAGAATCTCTGGAAAAAAATGTTGCACATTGGCATCTACATGTACCGCATTGTTTTTTCGTGCCATTCTTCTGAAGAATCTGAAGTTTCTGAACCTTTGTTTGTAATGCTGCAGGGTTCTGGTAGCGACGATGACGGTCGTCGAGAGGTTCGTGGACTGGACGGTGTCGTGGCTGCCGATGTACAGAGAAGCGAAGCTGCTGCTCGTTCTCTACCTCTGTCACCCCAGCACACGGGTAAGCAGTCGACCAGACACCCCGAGCCCGAGAGATGATCAACATTTAGATATACTTGATTCGATATGCGGCCAATTCTGAATCTGAATCTTAATGATGTTTGGGTTTCAGAGTGCGGGGAGTGGGGCACGTGTACGATGGCTTCCTCCGTTCGCTGGTGGCGAGGCACAAGGACGACATTGACCGGTCCTGTTGGAGCTGATGGCCAGAGCGAGGGACGTGACTGAGTCGCAACTCAAGGTGGCGGCTGCCGTCAGTCAGGTGTGGCTCTTCGAGGCTATCCAATGTGTTTCGTCGCAGCTGCAGGCCGCGAGATCTGGCCGGGCAGGCGCCTCACACTGACGAGTGGTCCAATTTTCGGGTCGGGCCATAACAACTTACATAGGTAGTTGCTTATGTAACTGTGCGATAGAATGGAATTATACATGAGTTGCTGCTACAAGGAGGAACGTAGTTGCTTATGTAACTGTGCGATAGAATGAAATTATACATGAGTTGCTGCTACAATGAGGAACTAGAGAAGATACGACAACTGTGTGATAGAATGAATTTGGTTGATTTTTTTTAATTCCTAATAAGTTACTAGTGGCGTGGGGGATAAAATGGCGCGCTACTAGTATTTAGGATACTAGTAGCGTTGGGACTATAGACACGCTACTACTATTTCATTAGTAGTAGCGCGGTTCATAATAGCAGTAACGCGGATTGAACCCTCGCCGCTACTAACTTCGTTAGTAGTAGCGCGGGTTCGACCCACGCTACCACTAACTTTTAGCTGTAGCGCGATACTAGTAGCGCAAGTACCCGCACTACTAGTAGCCATTTTACCCGCGCTGCTAGTAGCCTTTTCCCTAGTAGTGACGACTACGTCGCCGAAAGCTAACACCATGAATACAACACTACGACACATCCAAGAACACATAGGATCCACGACAACGCCCTCGAGGGGAGAAACGGCACTAGGTGTCACCGCTGTCGAGTTCAAGACAGACAATGGTCTTCACCCGGAACTCTGACACGGAGAGAAGAACCACATCGACGTCTTCAAGAAGATGGCGTCGCCTGTAGGCGGCACCGTCGTCGGCACCAAAGCGCGGAGCTTTCGCTCGGCAGCTCACCCATGTCACCATGAGGTAGCTAGGATAGTCGCGATGAAACCAAGTCTCCGGGTCCTGGATTTGAGCGTCGCCACTGCCTTAGCACAAGACGAGCCCAAGCAACCCCTACTACACCCCTCTCGCCCAAAAGACCAAGAAGCATAGCTACTGCCGCTGCCATGATGCCCACCAAAGAGCCAGTCATGCAGAAGCCATCCAGGGCCGTCATCTCGACACCCATGTCTCGAGCCACTGCCAACTCTCTGCCTCAAAACACACCAGCCATGGAAGGTAAACTGAAAGGCGCCTCCTGCAGGCCTAACATGGGTTAACCCTCCACTGTAGGAAGCGTACGCGCTAAGTCCCCAACTAGTCCCGATGAACCTATGGGGAGGGGCACAAACGGATTGCTGCCGACGTCCGTGGCCGAGCAAGCCTCTGCCTAGGCCCAGACGACCTCACACAACGCCACACCCATAGACATTGTCGCCGATCGGACTGACAGCACCATGGTGTCACGTGACCCGACACAGACCACCGCCACCAACGAGCAGGAGGAAGGAGAGCACCAACGTGACAACTTGCACCATCATAGCGGCTAGGTTGGCTCCCCATGCCTACGCCCAACGAATGATATAAACCATCTTCTACTAGATCCGCGCCACCCCAGCCAACAGGTAAGACCATGCCAGGTCACCACTACGAGTTGGAACCACGGGTCACCACCATCCGAGAGCCACAGGCCGCCCGGGCATCTCCCGGAGGAACCCGAACGACACCACTATGCCAGATCCGAGCGGGATCCATGTTGCCACCACGCGCCGGACGCACCCCGCAGAGGCGCCAAGCCACCGACATCACTGCGTCACAGCAACTCATACGCCAACCGATGGCCACTCCGAGCCGCCGCCACCACCCCGCGCTGCTTTTCGACACCCAGCCGCCGGATCCTTGATGTCTACTACACAACCTTCTTCTTGTAGATGTTGTTGGGCCTCCAAGTGCAGAGGTTTGTAGGACAGTAGCAAATTTCCCTCAAGTGGATGACCTAAGGTTTATCAATCCGTAGGAGGCGTAGGATGAAGATAGTCTCTCTCAAGCAACCCTGCAACCAAATAACAAAGAGTCTCTTGTGTCCCCAACACACCCAATACAATGGTAAATTGTATAGGTGCACTAGTTCGGCGAAGAGATGGTGATACAAGTGGTATATGGATAGTAGATAAAGGTTTTTGTAATCTGAAATTATAAAAACAGCAAGGTAACTAATGGTAAAAGTGAGCATAAACGGTATTGCAATGATAGGAAACAAGGCCTAGGGTTCATACTTTCACTAGTGCAAGTTCTCTCGACAATGATAACATAATTGGATCACATAACTATCCCTCAACATGCAACAAAGAGTCACTCCAAAGTCACTAATAGCGGAGAATAAACGAAGAGATTATGGTAGGGTACGAAACCACCTCATAGTTATTCTTTCCAATCAATCCGTTGGGCTATTCCTATAAGTGTCACAAACAGCCCTAGAGTTCGTACTAGACACCTTAAGACACAAATCAACCAAAACCCTAATGTCACCTAGATACTCCAATGTTACCTCAAGTATCCGTGGGTATGATTATACGATATGCATCACACAATCTCAGATTCATCTATTCAACCAACACATAGAACCTCAAAGAGTGCCCCAAAGTTTCTACTGGAGAATCACGACGAAAATGTGTGCCAACCCCTATGCATAGGTTCATGGGCGGAACCCGCAAGTTGATCACCAAAACATACATCAAGTGAATCACGTGATATCCCATTGTCACCACAGATATGCACGGCAAGACATACATCAAGTGTTCTCAAATCTTTAAAGACTCAATCCGATAAGATAATTTCAAAGGGGAAACTCAATCCATTACAAGAGAGTAGAGGGGGAGGAGAAACATAAGATCCAACTATAATAGCAAAGCTCGCGATACATCAAGATCGTGCCAAATCAAGAACACGAGAGAGAGAGAGAGATCAAACACATAGCTACTAGTACAAAGCCTCTGCCCCGAGGGAGAACTACTCCCTCCTCGTCATGGAGAGCACCGGGATGATGAAGATGGCCACCGGAGAGGGATTGCCCCCTCCGGCAGGGTGCCGGAACGTGTCTAGATTGGCTTTCGGTGGCTATGGAGGCTTCTGGCGGCGGAACTCCCGATCTATTGTGCTCCCTGATCGTTTTTGGGTATATGGAGATATATAGGCGGAAGAAGTACATCAGGGGAGCCACGAGGGGCCCACGAGGGTGGAGGGCGCGTGCTACCTCTTTTAGCACTGCGTTGGTTTTCCCCGAAGAGGAAGGTATGATGTAGCAAAGTAGCGTAAGTATTTCCCTCAGTTTTTGAGAACCAAGGTATCAATCCAGTAGGAGGCTACGCGCGAGTCCCTCGTACCTTCACAAAACAAATAAATCCTCGCAACCAACGCAAATAGGGGTTGTCAATCCCTATAGGGCCACTTACGAGAGTGAGATCTGATAGATATGATAAGATAATATTTTTTGTATTTTTATGATAAAGATGCAAAGTAAAATAAAGGCAAAGTAAATAACTAAGTAGTAGGAGATTGATATGATAAAGATAGACTCGGGGGCCATAGGTTTCACTAGTGGCTTCTCTCGAGAGCATAAGTATTCTACGGTGGGTGAACAAATTACTGTTGAGCAATTGACAGAATTGAGCATAGTTATGAGAATATCTAGGTATGATCATGTATATATGCATCACGTCCGAGACAAGTAGACCGACTCCTTCCTGCATCTACTACTATTACTCCACTCATCGACCGCTATCCAGCATGCATCTAGAGTATTAAGTTAAAAATAGAGTAACGCCTTAAGCAAGATGAGATGATGTAGAGGGATAGACTCATGCAATATGAAGAAAACCCCATCTTGTTATCCTCGATGGCAACAATACAATACGTGCCTTGCTGCCCTTACTGTCGCCGGGAAAGGACACCACAAGATTGAACCCAAAGCTAAGCACTTCTCCCATTGCAAGAAAGATCAATCTAGTACGCCAAACCAAACTGATAATTCGAAGAGACTTGCAAAGATAACCAATCATACATAAAAGAATTCAGAGAAGATTCAAATATTATTCATAGATAGACTTGATCATAAACCCACAATTCATCGATCTCAACAAACACACCACAAAAAGAAGATTACATCGAATAGATCTCCACAAGAGAGGGGGAGAACATTGTATTGAGATCCAAAAAGAGAGAAGAAGCCATCTAGCTACTAACTATGGACCCGTAGGTCTGAAGTAAACTACTCACACTTCATCGGAGGGGCTATGGTGTTGATGTAGAAGCCCTCCGTGATCGATGCCCCCTCCGGCGGAGCTCCGAAACAGGCCCCAAGATGGTATCTCATGGATACAGAAAGTTACGGCGGTGGAATTAGGGTTTTGGCTCCTCTCTGATCGTTTGGGGGTACGTGGGTATATATAGGAGGAAGAAGTACGTCGGTGGAGCAACAGGGGGCCCACGAGGGTGGAGGGCGCACCTGGGGGGGGCAGGCGCGCCCTGTCGTGGTTCTAACTCTGACAGTGATGTAGGGGGGTGAGTATGGAGAGGCTAGATCCTATTTATTGGGAAGTTGTTACACGCGAGGTTTACGAGTTCAGGCCCTTCTCGGAGGAAGTAATAGCCCTACGTCTCGGAGCCCAGAGGCGGTCGACTGGATTATGCGTGTATGGATTACAGGGGTGCGAACCCTTCCTACTGAGGAGGGGGGTGGCTTATATAGAGTTCGCCGGCCCCCTCCTGCCCTCAGTAATGCAGGGTTTAAGGTACATTTAAGATTAGGCGTTACTGGTAACGTCTCTAATAAAGTGCTAAAAAGTTCATGAAGACTACTTAACAGCTGACCGTTTGCCTACGGAGTGACTGTAGGTCTCCTGGCAGTCGAGTGATTAGCTTCACGGTCGAGTGGTAGCTTCTTGGTCGAGTGTCTTGAACCTGTCGAGTGGAATACCTTCAAGTCGATTGATAGGTGACTTCTTCTAGGGATGTCCTTGGGTAGGGCTCTTTGGACGGGTCCGTGTCCCTACCCTAGGTACATAGCTTCATCATTAGCCCCCGAATGGATCGAGGTTAGAGTGGGGAAAGAGTTGGGGATCCTTTCCGACTGGTTCTTCGGGGCCGTATGAGTGTCTCGTTTAGGGTCGGTTGCCACGGATGACGTCATCAACTTCTTTCAGTCGCCTTGATCCATTCCAGGCCCTTCGTCGAGTGAATATCTTTGCTTGCGACATGCCGAGTGTTGGTGCGAGCGGGATACTCTGTTTTTGGCAAATGGTTCTGCGGCCCGCGGATCTCACGGGATTCGGATTTTGGGAAGCGCGCGGGACGGGAGCAGCCGCAGTAATCGGAAGCGATAAAGCGGAAACTCCTCGATCCTCGCGTCGCCTTTTTCGCCACGTACTGCGCGCGCGTCTGTTGTGGGATTTGACTGGACTGCCTGGGCCTACCAGTCAGCCACTCGGGAGCGGCCCCTTATAAGTTGCCGGCTCGGGGCTTCCAACCCGTGCGCTTCTCTTCTTCTTCCTTCTTCCTCTCTCCTTTCGCCAGCCCTCCCGCGACCTTCGGCCGTACCCTAGCGCCGTTAGCCCGCACGAGACCTCGCCGGCGACGATGGTGAAGGGCAAGACCACTGCTTTGGAGCGCGCGAAGAAGGTGGCGGTGGCGGGGAAAGGAAAGAAGTCTTCACGAGGCGGATCTTCCTCCCGGACCACCCTGCCCAAGGGTTGGATTCAGGGCGACTGGATGCCATCGGTGCTCCGGCAGGAAGATCTCGACGACATGGTCGAGGGAGGAGCCATTCCCCACGAGGTTGCGCGTCTCCCGGGGAGGGAGATCGAACCGCAACCCCGCGACGGTGAGTGCGTGCTTCTCGCCACCCACATCGACCGAGGGTTTTCTCTGCCTCCCCATCTGTTCTTCCGGAGCTTCTTGAATTTCTTCGGAGCGCAGCTCCATCACTTTACCCCCAACTCCATAGTCTATCTTGTCGCGTTCATTGCTATGTGCGAGGCCTTCCTGGGTTGCCGTCCGCATTGGGGGCTTTTCAAGCATATTTTTACTTGCCGCTCTCAGTCGGTTAAAAAGGCCAAGTCGAGTGATGAGAAGACGCAAGTGATCCAGCTGTGCGGGGGCCTGGCGATCCAGACGAGGGGGAAGAGCTGTTTCCCCTCTATCACCTTCCCGGAGTCGGTCCGCGGCTGGCAGTCGACCTGGTTCTACTGCCAGGACCAGGCGACCCCCGGACAGTCGACTGGTCTTCCTCCTTTTTCCCTCGATCGAGCCGAGAAGCCTGTCTCTCTGAAAGTCATGCCAGAGGAAAGTGCCCAAGTCAAGATATTGGCGGGTCGAGTGGTTGAGCTTGTCCGTGAGGGGGTGACTGGGATGGATCTGTTAGAGGTCTTTCTCCAGAGGCGCATCCAACCGCTCCAGGCGTGAGACCACCTGATGTGGCTATATTCTGGCCTTGACGACACCACTCGGATCCACCCGGAGGAGGTCACCGACGAGATGCTGGAGGGGTGGCTGTCAAGCATCACGGGGAACAAAGACAACCCCCGAGGAGCCAGAAGGGTAATTCCACTCGACAACTCATATGAAGTGGATCAGGTATGTCTTTGTGTTGGATATTTGGCCTTCTGTATTAGTCTTCTTTGGGTAAGTCGATTGACTTTCGCCCTGTCTGTTGTCTTCCAGGCTACCACTGAGATGTACTCGACGCCCAACGGGGCACAAGGGTCGACTGAGGAAGGTGAGGGGAGCGGAGGCGAGAGCGGGGACGACCAGGTCGAGTGGGAGTCCGACGGCGAGGGAGAGGAAGGCGACGACATCTTCTCCAGCGAAAAGGAGGAGGAGGCTAAACCCTCCCGCCCGGAGGGGCGGTCCAAGCTCGCCCACGATCCAGCACAGGAACGTGGCAAGGCGACTGCTCCTATTGGGCAGTCGTCGAAACGCCCTCGGACTTCTTCTCCTCCGCCGACCGGGAAGGCTCCCAAGCACCCACGAACGACGCCATCCAAGCCGCCCAAGGCCTTGCCCAAGATGAAGATAGTCGTTCCCACCATTTCCGGGTAACAGTAACACTTGCTTTCCTTTGTCGACTGTGGACGGATCCTTGGTCGATTCACTGGGCCAACTGACTAACTTTCGAGATTTGCAGTGGTGCAACTTCTGAGGTCTCCGCCAGGAACGACGACCAAGAGATGGAGGACGCTGTCACCTCCAACCCTGGTACGATCACTGACGTCCTGCTTACGAGTCGACTGAAACTTTATTGCGACTCTGGTCGATTGAATGTTTTCCTTGCAGCTCCTCCTCATGTTATTGACCTCCCGGACGACGACGACAACGCACCACTGAGGGTGAAGAGGAAGAAGAAGGCGTTGGCTGGCAAGACTCCGCAATCCACTCCGGCACCTGAGGCCGTAGTTCAGGACGATGGCGAACCCACTCGGGCTTCCGTGACTTTCGCTGTTCCTCTGATGAGTGTGCGGCCTTCAGCGTCGACTGCAGATCCGTCTTCGCTTTTTGCTGCGTACCCCGTCCCTGAGGACCAAGCGGCTGCTACGAAGGAGGCTGTACGCCAGGCTGGAGTCATGATGGAACAGGTAAAAGTGGCTCGGGAGGCTTGCCAGGCGGCTTATGACGCAAGCTCGGCTCTTCAGAGCAATGTCCAGGTCAGTCGACTTCAACACTTGATCTGTTTTGATATGTCCTTTGAAGAATCTCTTTTCCGAAGATCTTTAAGTTTGTACACCCACTGGGTGTGTTTGCCGATTCTTGGACGAGTGGGGGCACGCTAAGTGCACCCACTGGGTGTAGTCCCCGAGACTACGGTCGACTGCTGGCAGTCGACTGTAGTCTTTAAATTGAGTCGTAGTTGAGTTTCTTCGCTCTGTCTGATCGGGCCATGTCGAATGGAACAGTATCTCGTCGACTGCGGGCAGTCGACGTCTTTTTCTCTCTCTCTTTTTTTTACTGTGGGGGCACGCTGAGTGCACCCACTGGGTGTAGTCCCCGAGGCTACTGTCGAATGTTTTGCTTCGGCTGTAGTCTTAGAAACTCCATTATTGTCTCTTAGCTGCTCGGAAGCAACTTGTCTTGGACTCGACTTCAGGGGTCGGTCGGGTGGGATAGGAACCGGTGGGGGCACACTAAGTGCACCCACTAGGTGTAGTCCCCGAGACTATGGTGGACTGTTGGCAGTCGACCGTAGTCTTAGTATTTATTGCCTTTGTTGCTTTTTTTTACTGAAACTGTAACTCCTCCCCTTTGACTTCAGAAATCTTGTGATCTTGGAACCCGCTTGGCTGACTTGGAGAAGCAGCAATTCAAATGAACCTTGATCTGGAGCTGGCCAGGACAGAGCTGCAGAAGGTCAGGGACGGCGCCGCAGGTAAGACGCCTTTGTCGACTGGTTAATTTTCAGGCTTGAGTATCTTTTCGCTTTCTCCGACTCAATCATCATTTTTTGCAGAAAAACTGAAAGAAGCTCTGGCGAAGAAGGATCAGGACTTGGCTGCTGCCCGTAAGGAGGCTGATGACAAGACCACTCTGGCTGCGCAGAAGCTGGCTTCGGTCGACCAATTAGAAGGAGAGAACACCAAGTTGAAGACCGCTCTGAAGGAAGCCAACAGGGAGTGTTCGCGTTGGAAGAAGGAGCACCTCACCCTGAGCGAGAAGATGGAAGGCATCGCTCGCAGGAGGGATGACCTGGAGGGCTACTTGAGGAGCTTTGCCAAGAAATTGTACATCAAGCTCGAAGGTGCACACTCAGTTCCGACTGGTTATTTTGTGTCGACTCAGTTTTATGGAATTTGACTTATCCTTGGGTCGTGTATGCAGAACTTTGCCAGAACTTTGAAGAGGAGACTGGGCGGATCGAAACAGGTTTGGATCCAATCAACTCTCCGGTGCAAGATGAAGCTGCCATGAACCTGCTCCGACTGGAATCCCGTGTTGACGGCATCGTGGATTACTTGGCTCGACTGAAGGTTGCCATGGCGCGGATCGACCCGATGCTTTGGCCAGAGTCTACGCTCCAGAATGATCTCGAGTCTCTGATGACTCGACTCAACGGAATCCCTGACCGAGTGCAGGAGTGGAAGAAGTCTTCAGCTCGGTGTGGTGCTGACGTGGCTCTGTCTCTGGTCCGCGTCCATTGCAAGGAAGTGCGGGAGGAGAAGCTGGCCGCCATCCAAGTCGCCAACACGAGAAAGCACAACTTCCAGGACTTCATGGAGACATTTATTGCTGCTGCTACCCGCATCGCAGACGGGATCGACTTGGATGAGTTTGTCGCCCCTGCCAGTCCTCCTCCTCCTGAGGAATGAAAAAACATGCCTCGGAATGCCGAGTGTATTTTGTAATCCGTTAAACTCTGCTTTAAATTTGCCTCGGAATGCCGAGTGGAAGTGTAACAGTTAAACTCTGCCGAGCCGGGGGCTCGAGTACATTGATCTGAGGTCTCTGGGACCTTTTAGGCTTTATTTCAACTTGATTTGTCGTTGAATCTCTTTCTGGATGATCCGTCGAGTGAAACTTGGTCCTCACTCGAAATAACTTTGTATCTGTGGTGCAGCTCCGAAGGAGAAGGTGGCAGTCGACCTGCCCCTCGTCGTCCTTGGGAAAAGGGTTGTGTCTCATACTTAGGCGAGCGCTGAGCTGCAACTAAGCCCCCGAGTGGGAGGTTTGCTCTCCACTCGGTAGGATTTTTCAAACTTAGGTGAGTGCTGACCGCAGCTAAGTCTCTTCGTAGGAGAACTTAGGCGAGTGCTGGACTGCAGCTAAGCCCCCGAGTGGGAGGTTTGCTCTCCACTCGGTAGGATTTTTCAAACTTAGGTGAGTGCTGACTGTAGCTAAGTCTCTTCGTAGGAGAACTTAGGCGAGTGCTGGACTGCAGCTAAGCCCCCGAGTGGGAGGTTTGCTCTCCACTCGGTAGGATTTTTCAAACTTAAGCGAGTGCTGACCGCAGCTAAGTCTCTTCGTAGGAGAACTTAGGCGAGTGCTGGACTGCAGCTAAGCCCCCGAGTGGGAGGTTTGCTCTCCACTCGGTAGGATTTTTCTAACTTAGGCGAGTGCTGACTGCAGCTAAGTCTCTTCGTAGGAGAACTTAGGCGAGTGCTGGACTGCAGCTAAGCCCCCGAGTGGGAGGTTTGCTCTCCACTCGGTAGGATTTTTCAAACTTAGGCGAATGCTGACTGCAGCTAAGTCTCTTCGTAGGAGAACTTAGGCGAGTGCTGGATTGCAGCTAAGCCCCCGAGTGGGAGGTTTGCTCTCCACTCGGTAGGATTTTTCAAACTTAGGCGAGTGCTGACTGCAGCTAAGTCTCTTCGTAGGAGAACTTAGGCGAGTGCTGGACTGCAGCTAAGCCCCCGAGTGGGAGGTTTGCTCTCCACTTGGTAGGATTTTTCAAACTTAGGCGAATGCTGACTGCAGCTAAGTCTCTTCGTAGGAGAACCTAGGCGAGTGCTGGACTGCAGCTAAGCCCCCGAGTGGGAGGTTTGCTCTCCACTCGGTAGGATTTTTCAAACTTAGGCGAGTGCTGACCGCAGCTAAGTCTCTTCGTAGGAGAACTTAGGCGAGTGCTGGACTGCAGCTAAGCCCCCGAGTGGGAGGTTTGCTCTCCACTCGGTAGGATTTTTCAAACTTAGGCGAGTGCTGACTGTAGCTAAGTCTCTTCGTAGGAGAACTTAGGCGAGTGCTGGACTGCAGCTAAGCCCCCGAGTGGGAGGTTTGCTCTCCACTCGGTAGGATTTTTCAAACTTAGGCGAGTGCTGACTGCAGCTAAGTCTCTTCGTAGGAGAACTTAGGCGAGTGCTGGACTGCAGCTAAGCCCCTGAGTGGGAGGTTTGCTCTCCACTCGGTAGGATTTTTTTTTGAACTTAGGCGAAACGGATTCGCGGCTAAGTCACCCACTGGGGGTTTTCGTGTGTAAACAAAAGTGACAGCAATCATTGGAACACTCTTGTCTTTGATAAAAATGAACTGCTGAAGTTTCTCTTATTACATCTTTATAGGAAGGAACTTAAGTGTAAAAGTGGCGGAGCAGCTCTGCGTTCCAAGCTCGCGGCTCGTCGATCTGGCGATCAACATTGTAGAGGTGATATGCTCCGTTGTTGAGGACTCTGGTGACGATGAAGGGGCCTTCCCAAGTAGGAGCAAGCTTGTGTGGTTTCTGTTGATCCACTCGGAGGACCAAATCTCCTTCTTGGAAGGCTCGACTCTTCACATGCCGGGCATGGAATCGACGCAAGTCTTGCTGATAAATGGTTGATCTGATCATGGCCATCTCTCTTTCTTCTTCCAGGAGGTCTACTGCATCTTGCCGAGCCTGTTCTGCTTCGTCTTCAGTGTAAAGCTCGACTCGGGGAGCGTTGTGAAGGAGATCACTTGGCAGAACGGCTTCGGCTCCATAAACAAGAAAGAATGGGGTTCTCCCAGTCGACCGGTTAGGGGTGGTCCTTAATCCCCACAGAACTGACGGAAGCTCGTCGACCCAGGCACCTGCCGCGTGCTTGAGATCACGCATTAGCCGAGGTTTTAGTCCCTTGAGGATCAGACCATTTGCTCTTTCAGCTTGTCCATTCGACTGGGGATGGGCGACTGATGCATAGTCGACTCGAGTGCCTTGGGAGGCGCAAAAGGCTCTGAACTGGTCTGAATCGAAGTTTGACCCATTGTCAGTGATGATGCTGTGAGGGACTCCATATCTGAATGTTAGTCCTCTGACGAAACTAATAGCAGTGCTAGCATCGAGGTTCTTGATGGGTTTAGCTTCAATCCATTTGGTAAACTTGTCGACTGCCACAAGCACATGGGTGAAACCGCTCCTGCCTGTTCTCAGAGGTCTGACCATGTCCAGTCCCCAGACAGCGAAGGGCCAGACGAGTGGAATGGTCTTCAGGGCGGATGCGGGTTTGTGGGACATGTTGGAGTAGAACTGACACCCCTCACACTTGTCAACTATCTCCTTTGCCATCTCATTTGCTCTTGGCCAGTAAAATCCCGCTCGGTATGCTTTGGCCACAATGGTCCGAGAGGATGCATGGTGGCCACAAGTTCCCGAGTGGATCTCACCAAGGATCATCTGACCTTCTTCCGGTGTTATGCACTTCTAACCGATTCCAGTCGCGCTTTCTCTTTACAACTGTCCTTTTATGACTGTGAAGCCTTGGATCGACGGACGATCTGTCGAGCCTCTTCTTTGTCCTCCGGGAGTTCTTTTCTTAGGATATACGCGATGTACGGTACCGTCCAGTCGGGAGTGATCGTCAAGACTTCCATGATTAAGTCGACCACTGCAGGAACTTCGACTTCAGTCGGGTCTGTGGCACTTTTCGGCCGCGGGGTTTCTTCTGTGAAGGGATCTTCTTGGACTGACGGCGAGTGGTTGTGTTCCAGGAACACGTTGCTGGGAATGGCTTCCCTCCTGGAGCCTATCTTTGCCAGATCATCGGCTGCCTGATTTTTCAGTCGGGGAATGTGATGAAGCTCCAACCCCTCAAATTTCTTTTCTAGCTTTCTTACCGCGTTGCAGTAACCGGTCATAGCCGGACTTCTGACGTCCCACTCCTTCATCACTTGATTAACCACTAAATCCGAATCGCCATAGACCATGAGGCGACGGACGCCGAGTGAAATGGCCATGCGCAACCCATACAAAAGTGCTTCATACTCTGCTTCATTATTGGAGGAATCAAAGTGAATCTGGAGAACATATCTGAGTTTATCTCCTCGGGGGGAGACTAAGACTACTCCTGCGCCGGAACCACTAAGCATCTTAGATCCATCGAAGAACATGGTCCAGTGCTCCGAGTGAACTTGAGTCGGAAGTTGCTGTTCAATCCACTCGGCGATGAAATCTGCGATTGCTTGGGACTTGATAGCCTTTTTTGCCTCGAACTTGATATCTAAGGGAAGGAGTTCAATCACCCATTTGGCCACTCGACCAGTTGCATCTCTGTTATGCAGAATCTCCGACAGTGGGGCGTCGCTGACGACTGTAATGGAGTGGTCAGAGAAGTAATGTGCAACCTTTTTTGTGGTCATGTAAATCCCATATACAAGTTTCTGGTAATGGGGGTATCTTTGTTTTGAAGGGGTCAAAACTTCAGATACGTAATAGACTAGGCGCTGAACTCTGAAGGCCTTTCCTTCCTCTTCCCGCTCGACCGTAAGTACTGTGATGACAACTTGTCCTGTGGCTGCAATGTAAAGCAGCAAAGGTTCTTTGCTGATTGGGGCAGCAAGCACCGGCTGGGTGGAGAGCAGAGCTTTGAGGTATGCGAATGCTGCATCAGCTTCTGGAGTCCACTCGAATTTGTCATACTTCTTCATCAGTCGGTAAAGAGGCAACGCCTTTTCACCGAGACGAGAAATGAATCGACTTAAAGCGGCCAAGCAGCCTGTAAGCTTTTGGACATCGTGCACGCGTACAGGACGCTTCATCCGGAGTATGGCGCCAATTTTCTCAGGATTGGCATCGATCCCTCGTTCGGAAACGAGAAAACCGAGTAACTTTTCACCCGGAACTCCAAATGTGCATTTTGATGGATTGAGCTTGATATCATACCTTCTGAGATTAGCAAAGGTTTCAGCAAGGTCAGCCCGCAGGTCGGAACCTTTTCGGGACTTGACCACGATATCGTCCATGTATGCCTCCACATTCTGACTGATTTGAGTGAGTAAACACTTCTTAATCATTCTCATGAACGTGGCTCCGGCGTTCTTGGGGCCGAACGGCATGGTGACGTAACAGAAGCACCCGAATGGAGTGATGAAAGCTGTTTTGATCTCGTCGGGCCCATACAGACGGATCTGATGGTACCCAGAATAGGCGTCTAGGAAAGACAGTCTCTCGCATCCCGCAGTCGAGTCGACTATTTGGTCGATGCGAGGGAGGGGAAAATGATCTTTCGGGCAGGCCCGATTGATATGCTTGAAGTCAATGCACATGCGGAGCGACTTGTCCTTTTTGGGAACCATGACGACATTGGCGAGCCACTCGGAGTGGTAAATTTCTCGGATGAACTCTGCTGCTAAGAGCCGAGCCACTTCCTCGCCAATGGCTTGCTTCTTCTGGACGGCGGACCGTCGAAGATGTTCCTTCACGGGCTTGAATTTTTGGTCGACTCGTAGACGGTGCTCAGCCAGCCCTCTGGGAACTCCAGGCATGTCAGAGGGTTTCCATGCGAAGATATCCCAGTTCTCACGGAGGAGCTGGATGAGCGCTTCTTCCTATTTGGAGTCGAGTGTCGTCGAGATGTGAGTCGGAGCAGCGTCGGGGTCGGTCGGGTGAACGTGGACTGTCTTTGTTTCGCCAGCCGACTGAAAAGCCGATTCTGAGGCGGGCTTCTTGGCTCGCAGCAATTCACTCGGATCGGCAGTCTTTTGGTACTCTTTCAGCTCGACTACTGCCATCTGAGGGTCTGCAATCTTTGAGCCCTTCTGAAAGCATTCTTCTGCCTTCTTCCGATTGCCTGTAACAGTGATCACGCCTTTGGGGCCAGGCATCTTTAGTTTGAGATATACGTAACATGGTCGGGCCATGAAGCGTGCGTAAGCTGGCCTACCCAAAATGGCATGATAGGCACTCTGGAAGTCCACAACTTCGAATGTCAACCTTTCCTTGCGGTAATTCTTTGAATCACCGAAAACTACATCAAGAGCAATCTGGCCAAGCGACTCAGCTTTCTTCCCAGGAATGACTCCATGGAAGCTCATGTTGCTGGTACTAAGTCTGGACATCGGAATGCCCATCCCTTTCAAAGTCTCAGAGTACAGTATGTTCAGGCCACTGCCGCCGTCCATCAATACTTTGGTCAGTCGAGTGCCTTCGACAACTGGGTCGACCACCAAAGCTTGCCTCCCAGGGGTGGCAATATGCGTCGGGTGATCTGACTGGTCGAATGTGATGGCAGTCTGCGACCACTTCAGGTAATTGGGTGTTGCCGGGGCAACCATGTTCACCTCACGGTTAATGACTTTCAGTCGACTCTTGCTCTCAACATCAGCAAAAATCATAAGGGTGGAATTGATCTGGGGGTATCCATCGTCACTGTCTTCTTTGTCTTCAATCCTGTCTGGCTCTTTCTCCTTATCTTTGGGCTGCTTGCCCTGGAACTGCTGGATCAGGAGCCGGCACTGTCGAGTGGTATGCTTTGGGTAAATAAAATTACCCTCTTCGTCTTTCTTGGTGTGGATGTGACACGGTAAGTCCAGAACATCATTCCCGTCTTGATCTTTGCCTTCTTGGGCTTCCAGGTGCCCTTGGGTTTCCCCTTGAAGTTTCCCTGGGCAACGGCCAGGGCCTCCCCGGGAGCAGCTGGCTCGGCCTTCCGCTTCTGTTTCCGAGTGGAGTTTCCTCCAGTTTCCTGGGCGACTGCTTTGAGCTTGCCGCTTCGGAGTCGATCTTCGTCTTCACCATTAGCGTACTTGGTGGCGATCTCCATCATCCGATTCAGAGACATCTCTCCAGTTCGACCGAACTTCAGATTCAACTCTCTGTATTTAACGCCCTCTTTGAAAGCGCAAACTGCCTGATGGTCTGGCACGTTCTCAACTGTGTGGTGCAGCGTGATCCACCTCTGGATGTAATCCCTCAGTGTTTCATTCGGCTTCTGCACGCAAGACCGTAACTCTGTGAGGCCTGCAGGTCGTTTGCATGTTCCTTCAAAGGTCGTGACAAACACTCGGGAGAGGTCCTCCCAGGTGTAAATGCTGCTAGGTGCCAACTGATTCAACCACGCTCTGGCTGAGCCCTCCAACATAAGAGGCAAATGCTTCATGGCCACTTCATCATTGCCACCGCCGATCTGTACAGCCACTCGGTAATCTTCGAGCCAAGTGTCAGGCTTGGACTCGCTGGTGAACTTGCTGACTCCAGTTGCCATCCTGAAATTGGGAGGAATCACTGCGGCCCTGATGGCTCGACTGAAACACTCTGGCTCTGAAACACGTACTCTGTTGTGGCCCTCTCGATGAGCCCTGTTCCTGTCGACCAAACCTTGAATGAGGATAGACCTCGCATCAAAGCCTGGGTCTCTGGGGTCGACTGGAATCCTCTGCCCAACACTGTGAGGGCGTCTGTCATCTTGCCGTTGAGGCGCATATGACCCGCTCCTCGGGGAAGGGGTTGGCACTCGACGTCGATCATCTCGATCGAATCGACGATCATACTGCTCATTCCTCCAGTACTGATCATGCCGGTCATGACGTCCCTCACGCCTCGGGGGCGATCTCGGGCTGTGGGCCGACTGAACTGTGTCAGCTGCAACGGATCGACTGTGGATCCTATCTCGCGACTGAGAAACGGCGGAATTCTGGTTTCCTGCCGCCCGGAGCAATGCTCTGATCTGCAACAAGCCCCTGCCTGCCTCTGACTGGGACGGCTGGATTGATTCTGCTATACGGGCTGCGGCGGCCAAATTTTGAACTGGGGTTCGATATACCTGAGGCGGTGAGAAGGGCCGGCGCCGACTGGACTCGGGTGCTAGCGGACATCGACTGGACTCGGGAGCCCGCTGACGCGCTTGCTCGTCGAGTATTCGCTGGAGATTCTCTAGTCGAGTGCGCTCGGCCAAGTTAGCAAGGCTCACGTCCTCCAAGGCCCGGGCCTCGGGGGTTTCTCCGATAATAGGAGTATGGAGTGCGTCCATGTTCCGGCGGCGAAGCTCCTCCCGCTGTAACGACGTGAGAGGTTCGGGCAGATACTCATCGTGAGAACGCGACGGGTCGCCTCCGCCCGTAGCTCCGTCAGCGCGAGGGAAACCGGGGGGACTGTGTGTCCCATCGACCGCCAGGACCTCAGCCGCTGGGTCGCTGCTGTCGCACTCGGATGCGGTCTCCACGGAGCCAGTCGACAGGTCGAACAGGCCGTAGAGGGACTCGACGGGCTCGATTGCCGCAACTTGTGGGGCTGCCGACTGGCGGGCCACGGCGTGCCTCACCCACCGCTGAAGTCTCGACCGACCGGAGCGCTTGCGCTGGTGGGAGACAGGGCGGGGAGACGACGCAGGGGTCGACCGATACTGGGTCGAAGGCTGCCGCAGGAGGATGCCGCGAATGCATGCGCGGAAGTGCGTCGCGCCGCGGACGGGGAGCGCGTCGATGTCGAGCGGTGCCTCCTGAAGCCAGGCGGAGTCATCGGCGATGAAGGTGAGCGCGCCGAGATGGATCTCGCGGCCCTCCACCAAAACTCCGCAAGAAACCATGATCAAAGGGATCGGAAAAGATCGCAACTTCTCCAATTAAGCGCTAAGATTCCCGCCCCACGGTGGGCGCCAACTGTCGTGGTTCTAACTCTGACAGTGATGTAGGGGGGTGAGTATGGAGAGGCTAGATCCTAGCTATTGGGAAGTTGTTACACGCGAGGTTTACGAGTTCAGGCCCTTCTTGGAGGAAGTAATAGCCCTATGTCTCGGAGCCCAGAGGCGGTCGACTGGATTATGCGTGTATGGATTACAGGGGTGCGAACCCTTCCTACTGAGGAGGGGGGTGGCTTATATAGAGTTCGCCGGCCCCCTCCTGCCCTCAGTAATGCAGGGTTTAAGGTACATTTAAGATTAGGCGTTACTGGTAACGTCTCTAATAAAGTGCTAAAAAGGTCATGAAGACTACTTAACAGCTGACCGTTTGCCTACGGAGTGACTGTAGGTCTCCTGGCAGTCGAGTGATTAGCTTCACGGTCGAGTGGTAGCTTCTTGGTCGAGTGTCTTGAACTTGTCGAGTGGAATACCTTCAAGTCAATTGATAGGTGACTTCTTCTAGGGATGTCCTTGGGTAGGGCTCTTTGGACGGGTCCGTGTCCCTACCCTAGGTACATAGCTTCATCACGCCCCCTACCTCGTGGCCTCCTGTTAGTTGGCTTGACGTAGAGTCCAAGTCTCCTGAGTTGTATTCGGTGAGAAAATCACGTTCCCGAAGGTTTCATTCCGTTTGGACTCCGTTTGATATTCCTTTTCTTCGAAACCCTAAAACAGGCAAAAAACAGCAATTCTGGGCTGGGCCTCCGGTTAATAGGTTAGTCCCAAAAATAATATAAAAGTGGATAATAAAGCCCAATAATGTCCAAAACAGTAGATAATATAGCATGGAGCAATCAAAAATTATAGATACGTTGGAGACGTATCAAGCATCCCCAAGCTTAATTCCTGCTCGTCCTCGAGTAGGTAAATGATAAAAACAGAATTTTTGATGCGTAGTGCTACTTGGCATAATTTTAATGTAATTCATCTTAATTGTGGTATGAATATTCAGATCCGAAAGATTCAAGACAAAAGTTCATATTGACATAAAAATGGTAATACTTCAAGCATACTAACTAAGCAATTATGTCTTCTCGAAATAACAGGGCCAAAGAAAGTTCATCCCTACAAAATCATATGGTTTAGTCATGTTTCATTTTCGTCACACAAGAATGCTATCATCATGCACAACCCCGATGACAAGCCAAGCAATTGTTTCATACTTTAGTAATCTCAAACCTATAAACTTTCACGCAATATATGAGCGCGAGCCATGGACATAACACTATAGGTGGAATAGAATATAATGAGGGGGGTTATGTGGAGAAAACAAAAAAGGAGAAAGTCTCACATCAACGAGGCTAATAAATGGGCTATGGAGATGCCCACCGATTGATGTTAATGCAAGGAGTAGGGATTGCCATGCAACGGATGCACTAGAGCTATAAATGTATGAAAGCTCAACAAAAGAAACTAGTGGGTGTGCATCCAACTTGCTTGCTCACGAAGACCTAGGGCACTTGAGGAGGCCCATTGTTGGAATATACAAGCCAAGTTCTATAATGAAAAATTCCCACTAGTATATGAAAGTGATAACATGAGAGACTCTCTACTATGAAGATCATGGTGCTACTTTGAAGCACAAGTGTGGCAAAGGATAGTAACATTGTCCCTTCTCTCTTTTTCTCTCATTTTTTGGGGCCTTTTCTTCTTTTTATGGCATTTCTCTTTTTTGGGCCTTCTATTTTTTTATGGCCTTTCTCTTTTATTTATTTATTCCTCACTTGGGACAATGCTCTAGAAAATGATGATCATCACACTTCTATTTATTTACAACTCAATGATTACAACTCGATACTAGAACAAAGATGACTCTATATGAATGCCTCCGGCGGTGTACCGGGATATGCAATGAACCAAGAGTGACATGTATGAAAGAATTATGAACGATGGCTTTGCCACAAATAATATGTCAACTACATGATCATGGTAAGCGATATGAAAATGATGAATGTTTCATGATGAACGGAATGATGGAAAGTTGCATGACTATATATCTCGGAATGGCTATGGAAATGCCATAATAGGTAGGTATGGTGGCTGTTTTGAGGAAGATATAAGGAGGTTTATGTGTGAAAGAGCGTATCATATCACGGGGTTTGGATGCACCGGCGAAGTTTGCGCCAACTCTCAATGTGAGAAAGGGCAATGCACGGTACCGAAGAGGCTAGCAAGGATGGAAGGGTGAGAGTGCGTATAATCCATGGACTCAACATTAGTCATAAAGAACTCACATAATTATTAAAAAAATCTACAATTCATCAAAAACCTCGGTACTACGCGCATGCTCCTAGGGGGATAGATTGGTAGGAAAAGACCATCGCTCGTCCCCGGCCGCCACTCATAAGGAAGACAATCAAATAACACCTCATGTTTCAAATTTGTGGCATAACGTTTACCATACGTGCATGCTACGGGACTTGCAAACCTCAACACAAGTATTTCTCAATTTCACAACTACTCAACTAGCGCGACTTTGATATTATTACCTCCATGTCTCAAAACAATCATCAAGCATCAAACTTCTCTTAGTATTCAACACACTCATAAGAAAGTTTTACATGTTAGGATTTTAAGCAAATTACAATGCTATTAAGAATCTCAAAATAATCTAAGTGAAGCATGAGAGATCAATAGTTTCTATAAAACAAATCCACCATCGTGCTCTAAAAGATATAAGTGAAGCACTAGAGCAAAATTATATAACTCAAAAGATATAAGCGAAGCACATAGAGTATTCTAAAAAATTCTAAATCATGTATGGCTCTCTCAAAAGGTGTGTACAACAAGGATGATTGTGGTAAACTAATAAGCAAAGATTCAAATCATACAAGACGCTCCAAGTAAAACACATATCATGTGGTAAATAAAAATATAGCTCCAAATAAAGTTACCGATAGAAGTAGACGAAAGAGGGGATGCCTTTCGGGGAATCCCCAAGCTTTGGCTTTTAGGTGTCCTTAGATTATATTGGGGGTGCCATGGGCATCCCCAATCTGAGGCTCTTGCCACTCCTTGTTCCATAATCCATCAAATCTTTACCCAAAACTTGAAAACTTCACAACACAAAACTTAACGTAGAAAATCTCGTGAGCTCCGTTAGCGAAAGAAAACAAAAGACCACTTCAAGGTACTGTAATGAACTCATTCCTTATTTATATGGGTGTTATACCTACTGTATTCTAACTTATATATGGTTTATAAACTATTTTACTAGCCATAGATTCATCAAAATAAGCAAACAACACACGTAAAACAGAATCTGTCAAAAACAGAACAGTCTGTAGTAATCTGTAGATAGCGCAAGATCTGGAACCCCAAAAATTCTAAAATAAATTACTGGACGTGAGGAATTTATCTATTAATCATCTGCAAAAATAATTAACTAAATAGAACTTTCCAAATAAAAATGGCAGCAGTTCTCGTGAGCGCTAAAGTTTCTGTTTTTTACAGCAAGTTCAACAAGACTTTCCCCAAGTCTTCCCAATGGTTCTACTTGGCACAAACACTAATTAAACACAAAAAACACAACCAAAACAGAGGCTAAATAATTTATTTATTACTAAGCAAGAGCAAAAAGCAAGGAATAAAAATAAAATTGGGTTGCGTCCCAACAAGCGTTATCGTTTAACGCCCCTAGCTAGGCATAACAAGCAAGAATAGATCTAGGTGTTGCCATCTTTGGTAGGCAATCCATAATTGGCTCTCATAATAGATTCATAAGGTAATTTAATTTTCTTTCTAGGAAAGTGTTTCATGCCTTTACTTAACGGAAATTGGAATCTAATATTTCATTCCTTCATATCAATAATTGCACCAATCGTTCTAAGGAAAGGTCTACCAAGAATAATAGGACATGAAGGATTGCAATCTATGTCAAGAACAATAAAATCTACGGGCACATAATTCCTATTTGCAACAATAAGAACATCATTAATTCTTCCCTTAGGTTCCTTAATAGTGGAATCCGCAAGGTGCAAGTTTAGAGAGCAATCATCAAAATCACGGAAACCTAACAAATCACACAAAGTCTTTGGAATCGTGGAAACACTAGCACCCAAATCACATAAAGCATAACATTCATGATCTTTAATTTTAATTTTAATAGTTGGTTCCCACTCATCATAAAGTTTTCTAGGGATAGAAACTTCCAATTCAAGTTTTTCTTCATAAGATTGCATCAAGGCATCAACGATATGTTTAGTAAACTCTTTATTTTGACTATAAGCATGAGGAGAATTTAGCATGGATTGCAACAAGGAAATACAGTCAATCAAAGAGCAATTTTCATAGTTAAATTCCTTGAAATCCATAATAGTAGGTTTAGCAACATCTAGGGTTTTAATTTCTTCAATCTCACTTTTATCAAATTTAGCATCAAGATCAAAAGATTCAGAATTCTTGGAAAGCCTTCTAGGTAAAGGTGGATCATATTCAGTCCATCATTATCAAGATTCATATTGCAAAACAAAGATTTAATAGGGGACACATTAATAACTTTTAGATCTTCATCATTATTTTCATAGGAACTAGAAGAGCACGCTTTTATAAAGGCATATTTCTTAGCACGCATCCTAGCGGTTCTTTCTTTGCACTCGTCAATGGAAATTCTCATGGCTTTGAGAGACTCATTGATATCATGCTTAGGTGGAATAGATCTAAGTTTCAAAAAATCAACATCAAGAGCAATTCTATCAACGTTCCTAGCCAAATCATCAATCTTAAGCAATTTTTCTTCAATCATAGCATTAAAATTCTTTTGTGAAGTAATAAATTCTTTAATATTAGAATCAAAATCAGAGGGCATCTTATTATAATTTCCATAAGAATTGTTGTAGGAATTACCATAATTATTAGAGGGATTACTAGGATAAGGCCTAGGATTGAAATTTCCTCTATACGCGTTGTTACCAAAATTGTTCCTACCAACAAAATTCACATCCATAGATTCATTATTATTCTCAATCAAAGTAGACAAAGGCATATCATTAGGATCAGAAGAAACACTCTTATTAGCAAATAATTTCATAAGTGTTCGCACACGAACACGTCACCGTGTACCTCCAACGCCGAGGGTGATGCACCGCAGCCCACGTCGAAGGAGATCCGACCGGCAACGCGATACGCAGGACAGCCGGCAGACGCTTTTGTAGACCCGAAGCCCCGCTTGCCCGGGAGGGACCCCGTCAGGGCTCGCGGCGGCTATGGGCTGCTCCAGGTCGATTCGCTCGCCCCTAGAGCCTCGTGGATCCACAGCCCTCCAGCATGAAGAACTAGCGAAGAACAAGAAGAAAGATACAAGGGGGAGATAAAAAGTAGATGAACATGAAAAAGTAGTAGATTGATTTGTTCGATTGGTGTTGTTCAATCGGCCGTCACCCCTTAGATATATAAGAGGTGGCTGGACTTCCGTGCAAGGAAAAGGCTTGAATTCACGTCCAAAACCCTAGTCAAATTCGGATTGGTTTTGTCCAAACTTTCCAAAACTGTTCGGTTTAAACTGGCTGCACCTTGCGGATCTTTTTTGTGGTGGTAAACGACCTCGGATGGTAACGAGTCCAAAAGCAATCTTGACCGTTTCGACGATACGAACAACTTTTATGTTGAACGTTTTTTGATATGAGTCCATCTTATGGGCCAAAACGGTCACGCAAAACACCTGTTCGCTCACGCTACCCATCAGACATAGGTCTGATGGGGCGCGCCACATCATGCTTCATGACAGGGCTGCACTCTGATAGCTCTAACTTTTGCATACGAACTCGGATTGGGATGATTTTTATATCAAAATCGATCGTTTCGACGGGACGCACAACTTCCGTGTAGAACATTTTTCCATCAGAGATTATATGAATAACCTTTTGATCTCATCTTCAACTTCTCATCCGATTGACTATCACAGCCTCCAACCCGGCAAGTTTTCCATCCGAGTAAGCTTTCCATACCGGCAATGTTTCTACCCGGCAAGCTTTCACACCGGCAAGGTTTCACTCCGGCAAGGTTTGTACTCCGGCAAGGGTTCCTCCCTGACAAGGTTTCTCCCCCGGCAAGCTTCCACACCGGCGATCTTTCTGTGCCGGCAAGCTTTCCACGCCGGCAAGCCTTCACACCGGCAAGCTTTCACACCGGCAAGATTTTACCCCGGCAAGGTTTTTGCCCCGGCATGCTTCTTTATGATCGTTCCACTTTTGAGCATCAACACATGCCCCCCTGTTTTTCAGTAAAGCTAGCGTGCCGAAAAATACTTGTACCAAGTTTGTTCTAAGGACGATGTCAACACTCCATCGGCCATTTATATGTTCTTAGGACGATAAGTATATATCGGCCATGTCTTGTGTGAACTTTCTGATGCAAACTTGGGTGAAAGCTTCTCAGCTTCATTAACAATCCGGTGATAAAGTTCCATAGATATGTATCTCAATGTCATCCTCCGAACCATATTGTTCACCCTTTTGCTAGGATTTTTTAGACAATCAACAATAAACTTTCTCCAATCCTTACTTTCGCCTGCATAAAAATTTCATTAGTGGCCGAAGCCGTGGACTTCGGTTCGGCCTTATCTATGTTGACGAGACTAAGCATCGACTATTGAGAGAAATGCAATACAACATGATGGACATGGTAGCCGGATGCTTGCTATGCCAACTCTCTCCAATTGTCATGTCTAAATATATGAACAATTTTAATGCAACCCAAAGTAAATTCTTCATCTAGACATACCCCAAGATAAACTATAAGCGATTCGTCAAAACACATTGATAACCCTTGGATATTTGTTGCACTACTCATAACGAATCACCAAAAGCCTCAATATGTATAGCACCTATAGCAAGTAAAAGAGTCAATCCGAATAACAATGCATATTCGGCCTTGATTAATCGTGCATGAAAATATTCTAAGAGGCACGAGGCTTCAAAAAATAGTATCATAAAGAAATATATAAACAACACCAACACTTTGGCCATTGCTATGAATTGAACCATCAAAACATAATCTCCATAGTACTAGAGAGACAAGGCTAATATTAATATTATGCATGACATTAATCCAATGTTTAGTAACAAAATCAACTATGATTTGGCCTCTTATAGATCTCAAAGATGCATAAGCCAAATCATATCCAAACAAAGTATAAGCCCACCAACCAATTCTGCAGCTATGAATTGGTCTATGCAGCATATATTCAATGACATCGGTCATGATGTCTCAACTCCATTCAATCATAATATAAGCATACATATAAATTTTCATGAGCACGTACCTTGTCTCGCTCTCCAATCAAACTAAGGACGATGTTAGAATACTACACCGGCCATGCATTGACATACTCTTAGGACGATAAATAAATATCGGCCATTACCATGTAAACTTCATTCAAAACACATATAGCTTAAATAAACAAATGAAATGACAAATCAAGTATTTCGGCCCTTTGGATCAGCAACAAACTTGTAACTAATCAAATGTATAGTGACTTGGTAATACCCTTTCATGACGTAAGAAATTATATTGCATCCATGGATTAAAATAAGCCCATTGAGGGTTACCAATCATACCTGATGACGAATTCCATGGCATATGCGTTAATGGCATAGTTGAAGAATATGGATAATGTGTAGACCAAAGATGTTGAAACCTTCGGCTTGGTCCTTCATAGTTTTTACTCTTTTCCTTCTTCACTTTTGCCGCACTTCTTGTAATGGAGGCTTGCACATAATTCTTATTTTGAGCACTTCCTTTGGGAACCCACGTCATGTTCCTTTCTTCAAGTTCTTGTGCACTAAGTTTGTGTAATTCCCTCTTTTGCCAATACGATAAGCCGAGTGGGCATCTCAGCTGTGATTCTGTTTTGACCAATGGCAATTCCTTTTTGGCCTTGTGCACTCTCAACTTCTTTTCTTCAGATTTGGCACTTTGACTCTCAATAATTGGTTGCTTCGTCTCATTGCCTTTTGTAGCCAATGTCAACACTTTAATTGGCTCTTTATTATTTGAGATCAAATCTGAAGTAGCACACTTACGACCATCTCTTTTCACGCGGTAGACTTGCTTGACCACCTCTTTTTTCATCCATGGTGTCCGGACCGATTCCTTATAATTGAAACGGTCTTTAACATGTGACTGTTCAAATGTTGATCTTCTCGGAGCTGCATAATATTGGTGAGATGGTCTAAAATAAGATGGAGAATGTGCCCTTGTATCATACCTGTCCCATGATGAATATGGATCTACATGAGCATAGGGAGGCATCCACGACATTGGCATTGGCGGCCCAAAATAAGGATATGAATATGTTGCATTGAAACTCTCACTTTGCCAATACCGATCCTCATATTTGCGCCTTGGGGGTGATCTTGGTTTCTTTGCATGATTAGGTCGATAAGCATTCTTCTCTTCACTCTTCTTTTGATATTTCTCCAATAGTTCAGCGAAGGTGATTTTTGATCTTTTACACTTGCACTTATTTCGGCCTTTGTTTTCTTTTGGTTTGCTTTCATCGATCGTTGGATTTGCTTGCTGCCCCCCAGTCCTTGGCGTCTCCTTTGTAGCTTCGATGGAATTCTTGCCCTCAAGATTATGTTCATTATGCTCTTCGACAACTTCTTTACTTGAAAGCTTGATCCCATCACCTGCAGTTTTTACCTTCTCTTCAAATGGATCGGCTTGAAGCAGCCGATGCAAAAACTTTCTACCATCGGGACCAATCGGAATAGACTGGTCATCTCTTGGTGTCTCAACAAATTTCAATCGTCCTTTATCAATGGCCGATTTAACTATTTGACAAAACATGTTACAATCCTAAAAATTATGCTTGGACGAATCATGCAACTTACAATACATTCGTCCCTGGACAGATGGCTCAACATGGTGATCAAGAGTTCTAATATAATTATTCCTCAACAACAAATCAAAGATTTGATCACACATGTTTGAATTAATGGTAAACCTTTTATTTTCTAGCCGATCTTGCTGTGAGAACGGCTTTGGAATTAAGCAAACGAATGGTTCAGATTTTGCACCACACCATTCGGCTATGCATTGTGTTTTGCACTCTATTTCCGATGTCTTTGGGTAAGATATTATACTAGCATCGGTTTTCTCAACAGAATTTAACCTTGGCTTTAAATTTCTAAAACGAAAATAGTTAGAACATACATGTCTCAATTGAGACCAAGTGCAAGCCAAGTATGAAATAAGCAAAGCTACCCAAATAGATATGAACTTTAGATAAAACAACGGGGAAAGCTTTGGCTGTAATAATAAGTCACTATCGGTCTTTATAAATGGCGCAATGGGTTGACCGATATGTTCCATAACAATTTTATTGCTAACAAGTAAATTACCCTTCTTCATTGGTCTTTCAAAATTACTTAAGAGGATTTTTATGATGGATGCATCAACAATAAAGTTTAGACCAAATCTGAAAATAGGTAAATTACTTGCTAAACATACCTCTTCAAATATGTTGGGAGAGCATGATAGTGGTGTGGCTTGAACAATATCTTGCTTCATCTTTGGGTGGCTCCCCAACGCCTCTTCATCATCTTTTTCTTTATTCCGTGAATCATTACCTTGAAGATCCTTATCAGCCGGACTTTGTTTGGCTACCTGCTCTTGTCCTTGAGGCTTGTCAATTTCTACGGCATGGAACTCATAGGGCAGGAAGTAGGTTCCATTAACTTCAGAAAAATCAAGCACGGTTGTTTTGCTATGCTTGCCATGCCCTTTCTCAATAATGCTTGCCTCTTTGGATTTGATGGATTCGGAATATATGCTACTTGATTCGGCTTTTTCAATCGAAGCACTTTCAAGTTCCAAATCATCCTTCTTTTCATTGATAATACCAATTGGCAAACCTTCTTTTATCTGAGCCAATTCTTTTTCTATTTGTTTCTGACGGCAAGCGGCAAAGTTGGCTTTAAGCTTTTTCTCAATTTCAGCCCACTCCGGATACGATTGCCCCCCAATGCTTTTAGATTCTTTCGGCAATGACACACGGTTGTTGCCGAAATTTTGCAATAGTGGGGGTGTATAATATGATGTAGTACTAGGTGAAGGCATATGCATTGTTGTACAACCATATTTTTGCTTGCCAATTTTATCCATTGGCAAAGATTCATCTTCTTGCAAAACTCTAGCTTTTATTGCGGCATAATCAGGAAATAGCCCCTTTTCATGTCGTTCAAGGCAAAGAGCACTAATCCTCATATTTTGGGCTAAACTCTTCAATGCAGCCACCACTACCTCATCTTCTACAATATTTGGCACAACCGCTCTCGTAAAATTTACATTTATTCGGCTATGATCAGAAAGGTGTGAAGCCGAATTATGAGCATCTACAGTTGTGTATGGTGCCGAAAAATTACTAACATGAGGTGTAGCATATGATGGTTGAGAGTAACTGGCCGAATAGCCAGTAGTAGCATGGGCAATTCTCCCATCCATCGGCAATGTTGGATTCACATATTGCAAATTAGTTGCCGATGAATAAAAAGGTGAAACACTTTCTTGCATGCTGTTGGAAATTTTTAAACATGCGGTGTTTCAAATTGATTAGCCAAACCCATCATGTTGTTCATCGGCATATGGATTTGTGGGGTTGTCGATGCATGGGAGTTTGGATACATATGTTGTACGTTGCTAAAATTGTAAGAATTTGAAGCATGAAGATTGTTTTGCATCGGCCCTTGCGCATAATTACATGCATGATTGATAAAACTAGGGCTAGTCGATACATTATGCTCATTAGGTGATCTAGCAACAACATATGGATTATTTGCATCTACAAAGGAGAATTGGGTATTCATATTACCTTTGTAGATTGCAGCAACTTGATGACGATCTCTTCGTAGCAAGAACGGGCTGGAGACCGTTCAAAGCTTCTTCCCCAGCGGAGTCGCCAAAAAGTGTGTTGACACACGAACAAGTCACGTGTACCCTCGACGCCAGGGGTGATGCACCGCAGCTCACGTCGAAGGAGACCCGACCGACAACGCGATACGCAAGACAGTCAGCGGGCGCTTTTGAAGACCCGAAACCCCACACGCCCGGGAGGGACCCCGTCAGGGAGTGCGGCGGCTATGGGCTGCCCTAGGTCGATTCGCTCGCCCCTAGAGCCTCGTGGATCGTTGCCCTCCAATGCGAAGAACGAACGAATAACGAGAAAGAAAGATACAAGGGTAGGGGATAAAGATAGATGCACACGAACACGAACACAAGGGTAGGGGATAACGAGAAAAAAAGTGTGTTCTCACACGAACACGTCACCGTGTACCTCCAACGCCGAGGGTGATGCACCGCAGCTCACGCCGAAGGAGATCCGACCGGCAGCGCGATATGCAGGACAACCGTCAGACGCTTTTGTAGACCCGAAGCCCCGCTTGCCCGGGAGGGACCCCGTCAAGGCTCGCGGCGGCTATGGGCTGCTCTAGGTCGATTCGCTCGCCCCTAGAGCCTCGTGGATCCGCAGCCCTCCAGCATGAAGAACTAGCGAAGAACGAGAAGAAAGATACAAGGGGGAGATAAAAAGTAAACGAACACGAAAAAGTAGTAGATTGATTTGTTCGATTGATGTTGTTCAATCGGCCGTCACCCCTTAGATATATAAGAGGCGGCTGGACTTCCGTGCAAGGAAAAGGCTTGAATTCACGTCCAAAACCCTAGTCAAATTCGGATTGGTTTTGTCCGAACTTTCCAAACTGTTCGGTTTAAACTGGCTGCACCTTGCGGATCTTTTTTGTGGTGGTAAACGACCTCGGATGGAAACGAGTCCAAAAGCAATCTTGACCGTTTCGACGAGACGAACAACTTTTATGTTGAACGTTTTTTGATATGAGGCCATCTTATGGGCCAAAAGGGTCACGCAAAACACCTGTTCGCTCGCACTACCCATCAGACATAGGTCTGATGGAGCGCGCCACATCATACTTCATGACAGGGCTGCACTCTGATAGCTCTAACTTTTGCATACGAACTAGGATTGGGACAATTTTTATATCAAAATCGATTGTTTTGACAAGACCCACAACTTCCGTGTAGAACATTTTTCCATCCGAGATTATCTGAATAACCTTTTGAGCACATCTTCAACTTCTCATCCGATTGACTATCACAGCCTCCAACCCGGCAAGTTTTCCATCCGAGTAAGCTTTCAATACCGGCAATGTTTCTACCCAGCAAGCTTTCACACCAGCAAGGTTTCACTCCGGCAAGGTTTGTACTCCGGCAAGGGTTCCTCCCTGACAAGGTTTCTCCCCCGGCAAGATTTCACACCGGCAAACTTCCACACCGGCGATCTTTCTGTGCCGGCAAGCTTTCCACACCGGCAAGCCTTCACACCGGCAAGATTTTACCCCGGCAAGGTTTTCGCCCCGGCATGCTGCTTTATGACCGTGCCACTTTTGAGCGTCGACAATAAGTTCATCCATCTTTCCACTCAAAACATTAATTTTTTTTCTATCGCATGCACCTTTTTATTAGTAGATCTTTCAGTATGCCATTGAGAATAATTAACCATAATATTATCTAGGAGTTTAGTAGCTTCTCCCAAGGTGATTTCCATAAAAGTGCCTCCCGCGGCCGAATCCAAAAGATTTCTAGAAGCAAAATTCAATTCGGCATAAAATTTTTGTATAATCATCCACAAATTTAAACCATGAGTAGGGCAATTACGTATCATTAATTTCATTCTCTCCCAAGCTTGTGCAACATGTTCATGATCAAGTTGCTTAAAGTTCATAATATCGTTTCTAAGAGGGATGATCTTAGCGGGAGGAAAATACTTAGAGATAAAAGCATCTTTGCACTTGTTCCATGAATCAATACTATTTTTAGGCAAAGACGAAAACCAAGCTTTATCACGATCTCTAAGCGAAAAAGGAAATAGTTTCAATTTAACAATATCATTATCCACATCTTTCTTCTTTTGCATGTCACACAAATCAACGAAGCTATTTAGATGGGTAGCGGCATCTTCGCTAGGAAAGCTGGAGAACGGACTTTCATGACAAGATTCAGCAAAGCAGCATTAATTTCACAACATTCAGCATCGGTAAGAGGAGCAATCAGAGTGCTAATAAAATCATTGTTGTTGGTATTGGTGAAGTCACACAATTTAGTATTATCTTGAGCCATCGCGACAAACAAGCAAACTAACACACAAGCAAACAAAAAGCAAGCGGACAAAAAGGGGCAAATAGAGAGAGAGGGGGGATAGAGATAGAGAGGGTGAATAAAACGGCAAGGGTGAATTGGGGGGAGAGGAAAACGAGAGGCAAATGATAAATAACGTAATGCGAGAGATAAGGGTTTGTGATGGGTACTTGGTATGTTGACTTTTGCGTAGACCTCCCCGGCAACGGCGCCAGAAATCCTTCTTGCTACCTCTTTTAGCATTGCGTTGGTTTTCCCCGAAGAGGAAGGGATGATGGAGCAAAGTAGCGTAAGTATTTCCCTCAGTTTTTGAGAACCAAGGTATCAATCCAGTAGGAGGCTACGCACGAGTCCCTCGTACCTGCACAAAACAAATAAATCCTCGCAACCAACGCAAATACGAGTTTTCAATCCCTATAGGGCCACTTACGAGAGTGAGATCTGATAGATATGATAAGATAATATTTTTGGTATTTTTATGATAAAGATGCAAAGTAAAATAAAGACAAAGTAAATAACTAAGTTGTAGGAGATTGATATGATAAAGATAGACCCGGGGGCCATAGGTTTCACTAGTGGCTTCTCTCGAGAGCATAAGTATTCTACGGTGGGTGAACAAATTACTGTTGAGCAATTGACAGAATTGAGCATAGTTATGAGAATATCTAGGTATGATCATGTATATAGGCATCACATCCGAGACAAGTAGACCGACTCTTGTCTGCATCTACTACTATTACTCCACTCATCGACCGCTATCCAGCATGCATCTAGAGTATTAAGTTAAAAACAGAGTAACGCCTTAAGCAAGATGACATGATGTAGAGGGATAGACTCATGCAATATGAAGAAAACCCCATCTTGTTATCCTCGATGGCAACAATACAATACATGCCTTGCTGCCCTTACTGTCATCGGGAAAGGACACCACAAGATTGAACCCAAAGCTAAGCACTTCTCCCATTGCAAGAAAGATCAATCTAGTAGGCCAAACCAAACTGATAATTCAAAGAGACTTGCAAAGATAACCAATCATACATAAAAGAATTCGGAGAAGATTCAAATATTATTCATAGATAGACTTGATCATAAACCCACAATTCATCGATCTCAACAAACACACCGCAAAAAGAAGATTACATCGAATAGATCTCCACAAGAGAGGGGGAGAACATTGTATTAAGATCCAAAAAGAGAGAAGAAGCCATCTAGCTACTAACTATGGACCCGTAGGTCTGAAGTAAACTACTCACACTTCATCGGAGGGGCTATGGTGTTGATGTAGAAGCCCTCCGTGATCGATGCCCCCTCCGACGGAGCTCCGGAACAGGCCCCAAGATGGGATCTCGTGGATAAAGAAAGTTACGGCGGTGGAATTAGGGTTTTGGCTCCTCTCTGATCGTTTGGGGGTACGTGGGTATATATAGGAGGAAGAAGTACGTCGGTGGAGCAACAGGGGGCCCACGAGGGTGGAGGGCGCTCCTGGGGGGGAGGGCAGGCGCGCCCCCCTACCTCGTGGCCTCCTGTTAGTTGGCTTGACGTAGAGTCCAAGTCTCCTGAGTTGTATTCGGTGAGAAAATCACGTTCCCGAAGGTTTCATTCCGTTTGGACTCCGTTTGATATTCCTTTTCTTCGAAACCCTAAAACATGCAAAAACATCAATTCTGGGCTGGGCCTCCGGTTAATAGGTTAGTCCCAAAAATAATATAAAAGTGGATAATAAAGCCCAATAATGTCCAAAACAGTAGATAATATAGCATGGAGCAAACAAAAATTATAGATACATTGGAGACGTATCAGCGCGCCCCCTGCCTCCTGGCTTCCCGTTGCTTCCCTTACGTGGACTCCAAGTCTCCCGGGTTGCTTTCCTTCCAAAAATAAGTTGTGTGAAGTTTTAGGTCAATTAGACTCCGTTTGATTTTCCTTTTCTGCGATACTCTAAAACAAGTTAAAAACAGAAACTGGCACTGGGCTCTGGGTTAATAGGTTAGTCCAAAAATCATATAAAATAGCATATAAATGAATATAAAACATCCAAGGTTGATAATATAATAGCATGGAACAATCAAAAATTATAGATACGTTGGGGACGTATCAATCCTCTAACCAAAGAGGCAAAGACGACCAAGCACTCGACATCCAACCCCCTTGGCCACTAGCCGGCACGATCACCCATAGATTTGAGCACGAGGTGAAGTGAAGATCACAACCACCACTAGCCGACCTCCCACGTGAGCCGAGCCAACATGACCGTTCCTGAGCCTGTGCCACCCGTGGTACACCAGGCGCCAGATCTGGATGAGCCCAACTCTAGCTGCTGGCGACACCCTAGGCATGACCGCCGCCACAAGCCTATCGCACAAGAACGGTCAGCCGTCGCCGCCCAGAGCCCATACACCACGCCCCTCATTCACGCAACACTTCCGTCTGGTCGCGCCGTCCTGCGCCACCCGCTGCCATGTGAGGAGGAAAAACCGCCCCGTCGCCGCCAGCTCTAGTCAGGCTTCGCCCGGCTACGCCCTCTGGCGGCGGTGAGGTATGGGAGAATAGGATGGGGTTTCCTTTGGTGGCGATATGTTTTCCACTGTGACACGCGCCGCGTGAGCTCCTGCAACTCCTTTATTTTGAACATGGAACATTGCCAACCTTCTCAACTGCCGACTTAGGTCATTTCTGATCTCCTATTAAGCCTCCGGTTGTGATTGGAGAATCAATATGAAGGATCTTAGTTCGTTTGTTGAAAGGGTGCAACACCAAGTAGACCCGTGTCAAGGAAGATTGGTCTCTAAGGCTAGCACATCATTCTTCATTGGCCAGCCTTCAGGGAAGATTGGTCTCTAAGGCTAGCAAATCGTTACTCATTGGCCAGCCTTCTATTGTTTGCCATGGGCTTGTATCTATTTCCTCATGGAGCGCAGACAAACATTGACAAGTACCAATCCAGATTTTTTTGGCAAGGGGATGCAGATAAGGAGAAGTGTCGTATGGTAAAATGGAAGGACATTTGCATGTCGAAGGAACAGAGTGGCCTTGCATAACCTCTACACATCGGATGTTTATGCAGCTTTGGAAGCCCCTCAAAAAGTGGTAGGATAGGACCGCCATCGACGAGTGGATGGAGAATTACAAGGAGATGGCGGCGTGTCTACTAATTATCACTTATCCGCCTCGAGATCTTATTGTTATTTTGTGGGCTTGTTGAGCTGTTGCCACTAGCATGCACCCTGTTCCTCTTTTTTTGAACTTTCTTTGTTACTTTATGGACCTCCATTTTCGGTTGTGGTAGTATCGCAGTCGTTACTTTATTATAACAGCGGGGTGAAAACATCGAAGGGACGCAAGTGTTGATGGAACAACATGGCTCCAACCAAACGAACGGACACTTGCGACCAGAATGATCCAAGTATGCATGCATCATGCAAAAGTTGATCTTGTCCAGGATGGCAATCGAACATATATGATTCAATCATAGCAAAGTAATACTGTAAAAAGGAAATATGTGTATATGTGTTGTTGTACAAATAATATGCATCACCATATATAATTTGCAATTTTGTATACAGTTCAGTGGAACACACCTCAAATTTGTAAGGTTTTGGCACCAGCCAATGCATACGCTACTACATAATCTACCCAAATACATAATACTAGTAATAATAACCTAACTTCCATGGCATATCAAAGTTGTTGTTCACCATCCGTCATAAACCTAGAACTCATATAGAAAGCAACATGCATGTTTGTTGATTCTTCCGTCTAGGCAAATTACATCCTCTCGCCACGGATCCTCCTAGCCAGATGAACATCTTTGGACATAATGGTCACGCGCTTCGCATGGACGGCACATAGATTAGTGTCCTCAAATAGTCCCACAAGGTATGCTTCCGCTGCCTCTTGCAAAGCAAGCACCGCATGGCTCTGGAAACGCAGATCAATCTATAGAGGTGGCCAAAGGAAAGCATTGTAAGCACAACTACTTAGTTTCTTATTTCAATTGAACAATAATTTATATACCGTAATCTATCATGAACAGTCCAGGAAGGGATTGAGCTGGATTTAAATGCATCTCAAGTGAGCCCAATGGAGTGCATGTGATCCAAACAGATTGTACCATGAAAACTTGAGCAATCTCCCTGACGAGCCTTTGAAAAGGTAGCTTCCTTATGAGCAACTCGGTGCCCTTTTGATACTTGCGAAATTCACTACAAGAGCACTTGTATGAATGACAAGAACCTCACAAGGCACACTAATAATAATACACATATTCTGCAATTATATATCTTGCACATACTGAAGAGCAACAGTTCCAGGGCGATATCTGCGGGGCTTCTTGACTCCTCCAGTTGCTGGAGCTGTTTTACGAGCGACAGCCTATCGTCGCAAATAAAATTAATTTATTGTCAAATAAATTAATAACAACTCTAACGTAAAGAGTGGTTTGGATCATATAGTAGCGCGGTATTATATGTAGCAATGCAACTACTCCCTCCGGTCCTTTTTAGTTTGCATATAAAATTTATCTGAAGTCAAGCCTCATAAAGTTTAACCAACTTCATAGAAAAAAATACCAACATCCACAATGTGAAATCAATATCAGTAGATGCGGCATGAATTAAATTTTCACATTATATAATTTTAGCATGGTAGATGTTGATATTTTTCCACACAAAGATGGTCAAACTTTATGAAGTTTGACTTTAGACAATTCTTATATGCAGAATAAAAAGGACCGGAGGGAATAGCAAAGATAAGAACGGGAGAGAACGTTTGGTCTATGGGGACAGATGTCCCCGTTTTCTAATGCGTCAATAACTGCATCGCGATTGGAAGATAAAGTAGCGATGAAGACAGTACGGTTGGAGGCAATAGTTGGATAGAGGAACACACATCAGACGTACACTGATGTACAAGGACTCGAACAGGTCGGTACAGGATCTTGCCGACGGACGATGCGTTTTTGGTCGACCTGTGATAAATGTTGTACTGGTGCTACACGGCAACGTTTTGGAGGATCGATGTCGTTGTTGGAGGCCTTGCGTCAATTTAGTTTAGTTAGCGCGCAGGTCTAATTTGCTATGTATTGTCCCGGCTGTAATAAAAATAAATTTAGTTAATAAGTATGATTGATAAGTTGAATAAATTACAACTTATGTACATTACTTGAGTAAAAAAAGTGAGTTGGATGATTTAGTATTAAGAAATTAAGTAACTTAGGGCTGTCTTTTTTGTATTGGCCGTAGCGCACTGTAATGTTTTGAAAAAAGATGAATGTATGTCGATTGACTTGACCGGCAAATGGCAGCTTAAACAACCAATTTGGTGGATTTTGAAGCAGGGACAACATCCAGGGGGCGCATCTTCTATGCTTACAGGCCAGGGCCAGTTTGTATAATATGCTTCGAGTAGTAGGCAGTTGGCCAACAGTGGCAATATTGTTGGGCAGTAAATATAGGTGGTTGTTTGTTGGCGATACATTAACTGGACCGTCGGGAGCTCTTGCGGTAAAAGCAGACCATCCATTTCCTGTGAAGAAACTGCTCCACCCCAGTGAAGCGAAGAACAGCTCTGTGCGTAGAGGAAAGGGACAAATAGCTAGGTGGCGGATGTAATGGACGGAATGACTTCAGTTAAGGTAACATATACTGCATCTGTATGTTAGATATGCTTAGAAATGTAGCCCGGCCATACATGGCCATACATTATTAATATGTGGATAAACACTCTTCAGGTTGTGCTAGGAAGTGGCATATCTGAAGAAGATGACGATGACAGAGAATTATTGCGTGGTGATTTAGTAAGTAACAAACTAGATATCTCCTGTCCAATAGAATATTGTGAAAGCACGAAAGCAGCATCCAGTGCTGTTGGTAACACTTCGATGGCAGATGGCGGATTCACGGCATGTGATCTGCAGAAATTGTATATTGAACTATCTCCAAAGCAGAAGGGCATAATTAAAAGTTTAGGGATTGCAAGAGTTGAGTGGATTAACAAGATGGTGCACACTGACCTTAATCATTCATCATGGTTAATGCTTAATGTCATGCCTGATGACCGTGCGCTGAGAATTGGCGTAGATGATTGTGACATAGTTCATATTACAAAAGCAGCGGCAGCAAACATAACTGGGAATAGAATGGGTGGTTCAAAAATGATTTCAGTTACTGAAGGCCCCCCAAGACACAGTGAAATAATAGTGGTGCGGAGCATACTGAAACTTTATGGTCTAACTGAAGAAATAACAATTTCTGAACTTGTCTCGCTGTTAATGGAAGCAAGTAAGAAGGGGTTGGAATTAGATGATGAAGGCGCTTCAAACACAGAGAGAGCATTTGCAATGCTTTACATTTCTATTGCACTAGGTCCTGTGGAGAGGGAATGTTGTGTCAACAGGAGTTCATATATGATGGTTATACTTAATCCGGATCTGAAAGATGTCAATTGGGGGAAATACGCAATTGATGAGATAATATGCGGCGCAAGGAAACTGAACCGGGACAATCCACTGCTTAACATAACACTACATGGGTGCCCTGCTCTACTAGAGGTATTTTAATAATTCAATCGGAGGAGTACGTTACTAAATTGAATTTGTGTATGAACTCACTGGAATATTTGCAACAGATTCTTTATTTTGACTCGGTCGACACAGGTTTCATCCAACTAGATCAGAAAGTTGTACCCAGGATAAAGTATTACAGCAGACAAATACTAAGTGCCCTGGTGAAGGCAAACATCAAAGTAGATGGTGGTCGTATTACATTTGGATTAATGAAGGTATATGTTTCATTAGTTAAGAAAAAAAAGATTCTATTTTTTTGTGAAAACGACATCTAATAAGAATGATAGATAGAAATGACATGTTAGCAAGGTCTGAGAGTATATCATGTTGACAGGTGAAAGGACCAATCAAGCATGATGACAACTTAGCTTCAGAGCTAACAAAAGGAACATGCTTGCAGGTAATTTTATAGGACAAGTTTTCTGTTGTATGAAAATGGATGTAGTACATTATACTGAAACTTCAGAATCATCATATAGGGAAGGAATTGGATATTCGAAGAACTAGCAGTGCATGCTGAAGGTAGGATTGAAAGATCAATGAAGTTACATGAAGATCTCATGAATGATGTTAGTCTGAATGAGGAAGGGAAGAAAAAACTATTTCAGACACATAGATCGGTTGAGAAATTGATGCTGACAGTTGGCACAGTGAAAGTGCTGCGTTATATTTAGAAAAATGAGGTAGTTGGGGGTGGCTTGGTAAATGCAACTGTTTCTTGTCTGGACAATATTCTGGCTGGTAAGATTTTAAGTAATTTGTTGTAATGTAAATCTGAAAAACATAGTTATAAATGTTGGTAACAAAATAATGTTGGAATTAGGTGTCCGTGAAAACTTTGCCAAGGGTACCAAGCGGAAGGCAAGTCCAAGTTTAGATGAGGAGACAAGTAAAGAGAAAGTTACAACAAATCGTTACTGTTTGTTGTTTGTAAGTGACCTAAATGCACTAAACTATGTTTGCAGGGCATATTGTCCCAGACTTGAATGTGCCGTTGATGGTTAACACAGAAAGTGATAAAGGGAAGGAAATTGTGTCCGAGGGGGGAGGCATGTTCAATCAAGGGATGCTGGTGCATTATAAGGCAGATGATGAGCTGCATCGCATAGCTAAAGAGTACCGCAGTAAAAAGATTAATGTAGAAACCAATTTGAAGAAGGTGGCATTACCAATAATCAGAGCCTCATGTCCTTTTCAGTGCCGATCAATGTATCCTACTGTGAGTAATGGTGTATTGGAAAAAGGGTTTAGAAACATGATGATATGCTTTAAGAAGACATTGAAATGGTAAGTTTTGTAAGAACAAATCTCGACATTATATATTTATTGGTGGAAACTGATTATTTGCAATAGCAGTGCTTGGCTAATACATGAGGTGCCTATAAGGATTTGCCTAACAGTACAGCAAGTAGTTGCCCAATTCAACAGCCCCGGTATCTTGGAGAAGGATGGGTTCGAAATAGTTACACGAATGATGGCAGCTGTAGAGATAAAATGGATTAGAGGGCTATACCGTGGAAGGTGGAGGCACATCCTGCTTCCAATATGGGCTGTAAGTTATGTTAAGTTAAGTACTTAACTGAGTACACAACATTTTTATGTTTTGACAAATACTCTGTTGTAAAATGCAGGAAATGGTATTAAACGCAGAGCAGTACCTGCTTGATGAGACAGTTAGGATGATGTTTACGGACCCAAATTTAGGCTACGACGTCGAATGCTGCAGAGTGGTAATTTTTTTATGAAGTGAGGGGTCTATAATATGTATAATGTTTTCATGTGTAACTGGATGTATGCATTGCAAATTTTTGCTCCATACCGGGATGAAGAATAGTTCTGGATTCTATATGCATTTGACATTGAAACCTGTAGACTGCATGTTTTCGATCCGAAAAGGGGAAACCGTCCGATGTGGGCTCTCAAGAAAAAACACAAGAAGTTGTGCCGCATGTTGATCGAGGGTCTTTCTAGATGTGTTTATAGGTTCTTTGATGGATGGAATATCAATGGGGAATCATTCCAGTTTATATATCACAGTTTCCTTGAGAATGGCAGCAACAGGTGATACATTGTCTTGCATTCTAATACTGTGAGCTATTTTTATGTGGTAATCACTCTGAGCAAACATTTCTCTGGCAGATTTGACAGTTCATTCTACATGTTGCATTGCATTATGAATTACATGGGAACTGGTTTGGCACATGGATGTAGTGAGGTATGTCATACTTGCAAACGTTAGTATATTTTGCAAATTTTAAAAATCTTAATATTATCAAAAATATGCAGGATGGGTTGAAGAAGATACGAGAGTACATCGCACACATGGTGCTGGCAATGGATGGTAATATTGGAGTACCGCCGAAAAGCATAGTGAGTCCAACGCTTGTGGAATGAAGTACTGGTTGCCCAAGATGTTGCAACCAAAAGTGTAATATATATCATGGATGATGGATGTTTTATGCACTAGTATTTTAAGATGTAGCTGACTTCTTAGTGGGGAGACACTTTGTTAAGTTATATATTTGCGTAACAAAACTACATGGCATGGATGACAGGAAATAATTTAATTCTGTTATTTGCATTTGACATAAGAATATAATTAAACATGAAGGATAATTGGTCATAGAAAGCTGTTGACAAATCAAGATGTAGAATGCCAACAATGTATGTAGTTAAGCTGGTAGGTTTGGTACTTAAGCTGTTGACAAGTTGAAAAAGTATTGTCCATATGTAAATACATCCCTGTTTGTACATTCAACGAATCTGTCGAACTTAATATTGAACATATATATAGACAAAAAATTTAATAAGTAGAATGGCATGAGGAATAGATTGGTTTAGGTGTAATCCGTACAAATGTAATGAAAAAAGAAACAAAGTTCATGGCAACAAGGGTAAAGTTAAAGAAAAGTTGTTACTATCAGAAATTATGTAAAAAAATGGTGTGGAAAACTATTCATACGTCTTGAGTGCGAAAACATTAATCCTTGTTCATAAAAGAATTGGAAAGAAGTTTAAAGGTGAATATTTCATGTATGGGGACATATATAATTTGTATGGCAAAAGAATTCAGTAATTAAGATAGAAGGGAACGAATTCTGAAAGTGTGTTTGAAATAAACTTGACGGGACCTTGTACAATTCATAAAAGTTTAATAAAAGTAAAAACTATATTACTAAATATAAGTTAGAGTTATGGGGAAAAATGTACAAATTAGTTAAATAGTTAACTATATTAGTAAATAGAACTTTTCCTTTTGTCGTTGTGAAGTCAATTTGTTTGTTTTCGGTGGAAATTGAAATACTAATGCAAAAATACGTCAAGTTAATTGCAAAAGTACTTACGAAGTATTTGGACTACATGTTTAATTCTTAAATGAAATACACCTTCTAGGGTGTATTTGCAAGCATTGGAAAAAAATTATTAGCATGTGTAGTGATGAAACATGTGTTCAGCCTAAACTAAATCCTATGATGGTGAAATATTAATTTACAAACATATGGGTATTGGTCGTTCTTCCATTTTTTTAATGAAAATGTGAAAATGTAGTTTATCCTGACAAAATGTATTAGCAAGAAGGAAGGAAAATGTGTTTAGTAAATGATTGCAAAAGTGAAGGTTAGCGGGTGTAACCGGTGGGAGAATAATATTATTAATAATTCGGTACGTTTAAAATAAAAAAAGCATGTAGTGCGTGGGGACTGAGTTGAATAAATATATGAAGATCTGTTAGAAAAATAGATGGTGAAGTACGCAACAGTCAAAAAATAGGGTTGAATTAACGAATATGCTTCATTATGATGAAAAAAATTGCAGTAATGACAACAACGGTCGTTAGCATTATTTCTATACAATTGGGTGGAAAAGTTGCGAAAATATGTAAGGTGAGTTAAGGAAAACTATTGAAGGCCTTGAGATACTGCTGCATGTTTTTTTTTCTGAATGAAATCATTTGAGGATGTAAGTGATGGGAATCTAGAAGACTGAAGGAGGTCAATCTATAATATGGATGGTAATATTTGAGTGTCTCAGTAATGGAATTTGCGTCGGTTGGTTAATATGCATTTATTACGGCATTAGCGTATTTTATTTATAAATAAGAATAACACTATTTTGCCAAAATGAACAATGTAATTTGAAAATGATGGGTACTGGCATGAAGAGAAAAGATTAGGACCAGGCGCCGATTTAGGCATAACACGCTTGATTATTAATGGCAGTTGCGTCGTAAAATATAGTTCAAATACGTAGTACATTTGTATAGTAAGAAACAAAAATTTGTTTATAATTGGTTCTTACTTTCACATGGAAGTTGATTAGAAAAGAAAGTAATGTGTCTTTTTTAATTAGTATTAATTATCAGCTGGTGAATAAGAAACAAGGACTGCGTAGGCAGCCCACAGGCGTCTATTGGAAAACAGTGTTTATGTAGGACAGGAAAGGATTAAAATAACGTGGTGGTAGATGGGCAGTGTGGCATTTAAGTGGTAGGCAGTGCTAGCAGATATAGTAATGACTAGCAAAACCAGCTGTTGGTTGGATGAGGATAGGGTTCCGAACTTAGATCTGAGCTCGGGAGGGCAGTGCGGCGCCATGGCGATGGAGCAAAGGATGATGAATACAGGAGTATACGGGCAAGAAAGGTAACGCTTCCGACGGTTTTCCACTAATATTTCGCTGTTTGTGAGGCAAGTGTTGTTTGACTGCTTAGTTTCTCCACCACATGGTGCTTATTCGTCATTTGTGATTTCCACATTTAGGTTCCTAGCTTTGTTGGAAAGTGCGAATAATGGAGAGTTGTTCTACGGTGATGAACTGAGTGCTCTAGAGACTCTTAATGAAGTAAGCGAGTCAGATATATATTCAGGGTCAGATAACATGCTGTCAAAAGTTCAGACAGGAAAAAAATGTAATGACATTGTGAAAGAGACAGATATGGCTGAGCCAAATGGTCTGAGGCTTATCAGTGGGTTGACTGAGCCTGTAGAGGCAGACAAGGCCAAGGATGGATTCCTAGACATTTCAGACAGCAAGATAACGGAGCATCATTCTCAATGTGATACTACTTGGGTTAGACGGTAATTATAATCTTTGATATTGTTTATAATCAACTTTGTGATGAAAAATTTGTGACGTTTGAACTTTGTCTACAAGCATCGACGAGGAGCAATGCCAGATGAGAGAACTATATAGGCAGAGAGGGTTACAGCACTGGAAACTGCAATAAGGGGTTTTGCTGAAAGGAAAACAACTTCTGTCATTACACCAACACTAGGACTGAGTTATGATTCTTTGACTGAAGCTTATGACTTTTACAACCTGTATTCTTGGGAGTGTGGTTTTGGCATACGATACGGGAAGAGCAGAAATAATGTGAAAGGAGCCAGGTGTATGCAGGAGTTTGTGTGCTATTGTTCGGTAAGTAACTACTTTTGTAGACTTGATAAAATAAAACATTGTGTGTATTGATTTTGCATGTAAGAAATTGAAATGTGTGTTTATTTTGGATTAGGGGAAACCCAGTAAGGAGAACAGTAGTTCATGCAGAACAAAATGCCGTGCAATGGTGAGGCTACTACGAACCGATGATGGGGGGTGGTATTTCTGAGAACAGGACGGAGCACAATCAT
The DNA here is from genome assembly GCF_056163025.1 of Triticum urartu. Taxonomy (NCBI): domain Eukaryota; kingdom Viridiplantae; phylum Streptophyta; class Magnoliopsida; order Poales; family Poaceae; genus Triticum; species Triticum urartu. The sequence continues at coordinate 63,760,483 of NC_141875.1, read as the reverse complement.
GTACTGCTTGATACTTGTGCTTCTAAGCTGCACTTCCCATCCCATAGGCACATAGACAAGTACACTAGAGAATTGGTAGCGCATCTTAGGCAGAATAATGTTAATCTTAGTAAGGTTTACAGTATCATTGTAACTTATTTCGGGAGGATTGAGAATGTTCCGTTCACAAAAAGGTGCTTACGTACATTGTGTGGGAAAATCAGTAGAGAACAAGCTGATGACGACGTTCGTAAAACTATTGAACTTTTCTCGGAGATGAAAGAGAAAGATAGTGATTTCTCTTACACGGTTCAAGTGGATGATGAAAGCAGGATTAGGACTTTGTTGTGGTCAAATGGTAGAAGTAAATTGCAGTACCACTATTTCGGAGATGCGGTGACATTTGACACTACTTATAAGACAAACTTGTACGACATGCCGTTCGGGCTGTTTGTAGGTGTTAACAATCATTTCCAGAGCACTATTTTTGCTGGTGTACTTATGAGGGGCGAACAGTCCGAAAGATTTGAATGGGTTTTCCGTGAGTTCGTGAAGATGATGGGAGGAAAGGTTCTAGTCACTATTCTTACTGGTAATGTTTTGAGTTTGTTTCCATTCTGAAACTTGATAAGATTTGTGAAATGTGCTATAGGAATATGTTTTATTAGTAGTAATTATATAAGTTGTGGAGTTATCAGTGATTTATTTCCAAATTGTGAACAGACCAAGCTAGGGCAATGGAGATTGCCATTGAGAATGTTTGGCCGGAAACCACACACCGTTGGTGCAAGTGGCATATTCTTCGGAAGGCTAAAGAAAGTTTAGGTTTTCATTATACAAAGAAGAGTGACTTCCGAGCAGAATTCCATAGATTGGTGAATGACATGCTAACTATAGAAGAGTTTGAGAAGGGGTGGATGGAGATTATGAAGAAATACAGTTTGCAGAGCAATACATTCCTCATATAAATTTTCGAGGTGAGGCGGAAGTGTGCTAAGCCGTATTTTTCTGGTAAATTTTGTGCCAAAATGACGAGCACCCAACATAGTGAGAGCGCAAATCAGATGCTGAAGAATTATGTTCCTCCAGCATGCCCAATGAATCTTTTTGTGAAGTAGTATTCAAAAGTTATTTTTGATAGAGAACAAGAAGAAGGTTTCTAAGAGAAGAGGACCAAATTGGTAAGAGAAGCAACATATTTTTAAGTTATTGTAGTCTGCTTAAGCATGTCTGAACTGTGTTTGTAATGTGTACACAGGCAGGAGTAGTTCTAAAAGTTAACATACCTATTGAACGGCATGCAAGCATGGTGTATACTCGGGCAATGTTTGAGCTGTTTGGTAAAAGTCTTTACTACTCAGGTTCTTATTACATAGAAGAATTGGTTCCTAGGATTGAGTACCTGGCAACACACGTGAAGGCTGAATCGAGGGAGAAATGGTACAAGAGCAGATACAAGGTGGTTGTTTCGGAATTCATATATTTTTTCAGTTGTGAGTGTGGACTATTTGAGCATATGGGGATTATTTGTTGCCATGCATTAAAGGTGTGTACATATCATTTCTTACGAGCTAATTCTCTTTTAATTTTTTTGTTCACTTCGCAAATGATTTGGATTAACAGGTGATGACAGTGTTGGGATTGAATGAGATACCAAGGAAACACATAATGAAAAGTTGGACAGTCGATGCGCGTGATATCCTTCCAGAACATCTGAAGCATTACCAAAAAGATGTTGGGCTACCAGATTGCAGCACTTTCAGGCACAATGCAATGCACATCTCTGCTTTGGAATTGGTTATGATGGGTGATAGCAATCCTGAGGCTTTTGACTATGTCATGAGCGGGCTTGCAGAATTGAAGAAAGGTGCTTTGCCACTAAGTAATCTAAAAGATGGAATGAGTCTAGTTGAAAAAAAGAAGGCATGCAAGACTTCTTCTGTTTGTAGATCTGTTGCTTCAAATGGGAGTCAGAAGCAGAATAATGATGATGTAGCTGCGTCAAGTGCTTAAAAAATTGAATGGAAAAAGGGAAAACAAGTAATGACACTAGGGGAGGGACAATCTTCAGTTCATGCTAATGGGACAATTCAAGCCAATTCAGGATCATCTACCGTCCAGGGGGACGACTTGAGCACCACAGATTCAAACATTGCAGTAACTTCAAGAAGCACGGATACAGAAAGCGACATGTCGCTGTTACCCCCTAAGAAGAAACCTAGGATGAGAGGTCATCCAACAACTGCAAGAGACAAGCCAAATTATGAATCAAGGACAAGCGATCAAGGTTTTGCACCATTTGCCGTGGGAAGGGGCACAAAAGAACTACATGCCCTAAAAGGGGAAACGAACCGCAGAAGCCGAGGAAGATTCCGACATGTACTAATTGTGGCATAGCCGGTCATCGCAGGAATACTTGTTCAAAAGTGTTGTACTCTACATTGGATGGGGGGCCATCTGTAGGATGTATGTGAGCAAATTATGTAATTCAAATCGATTGTTTTTTCAAACAATTGGACAAGTTTGTGTTGTAAAACCTGTGGAGACAAAATTTCTGAAGTTATGTTACTTTTGATATTATGTTTTGTAAGAATATGTCATAGTGCTAAGAAATATTTTTGGTTATAGGATATACATTCGTAAGAGGAGTAGGAAGGATGTATATATATCGTGGTTTAAAAAGGAAACACAAAAAATGGGGATATATATGCGGTAGGATAAGCGCAAGGTTTTTATTTTGGAAGTTAAGAAGTAGAAGGGGAAAACAAAATTGAAAAACATTGTTTTTAATACAGTGGTAGAGGCCGCAAGAAAAATACCAGGAAGTAGCATTTCTTGTCTGGTTGGCAGATAGGTAATAAATGAGTGGGTTTTGAATTTTGAATCATGTGTGATATGCGGCAATGCTGTGGACATACTTGTCCATATAAGGACAGGCAGACTCGTGAAGGAGCTTCACTACTCACGAAGCCACAGACAAGTTCATCAGATTCTACAGATAGATAGATAGATAGAGAGAGAGAGAGGGAGAGAGGGTGAGAGAGAGAGAACCAGTCATAACATCAATGGATATGGTGATGGGATCAAAGAAGCATCCCAGAAACTATTCGGTTCATGCTATATAGTAGTTTGAAAATTCAAATTCCTTCTAGTTCTGTTCATTCTTTTAATAACTTTTTTGTAGCAGACAACTAGAAGTGCTGAAGGAGGGGCGGCTTGTGCTATAATTGATACATGAGATACTTACTATGGTTCAGAAGTTGAGCAGGTTAAATTTTTATTATTGCTTCTAAATACATATTGTATGGTTAGTGAAAAATGGTTGACGTTGTGGCAAATGACAAACAGGTTAAGAAAATCGTGCTATTGGGTACTAAGGAAATAGTTGCAGGAAAAAAAGGGATGTTGGTGGTGAGTGGGGCTAGAGTAAATCTTCAATATAGATGTACTTCGTGTAACCTAATTTTTACTGGTTAATTATTTAAAGGGTGGATGTAACGAAGGATGGGGTGAGGTTGATACTGATGGAAAGGTTGTCATTAAAGAACCTGGTTGCGAGGCATGTACTACTGAAGATGATGCAGTCTCTGGAATTCCTAAAGCAGAGGATATTGGCTGGAATGAAAGTGAAGATGAGGTTGACAGCATCTGGAGCAAGAAGATTAAGACTTAGGCAAATGTTTAGTTTGCATCCAATGTATCAGCACGCAGTGTTAGTTCGTAGTTGTTTTAGTTTGTCTATCGGTTTGAATTAATGAGAAGATTTGAAAAAACAAGTACCTGTAGTGTGTTTAATTAATTTTGAGACGATGAAGTGGGCTGGTATGGGTGTCGGTGGACGCCATGCAGTAAATTCATCGTGCGTATACAAAATACGAGTGTGAGCTGTTCAATAGGGGTCCTACATGTAAGAGCTCCAGAGACATGCACGCACATTACACATGAACACTTGGAGGTGGTATGAGCATTGAGTACTCCTCTCCATGCTTGCCAACCAACCGATGCAGGGTAAATGCTCTGTATGAAGTTAGTGGCGTGCACCGGGCTAGATGCGTGTTCGGACGGATAGGGCAGTGCATAAATATAGCTGTAGCAGAGAGAAAGAGATTATCTGCATACTATTGATGGTTAGTTGACATGTTCGAAATAAAAAATCATTTTACTTGGGACAATGGCGATGTGAAGTCGGGCCACATTAATACAAAGGGGACGGCTGGGTGGTAGATGAGGGAGAGTTAATTCATTTGTGTCACTCTGCTCTACTCGCCTCTCCTCTGGTTCGTCTCCTATGCAAGATGGTGTGAAGCATAGGGATAGCAAGCCGTGGAGAAGAGACGCCTCGTCCGAGGGAGTTGAAGACCGAGAGGTAATATCCAATAGATTAAACTTTTAGCTGCAACTTCTTTCTCTTGTTCTATTTTGATTTGTTTCTATCCATCAGTACAGAGTTCATTGACCGGGCTTAGACTATGCACTTGTTCGTATAGGTTCTATTGAAAGCTTTCTTTTCTCTTTTATGGATCTGCATCTTTGTTTATCTTCTAGTTGCTTGTTCATATGGTTTGGGTGGGGGATGTAATGGTGTAGTTGGACATGGTGCTGCTAGGTGAACGTAATATGTTGTACTTGAATATTAACTTCATGGGTGCATATGCGCTTGGATTCGTCAAAGGTGTACACCCTTTTTTGCTGTACTTGCTATTTTTGGAAAGAAGAAAGTTGATTTCTTCTTTTAGGTTGTACTTGATTTGCATAGATGGTGTGTGGGAGGGGTGGTGCGGGAGGACCTGATTTGATTCGGTCGGTCCTGTACAGTAACTTAATAAACGTGGTACTGTACTGACAATGAACTTTATTGCAGATGTCAACAGAAAAGGGGATTCATAGCGGTAAGGTGAAGCATAGGTTCTTGTCTGATTGGGCTACTGGATGTAGCAGCATATGTCCAGTTGAAGAGCTTTATCCTACTAGGAGGTATGAAGATCTAGGGGTGCTTCCTGACTGGAAAATGAACACCTGCTACAATCCTAAAGTTCTGAAAGTTGCAATGCATGGTTGGGGGGAAGACAAGAAGGCAGCTGTCAGATCTATGGGGTTGGCTGGTGTTCTTGATATTGATACATTTCCAAAGAAACATAAAGAGCAGGCCATGCAGCTGCTGATGAGTGTGATCCCTAAGCAATCATGCTTATCATTGGACACTGTGGGAATGAGAACTGTTGATTTGAATGCAGATGTATGTTGTAGAATATTTGGAAGCAGGAAAGGTGGTTCAAATGAAATACAGGTGTGCTCAGGTCCTGCTGAAATAGATGACATAAAGGCAGTTAGCAGGCTACTGAAACTTCCAGAAACATCTGCGCCAGTAAAAGTGGATGGACTTGTCAAGATTGTGATTAAGGAACACCAATCAAGAATGGATGCAGAAGAAAGAATGAGGTTTCAGAGGGCATTTGCAATGCTATATGTGACAACATTTGTAGGTCCTAGGGAACACCTAAATGTAGCAACTCATTCAGCTTGCCAATTGGTGCTGGAGCATGAAGATTTGACATATTTGAACTGGGGAAAGTACACTGTTGATGAAATACTTGTTGGTGCGACAAAAGCCAGGGCAAGACAATACATGAAAACAACATGGGTTTATTGTTGCCCATTAGTACTCATGGTGAGCTTATTACTTACTTAATTGAACCAACAAGAATTTGTACACATTGGATCCATTGATGTTTTTTGGTGTGAATGCAGGTACTGTTCTTCGACTCTGTTGATGTAGGCTTCATAAAAATTGATGAAGAAGCCGAGCCACGGATCAAATACTATAGTGCAAGCTTGCTGGAAGCACTTGTGAATTTTAATAGTTCAAAGGTGGATGGTGTGACAACATATGGAATGCTGAAGGTAAAATAAGAAATTGTGTTAAAATATATCTAATTGGGATTGTAGTATTGTTGTGAAAAGAGTATTGTTTAATAATAGGTGTGTATAAAACTAAGTTGAGGGAGAGATATCATAGACCTAGATGTAGAGTCGCCAATGTTTAATAATTGGTGTCGAAAGGATGGCTTCGATTTGGACAAGTATATAATTTTAATGTACAAGAATATAAAATGGTATAGTGGATGGCATGCAAAAAAAATATTGATATGCTGATACACTAATGTAATGTGATTAATTTGGTAGATCAGGGAACTGTTAACCTGTTGTATACTTCCTTAAGAGCATATTGCAAAGTTAATTTGATTTCTAATAAAAGAAAATAAAAAAGTGAGGTTGCAGTTTGTCTAAATTATTATTCCGCATGTAGTGGGGATAATAACAAAAACTAAAACTGATGAAAAAGTCTAATTGTGAAGCTTTTTTGTATTCAGCCTAAGAAAAACGTGCCGGACTGGACTTATGAAGAAGGCCAAGATGATATTTTGGAAATGACAAAACAAGTAAGTAATATATGAACTATCTTAAAACAAAGGTGATGCAAACACAGAATTCATCTGATTTTGATGTTTACATATATCAGGCGATGGCAATGTTCACTGCACATGTGGAAAGTATGGCGTTGGAGGGAACAACTCGTAGCATGGCTTTACACGATATGATGCAAGTAGCGGGAGGGGATAATACAAAGATTGCCAAGATGATTAGGGAAAATTACTTACATAATGAGAACATTAGGGTGGTTGAATATTTCAGAAAGTTGATTGAGTGCATCATAGGCATTGGACTGGAGACCAAGAAAAATAACATAAGTTATTTGATGGCCTGTGGAAAGAAGTTGATTGAAGGTAAATAGAAATAAATAATTACAACTGCATTGAAAAGGAAGATACTAAGTTGAAGAATGGTTGGCAGGTTTGAAGACAGAGATCATGGAGTTATTGAAAGAGATCGTTGCTTCAAAAGACAAAAGTGTGGCAGGTAAGAATAACTGCTTTCATGAATGTTTTTAAGAAATAACTAATGTACTATGAGAGATTATTTGATGTATTATAATTCATACATCATGAAATTATAGAATAAAACATATTATTGGATTATTCGATAGCAAGAATAGTTTAACATTGTACCTTATTTTATTTTATTGTATGGCGGACAGGGTCGCCTTCTTTAGTGAAGGCTAGTAAAGGGAAGGAGAAAGTGCATGAATGCCCTGGGAAAAGCTTAGTTGGTAAGTTATGTGATGATGATGCATAGATGAGTGGACTGTAATTCAATTCAATAGTTGATGAGTGGCAATTAATTAATTTAAAAATACATAGGGGGCGACCATGGTGGTTTTTCCAATTATTGCATGGGACCTCTAAAAATTTTAAGGAGCAACAAGTTGGGAATGGATGAGTGATGTGAAAGGAAAGTGGTTTTTGTTCCAATGACTGTGTTTGCGCAAGCATATTTAACACAAAGAATAAATGGTAAAAAATGTGTTAAACAAACATTTGTAGTTTATCTAGTAGCAGTATGAATGATGGTTCATATATATAACATAATGACATCTTAATGCAACAACTGATATACCGGATTTGAATATCCCAACATATGATGAAGGACAGTTTGCAGCCCATACACATGATGTGGCGATTAACCAGAACAAAAGGGTGGCTTCGGATATGACATGAGAGGAGAAAATAGTTTTCCGGCCAGCTAAAAGGCTATGCGTATATGCTAGACAACGCATGAGGAAAGTGGTATTTGCAATCTCGCCTTTTGCACTAGGGCAATGCTACAAGGAGATAAGGCACGCGGTGGCAAACCTGGGGTTGAGGAACATGAAGCAGTCGTTCGGGGGAAACCGTCCTCGGTAAGCTATGTTGAACTATGTTTGATTAAGTAACATATATTAGAAATTCCCATGGGAGGTACATTGACACTGGTGAAAACTGTGGTTGTAGTATTTGGATCAAGCATGAAGACCCTGATTTGCTGGAGATGACTGGTGATGACTTTGTTGATAACTTTACTAGTACCTGTGGACTGGATTACAGAGGATTTGCTGTGGTGATTAGGATGATGTGGGTGGTTGAGATGACTTGGATGACACCCGGACAATGAAACCGTTGGAGGCACATCTTGCTACCTCTTTGGGTGGTGAGTTATTAACAACTGTGGTACAACAACATATTATTAAGAGTCGATCGCTTGGTTAACAAGAATTTCTTCATGTTTGTTCAGGAGCTGGTGGTGTATGACAAAAATTATCTGGGGAATTCAAAGGTGAAAGAAATGTTCACAAGTGAGGTTTGGGGGTATGATCTGCGGTGCTGCAGGATGGTAAGTGAATTGTTTATACTTGCAAACCGAAGTTTGTACAATCAAGTTATGATTACATATGAAGTAAGTTGTGTGACCGGTTATTACAGATAATGGCGCCTAGAAGGGATAAAGACCATTACTGGGCATTGTATGCTATTGACATGAGGAAATGCATTGTCCATGTCATTGATCCAAGGAGTTCATGCATTGGAGAGGAAGGTTTGCTGGAAAAACACAGTGCCATTTGTGAGAAGCTGGTCTATGGCTTAGCCAAGTGTGCAAGAGAGTTCTGTAAGGGCTGGGAAGTGGTCCCCAACAATTTTACATACAAGTGTCACACGGAACTTCATGGTCCAGCCAGCATGTAAGTTAATTGTTGACTTCTTTGATGTTATGCTTATATGAGGGATTTCTCATAGATAACAACTAGTTTTGTTTTCGCAGTGAAGAATCTGCTTTCGACATGGTGCACTATTTCACATACTTCGACGGGGTTTCACTTGTGAAAGGGAGATCAAAAGCAAGTTCTTATCCTAATCGCCTTTATTTAGAAAGATAGGAGATATTGTTGCACACCTCATGTTAAGAATAATTCAACCTAGAAAAATAACATAATGGAGGTTATATTCTTGTAGGAGTGGAATAAACAACTCAAGGCCAATGTCCTGCAGATGATTCTAGGAATGGAAGGGAATAAAGGGTACCCGCCAAAAGGGGTCGTTGCGCCTGAAATATAGATTCTAATGGATTAGAGGAAGAAGTATGTAGAAGTAAGATGTGTGTATTATTTTGCGCCTGAATATGTATCAGGCTTTATGATGGTACTGAACTTTGATCCCATGTGGACAAAACTACAACATGTAGACATGGGTGGGGATAAGGAGTGCTTATCTGCGAGGTAAGAAAAATTGACTCCTAGCATCTAAGGTTGAGTGGTTTTGTTTTGTTATAATGCTATACACATCTAACTGTTGTGATCGAATTGAGCATGTTGTTCGTTGGGGCAGGCAAACCTATGTTGTAGCAGTCCTCTTGAGCAAAGTGATCTATATTTTGGAAGAAACGGGGGACAATAAGGAATGATGCCAATATAGTGAGAAATTGGTTAAAACGTGGACTGGCAAAAGAAAGAATGTTTCAAAGGCATGGACTGAAAATTATAAGAATTATTCTCATAAATAACATGATTGGCATCTAGGGAGAAAGATAGGGGACTCACAAGGGGGGTAGGGGGCTGGCAATCTTAGCAATCTTGAACCGATGGCCATGTGACAAGGAATCTTGGGTGAGTAGCAGTTTGATGCATCAGAAGGATTCGTTTTGGAAGGCGGGAATGAGGCTGCTTGCACAATTTTGTATATTGCAGTGGTCAGGGGAAGCAAATCAAGATCTGAAATGAGAGTTGAAGTGCCAAATGGCAGATCTGAAAGGCCGAAGTTGTTGGACGACTATGGGTAGGTTGTTCTAGTTCTAGTGGCTTAGTGTAGTGGCGAGGTGAGTGAGGTGAGGCTGTAGTGGTGGCTAGTGATTGGAAGAAGCAACTGCTATGGTGAGCCAAGGAAGGGTGGCTGGCTCTGAGGGAATCTGAAAGGAACTTGTGGACAAATTGAAGAATGTGCGAGGGGTAATTGATGAAATTGATATTACGTGCATGAAAAACTGTAATTAATGTAGCTTAGTGGAAACCTTACTAAGGTTTGTAAAAAAATACAAACATGTAGGAGAGAATAAATAAAAACAGCCATATTGTGGACATAGAAATATAAGGCCAAATAATTAGGAATAAATCCTTGAAGCAGTTGGGTAGATTGGAATGACCGTTACATGGTTCGGTAAATGTAGTGCTAATAGATGACACTTAACATGGAATTCAGATATAGTTAACGTGCGTACATCACAGAATACTTGGTCGAAGATAAAATCTTCCTTATACTATCCATGGAAGATAGTTTTGAGTGCTGCAGGGAGGCTTGCGAGGTTGCCATCTAACTGAAGTAAATCGGCCGCCATGAGCTTCTTCTGATGAACTAGTGTTTCCTGAGTTTTGCAAATGAGACAGAGGGGATGTGAGCATGAAGCTAAAGATATAAATGTATACAATATAGTAGAGGGAGTTTACTTACATTGTCAAGCTTTGTAGCAAGTCCAATACCATTGAAGTAGCGAGCCATGTGAATCATACAAACGCCACTCTCATTGCGGTCAAACAATGTGGCCGAAAGAAACTGGAAGTTTTTTTCCAATTAGCAGAGTCAACATGCCATGATTTGAAAAACTTGTTCAAATAGGTGAAGAGTGCTTTGTGAAGCTTTTCAGCAATAATTAGGTGGCTGGCTTTTTGGCAGTGTAAGAACATGCATCAGCGAGTGGATCGCACATGTGGATGATCTTCCTCTTCATGTCCCAACAATATACGCTCCATCCAGACTGGAGGTAGGCTGGGATAATGAACTAAAAAGATGAAAATGTTATTAGATTTAGTACCAATGCAGTAGTGAAACTTTTTAAATTGAGATACTTACTAGGCGCGTGTTAGGCAGTTGGTCGCTTATAACTTGTGGGATGAATTGATTCTGAACAGATAACTGGTCCCAAACATTGTCTCCAGCGAGTACAGCAGTCTATAACATTGAAAAAATGTTTTGGTTATTTAACATACATATTTTGAAGCAAAAATAACAACAGATATGCCATACCGAGAAATTAGCTTCGATGTAACGGCGCCATTTGGGGGTGGATTCAGGGTATAGCAATTGGTTATCAATCTGATTAAGGCGACGAAATATGAGACAACAAGCTTCGTGATCAAGAAGCTTGCATCCATACAACTGGTCGACGATAGTGTTACCAGTCAGAGAGCAATAACGGGGACTGGCATGTGTAGTCCACGGGCTGTGATAGAAAGAATTGGATGAGGAAAACTGAAATGTACAAGAAATGATTGCAAGAGAAATAAGGGATATGTCGTACCAGCTAAGCTCACTTGGTTGGTGGTTCCGAAGATATGAATCAATCGCGATTAGAACGTCAGGTGGTGGATGAACGTGTAATCTACCCTCAGTCCAATGAGAATCAGCATAAGATGTGTGTAGGGTGGGAACGGGGGAGGGTTTGAATGGTGATATCTGAGCAAATACGACAGCATCTTCAGGTGGGTCAGTATCATCGGTGAACATGAGGATGCCCCCTATTAGGCTGTCAGCCCAACATTTTGAGTCTTCAGGTTGTGGTTGCAATTTAGAGTTGTTGGGAGTAACATAGTCATCGGCGACATAAGCTGGAATAAATGGATGTGGAGGGGAGGTTAAATAAACAAGGAAAAACAGGTGAATTAATGCATACCACTGCATGACAAAGAAATATTAGTGACTTACAGTTTATCCTGCTTTTCTTGTGTGAGGGTGTGACCTCATTGATAGTGTGAGAAGAAGTGACAGACTTATATTTATCCTTTGGTGCTGCGGAGGTGGCACCTGACATGGAAAGAAGATGTGATTACATGGTTAACTTGGGATCAGTACAGTTATGTAGTATAATAGTTACCTTCAGACTTAGACTGTTGCTTGGAATGCCGGTACAAATTAGATATAAGAGGGGTTTCAGGCGGCTGCAGTTCTTGTGCAATGCATGTTGTACCACGGAGCGTGCAACAGATACAACTTTTAGCTAAGGTCGACACAACGCTGTGAAGAAATCGAGTGTTCTCTTCATGAACGGAATGCTTCAATTCATTGCAGGCTTTAAAGTACACAGCATTGTGCTGATTGAGTAGTATGCCGAGCTCAGAATGTGCCTGAAAATAAAAAGTAAATGGTGGGAAAATTGGTTGTGGTGGTGCAGAGTGGTTGAATAAACAGTGGTATATGCTTACCAATTGTGGGTAGTTAGACTTGAGGATGCTGGTGAATTCCGAAGGCGTAGGGATGTTAGTCAAGATTGTAGATGGGCCAGCAGAAAAAGGTTGAGGGCTGTCTGTAACGATTGTTATTTTTGAAGGAATAACTGGTTTCTTTGATGAGGACTTATTAGTATCAATCTTTGAGTCCCAAACGGAGCGCATGTAGCATATTTGAGAATGGTGTCGGATCTGCAAAAAATAGGGGATTATTGCGATGCAGTAGAAATTCATCGGCTTGGACTGAATGGTATTGGCAAATTAGTACATAATACTACCTGGCCTAGAGAGAAGTCGGGGGGGGGGGGGGCTGGTCCAATTTTAGTGCACTGGATTATCATCTTCCTGATCCTTGATTCGTCGAAACAGGATATGCGTGGGTACGAATTGTGAGGCAGGTTTAGCATGCCAAGGTCAAGGTTGTCAAGATAGAAAATCTGCAATTCGATCGAATTTTAAATTATGGCGGTTTGAAAGAAGGAAACAAGATTGTTATATGTATTGCAGAAAAGAAAAAATGTTTGATAGCAGTGAATACCTGGAAAAAAAGATGGCATCCCAGCAAGTGAGTAATAGGTCTATTATTATGAATGTATAGCTTTACTTTCCAGCATGCCGCCAGTAAATCAGCAAACACATAATCACAAAAGTTGAAGTCTGTAATCTTATCAGTGTTTGCAATAGCTGACCAGTAATCGATGAAGGCATGATCATGTTTACTGGACGGTGTCAGGATGTGCCCCATGCAAAATATCACGAAAGACATCTTGAAACAGTCGATCTCTAAATTACTAGCAGATGATTGAATTAAGATCTTTCATTATAACCAATTCAACACATTTCAACACTTGATTCCCTTTTTCAGGCATACCCAAAACAGATCTAAAAAACTGAACTGAGCTTGCTGTTTGTTGATATTCAAGGTTGTGTATGTCTAGGCTGCCACATGGGATACCGAAAACATTGTGGATATCACCTGGCCAGAACCTAATAGATCTTTCATGAGATAGATTGATGCATCTGTTTGGCCCATCTACCATGCTCATGAGCCATGTGCTAAATTTCAAATTTAGCCTAGATATAGCGGGCAGTCGCAACATACCACCAAAACCAATTTCAACTACAAGACTGCGTTTAAAATCGTTGAATGTTGATATAATTGAACAAACTTTTTGTAGTGAGGTCCTAGAAGTTGGGGTCGGTGAAGCGGGGTCAAGGGACGAAAGGTCGAGGCCGGGGTGATCCCCTTCTTCATCCGGCTCCATGAAGACTGCTGTGAGGGTGAACAAAACAGAGCACAACATATTAGAAGCCACGCGGTGCGAGGGGGGAGAGGAAGAAAGAAGCAAGTCTGACGGGAGGGGAATAATGGAGATTGGGATCTGACCTGACCTGCGGACGGCCCGTAGCAGGAGAGGGCGAGATGGAGCACCACGCTTAAGATGGAGATGAATTGCGGCGGCGATAAAAGGAATAGCAAGGGTGGGGAGAGTTCGATGGATCTAGGGTTCTAAGAGGAACAGTATGGCGTGGTGCTGCTCCGGATTGAGGCTCTGCTTTGTTCTGCTAGGTTGGTAAGTGCTGAGAGGGTGAGGCGACGAAGATGGATCTAGAGGGGTAGTTGTTTGTCCTGTTGTCATGAGCAGTACCACATGTCTACATTTAATCATAAGTAAGTGCATAAATCGGATTATGACCGACGATATAAATTTGTCTGAACGGAGACACTAGTTAAATGCGAAACAGTGATGGCTTAAATAATGGATAACACAACTTATCATGTTATGAGCGAGTAATTAATCTAGGTAATTGAATACACACACAGTGTCTCACGGCTTAAAAGATGTTTGCCGGAGGGCCATTATGACATGCAGAAATGGGAATTGGCGAGGCAGTCGGTGCTTAAATGCGAGTGGGACAGCGTCGGCACAGGTCGAAAAGAATCCTATACGTGACCTCCTGGTACAGGTAAAGTGGAAATACAAAAGATGACCAGGTCAAATACTAATAGGCACAGCCGGTTGAGCGGCGAGATTCCGGGGATAGATGTCCCCGGGAACCATTGGGCATTTCCCCTGAGAAATATTACATAGAAAGCCCTAAGGTTCTTGGTAGGAGCCTTGCCTCCAGTGGAGTTTCGAGCTGTACACTTGGTTCGAGCCATCCTGCAAACAATATAGCAAATCATGCATAAAAGTAACCTTTTCAACAAACAAGTTAGACTATAACTTAGTGACTTATCCTTCAGGACATCAAGTGTAACCGCTCACTCCCCTAAGCCAAACATTAAGATTTGGACTACAAATATATGGTAGATTTCTGTTGATAACATTATCATCATGTTGGGATTTTAGGCTTCTAGTTTCACGAAATCAGTATAGCTTCAAACGTAAATTGTTTGTCCCAGTCATCACTTTCTCCATTGTTGCTCATCGGCCCAAGGACACACCCATCGACCAATATCACAAAGAACACAATTCTCAAATCAAAAAAATGATAAAGAACACAGCGAAAGGACATGTACTAACCCGGCTAGTTCATACTTCATCTGTTTTTAAATATAAGAATATGGACCACATCGGATGTATACAGATGCATTTTAGAATGTAGATTCATTCATTTTGATTCATATATATGTAGTTTGATTGGACCATATCAACAATTGTTAGCTACAAAACAGATGTGCTGCATGTGCTAAAGTATGCATATGCATGTTGAGACCAGACCAAGACAATGAAACCAAATAAGGAATACCAGCAGAAGAAGCGACAAGGCCAGACTACAGCTACGGCTACCTGAACTAGAAGAGTTGAAATTGTTTACTTCTCTCTCACGGTTGCTACGTCGCACGACTTGTGAATTCTCAGCCTGATGGAACCCTGTTCTTGGAGTAGAAAGTAGCGAGAGGGCAGGGCATTTATAGTGAGGGGGGCTGGGGAGCTCCTAACAGGCATACTAACGAACCGACTTAGATCAAATGCCGTAATTTGTGCGACTCTTAGATTGATTGGCACTGGCGTTGCTGATTGAATTAATTGAACGGCTCAGATCGGTGGTGACACGGATCAGTGTGAACCGACTTAGATCAGATGCCGTAATTTGTGCGACTCTTAGATTGATTGGCACTGGCGTTGCTGATTGAATTAATTGGACGGCTCAGATCGGTGGTGACACGGATCAGTGTGCGTATGTTGCGCCCTACTATTGGCCTGTATGACCGTGACACGGATCGTGGTAAACTTCCAGAACTATGCATGCAGAGGTTTTCAGTTTGGATGGCATCACGATTCGACCTGCTCTACCCAGGAGGAACAGGAAGGGCATCTCCAACGTGACCGTCGAACCAGGCGCATATGTCTGAACTGTGTAATTCAAACGTATTTTGTCATTCAATGCGAGTCTGTATCGGTCTGCTGAACAGTCGCAATGTATTTTTCTCCAAAACCAAGACTAAGTGAGATGGGGGCTTTGCGGGCATCCGACCGCTGCCACGTCCGCATCTGACCGCCCTGACCAACCCGAAACACCTACCCGCCTCTCCCACACTTTTCATCCAACGCCGTGCTGCTTGCCGGCGCATTCATGCCAGACTAGAGCATGCAACTGCCGGCATTAATGCTGAATGATGTGACCGGACGTGAAGGTGGCGCTGACGTACGCGACCTGTTAGGCATCACTGCTTCAATGCGGACACCACGTTCCGAGTAACCAACTCCGGCAGCTATGCCACATAGCTATGCCACATTGAAACGGGCCTGACGGTGTCCTGGACTAGGGGGTACTCACCACGTCATCTCCCGATCTGTTAGATTGGGCCAAGGACCCCCATGGCCGTATACTCATGGGCCAGTTCGGACAGTTGCCGCATACATGGAAGATTCCACAAGACTTGGTGATCAAGACAAGGACTCCTCCCAGTGGCGGAGCCAAGGGGGGGCGAATAGGGGCCTGCCCCCCCCCCCCCTAATGATCGAGCAGGCAATTATCAGCTTCAAGGTAATTAGCGATAACAAGCGTGAACACTTGTACCTGCCCCCCTATCACGTGAATGTAAATTCTGGGAAAGGCAAAGGGCCCATGAGAAAGCCCGCTAATGGCCAGATGGCCTCGTCCGCTAGTAGTTTCCTAGGTGATTGCGCTCTTCCGTGACTAGTGAGTGCGTGGGATTAGCCCTTCCGGCACCGCCATCCGCTTCTCCCTTCCTTCCTCTGCTCTCCTTGCTCAACTCAGGAACATATTGGATTCAAACGGCGACGCAGGTGCCTCACTCGTCGATTCTTTAGGCTTGAGCCAACGTACTAAACTTGCCAAGGTTAAGGCCCTGCAGTATGTTTTCTAAGCTTATTAGTGATCTGTGATTTATTTTGTATGTATCGATTCTTTCTCAATTCTTTATTTTGTATGTGTTGAACTTATACAACAAAATTTATTTATTTTGTTTGGGTGATCTGTGATGCCGTCAGAGTCTCAATATTGTATTTGTTCTAGAAATCACCGTAACGGAAATTATCGTATATACTAGTTTCTATATGTGGTGCAAAATTCTCATATGACAAACTTATAGACAATATAGTGAATTTTGAAACTTCAGTTCAGCCGCTATGAAGAGAAAAGCGCTAGTACCAAATATCATCAGGATTAATTCATTTCAAAGCATGTTGGTGCAATTAGTTATATATAACTCTCGCTATCTCAACGGCAAGTGCAAACCTTTTTTTATTTTAAAATTATGAACACATGTATTAGAAGTAAAATGTGAGACGGCTTGCTTTGTTATTGCTTGATAATCTACATTAAAAGATAATTAATAGATGCCTCTTTTTCTAATAGAATGTGGTGGGGAAACCCTTTTTTGAAAAAGAAAAATTGAAAATTAACAGCTAAGATCCCTCCTGATGAAATTATTAATATCTTTCTTTTTACTATCAATCGTGGAGTCAAATTTAAACCAAAACAAATGTACATGTTTATATAGCATCAAAGCACGACCTTGTTATAGTACTATGAAAAAAAATTGCGCTAGATTTTTTCTGTCAACTTGGCTTGGCCCCCCCTATGTCCAAATCCTGGCTCCGCCCCTGACTCCTCCCAACCGGCGTATTCGGCTAGGACTCTTGTTATCCTAGGCCTTTGGTGCATTATATAAACCGAGGCCAGGCTAGTCGATAGATCATATACAACAATCATTCCATAGGCTAGCTTTTAGGGTTTAGCCTCTACGATCTCGTGGTAGATCAACTCTTGTAATACCCATATCATCAAGAATAAATCAAGCGGGACGTAGGGTTTTATCTCCATCAAGAGGGCCCGAACCTGGGTAAAATATCGTGTCCCCTGCCTCCTGTTACCATCCGCCTTAGACGCACAGTTCGGGACCCCCTACCCGAGATCCACCGGTTTTGACACCGACATTGGTGCTTTCATTGAGAGTTTCATTGTGTGTTCGGCAAAAGGTTGATGGCTCGCCTGCAGATCAACTGCGACTTTGGCATCTTCGTCACTAGTTTGACTGGTCACCTTGGTTCGACCAAGGACTGCGCCCTACCTCCAATCGTCATGTTCAGATGAGGGCCTTTATAAACATCAACTCTGATCTCTATCAAGATCATGGAGGAATCATCCAGGGAGCCCGGGGGCTCAACGTCAACATTGCCCTCGGGCGACCGTGCTGTTTTTCTGGATAGCAAACTTGTGTCCACCGCCACCACCTCCTCAAGTGTCGTTTTAACGATCGTTTCGGTGGAATTGTGCGGAATTGAGTCTACAACAACCCTAGAAAATTTCGTCGAGTTCCGATGGAGGGATCTCTGGCAATCCTCAATATACCGGAGCCCTGTCAACTCTGGACAGGAATCTGGACGAGTTTAGGGCGTGGTGTCCAGCTTCTAGCTCGGACGTCCTTTAGAAGATCCAACCGTTGATCGGCTGTGGAATTCCCATATCTACCACCCCTCCAAATTTCAGCTCGATCCGACGGCTCAAACTCCGGGAACCTTTCGATGAGTGGATCAATTTTTGGATCCGTTTTCTGCGCGAATACGGATCCGACCCGAATTCATGTTTCTTTATGAACGTGACATTGGACAACCTTTTTAGAAGAATTCTCTTCTAGGGTATTGTGCGTTGTTTTTAAACACGCGCCCATAAAATTTTAAGCCTCCCCTGAGGTCGCCTTCATCATCATGCTGGTGTCAAACCAGTCCGGCGATATTGCTCCAAGGATGCCGACCTGCGCTAGACACATCGTCACTTTTGTTGAGCCGAGCTCAACTTCTTCGGATCATCATCTCGGCAAGCCGAACAAGAGTCCGGCATCGCGAAGGATAAATCATCACCAGCATCGCCGCCCCATGGATTACACGAAGCGGGCACACCGGCATCGCCGCACGGTCACTTCATCAAGTCGGCATCGACCACGTCACGACCTGCATCGGCAGGGCCACACTATTGCTTCTTCAAGCTGGTGTCCATCACGCCGACCTACTTTGACTCATCGGCTGACATCGAGGCTTCGACATCTCGGCTGGACCGGGGGCTTCACAATCTCTTCATCAACCTACTCCGGAGACTTCGGCGTCACTAGCTGACCAGCTCCGTCACGTTAGCTGGACCGAGGGCTTTGCCTCGGCGAGCCAACCTTTGCTAGCATCGTCATACCGTCCCTTTATCGCCCATTAGGCAATGGGTGTGCGGATCGAGTCCCAATTTTGGGAATCACCTTTCTTCGGATTGCTACAACAAATAAACCACGTGCTATTAATCATAGTATTTTTTGCTTGTTTGGGTTTATTTTTCCCAAGGAATTATTACTCTGATTTGTCCATCATCTGTACACAGGTCTATCATCGCGTGGTGGTTCAGTCAGTTTCCGTACATAGTCCGGCGAACGCCGCATCCGGAACTCGGACCGACCTGTGAATTCAGGCTTTGCCACGCCTTTACTGCATCACGCCGACGCCCTGCATCGACATTGACTTCAGCGCCAGGCCATATTTCTTCTATTACTCACTTTGCATAAATTATTTATTATGCAACAATTTTTTAATTATTATTATTATTACTATTATCTCTGGTTTGCACTATTTTTTGTGCACAGGAAACTGATCCGGGGACTTCGGCGTCACTCTGCCGGTCTGCATTGACCGTGCTATGTCACCACTTCGACGTGTCGAGCTCTCCGCTCCGCCACCTCGGGACCGGTTTGGGGGATGGAACCTTGTCCCGCATCAAGCTCGGACCGCGTCATCAATGCCGAACACATTAACTAGCTAAGTCGCTTTCATGCTCACAGTTTTAATTTTTTACTTGTGTTCGGTTCGACCAAGCATTATACTTTTTTGGAAAAAAGTTGCTTGTAAAAAATTTCCTTGTCCAAACTTTGTTTGTGACACACATATTCAAATACCCCGTTTATTTGGGGGCTTCCTTTATGAAGATTTTCCTCTTGCATATGATTATACTTGTACGGCTTCGTTCCTTGTTCGTGTATTACGCCACAATATGCACCAGATTGACTTAAGAGATTTGCAAGCTGGGTTGCCTGGCTCCTGTGCTTACCCCTACGTTCCCGATTGTTCGGCTAGGGAGTAAAGGGAGCACCTCTGCGATTGTCACAACCGGGTCCTCTGAGCTCTGACCTCAGACTGGGTGAAGCCGAAAGCTAGCACTCTTATTGTTTTCAATCATGGTCGACACACAACAGAACTCATGAGTACAAAAAATCTATTGCACAAGTCTCATAGTAATAATGAGCACCGAAGAAAGGTATCGGTGGGGGTACTATTTTCTTCGAAGATGCTTCTTACACTTCGTCTGTAATATAGCATAAGTTCCCTGAGCGCGCTTTGTCTATTACAGCCTTATGGCCTGATTGCCTGGTTATCGGAAACACTGTCGATATTCTCGACAAGTGGAGTACATAACACTTTTCGGTCCTTGACCGAAGAGGGAGAAGCCGACGGTCGGTTAAGACGCGTTTAAAGTTCGGTTGAACAAAGATATGTTATAAGTACTTCGGTACATACAATCATTATACATAAAATTCTTACCCAAGTCACTTGGGGGCTCTTAAAATTTATATATGAGCTGTAAATGTGTTTTCTTCTTGGCCGTTGTCAAAACACGACAGAAGCACAATTTTTTCTTTCTCTTCCAATTTTCGGATTGGCACCGAACACTTGATCTTGTTCATACGTCAAGTTTTTACTGACGTTTTTTGGTTTTGCAAGCTTATGGCACTTTTAAACTATTTGTGTGTTTCCAGCACAAGTCTCACAGTGCAATGCCGGACACCTTTAGAGATTCGGCAAAAACATTCTCGGATATTGCTATATATGCATCGGTATCGAATTGTGTCTTCGGTCAATAGTTGGGTTGCCCGGCTCCTGCGCTTGCCTCCTACGTTCCACTCTGCTCGGCTAGGTGTGCAAAGGGAGAACCACTGTGATTGTGCTTCTAGCTCACTTGGTTAAGTACCTCAGTGAAGAAAGCCGAAAACTGACTGTCACAATATGCGTAAACTGGTCAGCGATCCGATGACTGTGTTAAATGACGGGTCATTCATAACAATGGCCGAAGTGTTTACAGCTTGACATCGACTGTCGCCGAACACTACCGGGGGCTATTAACTGGCCTCCCAAACTAAATCATCGATATTTTGCTCTTACATTGGAGCTGAGGTTTCGTGATCATGCTTAGCATGACAACCCAAAGAAAGGAACCGATAGCGGGACTATTTTCTTTGGAAGACATTTCTTATGTTAAACAGTAATATAACATATCTCTCTGCGTACCTTTGTTTATAAAACCGTATGGCCAGATTGCCTTGTTTGTCGTAAATCTTTGCCCTCATAAAGGCTTTATAAAGTAAGACAAACACTCCTCGGCTACTGGCCGAGGAGGTGGAAGCCGATGGTCGGTCAAAAAAGTTTTGCACAATGCGGATCCGAGAATTAATGACGTAAAGTACTTGGATACATAGAATCATTACATGTAATTTGTGATTTTACTATGGATATTGATCCTTAATTCGGCCACCCGTGCCCGCATTAAGGCTCGGGGGCTACAGGGCTTCGGGCTTATTATTTACAAATATTGAAGGGGCACATCGATCCCCTGATCTGGTGTTGCCACCCGACCAGTGTCTCGGGGGCTACTGCATTGCCTATCCAATGCAGAAAATTTTAAGTGCAATACAGTTTCCGAGGTTTGATCCTCAGGTTGGTCGGCTGCACCCAACCTGAGTCTCGAGGACTGAGCACGCCGCTTTTTGTGTCCCGAAGTGTCCTGCTGAGCTAGGACTTGAACCTCAGGCCGATTTTACAAATCAACCTGAGTCTCAGCGGCTACTGGGATCAGCGGTCTTACGTCATCCTTCAGGTGCATCTCGGGTTTTAAACTGATACACACCTTGAGGACTACTGGCTATATATCTCGGTGGAGAATAAATTGCACCAATAAAAAATATTGACAAAAAATCGGCCCACAGTCGGGGTGGTGCACCACCTCGGAAGCAGTCCGGCATAAAGCTCGGGCGCTAGCGGCTGGCTCCATAGAGGGCATTTCTGGCATTAAGCTTGGCTAAACTCCTTCAACCTTTTTGAACCAAGGTGATTTATGATAGTCCAGCGTTGGAGCTTGGACATAGTCCGGCGTTGGAGCTCGGATACAGTTCGGCGTTGGAGCTCGGATACATTCCGGCGTTGGAGCTCGAAAAGCGGTCCGGCATTGGTGCTCGGCTGCAAATGATACCTCGAATGCAGTCCGGCGTTGGAGCTCGGACGCAAGAGCACGCTGCCGCCCGGGAACAACTTCAAACTCGAGGTGTGGCATAAAAATAACAAGGCATTGATAAAGGCCGGAAACTTAAAGGGGCTCCTCGGATACCCGACGTGTAAACTCACAGAATGCATTTCGGCGATCCTCAAGATCGAAGATGAGAAGATTTGTTGAACCAGTTTTCAAGACCGACAACCGAAGATGAAGAACAGTTCGGAAGAATCGAGGAGCGTCCCTAACTTGAAGACCGTTCAGGGGGCTACTGACGGTGTCCTGGACTAGGGGGTACTCACCACGTCATCTCCCGATCTGTTAGATTGGGCCGAGGAACCCCATGGCCGTATACTCATGGGCCAGTTCGGACAGTTTCCACATACATGGAAGATTCCACAAGACTTGGTGATCAAGACAAGGACTCCTCCCCACCGGCGTATTCGGCTAGGACTCTTGTTATCCTAGGCCTCTGGTGCATTATATAAACCGAGGCCAGGCTAGTCGATAGATCATATACAACAATCATTCCATAAGCTAGCTTCTAGGGTTTAGCCTCTACGATCTCGTGGTAGATCAACTCTTGTAATACCCATATCATCAAGAATAAATCAAGCAGGACGTAGGGTTTTACCTCCATCAAGAGGGCCCGAACCTGGGTAAAACATCGTGTCCCCTGCCTCTTGTTACCATCCGCCTTAGACGCATAGTTCGGGACCCCCTACCCGAGATCCGCCGGTTTTGACACCGACAGGGCCGATAGCCCAGTTGCCTGGTCATGGCCGCGACTATTTAAGCCGCACGCCGGTGATGCAAATCCACACCCAGCCCCTCCTACTCCTCTCCGAGCCCTTCCAACTCTAGCGGCGATACCGAAATCTTGGTTCTTCCCGCTAGCAGGCGGAGGCGGTGGCGGCGACAGTTCGTCGTTAAGTGAATCTTGGCACCGCCGCCCTTGCTCTCCGGGGCCCTGAGCATCAACAACGGTCGGCTCCTCCGGCAAGGAAGAGATCGTCATCTCCTCCGACGGCGAGGAGGACCAGAAACCATTGCAGCAGCCGGAGTACCCGTTGTGCCTCTTCACGGAGGCGGCTCTGACGGACGAAGAGTTTGTTAGAAATATGCCCTAAAGGCAATAATATTTGTATTATTATACTTCACTATAAAAAAACACTTCCGTGATGATACGTGTTTGTCACAGTAGTTCACGTTTTCTGTCATGCATGTACATTCATGACGATTTTATGATAGAATCCAGATAGTTACATTTGTGTTGTCATAGAAGTGTTCTATGACAATACTCAAATTATCTTCACGAAAGTGTCCACTTCCATAATGATAAATGGCGCGTCATGGAAGTGTATTCGTTAAGGGTAACCGACACGTGGCATCCACCGTAACGGGTCGTTAAGCTATCGGGTCCGGTTTTGGATCCGGTAATTATTCATATTTATTCATCTCATTAAGAAAATCATTTTTTGACTTAGGAACTTGTTCTAACTGAATTTGAACCATGGAAGCATGTTCTCCAAGACCTTTAATATCATTTGCAATCTCAAACATCAAGTCAGTCAAGCGATCAATCATGAAGGCATTGCATTTCAATTGTTTCTTAACATAAGCATTGAAATGTTCTTGCTTAACAATGTACTTATCAAATTCATCCAAGCATTGACTAGAAGATTTATTATAAGGAATATAACATTCATCAAACCTTATAAGAGAATTTACCTCTACTACCTGCGTCGGGGTGCCGAGACCGTGTATTTCTTCAATAGGTGGTAAATTCTTAACATCTTCAACTTTAATAACCTTTTTTTTCATAGATTTCTTTGTCTCTTGCATATCTTCAATACTGAGAAATAGAATACCCCTCTTCTTCGGAGTTGGTTTAGGTGATGGTTCAGGAAGTGTCCAATCATTATCATTCCTCAATATATTATTCAATAGTTCTCCAGCTTGTTCAACAGTTCGTTCCCTCAAAATACAACCAGCATAATTATCTAGGTAGTCCCTAGAAGTATCGGTTAGTCCATTATAAAAGATATTAAGTATTTCATTTTTCTTAAGAGGATGATCAGGCAAAGCATTAAGTAACTAAAGAAGCTTCCCCCAAGCTTGAGGGAGATTATCTTCTTCAATTTGCATAAAGTTAAATATTTCCTGTAAGGCAGCTTGTTTCTTATGAGTAGGAAAATAATTTTCAAAGAAGTAATATATCATATCATGGGGACTACGCACACAACCAGTAGTAAGAGTATTAAACCATATCTTGGCATCACCCTTTAACGAGAAAGGAAACAACTTAAGAGTGTAGTAGTAGCAGATCTTTTCCTCATAAGAAAATAGGGTGGCTATATCATTTAATTTCATAACCATGAAAAGGATCTGATTCAACCAAAGTAATTAACTCAGGATCGACAGATAATTCAAAATCTTTATTAGTAACAAAGATAGGAGAAGTAACAAACTTAGGATCATACTTCTTTTTCTCCATCATATATTTTTCTTTAAGCTTACGTAGTAGTTTTTTAACATCTTCTCTATCATTACAAGCAAGAATTTCGCTAGCTATCTCCCCGTCCATAACATAACCCTCGGGTACCTTCGGAATTTCAATTCTAGGAGAGCTAAGTATAATAGGTGATTCATAAATTTCATCAGTTTCAACATTCTCAATTTCTTTAGATTTAGTTTTAGCAAGTTGTTCATTATGAAATTCACCTAGTGGTACAGTTTCATCAAGCATAGCAC
The DNA here is from genome assembly GCF_056163025.1 of Triticum urartu. NCBI lineage: Eukaryota > Viridiplantae > Streptophyta > Magnoliopsida > Poales > Poaceae > Triticum > Triticum urartu. The sequence goes on along the minus strand of NC_141875.1, from coordinate 63,735,837 downwards.
TAGCATCATCATAAGCATCATTCATATCAGAAGTAGCATCATCAATTACTCAATTACTTGCGACATACTAGAATTAATAACAGGTGATGGTGTCGCAAGCCTATTCAAAACAGAAGGTGAATCAAGTGCAGAGCTAGATGCTAGTTCCTTACCTCCCCTCATCTTAGAGGGAACGATCTTGGTCTTATCATCCTTCAGATTCTTCATAGTGATCAACAAATATAAATCCCAAGTGACTCAGCAAATAGAGCTATGCTCTCCGGCAACAGCCCTAGAAAAAAAATCTTGATTACACACAAGTATAGGGGATCACAATAGTTTTCGAGGGTAGATTATTCAACCCAAATTTATCGATTTGACACAAGGGGAGCCAAAGAATATTTGCAGGTATTAGCAGTTGAGTTGTCAACTCAACCACACCTGAAGAATTAAATATCTGTAGCAAAGTGATCAGTAGCACAGTAATATGATAGTTTGATAGCCGTAGTAACAATAACAATAGAAACCATAGTAGTTTTATAGTGATTGTAACAACAACATCAACGAAAGTAACTTAGGAAAGATCAACATGCAAAAAGCTCATACGCATTGTATCCGTGATGCATAATTATGTTGATGATATTCATCATGTAACAGTCATAACCCAAGGCGACACAAAGCTAGCTCCAATTCCTCAATGTAATGTAGGCATGTAGTCTGTATATAGTCATACATGTTTGCGATAAGAATTTGCATGACATCTCTTGTCCTACCCTCCCATGCAGGAAGGGTCCATAAGGAAACTAAGGGATATTAAGGCCTCCTTTTAGTAGAGAACTGGAACAAAGCATTAGCACATAGTGAATACATGAACTCCTTAGGTGCGTACCACTTGCAAGATAGGATCAAGAACACAAATATATTCGTGAAAACATAAAGGGTTCAGATCTGAAATCATGGCACTTGGGCCCTAGTGACAAGCATTAAGTATAGCAAAGTAGCAACATCAATCTCAAAACATAGTGGATACTAGGGATCAAGCCCTAACAAAACTAACTCGATTACATGATAAATCTCATCCACCCCATCACCGTTAAGCAAGCTTAGAAAGGAATTACCCACTCCCGGTGGTGAGCATCAGGAAATTGGTGATGGAGGAAGGTTGATGATGACGACAACGTCAAATCCCCATCTCCGGAGCCCCGAACGGCCTCCAGATCAGCCCTCCAGATGAAGACCAGGAGCTGGCGGTGGCTCCGTATTGTAAAACACGATGATTCCTTCTCTCTGATTTTTTTCGGATGAATTGCTACTTATGGAGTTGGAGTTAGGGTTGCGGCAGCCTCCAGGGGCCCACAAGCCTGCCAGGCGCGCCCCTGGGCTTGTGGCGCCCTGGTGGGCCCACTATGGCCAATATTTTTTATATATTACTAAATCATTCTCGGTAAATTTTCAGCTATATCCGAGAACTTTTATTTCTGCACAAAAATAACACCATGGCAATTCTGCTAACAACAACATCAGTCCGGGTTAGTGACATTCAAATCATGCAAATTAGAGTCCAAAACAAAGAGAAGAAGTGTTTGGAAAAGTAGATACGTTTGAGACGTATCAGTTCATAGCTAGTAGCTGGATGGCTTCTTCTCTCTCTCTCTCTTTGATCTTCAATCAATGTTCCACTCGATGTTTTGGAGATCTATTCGATATAATCCTTTTTTGTGGTGTGTTTGTTGGGATCTGATGAACTATGGGTTTATGATCGATGGTATGGATGCCCAAGTCTCTCTCTCTCTCTCCCCAAGTATATAAGCCGGTCACGCAAGCTAACGATGCTAAGTGTCATGAAGTTCACCATGTTGGTAAAGCTCGTCAAGTCATTAACATGACAGAAAAAAGCGAACGGGCCAGTAGCCTAGTGGTTGCAGCGACCTTAGTAGCACCCCAGGTCCTGGGTTCGACTCCCGGTGGGAGCGGATTTAAACAGGCCTAGGCAAAAAGAATCCGGAATAAAAGGACCGTGAGGCTGTTGCTCTACAGTAAATAGTCAAAAAACATGATAGAAAAAATAGACAGAAAAAGAAAACAAATAGAGCCATGATAAAGAAAGAAGTACATATAGCATTTTTTATTCTAATGTAGAATGAATCAGGGCATTAGCATTGTCCTCCAAGAAGAACGAAATTAAGAAAATAAATAAAAGTGATGACAAAATTTGCACACATAATACATAGAACTTGCACTGTTTAAAATACGCAAGGACATTTATTTATTAGTGCAACTTTGTCACAACAATAAAATTTTCACACAAATTACATAAACCTTGCATGTGTACTAAATAATAATTGTCTCTCGATCGAAAATAAACTGCGTTGCTGATGCTGCCTCCCCATCTCTCCCCCTCTCTTGTTCACGCACATGCAGAGGCACTAACGCTCGTGCCCCGCGCGCACACACACACACAACGGAGATATCAACAATTTATAAACACATACAAAAAAATGAAATGAAAAATAACAAAACAGGATGAAATAAAAATAACCATACATAGTTTTTTGAGGAGATCCATACACATAGAGTCGTGCACACCACCACGATCGAGAAAGCTTCAAGCTTAGTACCGGACGACCTCCTACAAGGCCCAGAAATGAAAAACTCAGGCCTGCAATAGAAAACGTTGAAACAGACTTGGGCCAAAGAAGAAATCGATGGATCCATTGAAAAAATTGGCAATACATCGCTCGCTAACGTACGACTACGAAATTGACTTGTCTAAAAAAAAAAGACTACGAAATTGATTGAAGGACAAAAAAAATCAGGTACCTGACTAGTAGCAAAATGAAGAATCTCAAGATACTATGCTGGCTTAGCCTCTCGAATGTGTTCATAGGGATGAGATGTGCGTGATTGCGTTCATAAGGATGAGTGTATGCTCGTATATATGAGCGACTTCGATTGTACTGTATTAAAGAAATAGACAAAAAAGTGTGCATTCTGGTGGTTTAGCATGGGGGAGAAAACTAAAAGTGCATGCTAAGAACAGTCAGGCGTGCTGTGGCTCTGTTGGGTCACCAGAGGCCGCATCATTAAGTCAAGTGGGCCAACGACAGTGTACTAGCCTAGCGTATAATACTGTATTTCTTTAAGAGTCAATTACACTGGTGGTGCTAGAACTTGGCATAAAAGATCACTTTGGTGTTAGAATTTGCGGCATACATTGAACAGGTGTAAAAACTTGGCTCGGATGTGTAAATATAGTGTAAATTGAGTTTGGATACGAAAGTAGCGCTGACTAGGCTCGCCTGCGTGGCACGTGTCCCGCTGTTAGTGACGGAAAGGCAGAGAGGAGGGCGTGTGGCCTATTTTTTCGCACAAACTCCCTCGATTTATTTTTACTTCTCACACGGAAGCCCTTGTTGACGTTGGCATTTTCAGTTTTTCCGCCTCTATGACCAATAGGTCCCGCCTGTCAAGGCAGTAACTGGAATTAGAACGAAAAATATAAGCCCCGGATCTTGAAAAGGCGAACCATGGCTAGCACACAGCAAAACTTAAGCACTCAACCCATTACGTCTTGACATCCGCACCTGTTATTTTATAAATTTTTAAAGGTATGTAAATTCTAATCTCAGTAATAAAACTATGGTTTAATTATTCTTGCAGTATAAATATTATAAATACAAAACAAATAAATTACTTTTCAAAAATTTCACGTATTATTTAAAAAATATGCATATATTTAAAATAATATTTAGGAAATATAAAAATGTCCTTAACTACACTTGCAAATATCATGTCTAGCTCCAATCGCCATGAAAAAGTTGTCGATGAGATTGCCCGGCAACCAGTGGTCGCCGTGTCCACCTTGTCCAGGACGTCCTCGCTCATGATAAAAGGCTGAAAGCACGGGGTTTGGGCAGCCCATGCGGGCGGGAGATGGACCACTGCACTGCATTAGAGCCCTTTTCTCGTTCGCTACCACACGTGCAAGGGCTCAGAACAGCACGGCCGCACGGGGAAAGAACAGACGCGACGCTGCTAGCTGCTCCGTAGTCCTGTCCAATAAAGAAAATGGCTCACCAAAATAAAAAGAAATCCCTCACGGTAAAAAGCAGGCGACTGTGCAAAAGTCATATTCTGCCCGGGAGCTCATTTGACCTCGTGAACGGTAAAATCATGAAAATAGACTTAAGAAAATCTGAAAACTTTTTGTCGTCATCTTCGACAAATGCTTTTAGTGCTTGCAAAAATTTATGGTGAAATAACATTCGCAGAAGTCATGGCAAAAGAAAAAAAAATCAACACTCGAAATGCTTCTGGAAATAGCACTTTTGAAGCATCGATTTTGTTTTTTTACCACGATTTTCACGAATGTCATTTCACAATGAAATTTTGTGAGCACTGAAAACATTTGTCGATGTTTTCACCAAAAAATAGTTCATTTTTTTAATATATTTATGAATTTTATTGTTCACCCGAGCTCATTTAGCTGGGGCACAGAAACACCACGTCCGCGATTGTGCACCTTTCTATCGCTCGCTGATCGTAGTTCAAACAACTGCAAGGTGCAATGCCACCACAAAGTAAAACGGCACTGCCAATGTACGTTGCAAGTTGCAACAAACGTAGGAACCCACACGCAGGCATGATCGACGCATCATCATACATCATGGTAGTAACTAGGTGATTAACCAAACCTAATTACCAACAAACAACTCTGGGATTTCAGATCGACAAACAGCAAAGTAGTTCGAATCGCTACTGCATCATCAGTCCATCTAATTAGGTCCTAGATCATGCAGGGCTAGCCCTAGCCGACGCGAACAATGGATATCAAGCAAGCAGATCGTGCAGAGCTAATCAAGGCAAGAGACCTGTCACTGGATGCGGTTGCGGATGGCGGGCTGGGTGGCCAAGAAGGCCAGCGCGGACATGTTGGCCACGCTGCCCACCACGGCCTGGAGTTCGACGGCGGCGGCGTGGAGCTGCTCTTCCATGACTTGCCGGCGCCCGGCAGCGTCGGGGGTCCGGCTGTGAAGCATGAACCGGACGGAGGCCAGGAGGGTGAAGGTACCCTCCACCCCGCGGAGCGCGTCCCGGGCCTGCTCCCTGGCGGCCTCGAGCCTGCTCAGAGCGAGCCACTCGTCGTGGTCGTCGCGGTCGCGGCGGAGGTCACCGATGCCAGCCACCGGCCTCGATGGGACGGCCCCGCAGCCATGGAGCGCCAGGAGCTCGGCCACCAGCATGCTGAATATGACGCCGGAGAGGCAGCCGGATGCGTGCTCGACGTGGGTCATCGCGGAATGCAACAAGGTGTAACTCCCAGCAGCGTTGCGGGTGTCCAGCACCAGCGGGGACGCCAGCTCCCTACGCGCGGCGGCGACACTTTCCTCGACGCGGGCGCAGCCGTCGTGCGCCCGTATCGCCACATACTGGTACATCGCCTTCCATTGCGGTGGCTGCGCCATCTCTCTCTCTCTTTCTCTCTCTCGCGCGCGCGTAATGGTTACCACTTCCTCGTGCGCCCTCCCGCTACCGCGTCTGGCCTTTGTCAACAGCAAAAAATTACCATCCCTCGCCGGTTTACCACGGCGCGGTAGATCGTACCGTCGCCGCTCATGAGAGAGAGTTCGCGAACGTTACATGAGGTCAAGCTCGTCCCGCACCCACGAGTGGAGCACGCCGCCAGGACGAAGACCCCGGCGGACACCTGGGGAACGAGGCCACGGCGGGCGCCTCCCAGTACAAGCATCCTGAGGTCGGCGGCATTGTCGGCTTTTTCCTTGGGGGACAGCCCAGCGCGCGGTTTCGCAGGAGAGTCAGAAAACTCCTCCTCCTCACGCTGCCGGATCGATTGATGTCGCAGGCACCCTCGACGAGGAGGAGCTTGTTCAGCAGCTCTTCTCGGGCCTCCAGAGCAGCGACAGGTCGAAGATGTCTGAGACAGGTCCAGTAAAAGTAAAGTGGTAAAGATGTGATGTGCTTCTTGGTGACTCCGTATGTACTAGTAGTACTTAAGTAGTGTTGTTTGTTCATGCATGTTATTAGCTGCTCATTGGAGACATTGAGGAAAGGACATGAAGCAGTCGCGATGTACAGCCATGTGGTTCAAACCCTACACAGTGCCCCACAACGTGACTGCCGTCATCTTATCGATCGAGCCCACGCAGCGGCACTGCTCCACCACGGAATATGATGAGTGAGGTCTTTTTCCCCTTGGATTCTGAAACCTTCCACTTTCTATTAATGAATGTGTTCTTGGAGCATCTTCATAGGCACCCCACAAATTTCCTTCCGTATCTGTTCGCGGACAGGTAACGAATCTGAGGACACGGATGCGGGAGAACACTATCAAACCGTAGCTGCATACATTTCAAGCCGCATTTTAACTTACCAGGAGAGGCCAAGATTCATCAAAGTTCGAATAGAAAATAGCACAAATCATCCATACATAGCATCCAAATTAAGTCTAGCACAACAATGTATCTAATTCGGCTAGATTTGGGATGTTCAACAAGTTTTTAATGAACGGATCATGTCGTTCCACACATACTCCTTCAGCTTCATCCAACAGTGTGTGCACATAAATGACCGTCTCTCTGTCCTGTGGTACACCACGGCGACGCGTGCGGGCTACATATAATGTGTAGACCGACATTGAGTGAATAAATCAATCAAAAAGGATACTTGTTACACTTGCTCCCAAAAGGGCTCCCCTCTGCTCCTGCCTATGAAATCCGCAGATACGACCAGCCACGCATCGCACAACAACTCATCCTCCATGGTCAAGTAGCTCACCATCCTTTGTAGTTTTAAAAACGACATAGCGTTTGAAAATAAGCTCAAAGACATTTGACCAAACACCTATCGGGGATAGTGTCCGCCATGGAGGTCGTCGACAAGGGGCGGAGTGTACTTGGGTACAAACGGCCCTAGGGTGGGCAGCTCTGTCGTAACGTCGAGCAGGCGTGTGCTGCTGGTTGCTGACATGCGGCAATGCCTCTGTGGCAGCCGGAGACATACAACAGTGGCGCCGGAAGTGGAGGGTACGTGGATGCAAAGAAAGGGAGAGAAAGGCGGTGTGGAAAGAAATGTGACCAGGAGGGGGATTGGATGGGCCGGGGTGTCGGGGTCCTACGTTTTGGGTGTATGAACTCCCGCAAACCTCCCCCCACTTTGTCTTCAATTTGTGGGGGAAATCGCGTCCGGACCGTCCCGGGAACCGATATAGGTCGGCGCTGGATGGCTTTCGTGGTACGGACTACGTGGTCCAGACGGATGTGGGCGGTTTGTGGGTCCGCCTTGGAGATGCCCCTACTCCCTGCGATGCATACTAAAGTTGTACTAAGTCAGCCACAATTACATAGATCAGATGAAGTATAAAAATCTGTATTAAGTCAGTGACAATTAATATGGATCAAAGAGGATACTTGTTACTCCAATGTTTGAATTAGCAAGGTACGTACATTAGCTATTGTCTACATTAGTTGATCCATCTAATATAGAATCGATACTTTATGTTGCCCCTCATTTCCTCCTCTTTCGATCACACAATACAATTGAAATTCTTGTTGGTTGTATCTTGCCCAACTGACCTAATAAATTCAAGCTAAGCATTTTACTCACATATGTGGCAAGAATTGTAAATTCAGAAAACCAAAAAAAAACTTGTTGACAGTACAAGAGTTAATAAAAAGTTATTATAGAATATTTATTCCATTGTATCATCGCAGGTACTTGTTGTTCATGTTGCATCAATTTCAAGTAATGTTGTACGACCCTTATTTTGAATGAATGATCAGAGGGCTATCTTGGTCTCAAGCTTAGAGAAATATCCCTTTCTACAATAAGTGAATATAAGAATATGATCATCTCTAAATGAATGATGTGGGTGCCTTCCCTCTTCATTTTTCTTTCTCAAATGTCAATATAGGGAGCAAAAGGAAAACAAGAGAATTATTATCCTTGTTCGATTTTGCACGTCTCCGAAGTGCTTTTTTTGCAGGGTAGGGAGGAGTCATTGTGTTTTATATTAGTTTTTTGAGATCATGAACATGATTACATTATAGCATAGTTTAGGGTGGCCGTTGAATGTCTCTTCAAGTCAGGTACAAACCTATGAACTTGTAAACTCATGTCCTCGTGTGTGATCTTATTAGTAGTGCCTAGATATGCAACATTTTTGCTCATATTTACAGGTGATCAAGTCTGCTATAATCAATCACAATCGCATGAGAAATACTTGGAGGAAAACCATTGTTCGAGGTGCCACCGACGCCCTTCAGACGACTATGCACAACTATCTCATGTGCGACTATCCTCTTCTAGCTGCAACAATTCGGTTCAACGAGTGTGTCATCTCATACTAGAATGAATTTCCCAAGTTTAGAAATGCACTGAACATCACTCTGCACACTTCTAACAACGTTGGCATAGTTAGACTCAATGATGATGGAGTTATTCATCAACGATCTCGCAAGACACGAGATAGCTGCGAGAGAAGAAACCCTTCTATTCTATTCCTATCCAGATTTAACATTTAGTCCCAGTATTTATTTTATTTTCTTCTTGATCCAACATTGTTTTCATGCACAAACAACTTGCTAATTTTAACTAATCCATTGTTGTTGTAATGTTACAATTTTGTTTCCACGTTAGTAAGATATTGTATGCAACTTTAAAGAGGTCCTGCATTAGGATGGAGGAAATAAAGGCGAGCCATTTTGGTGAGAGTAAACATGATAGCCTTCTATTGTAGTGGTGGGTTAAACTATTGTTTGACATAACACAACGACTACCATGTTTTTCTTCTTCTTTGTCCTTCTAATAGAATGTTGGTTGTATCTATTTAATATGTTAATAGATACATCCAAGAAAGTATAATTTGACACTTATTGAAAGGAGTGGTCAGGTTGAGATATAAGTTATTTGTTGTTGTATTTATTTGTTCCAGTTCATTATATTCGATTTGGAGTTACATGTTGTTGCATCACTTATCTAAAAGCTATCTTTTTTAGTATGTTAAAGTGTTAATTAGTGACTAATATAATGCAGATGCTTTTCCCATTGGACAACTTGCCGATTTGTCGAGAGAAGTGATGAAATTGTCAAGCTTAAAGAACTACATGTTGAACACTGAAATGGTGAGATGTGCAACTTTTGACTATATGCGTCAATCTGAACTATCAAATCCCGTAATGTAGTGTCCATGATCTATCTTTATTTATTTCGTCATTAATTCCAGGGGAATTATTTCTTAGGCTGGTGAAAATGGCTTGGTAAACTTTGTCAAGCATAATATTAGGGGGCTCCTTAAATGGAACTGGAAGGCATCTTTAGGCAAGAGTTTTCATAGGATCATTAGCCTGTGTTTCTCTGCTTAAATCCTTGCTTTTAGATTTAAAGGGTAAATTTTTTTAGCATATGTGATTTCTCTTATTTTTCTTTTTTGGTAACACTCTTTATTTATTTGTACATGCAGGTTAAGATGAAACCTGAGAGTGAATGTTCAAAACAAGAATGAGATGTACGCATGCGATAGTACATAAAGGGCACACAACATTTTAGAATATATTTGTTTTTTAACTTATACATTCTTACTTAGCAACAACAGGGGAGTCTCCTAAGAAAATCATTCATATGATAGTTTTTTAGTCGGATTCATATGATAGTTGATAGTACAATGAGATGGGTGAAGTTAAGTAAGGGGTATATTGGTAGAAAGATGATAGTTTGTCTTATTCAAACAAGGTGGTGGATAAAGAGAGATGAAGCCCACCAAGGAGAAAAGAAGCATGAGAGCTGGTATTTCTTGCAATACGAATTGAAACACCATTTATCATGTTCGACTCATATTTCTGAATTAGAGAACTTATTTCATTGATGCATACGTATATATATTTTTTATTCTGTGGTTATGCATGGGCAGTCAACTAGTATAGTGTGGGTCGTCTGGTGCCTATTTTTTTTAGTTTGTGTTAGTCGACTTTTCTGTCCACTAGATGTCCGTTCAGATCAAGTTATTTTTGGTGGTGTTTGCAAGACTTTGCTTTTTGAGAGAGATAGAGTCGTGGAGTGCGACCCTGAGAGAGACATGGATTGTGGACTAAGGGAGGGCTACCCTATGAAGTTTTTCACCTCCAGCATGGGAGGAGAGAGGGGTGAATTAATGTAGTGTGTGTTGTCGGTGCGTGTGTTTTCTGAGAGAGAGAGAGAGAGAGAGAGAGAGAGAGAGTGGACCAAGAGAAATAGTGTAATTTTGTTGTTCTTTCTTTCTGGTTTGTTTTAGTTTTTGTTATTATATATGTGTACTTTCTATGATAAGAAAAGAAGTCTAGCAAGAAAAAGTATCTTGTACTTAGCTGGTTTTGGTGATCGGATTTTCTCTTGTATTCACAAATGTGGTAATTTCTATTAGGAACTGAAAGGGGGGTTTACTTATTTGTTTTAATATGTCTTTTTTACTGATAAAAAGTGGCTGGCACCGGAAAATTGTTTATTTTTTGTGCCAATGTTTTTTTCTTACTCTTTTCTTGGTTGTTGGGGTTTCTCCTATAATTGTGCATGTGTCAACACTTTGATGCTAAATCATGTGGCACCCCTTAATTTTTACAAAGTTTAATGGAATTTATTTTTTTAATTAATCAACCAACCGAAGTGTCACTAATCTACATTTGCTCTTGCACAATACATGAAATAATGCTAGTTTTGTGTAATATATCTGCAAGTTTTTTTTACCCGCAAACTGTAGAAAATTTGCTCTATGGTATATTTTAATTAATTAAAAAGGTATGGTAGAGGGGGAGAATTAAAATAATAAACAAGAGGCCATCAGTCGATACCAGCTCTAGGTATAGAACACGTGAAAATTAGAGGTTATTTGCTATCCATTGACTGAAGGCCCCCACTAGCTTTTCTTTTATCTTAAATTGGAGCAAATTCAAATCTTGCTTTAGAAAATACTTCTAAGCTTGAATAGTGGGGTGTTGACCGTTGAAAACTTTGCCATTTCTTTGAATTCAGATATTCCAGTAGACAAGGATTATAATTTCTGTACTGATCTTTTTTGGAAGGAGAGCTGCTGTCAATATGGTTTCCTCACATATTGAAGTACCCCTCTTTTTACATGAACCAAGGTGTTCCAACATTGTTGGGCAAAGTCACAGCCCCAAAGTAGTTGCAGGGGGTTTCTTCGGTGTCCAGGTTGCAGTTAGGACCGAAAGGATTATCTAATTGCATACCTTTCCTTTTTAGGAAGGCCCTAGTGTTAGCTCTGTTATGTGAAATGAGACAATAGAAGATTTTATGTGTTCCGTCTGCTAGAACTGCTCCAAATGAGTCTGAAGATTGGGTAACCTTCATCTTATCCTATCAGATGCCTATACATCTTCATTGAAGAGTATTTGACTGTCTAACCATTGCAAATCCACCTATCTTTTTGTTCCTCTCTTAGATCTAGCAATATAGCTTCGAGCTGACCTAGTTGTTCATATGCTTGAATGGAAAGAGGCGTATGGAAGTCATCAATCTTATCCCCATGAGAATTAAATCCGCTTAGGGTGTCCTTGGCAAAAGAATGCAACTCAGAGAACTTATGTTGCATTGAGTCACCGCCTCAGCCTTGCAGGCAGTGGTCTCCTTGAAATCAAAGAGCAGAGCCGAATGGGTCTTCCACCAAAAGGATCCCTCTAACTTGTCATCAAGAGTGCTGTTAGAATAGTATTTCTCCCAGATCAGCTTGACCCAAGGGATATCTTCTCCCTATCTGCAACTTTTCAATATATGCTAATCCATGAATGGCAGGACTGATTTTGGCAATAACACTTCATGGTTTTTCTTCATGGTAGGTATATTTGTATAATATTCATTTCCTTTTATATTCTTTTAATGTTAAACCACTCCCATAATTCATTCTTCCTTAGGAACTTTAAATTGAATTCATTTTTATATAATAAATATTATTGTATTTGCACTAGTTTAAGATTATTTTCTCATTGTAGGAAGGGTTAAAACATTAGCTCATGTATAGTTGCAGTTTTTTTACAAATATTTTCTTATTGTTTCTTTCAGGTTTAAAACATTTTGATAATTAAATTCTTTCTTCCTTAGATTTTTTTTGTCATTGTACATTTTTTTGTGAAGTAGCAATGCGAATGAAAATCTTTCTAATTTCTTTCTTAAAATAAAATTTGTTTAAACCTACTTAGGTCATAAAATATTACTAAAATGGCACTAGTCTAAATTTTATCTTGCAAGATAGTGAAGAGTACTAGGTTTATATAATCCATGTGTAAGTTTTCAATATATTCTAATTCAGGCATGGCAGGAAAGAGTTTGAAAATTACTATTTTATGATTTTTTTTCATGTTAGGCATAGTTCTATAATATTAATTTATTTTTATTTTTGTTGTTTTTGAGGTTAAACAAGTCCCATAATTAATTATTCCTTAGGAAAGAAGTTGCTTCTTAGTTTGGTTTTTCATTTTCTTTCTTCTTTTAGGGCAATACCAATGCCCTTAATTCATGAGGTGTCCTATGCGTCTCACGGCTGACCTTTTTAAAAGACCGTCCGGCTCGCGGGTCGTTAGATCTGGCGCATCAACGCTCTCCATCATTGCAACATAGGTCTTGTTGCAGAAAATTTCTACAATGATGATCTTGTTGCAGAAGTTTTTGTAATTGGGGTTTTGTTGTAGATTCTTTTGCAACAAAGGGCTTGTTGCATATTGTTTTTGCAATGGAGGCTTTGTTGCCAATTTATTTTTTCGTCTTCACTTTTTTGTAACATAGCTGATGTTGCGGGAGAAACTTCTACAACATCAGAAACTTCTACAACAATGGTGATGTTGCAGAAGTTGCCAACTAAATTGCCAGCAGCCAGAAGCACGTCACATGGGACACGTGTGGTGCGAGCGAGGCGGCGGACGTAGCCAAGAAATCAGCCGGTCGAGGGGAATCATTTCCCGTAATTCATTCGACCTTAGAATACATATCTATTTTTTCCTTTTAGGGTAATACCAACTATTATAATTAATTCATACTTAGAATAACATATGCTTTTGTTTTGATTTTTTAGTATATATATTTGTTAGTTAATAAAGAAAAATATTTTTCTTTTCCTAATATTTTTGGCTCCTTTTTTTAGTTGTTGCTTAGTTGGTTTTCTGGTCACTAGATTTTCTTCTTATATTTATGCACACATCATATGTTTGATGCCGCACTCGTATGTGTGACGCCCTCGATTTAATCGTACACTAATCATACACGCAAATGTGTACGATCAAGATCAAGGACTCACGGGAAGATATCACAACACAACTCTAGACATAAATAAATAATACAAACTTTATATTACAAGCCAGGGGCCTCGAAGGCTGGAATACAAATGCTCGAAGACATAAGAGTCAACGGAAGCAATAATATCTGAGTACAGAGATAATGTTAAATAAGTTTTACTTAAAAAGGCTAGCACAAAAGTAGCAACGATCAAAAAGGCAAGGCCTCCTGCCTGGGATCCTCCTAAACTACTCCTGATCATCGGCGGCGACCTGCACGTAGTAGTAGGCACCTTCAGTGTAGTAGGAGTCGTCATCGACGGTGGTGTCTGGCTCCTGCGCTCCAACATCTGGTCGCAACAACCAGGTATAGAAAGGGGGACAAAGCGGGAGCAAAGCAACCGTGAGTACTCATCCAAAGTACTCGCAAGCAAGGAACTACACTACATATGCATTGGTATCAAATGAAAAGGGTAGTATATGTGGACTGAACTGCAGAATGCCACAATAAGAGGGGAATAGCTATTCCTATCGAAAACTACGCTTCTGGCAGCCTCCATCTTGAAACAGTAGAAGAGACTAGATGGTAAGTTAACCAAGTATCATTGATACGTCTCCAACGTATCTATAATTTTTGATTGCTCCATGCTATATTATCTACTGTTTTAGGCAATATTGGGCTTCATTATCCACTTTTATATTACTTTTGGGACTAACCTATTAACCGGAGGCCCAGTCCAGATTTGCTGTTTTATGCCTATTTCAGTGTTTCGAAGAAAAGGAATATCAGACGGAGTCGAAACGGAACGAAATCAACTGGAGAAGTTATTTTTGGAAGAAAACACACCTGATGGACTTGGACCCCACGTCAAGGAAGGAACGAGGTGCTCACGAGGGTGGGGGGCGCCCCCCCTAGGGCGCGCCCCCCTGTCTCGTGGGGCCCTCGTGGCTCCCCTGACGTACCTCCTGCACCCATATATACCCACGTGACCTAAAACTTTCCAGAACACACAATAGATCGGGAGTTCCGCCGCCAGAAGCCTCCGTAGCCACCGAAAACCAATCTAGACCCGTTCCGGCACCCTGCCGGAGGGGGCAATCCCTCTCCTGTGGCCATCTTCATCATCCCGGCGCTCTCCATGACGAGGAGGGATTAGTTCTCCCTCGGGGCTGAGGGTATGTACCAGTAGCTATGTGTTTGATCTCTCTCTCTCTCTCGTGTTCTTGATTTGGCACGATCTTGATTTATTGCGAGATTTACTATTATAGTTGGATCCTATGTTTCTCCTCCCCCTCTTCTCTCTTGTAATGAATTGAGTTTTCCCCTTGAAGTAATCTTATCGGATTGAGTCTTTAAAGACTTGACAACACTTGATGTATGTCTTGCCGTGGATATCTGTGGTGACAATGGGATACCACGTGCCACTTGATGTATGTTAAGGTGACCAACTTGCGGGTTTCGTGACATTGGGAACCTATGCATAGGGGTTGGCACACGTTTTCATCGTGATTCTCCGGTAGAACTTTGGGGCACTCTTTGAGGTCCTTTGTGTTGGTTGAATAGATGAATCTGAGATTGTGTGATGCATACCGTATAATCATACCCACGGATACTTGAGGTGACATTGTAGTATCTAGGTGACATTAGGGTTTTGGTTGATTTGTGTCTTAAGGTGTTATTCTAGTACGAACTCTAGGGCTGTTTGTGACAATTATAGGAATAGCCCAACAGATTGATTGGAAAGAATAACTTTGAGGTGGTTTCGAGGGGGCAATCCCTCTCCGGTGGCCATCTTCATCATCCCGGTGCTCTCCATGACGAGGAGGGAGTAGTTCTCCCTCGGGGTTGAGGGTATGTACCAGTAGCTATGTGTTTGATCTCTCTCTCTCTCTCTCTCTCTCTCGTGTTCTTGAGATGATATGATCTTGATGTATCATGAGCTTTGCTATTATATTTGGATCTTATAATGTTTCTTCCCCCCTCTACTCTCTTGTAATGAATCGAGTTTCCCCTTTGAAGTAATCTTATCAGATTGAGTCTTTAAAGACTTGAGAACACTTGATGTATGTCTTGCCGTGGATATCTGTGGTGACAATGGGATACCGTGTGCCACTTGATGTATGTTAAGGTGACCAACTTGCGGGTTCATGAACCTATGCATAGGGGTTGGCACACATTTTCGTCGTGATTCTCCGGTAGATCTTTGGGGCACTCTTTGAGGTCCTTTGTGTTGGTTGAATAGATGAATCTAAGATTGTGTGATGCATATCGTATAATCATACCCACAGATTCTAGAGGTGACATTGGAGTATCTAGGTGACATTAGGGTTTTGGTTGATTTGTATCTTAAGGTGTTATTCTAGTACGAACTCTAGGGCTGTTTGTGACACTTATAGAAATAGCCCAACGGATTGATTGGAAAGAATAACTTTGAGGTGGTTTCGTACCCTACCATAATCTCTTCGTTTGTTCTCCACTATTAGTGACTTTGGAGTGACTCTTTGTTGCATGTTGAGGGATAGTTTTATGATCCAATTATGTTAGTATTGTTCACTACAAGAAATATGTCAACTTATGACCTTCTGTCAGTGACCCTCGAAGAATTTTGGTCATAAATCTCTGACCATTTTAGACCAATTGGTCAAAAGCTGTTCAGGGGGCTCCAAACCCTAAACCATTGCGACCATTTTGTTCAAAAAGGTCGTAATTTCCTTACACGAAATGGTCACAAAGCAAACAGTGCTAGTCCGCTGCCTTATTTCTAGCTGATCATGACCAATATAGATGGTCATAGCCTTGTAGATTGTGGTGGGTTGTGATGACTAGGCGCCATCTCATCAGTTTTGCCTATGTGTTATGTCCATGTGGCAGTTTTTGCCCTAGGTTGTGAAGCAACCTATATTTCTATCATTCCCAAAATTCCCAAAAAAATCTCATAAATTCTTTGGGTCATATATTCATCAAATATGTAAAAATCCTTCCTTGCCTAGTTCAAAACTAGTTCAACAATATTCATTTTCCTATTATGTTCACAACAACACTTTATGAAGGAAGTGCTATTTATATATTCTTGATTGCCCTAGGAATTTTTGGGCACTCTTTCCTATCCAAATCATTACCGCATGACAAAATTCAGCTCCATTTGCCTAGCAAATCTTCCTCGGCAAATTTCCAAAGTTTTTGTCCACCTAGAAGCATTGTGAAGGAAGTACCTTTTTTATATATCTAAATGACATGAAATTTATACAGTTTCTTCATATTCCCAAATTATCACCCTCCTCCAAATTGCAGCCCAGTAAAATCATCTATGTGAGCCCAGGTTCAATTTATATTTTATGGCCAAATTGGCACGTTGCAAAGCAAGTGTTATATAGACCCCTCCTATTATTCTCAAACTTTTCGGGCACTCTTCCATACCCAAATCATTGCCACATGATAATATTCAGCTCAATTTTCCTAGTAAATCTTTCTTGGGAAATTTCCAAAGTTTCTACCTCGAGAGAAGCTTTATGAAGTAAGTACTAGCTAGGCTTACCCAAATGATCTTAAAATTTACCAGCGCATGACCATACCTAAGTAACTTACCTACACCAATTTTGAGCTCATTTCATTCATCCAATCTGTCTCACTAGTTTTCCCAAGTTTCTGTCCATAGAAGAGCATTGTGAAGGAAGTACTACTTTGGCATGTCCAAATGGTATCAATTTTCCACAATGCTTTCCTATGCCCAAATAACCATCCTCCACAAAATTTCAGCTCAATCCATTCATTATTTTGAGCCCAGCTTCAACATTCATATTTTTGTCTAGTGGGGTACTTTGCAAAGAAAGTACCACCTAGGATCCTCCTTTTGAGCTAAAACTTTGTGAAGACATTCTCCTTAGTAGATGATCATCCTCAGCCAAAACTCATGCCCATTAGCCATGTGCATTTCCCGTACCGCTAATCAAACACTTGGCTGCTAATTCATGTTTGAGCATCGATCGGTCTCCTCGTGAGAATCTTATGTTGTAATTTTCTTCCTAGCACCAACCTGGGGAGTGCCCAACCCACTAGACATGCCTAGGCCGCCCAGAACACATGGCAACATTACGGTCACGCGGTGACCACGCGACGGGCATGCGAGTTTACGCGCTCTAGAGTTGGGGCCCTCGGCCACCTCCCAAACCTCAACGTATCGCCACCAAACCATGTATTTATTCTTAAATAGGTCCTTATGTAACTAGAAATGATTTTTGGAAAAAATAAATAGCAAACTATGAGGCAGCTGCAGTTCAAATTTGACCCGCTTCCAACTAAATCGGCGGAAATTTGTCTTTTTCATGAGAGGTGGATCAAAACTTTTTACACCCAACCATTTTGTCAATTGTGCATTAAATATGGCCTAGTATTTTATAAAAATGATTTGGTCCAATTTTGCAACAATTATTTGGTAGTTCCTTCACAAAAAAAACCTCCTTCTGGGCACTCGAAAAATGGAAAATGGTTTTTTCGTCCAACGAAAATGAAAACTTCCTTAGGCAACATTGTTTGCCATTCCAATATGCATCCTTGTGCATAATATGAGATCATTTGGACAAACTATGCCATGAATGTGGCCATAAGATTGATCATTTGGCTTGAAAGCCATTGATCTCCACACGTGATAGCTCGTTTCTGAGAACACTTTTTTAAAATAATTGTCGTATTACAAGTTTGTTATTTTTACTGGGAACTTGGCCACATATAATGACACAATGCGAAGGTTTCCCAATTTTTTGATTTTTTTGAAATTTTTATGCCCGTTTCAAAATGCGGTCAAAACGGCAGGAATAACCATTCCTAGCTAGTGGTTGAATCTTGGAATTTTTTTGGTGTTTCTCTGATTAAATAGATACTTATCTACCTAGAAATGATTTTTGGAAAAAATAAAGAGAAAACTATGAGGTAGCTACAGTTCAAATTTGACCCGCTTCCAGCTGAATCAGCGAAAATTTGTCTTTTTCACCAGAGGTGGATTAAAACTTTTGACACTCAACCATCTGGTCAATTGTGCATTAAATATGACCTAGTATTTTAGAAAAATAATTTGGTCTAATTTTGCAACAATTATTTGGTAGGTCTTTCACAAAAAAACTCATTTTGGGCACTCGGAAAATGGAAATGATTTTTTTTGCGCAATGAAGAAGAAAACCTCCAAATCAACATTGTTTGTCATCCCAAGATACACACATGTGCACATTATTGGTTAATTTTAACAAAATATAAGAAGGTAATATGTTGAATGTTACCCGAAATAAGAGGGTAAAAAATATAAGAGAAACAAAATAAAAAAACCAAATTATGTAGGCTTAATCTTGATTGGTGGAGTCAGTTGTGGCATGGATCGCTGACATGGAGAACATCCGTGCATCCATACATCCATTCATCTGTCCATCCTTCCGTCCATCCATCCCACCACCGCGAACCCCACCCAACCCCTCTCTCCTGAGCGAACCCCACCCCTCTCCCCTCAAGCTCGAACCCCACCCAACCCCTCTCTCTTGCGCGAACCCTAGCTTCCTCCCTTGCCGCCGCCACCTCCAGCCGCCGATCCCCGTGACCAGCACACCAACGTCCGGCGAGATCCCGGCGACGCAGCAGCCGCCCTCCCCGCCGCGGCTCGGGGGCAGGCAGCAGCAGCCCCTCCCGCTGCCCAGGCTGGTAGCAGCCCCTCCCGTCACCCTCCCTGATCCAGATCCCTCGCCGCCACCCACCCCTCCCCTCGCCACCACCCACCTCTGCCCTCGCCGCCACCCACCTCCACCACATCTCCCCTCCCCACCTTGATGCAGAACCCCCCCCGTCCCCTGTCGTCGCCACACACCCCTCAGATCCTCGCCCCCGATGCAGAACCCCCTCGTCCCCCTCGTCGCCACCACCCACCCCTCAGATCCTCGCCACCACCCACCTTCACCGCCGCTCTTACTCTCCCCTCGCCCCCTCGTCCTCGACCAACCTCGCCGCCGGCCCGTTCTACACCTCGGAGGCGGCCTACACCCCGCGACCCGGAGGGGTATGAGACGAGCGATGTCCAAGGAGCCCGTCATCTGCTGCGCCATGCCATGGAGCTCACCACCACCGGTGGTGATCTGCTTCTTCCTGTCCATGGAGGTGTGCATCTTCCATTCAAGGTGCCCATCTTCCCCTATCCTCTTGGATTGATTTCATTTGATCCAGCCATGATGCTGATGCGTGCTTGACTCCCTTCCCCACGCAGCTGCAGCTCACCGACGAAGGTCACTTCCTCCTGAGCGCCCACACGGAGGAGCTGCAACAACCCTGGATCCGTCCGTTGGTCCTGTTGATTTCTGCCGAAGGTCGTCGGGCTTTTCAGGTACGTCAACGTCCTACTCTGGTTGCAGTTGTTCTGGTTATATTGGACTGTGCATGATTTTATCCATAGCTGACACTTTAAATCAAATCCATGATTCTGATATGTACTGTTTGTTCACATTTAAGTATAAGTTAAACAGCCATGTTAAGGGTAACCCGTGAACACTTGCTTATAAGAACGAACTTGACTTACTATATATACCCAAGTGAAGATGTAATGTTACTAATTTACTATGGCAATGGATTTTATCTATGTGAGATTAGAATTTGAGTGCCATCATTCATCTCGTGGTATCTTGTTCTCTGAGATTAGAATTAATTAGTAATAGCAGTTTGGATTGCTCTGTCTTCACAGTGCTCAAATGGACTAGATTTACAAATCAATGGTGAACACTAATCTAGTGAACGAAATAATGGAACTAAAACATGTCCCCTTTTTCTTCAGATGACATACTGAAGTAAAACCCAACTGAAGCTGAAATGTTCATGTCGAGGGATTAAACACAGCACACGCAGTTTTCTGCTCCGTTTAATATACTTGTGCATCGTGTGCTTATACTACCATTTGCTTGGTTCTTAACACAGGTGAAGTGTCCAGCTATGTTTCATGATGATTATGCAGTAATGCTCCTGTTCTTCCTCGACCACCTGAACCACCACGCCGGCAGGCTCCTGAAGCATCAACTTTAGTAAAGGTGACCATCCATTCCTCCATTCCTTGCTGCATCTTTGTTGATAGTTTCTGTGCAAATTTTTCTTGGTGTGCCTGATAGTTATAGCTAGGCTGCAGTTGATTTGATATGACCATGCGGTGATCATTTGTCTGTTGTCACAGATATTTCATAGTCTGATTTGGACATTTATTGTACGTGATTCAACATCACCATTGATTTGTATTGTTTCACAGAGTTAATGTGGCTTGACGATGCTGCTGAACACTAAATTAACATGTCCCTGCATCTTACTGTCAACAATTTGTGCATGACTTGCCTTGGTGATGTAGTTTTACTTGCTGTGTATGCTTGCTTAGTTGTTCACCGGGCCTCTCTCTTGTATCGTTTGAGTGCGCCAATTAGTTCGGCCAGCCTCTATGATTTATTCTGATAGCTTCTGGTTGTTATAGGTTTTGGTTATACATGCACATTTGGGTCTTAATTCCTGCCTATTTTCTCTGAAAAAACTAAGACGTGTTTGAGCTGACAACTTCCAGCGGATGTTTATTATACTATTGAGTTGAATTCATGTACTGCTAGCTGCAAGATGCTATAGTCTAGATACATAATGCAAAGTATGTTGTATTTACACACTTACATCCAACTGCAGTAGCAGCATGGGCGAGTTGAGGTGGGGGACAGAGAGGCTGTGTCGTGCGGGTTCTGATCATGTTTTAGCAGCACACTTTCCAGTGTCGATTTGAGCAAACGATGATGCAAGGCTGCTCCTCCTTGTACTGCATGTCTTCATCGACTTGAATCTTTGACAGGGAGATATTTAAAGCCTTCACTTGTTCATTGTGTCATCTGCTGATTACTTTTTCTATTATTTTCTTGCAAAGCATGTAATGGTTTGGAGTAGTTGATCATGGCCTGATGGAACATTCATGTTGTTAGCATTTCTATATCTACACTATTACAGCAGCTTGTTGATCAAGCACTTCTTTCTATCTAAATGTGTGCATAGAAGTTCAGTTACCTTCTAAAAAATTATTGGTGCACTATCTATCTATATATATACACTATATATACACACACACTATTACAACAGCTTGTTGATCAAGCGCTTCTTTCTATCTATATATATACATACACTATCTAAATTGTTTGCAATGGCATTATGCACATGAGGCAGGACTATACAAGTGAATTGTCACAGTAAGGTCCTTCCATGGATTTCATGTGGCTCCTTGAGTTGTAAGATGCAGCTCCAACATTGAATATATTTTGAATGCTTCCAAAGATACTCTTGGCTGTGTCCAAATCAGCCCAAATGAATTTATGTTCTTTTTACTTCCAGAGTTATAGTGCACTCATACTGTCATCACATTGTGTGTTCTTGCTACATATACCTCTCTATTTGCTTAGGCAGACAACTACTTAAGTAATATGCAAACAACAGCAACAGAGCTAGTGATGCTAATTCTACCTCTTGTTACAGAATCAGAATTCCTCTTGTTGCACAGGACAACTCTATTTCCTCTTGTTACATAATTGGAATTCCTCTGCTTCTTATGCTACTCTGCTAGAACTCTGCTTTTCTACTTGTCATATTGAATATACATGTTCTAAACATTATACAGTACTTTCGTTGTTAACTCCAAACAACTTGGGATCTTCTCTTCTGCATGCAGTAGCTGGCTTACCAGTACGCTGCCAAGGGGGCATGCCTTGCCCTGGTAGCAAGGAGGGAGTGGAGCCTGTGGCAGGTCGCCGACCGCGCCTTCGAGCTCGGCGCGCCGGACGTGATCATTCTCCTCGGGGACGTCGCAGACCCAGACGACTACAACAGATTTGTTCAGGCCACAATCGACCACTACGGCCAATGTAAGTCAGCCCCTCTCCGTTACAACTAACCTGGTTTAACATATTTCTTCCACAAGCAATCATTCATTTGGGTGTAAGATAGTTGACATTTACACTTGTATATGTTTATCAGAATATTGATACTTTGCATGCTATGAGTAAAATGCTCTATTTTCTTTCGTCGCCTTTCTTGTATGAATGATTATCTCATTTTAACTTGCTGGAGAATGAAAGCATTGTACTAGCTGAATTTGTCTTATCATTCTAAAGAACTTGTTTGTTTTTTGATTGGTTTGTTCATAATATATTGGCCCCAAATTTTTTGATTCTTCTCTTCTGGTTCATGTAACAGGGCGACCGTGGAAGGCATGCTGATAGTTCATATTGTCATTCTGTTAGTCCAGTGTAATGAAGGTCATGGCCTAGTCAAGTATGGTCGCCCATTGAGTCGTGCATATGTTTAATATGATTGGAGCAGGGACCCAGTTTGTGCCGATTGTCACTGCATATGTTTAACAGTGTTTGTAGAGATTGTAACATTGATTGTCATTGTATACAGATTGATTCTGGTTGCTGTTACTTGAAGTATTTCTTATGTTTTATGTATGTGCTGATTTAAATATTGATTATTTATTTACTGTCAAATCGAAATCAGAAGAAAAAGGCATTGACAAAAGGGGCCCACTTACTAGAACTTGACCATTGGGACCCATCTAACTACAGGAATTTTTTGAAAAAAGAAAAATAAAACTGTCTAGCCGAAAAGGCCACGGCCCAAAAATGAGAAGGCTTAATTGCTGGGCTTGGCCCATCTACCTAGCCAAAATTAATATGAGAAAAAAACACTAATAGGCTGAATTAATGGGCTAGGCCCATGTAGAAAACCGAATTGGACCGGGCTGAATCTTGTGCCACATCAGCTTGCCACGTTGGATGCCTACGTGGCCTGCGGAGGTTGCTAGTGACCAAAACGCCACAGTGGACATATTTTGGTCATAAACGTTTGCGACCATTCCAGAAGAAAGGTCGCTATAGTCAGTTTACGATGGCCAGCTTTTGACCTTATGTTTTTGGTCATAAAAAGGTCATAAATGGAAATTTGTGACCATTCAGTGACCAATAGTGGTGGTCACAAGTTGACATATTTCTTGTAGTGGTTGAGATGACTTACACTAGTGAAAGTATGAACCATAGGCCTTGTTTCAACACATTGCACCGTTTACACTCACTTTTATCACTTGTTACCTTGCTGTTTTTATTATTTCAGATTACAAATACCTATATCTACTATCCATATACCACTTGTATCACCATCTCTTCGCCGAACTAGTGCATCTATACAATTTGCCATTGTATTGGGTGTGTTGGGGACACAAGAGACTCTTTGTTATTTGGTTGCAGGGTTGCTTGAGAGAGACCATCTTCACCCAACGCCTCCTACGGATTGATAAACCTTAGGTCATCCACTTGAGGGAAATTTGCTACTGTCCTACAAACCTCTGCACTTGGAGGCCCAACAACGTCTACAAGAAGAAGGTTGTGTAGTAGACATCAATCATCACATAGCATAATCCTACCCGACGATCAACTCCTCGTCGCCCTGTGAGAGAGTGATCACCGGGTTGTATCTGGCACTTGAAAAGGTGTGTTTTATTAAATATCTGGTTCTAGTTGTCATAAGGTTAAGGTACAACTCCGGTTCGTCCTTTTACCGAGGGACACGGTTATTTGAATAGATAAACTTCCCTCCAGGGGTGCACCACATAACCCAACACGCTCGATCCCTCTGGTCAGGCACACTTTCCTGGGTCATGCCCGACCTCGAAAGATCAACACGTCGCAACCCTACCTAGGCACAACAGAGAGGTTAGCACGCCGGTCTAGATCCTAAGCGCGCAGGGGTCTGGGCCCATCGCCCGTTGCACACTTACACATTGAACGCAGCCGGTAAGCAGACCTAGCCTCCCTAATACAAGAGCAGGCATTCCATTCCAATCCGGCGCACACCGCTTGGTCGCTGACGTCAAGAAGGCTTCGGCTGATACCACGACGTCGAGTGCCCATAACTGTTCCCGCGTAGTTGGTTAGTGCGTATAGGTCAGTGGCCAGACTCAGATCAAATACCAAGATCTCGTTAAGCGTTTTATTTTGAAGTAGCCGCGGACGCCGACCAGGGCCAGGCCCACCTCTCACCTAGGTGGTCTCAATCTTCCCTGTCGCTCCACCACAAAGTAACAGTCGAGGGCCATCGGGAACCCAGGCCCACCACTACCGGGATGGAACCACCTGTCCTTTCAGGCCCCCACATCAGAATCACTTGCGGGTACTCTACGAGCCAACCCGACTTTAGTCACCACATGTATCATATATTATGTATATAAGTATATACCCGTGATCACCTCCCGAGTGATCACGGCCCGATAGTATAGCATGGCAGATGGACAAGAATGTAGGGCCACTGATGGAATACTAGCATCCTATACTGATAACCCACAAGTATAGGGGATTGCAACAGTTTTCGATAACTAAGAGTGTCGAACCCAACGAGGAGCTAAAGGTAGAACAAATATTCCCTCAAGTTCTATCGACCACCGGTACAACTCTACGCACGTTTGACGTTCGCTTTACCTAGAACAAGTATGAAACCAGAAGTATTTTGTAGGTGTTTTTGGATAGGTTTACAAGATAATAAAGAGCAAGTAAATAAAAAGTAGGGGCTGTTTAGGTAAAGACACAACTAAGTTAGTTTTAGTAAAGAGCTTTTTGTTATGAGAAAGTTATTTGTCCCTAGGCAATCGATAACTAGACCGGTAATCATTATTGCAATTTTATTTGAGGGAGCACTACTAGGAAAATGGCTATAGATGATATGGCCACTAATAACGCACCAGACATGTGGTGTGCCACTCCTATATAGCAGTAGCGCACCATGTTGTTGGAAATATGCCCTAGAGGCAATAATAAATATTTATTATTATATTTCCTTGTTCATGATAAATCGTTTATTATCCATGCTAGAATTGTATTGATAGGAAACTCAGATACATGTGTGGATACATAGATAACACCATGTCCCTAGTAAGCCTCTAGTTTACTAGCTCGTTGATCAATAGATGGTTACGGTTTCCTGACCATGGACATTGGATGTTGTTGATAACGGGATCACATCATTAGGAGAATGATGTGATGGACAAGACCCAATCCTAAGCATAGCACTAGATCGTGTAGTTCGTATGCTAAAGCTTTTCTAATGTCAAGTATCATTTCCTTAGACCATGAGATTGTGCAACTCCCGGATACCGTAGGAGTGCTTTGGGTGTGCCAAACGTCACAATGTAACTGGGTGGCTATAAAGGTACACTACAGGTATCTCCGAAAGTGTCTGTTGGGTTGGCACGAATCGAGACTGGGATTTGTCACTCCGTGTGACGGAGAGGTATCTCTGGGCCCACTCGGTAGGACATCATCATAATGTGCACAATGTGATCAAGGAGTTGATCACGGGATGATGTGTTATGAAACGAGTAAAGAGACTTGCCGGTAATGAGATTGAACAAGGTATCGGGATACCGACGATCGAATCTCGGGCAAGTATCGTACCGCTAGACAAAGGGAATTGTATATGGGATTGATTAAGTCCTTGACATCGTGGTTCATCCGATGAGATCATCGTGGAACATGTGGGAGCCAACATGGGTATCCAGATCCCGCTGTTGGTTATTGACCGGAGAGTCATCTCGGTCATGTCTGCATGTCTCCCGAACCCGTAGGGTCTACACACTTAAGGTTCGGTGACGCTAGGGTTATAGAGATATTAGTATGCGGTAACCCGAAAGTTGTTCGGAGTCCCGGGTGAGATCCCGGACATCACGAGGAGTTCCGGAATGGTCCGGAGGTAAAGAATTATATATAGGAAGTGCTATTTCGGCCATCGGGACAAGTTTCGGGGTCACCGGTATTGTACCGGGACCACCGGAAGGGTCCCGGGGGTCCACCGGGTGGGGCCACCTGCCCCGGGGGGCCACATGGGCTGTAGGGGTGCGCCTTGGCCTATATGGGCCAAGGGCACCAGCCCCTAGAGGCCCATGCGCCAAAGGGACAAGAGGAGGGGAGAGTCCTAAAGGGGGAAGGCACCTCCGAGGTGCCTTGGGGAGGATGGACTCCTCCCCCCCTTGGCCGCACCCTTCCTTGGAGGAAGGGGCAAGGCTGCGCCCTTCCCCTCTCCCTTGTCCATATATATAGTGGGGGGAAGGGAGGGCAACCATACCTAAGGCCTGGCGCCTCCCTCTCTCTCCCGTGACACATCTCCCTCCTCCCGCAGTGCTTGGCGAAGCCCTGTTGGAATCCCGCTACTTCCACCACCATGCCGTCGTGCTGCTGGATCTCCATCAACCTCTCCTCCCCCCTTGATGGATCAAGAAGGAGGAGACGTCGCTGCTCCGTACGTGTGTTGAACGTGGAGGTGCCATCCGTTCGGCTCTAGGATCATCGGTGATTTGGATCACGACGAGTACGACTCCATCAACCCCGTTCTCTTGAACGCTTCCGCGCGCGATCTACAAGGGTATGTAGATCCACTCCTCCCTCGTTGCTAGATGACTCCATAGATTGATCTTGGTGACACGTAGGAAAATTTTGAATTATTGCTACGTTCCCCAACAGTGGCATCATGAGCTAGGTCTATTGCCTAGATTCTATGCACGAGTAGAACACAAAGTAGTTGTGGGCGTTGATTTTGTTCAATATGCTTGCCGTTACTGGTCTTATCTTGATTCGGCGGCATTGTGGGATGAAGCGGCCCGGACCATCCTTACACGTACGCTTACGTGAGACCGGTTCCACCGACAAACATGCACTAGTTGCATAAGGTGGCTAGCGGGTGTCTGGCTCTCCCACTTTAGTCGGATCAGATTCGATGAACAGGGTCCTTATGAAGGGTAAATAGCAATTGGCATATCACGTTGTGGTTTTTGCGTAGGTAAGAAACGTTCTTGCTAGAAACCCATAGCAGCCACGTAAAACATGCAAACAACAATTAGAGGACGTCTAACTTGTTTTTGCAAGGTATGCTATGTGATATGATATGGCCAAAAGGATGTGATGAATGATATATGTGATGTATGAGATTGATCATGTTCTTGTAATAGGAATCATGACTTGCATGTCGATGAGTATGACAACCGGCAGGAGCCATAGGGGTTGTCTTAATTTATTTATGACCTGCGTGTCAACATAAACGTCATGTAATTACTTTACTTTATTGCTAACCGTTAGCTGTAGTAGTAGAAGTAATAGTTGACGAGACAACTTCATGAAGACACGATGATGGAGATCATGGTGTCATGCCGGTGACGATGATGATCATGGAGCCCCGAAGATGGAGATCAAAAGGAGCAGTATGATATTGGCCATATCATGTCACTATTTGATTGCATGTGATGTTTATCATGTTTATACATCTTATTTGCTTAGAACGACGGTAGTAAATAAGATGATCTCTCATTATAATTTCAAGAAAGTGTTCCCCCTAACTGTGCACCGTTGCGACAGTTCGTTGTTTCGAAGCACCACGTGATGATCGGGTGTTAGATTCTAACGTTCACATACAACGGGTGTAAGACAGATTTACACACACGAAACACTTAGGTTGACTTGACGAGCCTAGCATGTGTACAGACATGGCCTCGGAACACAGAAGACCGAAAGGTCGAGCATGAGTCGTATGGTAGATACGATCAACATGAAGATGTTCACCGATGTTGACTAGTCCGTCTCACGTGATGATCGGACACGGCCTAGTTGACTCGGATCATGTAATCACTTAGATGACTAGAGGGATGTCTATCTGAGTGGGAGTTCATAAGATGAACTTAATTATCCTGAACATAGTCAAAAGGTCTTCGCAAATTATGTCGTAGCTCGCGCTTCAGTTCTATTGTTTAGATATGTTCCTAGAGAAAATTTAGTTGAAAGTTGATAGTAGCAATTATGCGGACTAGTTCCGTAGACTAAGGATTGTCCTCATTGCTTCATAGAAGGCTTATGTCCTTAATGCACCGCTCAGTGTGCTGAACCTCGAACGTCGTCTGTGGATGTTGCGAACATCTGACATACAAATTTTGATAACTACGTGATAGTTCAGTTAAACGGTTTAGAGTTGAGGCACCGAAGACGTTTTGAAACATCGCGAAACATATGAGATGTTTCGAGGGCTGAAATTGGGATTTCAGGCTCGTGCCCACGTCAATAGGTATGAGACCTCCGACGATTTTCTTAGCCTGCAAACTAAGGAGAAAAGCTCAATCGTTGAGCTTGTGCTCACATTGTCTGAGTACAACAATCATTTGAATCAAGTGGGAGTTGATCTTCCAAATGAGATAGTGATGTTTCTCCGAAGTCATTACCACCAAGCTGCTAGAGCTTCGTGATGAACTATAATGTATCGGGGACATATATGATGATCCTTGAGATATTCGCGATGTTTGACACCACAAAAGTAGAAATCAAAAGGGAGCATCAATTGTTGATGGTTTGTGAAACCACTAGTTTCGAGGAGGGCAAGGGCAAAAAGGGATGCTTCATGAAACGGCAACTCAGCTGCTGCTCTAGTGAAGAAACCCAAGGTTGAACCCAAACCTGAGACTAAGTGCTTCTGTAATAAGGGGAACAGCCACTGGAGCAGAATTACCCTAGATACTTGGTAGATGAGAAGGCTGTCGATAGAAGTATATTGGATATACATTATGTTAATGTGTACTTTACTAGTACTCCTAGTAGCACCAGGGTATTAGATACCAGTTCGGTTGCTAAGTGTTAGTAACTCGAAATAAAAGCTACGGAATAAATGGAGACTAGCCAAAAGGTGAGATGACGATATGTGTTGGAAGTATTTCCATGGTTGATCAAATATCGCACGCTCCCTCTACCATCAAGATTAGTATTAAACCTGAATAATTGTCATTTGGTGTTTGCGTTGAGCATAGACATGATTGGATTACGTCTATCGCAATACGGTTATTCATTTAAGGAGAATAATGGTTACTCTGTTTATTTGAATAATACCTTCAATGGTCTTACACCTAAAATGAATGGTTTATTGAATCTCGATCGTAGTGATAAAAATGTTCATGCCAAAAGATATAAGATAGTAATGATAGTACCACCTGCTTGTGGACTGCCACTTAAGTCATATCGGTATAAAACGCATGAAGAAGCTCCATGTTGATGGATCTTTGGACTCACTCGTTTTTTGAAAAGTTTGAGACATGTGAACCATGTCTATTGGTGTATATGCATGAAGAAACTCCATGCAAATGGACCGTTTGGACTCACTTGATTTTGAATCACTTGAGACATGCAAATCATACCACATGGGCAAGATGACTGAAAGCCTCGTTTTCAGTAAAATGGAACTAGAAAGCAACTTGTTGGAAGTAATACATTTTGATGTGTGCAGTCCAATGAGTGCTGAGGCATGTAGTGGATATCATTATGTTCTTACTTCACAGATGGTTTGAGTAGATGTTGAGTATATTTACTTGATGAATCACGAGTCTGAATTATTGAAAGGTTCAAGTAATTTCAGGGTGAATTTGAAAGATCGTCGTGACAAGAGGATAAAATATCTATGATATGATCATAGAGATGAATATCTGAATTACGAGTTTGGCACAGAATTAAGACATTGTGGAAATTGTTTCACAACCAATATAGCCTGGAACACCATAGTGTGATGGTGTGTCCGAACATCATAACTGCACCCTATTGGATATGATGCATACCATGATGTCTCTTATCGAATTACCACGATAGTTTATGGGTTAGGCATTAGAGACAACCACATTCACTTTAAATAGGGCACCACGTAATTCCGATGAGATGACACCGTATGAACTATGGTTTAGAGAAACCTAAGCTGTCATTTCTTAAAAGTTTGGGGCTGCGATGCTTATGTGAAAAAGTTTCAGGCTGATAAGCTCGAACCCAAAGCGGATAAATGTATCTTCATAGGACACCCAAAACAGTTGGGTATACCTCCTATCTCAGATTCGAAAGCAATAAGGGATTGTTTCTAGAATCGGGTCCTTTCTCGAGGAAAAGTTTCTCTCGAAAGAATTGAGTGGGAGGATGGTGGAGAATTGATGAGGTTATTGAACCGTCTCTTCAACTAGTGTGTGTTAGGGCACAGGAAGTTGTTCCTGTGGCACCTACACCAATTGAAGTGGAAGCTTATGATAGTGATCATGAAACTTCAGATCAACTCACTACCAAACCTCGTAGGATGACAAGGATGCGTGCTACTTCAGAGTGGTACGTAATCCTGTCTTGGAAGTCATGTTGCTAGACAACAATGAACCTACGAGCTATGGAGAAGCGATGGTGGGCCTGGATTCCAAAATGGCTCGAGGCCATATAATTCGAGAGAGGATCCATGTATGAAAATAAAGTGTAGACTTTGGAAGAGCTACTTGATGATCATAAGGCTGTTAGGTACATATGGATTTTTAAAAGGAAGACAGACAATGATGGTAAGTGTCACCATTGAGAAAGCTCGACTTGTCGTTAAGATGTTTCCAGACAAGTTCAAGGAGTTGACTACGATGAGACTTTCTCACTCGTAGCGATGCTAAGAGTCTGTTGGAATTATATTAGCGATTACTGTATTATTTATGAAATCTTGCAGATAGGATGTCAAAACATTGTTTCCTCGACAATTTTCTTGAGGAAAGGTTGTATGTGATACAACCGGAAGGTTTTGTCAATCCTGAAAGATGCTAATAAGTATGCAAAGCTCCAGCAATCCTTCTAAGGACTGGAGTAAGCATCTCGGAGTTGGAATGTACGCTTTGATGAGATGATCAAAGATTTTTGGTTTATACAAAGTTTATGAGAAACTTGTATTTCCAAAGAAGTGAGTGGGAGCACTATAGAATTTCTGAGGAATATATGTTGTTGACATATTGTTGATCAGAAATGACGTAGAATTTCTGGAAAGCATATAGGGTTATTTGGAAAGTGTTTTTCAATGGAAAGCCTGGATTAAGCCACTTGAACATTGAGCATCAAGATCTATAAGGATAGATCAAAACGCTTAATGGTACTTTCAAATGAGCACATACCTTGACATGATCTTGAAGGTGTTCAAGATGGATCAGTCAAAGAAGGAGTTCTTGCCTGAGTTGTAAGGTATGAAGTTAAGACTTAAAGCTCGACCACGGCAGAATAGAGAGAAAGGACGAAGGTCGTCCCCTATGCTTAAGACGTAGGCTCTACAGTATGCTATGCTATGTACCGCACCTGAAGTGTGCCTTGCCATGAGTCAGTCAAGGGGTACAAGAGTGATCCAAGAATGGATCACAGGACAGCGGTCAAAGTTATCCTTAGTAACTAGTGGACTAAGGAATTTTCTCGATTATGGAGGTGATAAAAGAGTTCGTCGTAAAGGGTTACGCCGATGCAAACTTTGACACTAATCTAGATTATTCTGAGTAGTAAACTGGATTCGTATAGTAGAACAGTTATTTGGAATAGCTCCAAATAGAACGTGGTAGCTGTATCTAGGAGATGACATAGAGATTTGTAAAGCACACACGGATCTGAAAGGTTCAGACCCGTTGACTGTAACCTCTCTCACAGGCATAACATGATCAAACCCAGAACTATTTGGGTGTTAGTCACATGGGGATGTGACCTTGAGTGTTAATCACATATCGATGTGAACTGGATTATTGACTCTAGTGCAAGTGGGAGACTGTTGGAAATATTCCCTAGAGGCAATAATAAATAGTTATTATTATATTTCCTTGTTCATGATAAATCGTTTATTATCCATGCTAGAATTGTATTGATAGGAAACTCAGATACATGTGTGGATACATAGAAAACACCATGTCCCTAGTAAGCCTCTAGTTGACTAGCTCGTTGATCAATAGATGGTTACGGTTTCCTGACCATGGACATTGGATGTCGTTGATAACGGGATCACATCATTAGGAGAATGATGTGATGGACAAGACCCAATCCTAAGCATAGCACTAGATCGTGTAGTTCGTATGCTAAAGCTTTTCTAATGTCAAGTATCATTTCCTTAGACCATGAGATTGTGCAACTCCCGGATACCGTAGGAGTGCTTTGGGTGTGCCAAACGTCACAACGTAACTGGGTGGCTATAAAGGTACACTACAGGTATCTCCGAAAGTGTCTGTTGGGTTGGCATGAATCGAGACTGGGATTTGTCACTCCGTGTGACGGAGAGGTATCTCTGGGCCCACTCGGTAGGACATCATCATAATGTGCACAATGTGATCAAGGAGTTGATCATGGTATGATGTGTTATGAAACGAGTAAAGAGACTTGCCGGTAACGAGATTGAACAAGGTATCGGGATACGACGATCGAATCTCGGGCAAGTATCGTACCGCTAGACAAAGGGAATTGTGTACGGGATTGATTAAGTCCTTGACATCGTGGTTCATCCGATGAGATCATCGTGGAACATGTGGGAGCCAACATGGGTATCCAGATCCCGCTGTTGGTTATTGACCGGAGAGTCATCTCGGTCATGTCTGCATGTCTCCCGAACCCGTAGGGTCTACACACTTAAGGTTCGGTGACGCTAGGGTTATAGAGATATTAGTATGCAGTAACCCAAAAGTTGTTCGGAGTCTCGGATGAGATCCCGGAAGTCACGAGGAGTTCCGGAATGGTCCGGAGGTAAAGAATTATATATAGGAAGTGCTATTTCGGCCATCGGGACAAGTTTCGGGGTCACCGGTATTGTACCGGGACCACCGGAAGGGTCCCGGGGGTCCACCGGGTGGGGCCACCTGCCCTGGGGGGCCACATGGGCTGTAGGGGGTGCGCCTTGGCCTATATGGGCCAAGGGCACCAGCCCCTAGAGGCCCATGCGCCAAAGGGACAAGAGGAGGGGAGAGTCCTAAAGGGGGAAGGCACCTCCGAGGTGCCTTGGGGAGGATGGACTCCTCCCCCCCTTGGCCGCACCCTTCCTTGGAGGAAGGGGCAAGGCTGCGCCCTTCCCCTCTCCCTTGGCCCTATATATAGTGGGGGGAAGGGAGGGCAACCATACCTAAGGCCTGGCGCCTCCCTCTCTCTCCCGTGACACATCTCCCTCCTCCCGCAGTGCTTGGCGAAGCCCTGTTGGAATCCCGCTACTTCCACCACCACGCCGTCGTGCTGCTGGATCTCCATCAACCTCTCCTCCCCCCTTGCTGGATCAAGAAGGAGGAGATGTCGCTGCTCCATACGTGTGTTGAACGTGGAGGTGCCATCCGTTCGGCGCTAGGATCATCGGTGATTTGGATCACGACGAGTACGACTCCATCAACCCCGTTCTCTTGAACGCTTCCGCGCGCGATCTACAAGGATATGTAGATCCACTCCTCCCTCGTTGCTAGATGACTCCATAGATTGATCTTGGTGACACGTAGGAAAATTTTGAATTATTGCTACGTTCCCCAACACATGTGTTGCTGCGCCATTAGTGTGATAGACACTAATGGCGCACCAGACCCACTGTGCGCCACTAGTAACATTTTTTTTCCAAAAATACTAATGGCGCACCAGGATACAGTGCGCCATTACTAGTTTTAACTAGTAATGGCACACCTGCCACACAGTGCGCCACTACTATAATTTTTTTTGCAAAACTACTAATGGCGCGCCATAAGCACCCCCCGCACCCTCCCCGCTCCACCACCGCTGAGCACCCTCCCCCGCTCCACCGCCGCCGCCGACCCCCTCCCCCCTCCCCACACCCTCCCCCGCTCCACTGTTGTCGATGACCCACCGCACCCTTCCCCGCTCCACCACCGCCGACGACCCACCGCACCCTCCCCCGCTCTACCGCTGCCGACGACCCACCGCACCCTCCCCCGCTCCACCGCCGCCGAGGACACCCCCACACCCTTCCCCGCTCCACCGCCGCTGACAACCCACCGCACCCTCCCCCGCTATCACACCCTGCATTTTGTAACACTTCATTTGCATTAATAAAGCATGAAAATTTGGACCAACAAAAACTTTTGCATTATTTGGCTTTTGTTTTGGAGTTGGATTTCTCTGTGTGGTTTTTCTAGTGCTCTTTAAAGTCAACTACTCCACGTTCTGTACTTCATCTCCTTGCCCCAAACTTCTGCCCAATGATCATGCCATGTGTATAGTACAATATAGTATTTTCTTACAAAAATAATTTGGCAAATAGTATTTTCAAAAATTAGTTTTCCAAAAACCCCTGGATTGAGGTTTGCACTGCAAGTACCTGATTTGGGGTATGAAAAATATTTCAAAAGGTATATTTGAAACCTATTAGATATAGGATTCCCATAAACCCCAAGAATATAATTTTAGAAGTTACTTTCCTATTTTATTTAAAAGCTTTTTCTAAAGGCCAGAAATGGTCTTTAATAGGGAAAAATTATTTTATTATTTTAAAAATATTTGACAAAAATCAGGGAAACTCAGTGGAAATATATTTCCCATATATAAGAGTTTCAACACATGGTCATGTTCAAAATATTGGACAAAACCTCCCAAAACCATTTCTGCCCATTTCAAGGAATTGAAATATTTATACATGAAATATTTTCATAAAAATCCAAGAAAAATCCAGCAAGTCAAAAATGCATATTGTGACCACCCTGCAAAGCCTCGTGTCAATCAAGGTCAGTCTGGTTCATAAAAGTGCCCCAAAACCCTTTCTATCCAAAACCAAATTTGAACAACTCTACATTGCCAAGTGTGTCCTTTTAATATGAATTTTTGTGGACATGTTCAAATCCCCAAATGATGACACTACACCAAGTGGTGCATCAAGGAGAATGGTTTTGCATGACTAGATCTTGGAAAACCCATTTCTGTTGATTTCTAGGGTTTACCAAAGTTACACTGGCAACTTTTCCCAAACGAGCTCAAATTTGGTGGCACACCCTATTTCTAAGTGTCATTCCATCCTGTTAAGTATCATGGAAATTGGAGTTCATTTTATTTCCCAAACCAACAACAAACACCTTCTGCCATTTTTCCAAAAACACCATTTTGACCCCTTCCACTAATCTCCTTGAGCTCAACTTTTTACCACAGCCCCTGCTA
Source organism: Triticum urartu (assembly GCF_056163025.1). Taxonomy (NCBI): domain Eukaryota; kingdom Viridiplantae; phylum Streptophyta; class Magnoliopsida; order Poales; family Poaceae; genus Triticum; species Triticum urartu. The sequence goes on along the minus strand of NC_141875.1, from coordinate 63,700,606 downwards.
GACCTCCTCTACCTCCAGTAACAATGGCTGCACCTCAGCTCAATTATTGAGGGGTGAAACCACTTCATTTACCCCTCTGGACAGCCCCTATACCCCTCTTCCTCACCTCCCTCCCCACTCCAGTGGGCATCCATGGCATCCAATGCACCACCCCATTTCTTTACCCACTCCTAGACCTGCCAGACACCAAAAGACGCGCTCACCATGCATAAAGAATGGCCATGCCGGCCATTTGGGCGCTCTGGAGCGCGCTATAGTGCGCTCCCGCACTGTAGCCGCCCCCTTCCAACCACCTCCGGCCACCTCGGGCCTCCCCCGCGCGCCTGCCGATGCGCCTCGGCGTCCGCAGCACGCTACACGGTCGGCCCCCTCCCCTCTCCTCCTCCCCGCGCCTCCGCGCTAGCACACACCGGCCGCCCGAGCGCGCTAATAGGCGCGGCTCACACGCGCGCGCCCCTGACCTCTCCCCACTCCCTCTCTCTATCTCTCCCGACGTAGTCGACGTCCAGGAACACCCCAGACATGTCCACGCACGTCCCCGTGACCCACAGCAACGGCAACAACCTCGCCGGCGCACGGGTCTATGGTGAGCCGTGGCTCGCCTACTTAAAGGCCTCCCCGAGCCCCCCTCTCCTCACCACTCGTTCTCTCACTCCCCTAAACATCCCCCTGCGCCCCCAGTTCCTCTCCATAACCGCCCGAGCTCGAGATCGAGCTCGAGCTCCGCCGCTTCGGCTCGCCGGAGTTCGCGAGATACAGGCCTCCCCCGCTCCTCCTCTGCCTCGATCTGGAACCCCTGCATCCCTCTGATCCTTTGCCCCTTGTTTCCCCTCTCTGTAGCTGCCGGAAACGGCTGGAGTCACCACCTCCCGAAGCTCCTCCGCCGCAGCTCCTCGTCACCGGCGAACCAGGCACCCCCGCCGGCCAAGTCCACCACCCACCGACGTGCGGCAGTCCCCTGAAGCCATCCCCGCACTCGTCGGAGCTCACCGTGGCCTGCATCGTCGTCGGTGAGCACCGCGACCCCCCTGTCCACGGGTTAGTGATGACAGGCGGGCCCCGCCTGTCATCCTCTCCCTCGTTCCCGCGCCCCTCTCTCTCTCTCTGTCCTGCGGGCCCCGGCCGTCAGGTTTGAAACGGGCGGGTGCGCGCACTGTGCGCTGGCTCGGCTGGGCCGGCCCGCTGGCTGGGCCTGCTACCCCGCAGCTGTTCTGGCCTGGCAGGCACAGTGCCCTTTTTATTTTTCTTTTTCTTTTTATTTGGCTTTTCCAAAATTCCACAGAATTAATTATGTATCCAAATGCAATAATTCCAACTCCTAAATTCTTGTAATAATCCCACCTATTTATGGTGCAACTTTCATTCAAATCCAACAACCTTTTCTTCGCTATAAATATTTAAATGCGATTTTTAGCATTTAAATAAACCTTTGAAAACCCATTTCTCCTATTCTGCTACTCCAAATCCAAAACTAGGAATTTTCCCCTTCTTAGTTTTCAACCTAGTATTTAACAAAAATGAGTTGACATTTTTCTGGGCACTTTGGTTTTTCTGTTTTATTATTGACTTATTTCCTTGTTATTATTTTGCGACGATAGATTGCATTGCTGACGAAGGAATTGGACCAGAAGACTTTGAAGACCCAGAAGACCTTGTTGAGCCAGGCAAGCAGCCCTTTGACCATGTCTATGAAACCCTTTTTATGCATATCATATAGCACCATATTGTTGTTGCAACGGAATCATGATGAGGAGGTAACCACTTTGATGGGTTGCCTCTGTTACTTCCTCGTTGATACTTGCATTCTGCATGACCCTACCTCCTTATGAGGGTTTTGCCGGTGGGAGTAGATAGGATGCTAAAGTAGTGCTATGCAAAAAGGGACGGGAATATGCATAGTGATGGAGACAAAGTATTTTCAAAAGACTTTTTGAAAACCCCATCGGGTGCCACTTATGCCCGGGGGAGATGATGTAACGCCCGGATAATCACGCTACAGTGATCTCACGTTAATGGTGACACGTCACCTCTGTCACTGTAATTAATTTCAGGTTAATTCAAAACCGTTTCAAATTTAAATCCTAATTAAGTCAAACGACAAAAGTTTTCAAATATTAAAATAAAATGTTCGGGCTATGTCTATTATTGCGTCGGTAATTATGGTGAAGTAAACACATTTTTATAAAATGCCTAAATGCTTTTAAATGACTTAAAATAGAAAAGAAAAAAAACAAACAAATAGAAAACAAAAAAAGAAAGAGAAAGGCCCCCACTGGGCTTCGGCCCAGCAGGCCGGCCCATTCGGCCGCAGGCCCAACCGGCCTCCCCCACGCCTCCCTTATCCCCCCCCACGACCGAAACCCTAGCTCACCCCCACCCCACTCGCACCACTCCCCCCCTGGATCTGGATCGGGAACTCCCGATCCCCTCGCCCCCGCACGCAGACGCCGGCGCCCGGAGCCTCCCCCGCCGGACTGCCTTCCCTACGCACGCTCGTCCCCGTCGCCTCCCCAACCTTCCCCGAGCCCGCTCCTTTGACCCTACCAAGCCCGGTGAGGCCATGGCCTCCGCCCTCCTCCTTCCCCTGTCGCTGCGCCCCTCCTCTCTCTCCGTTCGCCGGCCGCGCAGCTCGGCTGCGCCCGCGTGCCGGAGCTCACGCTCCGGGCCGCTCGCCGCCCCGTGCCGTGGCCTCATGCTCGCCGCGCACCGCAGCGCTGCTGCCGCTGCCCACCGCGACCTTGCCCCGCGCCGCCCCCGCTTCTGCTCTGCTGCCGCTGCCCACCGCTCGCCGGACCGAGCCCCCTCCACCCTGCGCACGCCCCGCGAGCCTCCTCCCTGCGCGCCCCGTGCCACTATTCCCGCCGGCCATGGCCCGCGCGCCCGCGCCCGCGCCTCCCACTGCTGCAGCTGCCGTGCCCTCGCCCCGCATCGCCATCTCCGGCCTCCCCGTGACGCCCAGGCCGCGCCCGCTTGCCCCCCCTCGCGCCTGGCTGGCCATGGCCGCGCCCGTGGCCTCTTCCCCCTGTCGCGTGGATGGCCCGGTCCCGCCGCTCGCCGGAGCTGGCCGGCCCTTCCCTTACGAGCGCCCGCATGCTCACGGGGCTTCGCCCCCGCAACCGCGCCCGTTAGCGCTAACCCAGCACCCGCAAGGCCCCCTGGGCCTATGACAACGGGCCCCGCCCCAGAACAAAAAAAATGATGAATAATAATAATAATAATAAGTAATTAAAATAATTAATTAATTAATTAAGTTAATTAATCCTGTTAATTAATCTAATCAATTAGTTAGGTTAATTAAACCCTAATTAACATAAGCAGTGTATGACAGGTGGGTCCCACTGGACCCACTGGTCAGGTTGACCAAGTCAACTCTGTTGACTACTGATGTCAGCATGACATCATGCTGATGTCATTAATCTGTTTTTCGAATTAATTTAAATAAATAATTAAAATCAGAAAACGATTTATATCTTTAGAAAATCATATCTTTTAATCCGTAATTCGGATGAAAATACTTTATACATGAAAGTTGCTCAGAACGACGAGTCGAATTTGAATACGCAGCCCATTTATCCGCCACGCATCCCTAGCATAGCGAACACGCAACTTTCCTCCTCCGTTTCATCTGTCCGGAAATGCGAAACACCGGGGATACTTTCCCGGATGTTTCCCCCCTTCACCGGTATCACCTCATACCGCGTTAGGGCACCTCTAACGCCGTTACTTGTCATATCATGCATCACTATGCATATGCTTGCATTATATTTATTGTTTCTTCCCCCTCTTCTCTCGCTAGACACCGAGACCGACGCCGCTGCTACCCAGTACGACTACGGTGTTGACGACCCCTCTCTCTGCCAGAGCAACCAGGCAAGCCCCCCTTGATCACCAGATATCGCCTATTCTCTTATATACTGCTTGCATTAGAGTAGTGTATCATGTTACTGCTTTCCGTTATTCCTATCCTGATGCATAGCCTGTCCTTGCTACTACTGTTGTTACCATTACCTGCTATCCTACTGCTTAGTATAGGATGCTAGTGTTCCATCAGTGGCCCTACACTCTTGTCCGTCTGCCATGCTATACTACTGGGCCGTGATCACTTCGGGAGGTGATCACGGGCATATACAATATACTTTACACAGTTACCTTACCTGTGATACTGTTCGGAGATGGGGGCTGAAGGGGCAGGTGGCTCCATCCCGGTAGAGGTGGGCCTGGGTTCCCGACGGCCCCCGACTGTTACTTTGAGGCGGAGCGACAGGGCAGGTTGAGACCACCTAGGAGAGAGGTGGGCCTGGCCCTGGTCGGCGTTCGCAGATACTTAACACGTTTAACGAGATCTTGGTATTTGATCTGAGTCTGGCTACTGGCCTATACGCACTAACCATCTACGCGGGGACAGTTATGGGCACTCGACGTCGTGGTATCAGCCAAAGCCTTCGTGACGTCAGCAACGGAGCGGCGCGCGCTGGATTGGACTGGAACGCCACTAGGCTAGGTCTGCTTCCGGCCGCCCACGCAACGTGCAGGTGTGCTAAGGGCGATGGGCCCAGACCCCTGGGCGCTTAGGTTTAGACCGGCGTGCTGACCTCTCTGTTGGTCTAGGTGGGGCTGCGGCGTGTTGATCTTCCGAGGCCGGGCATGACCCAGGAAAGTGTGTCCGGCCAAATGGGATCGAGCATGTTGGGTTATGTGGTGCACCCCTGCAGGGAAGTTAATCTATTCGAATAGCCGTGATCTTCGGTAACAGGACGACTTGGAGTTGTACCTTGACCTTATGACAACTAGAACCGGATACTTAATAAAACACACCCTTCCAAGTGCCAGATACAACCGGTGATCGCTCTCTCATAGGGCGACAAGGGGAGGATCATCGGTTAGGATTATGCTATGCGATGCTACTTGGAGGACTTCAGTCTATTCTCTTCTGCATTCTGCAAGACGGAGGCTGCCAGAAGCGTAGTCTTCGAAAGGACTAGCTATCCCCCTCTTATTCCGGCTTTCTGCAGTTCAGTCCACATATGATAGCCTTATTCCATTTGATACCAATGCATACATATGTAGTGTAGCTCCTTGCTTGCGAGTACTTTGGATGAGTACTCACGGTTGCTTTCTCCCTCTTTTCCACCTATCCCTTCTACCTGGTTGTCGCAACCAGATGTTGGAGCCCAGGAGCCAGACGCCACCTTCGACGACGACTCCTACTACACCGGAGGTGCCTACTACTACGTGCTGCCCGCTGACGACGACCAGGAGTAGTTTAGGAGGATCCCAGGCAGGAGGCATGCGCCTCTTTCGATCTGTATCCCTGTTTGTGCTAGCCTTCTTAAGGCAAACTTGTTTAACTTATGTCTGTACTCAGATATTGTTGCTTCCGCTGACTCGTCTATGATCGAGCTCTTGTATTCGAGCCCTCGAGGCCCCTGGCTTGTAATATGATGCTTGTATGACTTATTTTATTTGTAGAGTTGTGTTGTGATATCTTCCCGTGAGTCCTTGATCTTGATCGTACATATTTGCGTGCATGGTTAGTGTACGGTCAAATCGGGGGCGTCACAGATGATGAGTTGGCTAGCCACTTGATGACGAAGTGGTGTACCGAGGCAAGTGTGTGTGTTGTTTTCAAAAACGGATTGGTTTAAGTTGCGACCGTTATTCCAACCTTACATGCGCAACCACTCTACCCTTGTATGGGAAAGGGCATTATTGATTACCTAGGCCGATACTAGCTTGGAGCCCGCATTACTAGTGACGGGGGAGAGTTGGTGCTCTCTCTCGGGACAGGGTCGTGCCAGGTAGGGCGGCCATGACTGTCTTCACAGGGCACCGGACACACCGTTGGTACCCCGTGCTTGTGGTATGTGATGAAAATGGGAGCAAGGCTCCACAATTTTAAGATGTGAAATGTTGGGCACGGGGGTTACTGCCAATCGAGTGGACTCTATGTTAGTGTCGTCTAGGGAAAGGTAGTGATCGGGTGCTTACCCCGGGTACTTGAGGTACCGCGGGTCGTGGGTGACACGGAAGTTCCCAGGATCTTGTGGGTAAAGTGTGCAACCTCTACAGAGTGTAAAACTATTCGAATAGCCGTGTCCACGGTCAAGGACAGTTGGGTAACCGCTCTTGGGCTACGCCCACATGTTTACAAACCAGTGTGTGTGTTTGGATAAGTGGGGAGAACTACTTGGGTCAAGTCAAAGGACTTGACATGATTGAGTTGGGTTGGTGCCCACTCTTTTTACGTTGATATCTGTAACCTGTCCTCTTGGTTAATTAAATTCTCCTGATGCATGTCTTACAAGTTGTTGAACATGTCATTGCACTCAAAACTAGCTTTCCGCAAAAATTTACCTATATCATACATTGTTGTACCTTGAACCAAAACATGGGTTGCTTGCGAGTACATTCAAAGTACTCATTGGCTTGCCACTGGTTATTTAATTGGCCAGGCATGGAAGAACAGGAGTTCGAAGAAGAGTTCTTTGGAGATGAACATGCGAACTAGGACGCTTCCCAGTCAGAATGCCTGTAGGGTTAAGGCAGATGGCATGGGTTCTACTTATCGACGAAGATTTCCGCTGCTTATGTTTCATTTGATGTTCAGCCCTTGAGGCTTTATCAATGTAGGACTTGACCATAATGGTCATAATTTGTGTAAGACGGTATGTATGGATGTAAGACTCTTGTTATTCAGCTTCTGTGTGTTCAGTGAGCATTGATCTCTGGGATCACTGTACACGTGCATTCGGTGATCTCGACTTATGAGTTGGGGTCCCCACACCCGCTCCACCGTCACCGAGGACGCCCCGCACCCTCCCCCGCTCCACCGCCGCCGACGACCCCCCGCACCCTCCCCCACTCCACCGCCGCCGACGGCCCACCGCACCCTCCCCCGCTCCAGCGTCACAAATGAATGCAACTAAAAATAAAAAAACAAATTTGATTATATTTTCAAATAATAAATTTGATGATATTTTCAAATAAAAAATTTGATGATATTTTTTATATTCACAAATATTTTCAAATAACAAATTTGATGATATTTTTTAAAAAATTACTACAGTTTTTATAAAAAATATTACTGTTTCATATTCATAATCATTTTCTAAAAAATTATTAGATGCAACAAATAATAATAATAATAATAATAATAATAAATTACTTATGGCGCACCGCTGGCTGGTGTGCCATTACTATCTAAAAAAATTACTAATGGCGCACTGCTAGGGGGTGCGCCATTGCTATCCAAAAAAAAGATTACTAATGGCACACCTCTAGGTGATGCGCCATTGCTATCCAAAAATAATAATTTCTAATGACGCACCGCTAGGGGGTGCGCCATTGCTAAACCTCCCCCACTAAAATCCCCAATCCCCTTTCAATTCTTCCCTTTTCTGACCCACTGCGCCGCAGCCGCCCACGCGCCCCCGTGCTCGCCGTCCCCGGCCGTGCTCGCTGCCCCCGCCGCACCCGAACACCACCGCACCAACGCCCCGGTGCCTCGCTGCCCGTCGCCCCACCGCCCCCGACACCCCGACCCCCACCAGACCACCGCCGCCGCCTTCCTCCTCCCCCACCCCCCCAATCCAGCCCCGCCGCCGCCTTCCTCCTCCCCCACCCCCCAATCCAGCCCCGCCGCCGACGACTCCGCCCGCCGCCGACAACCCCAAGTTCAGGGCCATGCCCACCATCTCCTCTGCCTCCGGACGCCGCCCCCTCCCCCGTCGTGCAGAGCATCCAGGCGAGACGCCGACGCCCCCCTCTTCACCGCCCTCCTCGACGACGGCCCCTTCTTCAACGCCGGCTGCTGTCGAGCTGCCTCTGCCTCGTCACCGGACGGTGAGCTCCTCTGCTATGAAAATTTGTCAATTGAAGCGCTTGAATGATGTTAGCTTAGCATTTGATGATAAATGTGATGTTCTTTCTGTCAGTGTGAAACTCAATGGATAGGGTGTAAGATTTAATCAGTACGTCTAGTCTATTAGGCAGGGGTGCAAAGTTGCAAGCTCAGGAGTTTGAAAAATGAGCCTAATTGGTCTGATGTAAATTTTCTGCTGCACTGGAGCATAATATAATATGGTGCTGACTATATTCTGTTTGGCGTCCTTGTTCTTCAGTGGCATAGCTTAATAGTTATCTGCCTTGGCTCAAATGAAGGTTGTTCAATATCTTGAAATAAGCAAACATGCCTTGTGTCAAACCATATTTTAAATCTGCAAGCTTGTTTTTTCTTCTAATCAAACCATCCCTAAAAGTATGTCTGTGTTGTCTGGTTGAATTGTGTGGTGAATGAGACTGCTATTGGTTGGTGGTCACTAGTTGTTATTGTTGTTGTGGTTATGTTTGTAGCAGCAGAGAAGTAATAGCAGAGGAGAGGAGCATATTGATGCATGTGTTGATTGGTCATTTTTTTATATGATGATGAGGAGGAGTATCTTATTTGGCATGACTAGTAATTAACTGGTAGTAACTGATAGTGTGATACCCATCATGCAGACATGCTTTAGGCATGCTTGGTAGATTTGTCAAGGCAGGCTTGATATGCATGCATGCATTCTTTGCTTGTTTATATTCATTCTTGTAAACTGAACATGCTCATCTATCTAACTATCTATATACCTGTTTTAGTATGTATGTATGCATTGTATTTTTATTTCCTTTGGAAATTAAAGTTAATGTGAAAGCAAGAGAGAAAAAGAAAGGGAGGAAGACAGATGCTTCAGTCAGTCTAAGCCCAGCTTAATTTGAGTGACAATCACCTGCCTAGCTGGCTGGCATGATCATCTTTTACAGAAAACAATTTTCAGCGAAGGTCATGTCTCCAACCATCGTGTCGTGATGATTTTGCAGGTACCCCGAGAGGCCCTTGAGTTTGCTAGAATGTCGATTAACTTCCGTTCCGGCAAATCCGGGTATTCCATATGTCCTATTTTGAGCAAAGGTCATGCTGAATTTTTCCGTGAATTTTAGCATGACTTTGCTAAAAAAATAGGACATATGGGGTACTTGCGACTAATGCATGGGCCGGGGTATCTTAGTACTTAATTAAGTAGGATCAACCGCCTCTTGTGTTATACATATAGAAGTGTGATATCAACTCATAGTTATTACTAATGTCAGTTGCTCGTCATCGATAAACCCTAATCTGGTAGGATGACCTACTAAAAAAGCCAATACCACATATTCTATTTGGATGGCCCTGCTAACCCTTGACCATAAATACTTGAGATGGATGTAGCAGGCTTAAAGAAAGAAATTTTTTTAGGCCAACTCCACTGGGCCTGGCTGAAAATGCACAAGTGTGCATGACTAACAATATTCTATTGTAAAGCTAAACAGGAAAGAGGAACCACTCATCCTAACCATTTGCTCTCAAAATTACCACTTCACTTCTTACTACTGAAAATCTTAGACCATCTCCATTCACCAATAGTTCAAATCAGTTCAAAGGGTGTGTTTTCACCACACTGTGGATTATCTTATTGGACCCAACGCAAGAGATGATGTAGTTTTGAATTATGAACGTAGGATATGTCGTCATCGGACGACGAAAGTCTCCCGGGGGAGTGTGGCTGGTGCCACGACGATCGAGGTCTGTGCGACATGTCTCACCTGGACGATGATCGGCGCTTCATCATTAACCTCGAGGAGACCTTCGAAGTTGAAACGGTACACAACGACGACAAGTGTTATTTTCATAATTAAGCATGACTTCAACTATTTCAATGTGTAATTTTCATCTTCTACAATTCGAGTATATCTTATCCCATGCCATGCAAGACGCTATGTCTTGGAGAGGATGGACTTTGAAGACCATGAAAATTCTGAAACAAAGAAAATTCACCTAAGGACTCATCACGATGTGGATTTTGAAGTAAATCTGTATAATTCTGCGAGCGTAACCCATTTTGGTTGCAAAAATTGGGAAGCATTTTGCAAGATGTATGGTTTTGATGAGGGTATGCTTGTCACCATGGACTTTGGTGATCCTAAAATCGAGCAAGACAATATGGACATTTGGGTCCTTGTTGATACGCCTTTAATTCTACCGCTATGTGAGTTTCTCAAACATAGTTATTAGCTAATTTATATTGTTTATTTCAAAATAGTTGACAGCTTATTTCCATTGAAAGCTTATTTTCATTGTTCAAAGAATGTGCGGGAGATGGTAGACAAACCCACTACACCGATGACTCCGAATTAACTTACAAGGAGAAAAATCATCTGGTCGGATTTTGTACTGATATTGAGAATTACAATATCTACAATCAAACTCCTCAACATTATGGTCAATACGTGCCACTAGTGCATGTGTTCAACTACGGTAACTACCATGAAGATACCCTGGTAAGATTTTTTACTATTACGACATCCGTGCATCTTTTGCATACTTGTAAAAGTAGTACATCATTGCTAACCATGAAGTTATTACTATGTTTTTCAACAGATAATCCCAGAGAATTGTGTGCCTCATTTGATGTATCAGAAAGGTATCCTTAATGTTTTGAACATATATCCAGGTCATCCTACGAATCTCAACTGTCCATACCAGATTTCTAAAAGAAGTGGAGACATGCAAATCAAAGGATGGAAAAAATGTATGGACAGTCGTAAGGAGGTTCTTGGAAGCAAAAGGATGCGAAGCGCAAGAATTGGAGACATGATGATCTCCATTCTCCATAATGAGAGTCAGGGTCTACTTTGTTTTATGCTATTTTACCTTAAAGAGGGTATTTAGGTCCTACCTAATACTGATGATCATGTGCTAAGAACAATTAAGTAGGGTTGGTTCGATGACTATGAGGATGATGATCATATGACTTGTTATTAATAACGAGTAGAAGTTGTATGATGATGATTAGTAGGACTTGTTAGGATTAGTATTACTTCTGACAAACTCGCTACTCGCGGTCTCGAGACTTGTAATGTTCTATCTTTCTTCGGTCTTTTGAATTCGGAGACTAATATGATGAATTATATTCGGAGAATATTCTTTTATTGTATTCGATGAATCTGCTATTTATATGTTGTGCTCTATATACTATGTGCAGTAATATGTTTTGTAACCTGTGCAAATATTAGAAAAGAAAAAAAATCCCTAATATTCATACTAGTGGCGCACCACTCAGCACACTAATGGCGCACTGCAAAAAGGACTCTAATGGCGCATCATCGACTAGTGTGTCATTAGTATGCCAAAGCACATGGGTAAATATGGCCCCCTGGGAGGCATACTAATGGCGCACCGTAGGCTATACTAATGGCGCACTGCATGGTGCGCCATTAATATACCAGATACTAATGGCGCACCACAGGTGCGCCATTAGTAAAAAATACTAATGGCGTGATACTAGTGGCGCACCTGTAGTGCGTCATTAGTAGGCAAAACAGCTGCGCCACTAGTAGGCCTTTTCCTAGTAGTGGAGAGGCATAAGCTAACATACTTTCTCTACTTGGATCATATACACTTATGATTGGAACTCTAGCAAGCATCCGCAACTACTAAAGATCATTAAGGTAAAACCCAACCATTGCATTAAAGTATCAAGTCCTCTTTATCCCATACGCAACAACCCCCTTACTCGGGTTTGTGTTTCAGTCACTCACGCAACCCACTATAAGAGAATCATGAACGTGTTGCAACACCCTACAGCGGGGATCCCTCACGCTTGCGCGACATGGAGAGCACCATAGGACATCACCAACAATAAAACATGCAACTCAAACCAATCACGATCATCAAATAACCCATAGGACAAAACGGATCTACTCAAACATTATAGGATAGTCATACATCATTGGGAAATAATATATAGCGTTGAGCACCATGTTTAAGTAGAGATTACAGTGGGTAATAGAGAGGTTACACTGCTGCATAGAGGGGGGAAGAGTTGGTGATGATGGCGGTGAAGTTGTTGGTGAAGATTGCGGTGATGATGATGGCCCCCGGTGGCACTCCGGTGCCACCGGAAGCGAGGGAGAGAGAGCCCCCCTCCTTCTTCTTCTTCCTTGACCTCATACCTAGATGGGAGAAGAGTTTCCCGTCTGGTCCATGGCCTCCATGGCGTGGGAGGGGCGAGAGCCCCTCCGAGATTGGATCTGTCTCTCTGTCTCTCTCTGTTTCTGCGTTCTCAGATTCTACCATTTCACCATTTCTTATATTCCCGGAGATCCATAACTCCGATTGGGCTCAAATTTTAACACGATCTCTATCCGGATATTAGCTTTCTTGCGGCGAAAGAAGGGCATCAACCGCCTTACGGGGTGGCCACGAGGGTCAGGGGCGCGCCCCCCTGCCTCGTGCCTCCCTCGGGCACCGTCTCGCGTGGATTTTTCTTCCCAAAAATCATATATATTCCAAAAAAATCTCCGTCAGTTTTTATCCCGTTTGGACTCCGTTTGATATGGATATTCCGCGAAACAAAAAACATGCAACAAACAGGAACTGGCACTGGGCACTGGATCAATATGCTAGTCCCAAAAATAGTATAAAAAGTTGCCAAAAGTATATGAAAGTTGTAGAATATTGGCATGGAACAATAAAAAATTATAGATACGACGGAGACGTATCATATACTAAGCATTTAGGATTGCAGGTAAAGGTAACAACAGTAGTAGAAAAGACAGGCTATGCATCATGATAGGATTAAAGGAAAGCAGTAACATGCTACACTACTCTAATGCAAGCAGTAGAGAGAAGAATAGACGATATCTGGTGATCAAGGGGGGGCTTGCCTAGTTGCTCTGGCAAGAAGGAGAGGTCGAAGTTGATGTAGTCGATCACAGGGGTATCGGCAACGTCTCGGGGTCTACTGGAAAGAAGTAATGGAGGGGGAACACGATAAATAATAGAGCAATCAAAGCATCACAAAGCATAACAAGGCAATACACGGTGCCAGGGGTGATTTAACGCAGGGATAGGTGATACCGGCGAGGGGGGAAAACATCCGGAAAAGTATTCCCGGTGTTCCGCGTTTCCGAACAAACGAACCGGAGGTGGATTGTTGCACGTTCTCTATGCTAGGGACGTGTGGTGAACGAACGGACTGTGTATTCAAATTCGTCTCGTCGTTCTGAGCAACTTTCATGTACAAAGTATTTTCATCCGAGTTATGAATTATTTTATATTAATTTTCAAAGTTCTAAATCATTTTCTGAATTTCTAGAATTTACTTAATTCGAAAATATATTAAGTGCATTATAGGCTGTACACAGAGAAGTGTACACAGCGGTGGCATTATAGGCTGACAGGTGGGGCCAGCCTGCTAAGTCAGCAGGTCAATAGTTGACCAGTTGACTGGTAAACAGGTCAACATGGGGCCCACCTGTCATGACTGGGACTAGCCCAGTCAGCAGGTTGACTAGTCAAATTGACCAGTCAGGCCCAGTAGTCAGCGAGTAAGCTAAACAATAGTGGTTTAGTTAATTTAATTAGTTAGTCAATAGGGTGGGGCCCGGCTGTCAGTGTCCCGGTTCAATAACATGGTTAGTTTAATTAACTTAAACTCTACAGTAGGTGAGCCTACCGGTCAGTGGGTGTTATGGACGGCTGTTAGCGGCTAATGGCCTGACGGGTGGGTCCTGCCGGCGTTTAAACGCCGACGCGCGCGCCGGTGACCAGATCAGCGGCGGCGCGACGAGGGACAGCGGCGGAAATCGGCCACAGTGGCCCATTTGGTGCGCGGTTAGGTCCTACGGTGAGCTGACGCTCGCGCGCGTCTGGTGGGGCAAGCTGCAGGTGCCGAGGTGGCCGGGAACGGCACTGGCGATGAGCCGAGGCGACGGCTGAAGCACGACACCGACGGGGAAGATGCAGGGGGGCACGAGGGAAAGAGCCGGTGGGTGCTATGGCATCCTACGGAGACGTTGAGCATGATTATGTGCTCAGACATGAGCAGCATGAGCTGTGGCCGCGACAGCGAGGTGAGCGGCGGAGCAAGCTTTCGGCAATGGTGGTCGGGGCATCTAGGAGCGACTCAGCGGTGGGCAAAGCGATGGGGATGGATGGGGTGCTCACCGGGGAGCTCAAGGAGGCTCGACGAGGTCTCGGAGCGCATGGGGCGGAGAATCTACGCGGCAGAGCTCCGGTGGCTGGAGGTAGAAGATGATGCGGATCCGGCGATGGAGAGGCACGCGGCTCGAATGAATCCTCGTAGAGGACGTAGTGGACGACGGTGCATCTCCTAGGCGCGGTCTCGAGGCGTTGGGGCGACGGTGGCCGCGGGATCGACGGAGGGCATGGCGGCAGTGCTTCGAGTTCATGCGGGGAAGGACACAGCGGCGCGAGGGGGATGGGAGACTGAGCTACGGTTCGTCAGGGGGGTTCGGGGAGGGGTCGCCGTCGACCTAAAGGAGCCGGGGGTCACCGGATGGCTGCCACGTGGCCATCCTCGGCCATGGACGCGGTGCGCGCGTCCAGCGCGATGGGGAGGTGAACAGGAGAAGGGGAAGGGGTTAAGTGGGCTGTTTTTGGCTAATGGGCCACATGGCCAAGTAGATTAGTTTTGTTTTTATTTTTATTTTGTCTTTTCCTTTTGTTTTCTATTTCTTTTCTATTTTATTTTAAGTTCCCTTTTATTTCAGTTTTATAAAAATGAACACTAGCACCTAAATTTGTATTTATAAATATACTACTGCCACATTAATTCTCAGCCCAAAATAAAATAGTTTAATAGTTTATAAAATCCAATAGGCATTTATTTAATTATTTTAACTATTGTTTTAATTATCTTAGAGCCTTGAAACATTTTATCAAAGTTTCGTTCCTCCACCATAATTACCTATGCATTATTTGGCACAACCCGAACATTTTAGTTTTGAAGTTTGAAAACTTTTGATGTTTGCCTTTAAATAAATTTTGAATTTGTTTCTGTTTTGAACTAACGAGAGTTTATCAACAATAATTGAGGTGACGTGGCATCATTAACGGAGGTTCACTGTAGCTTAATTATCCTGATGTCACAGTAGGACACTATTAAATTTGGTGTTTGAAACTTTAAATTGAATTCATTTTTTTACTTCACAATATAAAATAGTGTAAGTTTTGTATATTTTGCATGCATGTTAACATATTCTAATTCACGCATTAAGAAAAAGACTTTGATATAAGTCCTTGTGATTTGTTCATGTTAGGTATAGCTGTACAATATTTCTGAAAGTAGTTTCTTGTTGTTTCTTTCAGAAGTAAACCATTCTCATAATTATATTCATTCTTCCTTAGAAAGAAATTTTTCCTTTGTTTTTGTCGTTGTTCTTTTTTTCTGCCAGGTAACATGGTGAACAAAATTCATTCTCCCTTCTTTCTTAAAATAAAATTTATTTTTTAAATTTACTTAAATCACAAAATATTATAAAATTTGCACTAGTCTAAATTTCGTCTTGCACAATAGGGAAAAGTATGTTTTTTTGGTTTCTTTCATCTTTTACGGTAATATCAGCACCCTTAATTCTTTCTACCTTAGAATAACATATGCTTTTGTTTTGGTTTTGTTTTAGTATATATCTTTGTTTATTAATAAGAAAAAATCTATTTTTTTGGCTCGTGTTATTTAGTTGTTGCTTAGTAGATTTTTTGGTCATTGGATTTTATTCTCCTTACATTTGTTCATGCAGCATTGTTGATGCTGCAATAGTGTGACACTATAGAATTTGGTGTTTGAGAGTTTAACTTGAATTTATTTGTAAAATAACTATTAGTGAAGTTGCAACACTTCACAATTATTATTTTCACAGTATAGAAGAGTGCCAGTTTTGTATATTTTGTGTGCAAGTTTGCAATAAATTCTAATTCCCATAAAAAGGGAAGACTTTGACATAGGTCTTTATGATTTGTACATGTTAGGCGTAGCTGTACAATATTTTAAAAATAATTTCTTGTTGTTTCTTTAAGGGGTAAACTATTCCCGTAGTTCATTCGTCATGGCAAAGAAAGGTTTTCTTTGTTTTTGTTGTTTTGCATCACGACATTTTTCTGTCAATCTTTTCCTTAGAAAGAACAATGCAGACAAATTCATCTCGGATAACAGCAAATATATTACGTGCTTACACATATTCCAGATGATTTCTATTGGAATTATAAAGTATGTTCTTTTCTTGCCGGGAACAGAAAATACGGTTATACATTTTATGTTAGGTAGAAAAGGGAGACGGAGATTTGTGCCAGCAGCGAGTGTCAATTAATATTTGTGATTATCTATCATGTTTCCAAATTCATTTCTAACTAAGTCAAAGTAGTACAATTATGAAAGTCAGGGCAAAATGAGTGTAGGCCGAGCGTGCGGGTGCATGGCTTGTGCCTAGTGGTGGGCCAGCCACCAGGCTTTGTTTCAATGGATGCGTCACACGAGCCCTTTGAAATCAGCTCAGCACAGCGGGGTCCTGGTGTTGGGTTGATTTTTCTATGTACTTGAGGAGCACATGTACGAGGAAAATAATTAAGGAAAGTGACATATAGACGCCCCCTTGTTTCCCTTCTCCGTCCTCGAGGCCCTTCTCGCTGAAATGGCCAGCCCCCCAACTTAGCAACCTGCCAGTGCCATGACACAACATGTGCACTGACATGTGGGCCCGGTGTAGATGGGACCAGAGGTTTAGTGGGTCAGAAGCTAGGTTAGCTCGCTACTCGTGCCCCCGCGATAGACTCTTACGTGGGAGCGAGATGATTCTGCGTGGCAACGACAGTTTCACTTGCACGTGTGGTTCATCCTGCAGTGGGCCTCACGTCCCCTCCTATTAACAGCGACACACACACACAGAGAGAGAGAGAGAGAGAGAGAGAGAGAGAGAGAGAGAGAGAGAGAGAGCCTACCGACGCGGGCAATGGAGCAGTGGAGGAGCACAGCGGCGGAGGCGTCGTCTCGCAGCTTCACCAACATCAACGGGACGAATGCAATAGTCGACGCCATCACTGGCGCCCGCCAGCAGTACCGCCTGGCCGCCGAGGACTGCCGCATGTTCCGCCCGGGCGTGCATCCCCTGCCCAACGCCGGCCAGGGCGCTTCAGCAGGCGGCGACATCATCGACCTCGCCCTCGGCCGGATCAAGCGCTTCAGCAGGTTCCACGCCGTAATGGGCAACGTCTTCTCCCTCTGCGCTGACCACATCGGGCTCCAGGGCAACGCGCCATTGTGGCGCGACAGGTGGCAGCTCCACCACGCCGACGCTGCCCGCCACGCGGAGACGGCGCTGCACTGCCTACACTCCGCCAAGTCGCACGGCCATGCGGCGCTCGGCGTCTTCCACGTCATGCTCAGGCCGCCATCGCCGCGAGCGGTCGCCCACGCCTGGGCACCGGCGGCCGAGCAGCTCCTGCGCGGCGCGATGGACGATCTGGCCATGGCGGAGGCCGCGGTGGAGCGGATGCGCCCGGCCATTGTCGCCCAGTTCTTCGACGCCTCGATGCTTCTGCATGGCTGATAGCGCGCGCGCGCGGCGGCCAAGCAACCAGTCGTCCGATCACCATTCTCTCGTATGTTTGTGTTCATCGATACCTACATGCACGTACCGTCTGTACGTAGGAGTATGTGGCTACTACTGCAACTTATTTCTACAATCTTCTTTAAACCCAATCCCTTTTGTCAGTTACATGTGCATGATCGATAAATCATCATTGACGTGCCGTGAGCTTCAGAACTTTTTGATTCATAGTCACAAAAGATGGCATGTTTAGGAGCACGTGTTGTAGCCGGCTGTTAATTAGTAACCCGTTTCTTTTCTCTCTCATCTTCTCTCTCTTCTAAGTCAGCGAAAATACAATGTTTAAAATCTTAGGGCATGTACAATGGTTGATAAGATGATCTTATCTTAAGTTTTGCATGTAATTTAGAGATGAGAAAAAAAGATGTCTACAATGGGTCATTTTTTAGCCTTATCTTCAATAACTAGTTAGGGCATGTACAATGGTTGATAAGATAATCTTATCTTAAGTTTTACATGTAATTTAGAATTGATAAAAAAAATGTCTACAATGGGTCATCTCTTAGCCTTATCTTTAATAATTAGCAATTTCTAAAAATGTGGTGAGACATATTGTGCTAAGAGATCATCTCTTGTCTTATCTTAAATCAGAGAAAACAAGTCTTCTTTTATGAATTCTCTCTTCTCCACCTCATCATTTATCCTATGCGGCACTCCTAAGATAGCACCATTGTATATGCCCTTATTCCTAAAAACATGATGAGACATATTGTCTTTTCTTACGAGTTCTCTCTCCTCCACCTCATCGTTTATCTTATGTGGCACTCCTAAGATAGCACCATTGTACATGCCCTTATAGTCCGTTTATATTACCCTATTATACTTGCTGTAAAGAGGCATATATACCAACCAACAATGAAGGACAAAGTGTCATTGAAGCAGGAATTATGGCCTGACTGGGATGTCGTTTCAAGTAGACTATCCGTGTAAAACACAGCGCCGGCCGGTAAAATCAATGTCGGGCAGGCATCGATAGGTCCTTGGATCGTCGTTTTCGA
Source organism: Triticum urartu (assembly GCF_056163025.1). NCBI lineage: Eukaryota > Viridiplantae > Streptophyta > Magnoliopsida > Poales > Poaceae > Triticum > Triticum urartu. The sequence goes on along the minus strand of NC_141875.1, from coordinate 63,682,130 downwards.
GCTGTAAAGTTTACACCAACTTTTGGTGTATTCGAACAGTTTCTGAAACACTTCTCAACACACTGGTTTTTCCGCGATCTCGATCTCTCTCTCTCTCTCTCTCACCAGCGGTAGGGATCTCAGTCCTGCTCTGTCCCGGAGGAGACGGGCATCAAGACGGCCGATGGGGTTCTGCGGGAGACCGTTGTAGAGATCCCCATGGATCTGTTCCTGTTGCACTTGCATCATTTTTGTAGAATCCCTGCCATGGTTCAGGCACAGCTGCCGTTGACTTGCTCTTGCCGTTTTAGGAAGAAAAGGTGTGTAGGGGCAAAGGCAGATCCCACATGGTGCATCCGGCGAACATCCAACTCAGATCAAAGCAAGGAAAAAGATAAAAGTGACACGGTCCTTTAGCCTGTTTTCGCAGCGTATGCGTGCGTGGGTACTTGTGTGTTTTCTTGTCACAATAGATGCAGCGATTAGCATACTATGCTAAGAGCATCTCTAGCAGACTCTGTATAAGTGGTTAAACCCGTAAAATAATCGTTTCTTATAATTTTAGTCAAAAAAACAAACACGAATAAACCTTTTAAAATCGTCCGACCCTTAAAAAAATTTACAGGCCCCTGTGAACACATGCCCGAGACTCGTGTATCCTTAGTTTCGGAGGCAATTTTGCCGGGGCCCGAATACCAGTCAATGTTAGCAGTTGGGGAATTTCAGCTCCCGTCAACGCCTTGAAGCTCACCGCCGCCGCCAGGCCGCCCGGACGCCGCGCCCATCCGCCCGAATGCCGCCCGTCCGCACGGCCGCCGATCGTCGATGCGAGCAAGCTAGCTAGCTAGCTGAATTCGGCCGCTGCCCACGCCGCCCTGGCCTCTGCCTGCGCGTCGTAGCCATCCCGTGTCTCCCTCGTCCGCCCGTCCGTCCGCCAGCCTCCACTTTAGCCGTGTCTTCCTCGTCCGCATGTCGGTCGACGATCGATTTCAAATTGACGTGAGGAAGAGGAAGAGAAAGATGTATATTCAGAGAATATATTTTTTACGGGTTGATTATACGGGGTCTGTTCGGCCATCGCCCTCATCAACCCGTAAAACCAATTTTCCGTGACCTGTAAAAACGATATAAGAATTCGCGATATAAGGGGTCTGCTAGAGATGCTCTAGTACTTGCGTCCGCCGGTGGAAGAGATCCAATTGCTAATTTCGTACGGGAGTTTGTCGGAAAATCAATCATCCTATCTCAGTATGTGATTGCTTGGAAGTCACTTTGCACGTGTGCGTGTGGGTCTCGGCCAAAAGCACCAAAAAGTACTTGGATACCTGCATGCACGAATTGACTCCATCCCGGCCTCTGCTTTCCGTCGATCAAGGTTCAGATGCTACGTCGATCTGTGATTACGGCGTAGACGAACGTGCTCAAAGATTGGACGTACGCTGGCAGAACTGCACTTGCACGCACTTGCAGAACTGTAACTTATTTCTACAATATTCTTTAAACCCAATCCCTTTTGTGAGTTACATGCATGATCGATGAATCATCATTGACTTGCCGTGAGCTTCAGAACTTTTTTGATTCATAGTCAGAACAGATGGCAAAACTTGTTTGCAGGTGCATGCATGCACTACTCCAAAACGTACTTTGGTATAGTAACTAGTAAGAGCATCTCCAATAGACGATGAAAATTTGAAGATGTAAATCAAAAAATGTAAAAATTTACAACTCCAAAAAATACACTTTACATCTCAAAAAAGAGGCCACTTTAACAGATAATGTATATTGATGATGTAAAAGTGCAACTCCAATAAATAATGCATATTTGGCAATGTAAACCTCCTACTCCAACAAATAATTTTGGCAAACACGTTGCGTGTGAGGTGGAAGAAATTGGCTGGCGGCCGGTCGGAGCATTGATGAGTAGCACAAAGGGTATTGGGTGGGCGGCGGCTGCTTCAACAGTCTCTGGACGGCCACACGGCAGGGCTGCCGGAGGACTCCGCTCACAGAGACGCAACGACAGCGGCAACGACGAGAAACCGCCGGCTCAGCGGGTTGCAGTGGTCGTACGGCTGCCCTACTAGTTTCGGCGGCGGGTAACGGCTACCAGGGAAGGCGGCCATGAGCTGCTACGTCCAGTACGGCCACTGCAGCTCTGACGAATCCCTGAATCGGCCGCGCGGTCATTGGTGGGGTGGACTAAAATCGACGGGTCGTCAGCGGCTAGGGCAAAGGGGGATAGGCCATGGGGTTGCGACGGGGGCGGGGATGGAGGACGGGCGGTGGCGGCGGCATTTCCAGGCACAAATCGCCGGTGGCAGAGGCGGGCGTTCGTCTGTGGGGCGGACTCAAATCGGCGAATCGGCGGCGGCGTTTCCGGGAAGAAATTGCCAGGGGCACGAGCGGGCAGCATGCAGGCGGGCGGAAGTGAAATGAAGGCGGTTGGGCGGTTGGCGCATGGCCGCCAGTTTTACATCTCTTGAAGGTGAAGATGTTAATTTGCATCTTCAGGTGTTGTATTTTACATCTCCTAAAGATGGAGAAGTAATGTTTTTTTACATCCACATCACGTATTGGAGAGGGGTTTTTGATGCAAAAGTTAGTTCTTTTTGCATTATATCAACTATTGGAGATGCCCTAAGAGCATCTGCAGCCGGACTTTTTTACAAATCTGACTCCTCAAACACCCGCGGACATCATCCATGTAGGCGAACATCTCCGCCTCCTTCATGGCCTCTTGCGCCTACATCTCCTTTCGGTGACGGCGTCTTGCCTCCGCAGCCGACTCCGACTAGAGGAAATCGAGGATGGCCTGCTGCTCTGTCTGCAGATCCCCGTCGCCTGCGTCCCCCACATCCTCCTCCAACTCCTCCTCTGGATCCACTGCATCCGGAGGTAGCCCAGGGGTGATCCGGGCTTCGCGTCTAGTCCGGATCTGCTCAAGGAGCTCGAGCCGGCACTCCGGCGTCAGAAAGGGCTTGCTCCTCACCCGGCGATGTGGGGGCATGGCTACTAGGCGGACGGGTGGAGAGGAAAGTGGCGGCGGCGACGGATAGGAGGAGGAAAATGTGGATCGATGGTAGGGTTTCGGTGCAGCCGGTCGACTTAAATAGCCGGGCAATGCACTACGCGGCCCGCCGAAACTGCGCCACACGCCGCTACCGGTCCGACGGAGGAGACGAGTTTCGGACCGCCGGGTTTGAGGGCGTTTCCGGCTGGGACCCCTTCGTCAGCCCGACGTGACGGGCGTGCCAGGGCACCCCATATTCACCCCATATTTGGACTGGATATGCGGGAATGCTGGTCAGTCCGGGCATTTGTGGGTTGTTTGAGGGATCCGTCTAGGTCAAAAAATCATGACCGGACAGTGATCGAACAGTTTACCTATAAGATGGGGTTTGATGGGTTCGATTGTAGATACTCTAAGTAGGGCAAGGCCACGCGAGAAGCGGCTACATTTTGATGTAAAGAGGCGTACAGCCAACAATCAAGGACGAAGTGTTATTGAAGCCGGAATTATGGCCTGACTGGGTTGTCGTTTCCAAATGTACTACTACCCGTGTAAAACACAGCCCGGTAAAACACAAAGTTGGGTAGGGCATCGAATATGTGCTTGGATCGTCGTTTCTGGGCTGTAAAATTTACACCAATTTTCGATGTGTATTCGAAATATTTTTGAAACACTTCTCAACACATCGGTTTTCTCCTCTCTCTCTCTCTCTTGATCGACCTACGTAGGTGAGTGCATGGGCCATCACCGGACCAGAAGGGAAGGACCGGGTGCCCGAGGATAGGGACCTCGTCAATCCTGCCGTGTCGTCTGGCTGCTTCGCAGGTCCTTGGTGTGAGTTCGCGGACGTCCGGCCGACCACAGGGCAGGAGAGGACGGAGCTGGAGATGCGGCAAAATGACCAACGAGGTTCTGCGAGAGGCCGCTGTAGAGACCGCCATGGATCTGCTCCAGCTGTAGCATCCATGGAATCCCCGCCATTGTTCGGGCACAGCTCCCGTTTAACTTGTTCTTGCCGTTTTAGGAAGATGAGGTGAAGTGGTGAGTCCCATCGATGAACTAACTTGAACCCTAGGGGAGCAGGAAACAAGCCAGGGGAGAGGACGAGTTTCTTGTACGTACGTCAAACTAATATGAGCCATCCATTTTATCCATCTGATGGACTAGATTAACCCATAGTAGTATTCTTGGTTGGAGGAGTAAAATTGGAATATTGACATAACACTGCGCGCGGTAGTTCGTAGGGGCGAAAGTAGATCCCACATGGTGGATCTGTTGCAGATTCGACTCAGATCGAACCAAGGCAAAAGACAGAAGTGACACGGTCCTTTAGCCTGTGTTCGCATGCGTGCGTGCTTGCGCGCGTACTTGTGTGATTTGTCACTAGTATTCAAACTAAAACCGCAACAAGAATTATAAAATGAAGTAGTGATTAGCACCGTATACTTGTGTCTGCCAGTGGAATAGATCTACTGTAATTGCTAATTTCGTACGTGAGCTTGTCGGCAAATCAATCATCCTATCAGCTGATTGCTTGGAAGTGACCTTGGACGTGTGCCTGTGCGTCTCGGCCAAAAGCACCAATAAGTATTTCTTGGACCACATTCCATCGAAGTAATGTTTTACTTTATGGTGGCTTTGAGTTTGAATATGTTACCATTGGCGACCTTTTCTTTTTCGAAAACACTAACACCCACACATGTGGCAAGATTGTAACTCGCCCACACCCTTGAATCACCGTCCAGTTAAGTTTGCACGAATCTTGACACATCGAGGCAGTTTTCGCATGCCACGTAGAACAAGGTCGGTGTGTGAGCGTTGGAGAGGTCACCCACACGCCGCACAACACGCGGTTGCCAGTTGCGCTGTGTGGGCAAACTAGTTTCTGCCCACACAGCCACCACCTAGTCCACGCGTGTGTGGGTGAACTGCTTTTCGCCCACATGACAGTCGTACGTTGTTAGATGGTAACTGCAGTTGCGCGTACATGGCAACTATGATTCGTTTGCTAGATAGCAACTGCAGTTGCGCGTACGTGGCAATCAGGTAAACATACATGGCAACTGTGATTAACCACACATGACAACTAGATAAACACACATGGCAACTATTGTTTGACCACATGTGACAAGTAGTTAATCACATACGACAACTATGGTTTGATTACACGCGGCAACTACCTTAAATTAGACATGGCAACTATAGTTAACCAAAACAGAGAGAGTTGCCATGCTTTTACAATCATATTTGCCATCCCAGATAACTACATCTGCCATCCCGGATGCCAACTATATCGTCATCCCGCGGGTACCTATTATAGCTGCGCCAGGACGTGTGGGCATATTTGCTTCGTGCCACACGTGCGTGGTGAGGATGAGTAGTACTTGTTGGGTGTGTGTGGCACAAAGTAGCTGCGCCCACACGTGTGAGCAATTCTACTGTACGCCCACACACAACCCGTGTGAGCTGCTCCCTGCTCATGCCACACACGGTGTGTGGACGAATGCTTATTATGCCACACGTGTGATGGATATCAGCGTCCTTTTTTTTGCGAGTGACCATTGGCGACCTTGAAGAGGCAAGAGGAACAAGCAACTTAAATACTCCCTCTATCCATATATATAGGGCCTAACGACATCTTCAAGGCGGGCCTTCAAACGTCCCGCAAGTGTCCGAACCATGATGTTTGGATGCAGTTTTTCATCCAACGCGGTTCTGCATCGGTCTGCCGAGCGGTCTGGACCACGCTATGCGGACGTAGTTTATCATCCAACGTTGTTCTGCACCGGTCCGTCAAGCGGTTCGGGACACATTTTCTCGGCAAACTGGAACCAAACGTGGGTTGATTTTGCGCGAGTCCGGACATTCTTCTGTCGAATCAAAAGGCACAACATACCATCTCTACTCTGTGTCCATGCAAAATGGCTAGCATTTAGCGGAATACTTTGTGCTAATTCCGTTACATTTGCCGGAAGGTGGTGTGGAAGACGTTTGCGTATTTGATGGAAGATGCTAATTATGCTTGAATATAGGCGGTCATTGCTAGATTAGGCGGAGCTTAGTAGCTTCATTTGGCGGAAGCTAGCTTTCCGCCAAATGCTTATGAGCAGCATTTAGCCGAAGCTAGCTTTCCACCAAATGCTTATGAGTAGGCTAGCTTTCCGCCAAATGCTCCTAGTAGCTTAGATATTAAATAAATTAGATGATATCTTGCACGTTAGTGCGGGAAATATTGCCTAAAGTTGATGTTTTACTCATCAACTGACTTTCCTAAAAATACAAAATGATGAATAAATGATTCTTATTTCAACACACTTAGAATGATAGATAGGTAAGTAAGATCAAACCTCCAACTTATATCATTCGAAGCTTGGACAATAGACGACCAATCCTAAAGAGAATGGTTAAACGTTTTCAATATATGCTACCATCTCCATTATCTCTGCAAGTGGAATAAACTATCAAGCTGCAGCTAAAACTTGAACACCTAGCTACAACCCCAAGTCTTGATTGTGCGCAATCTGCATCATAACACTCATGTACATTTACTTTAATCAATCCCACAACAAGAGATAAACAAATGTCATACAAATGTCATTAGTCCTGATAGAACCTTACGGCTTTGATCTTCTAAATATACATATAGTGTTTAGTTGTACCTGCATCAGAAAGCTCCCTCTTCTGAATAATTCTATGCATTGGATAACAAAACTCTACAGAAGGAAAATAAAAAAATTGTCATTATGCAACTTGTTCTTAACAATCACTCACTTCGAGTGCCAAAAATAGCTCAATTACATAGATTAAATGCACCAGTAGGATACAGTCGCGCATGCCCACTGAACCCGTTGCTTTCACACAAAGTCTGAAATTCACAATTTGTTGATTCTTCATAGAGGATTAACAGAGAGAGGGAGAGAGTTAACACAGAGAGTAGAGAGAGAAACATATTGAGAGAGACGGAATTAACAGAGAGAAATTCTCCAGTCTACCGCCGCCTAGCTCCTGGTGGCGGCCTCACTTTTGTGCACCTGCAATCAAAGGAGAAGGATTAGTACAGGTACAGTGCCTTTGGAATCAACTGGGAGAGAGGATTAACACCAGCACAACCGGCCGGTGCATGCACGCACACCCGGACGGCACACAACACACACGCATGCTCACCCGGCCAGCGAACAACACACACACAAAAAAATTCATTACTGCTGCAAGCATTGTTGAGATGATCCAAACAGGCATACATGTTTTTTTGATGGTGCTACGGTGGGCTTATGCCGGTTTGGACCATTTTCATTATCTCTACTACTATTAAATAAGCAAACATATTCTTCTCTAAATGCACCCAAAAACACGTACACGAAACAATCAAGAAAAAATACCACATCACGATTCGATCCACCTAATTAGATCTAACCGTTAATAACCCTCATCTGTGTACGTTTAGCAATTTAGAGAAGCGGACGAAACTCTGCCATCTATCCATCGAGAGGACGAAACATATTCTACTACTATTAAACAAGCAAACATATTCTTCTCTAAACGCACCCAAAAACACGTACACGAAACAACCAAGACAAAATACCACCTCACGATTCGATCCACCTAATTAGATCTAACCGTTAATAACCCTCATCTGTGTACGTTTAGCAATTTAGAGAAGCGGACGAAACTCTGCCATCTATCCATCGAGAGGACGAAACGTTCCGCTGCGAGCAAAAAATTAACTGATTCGCGTGATTAAAGGCCTGCATGCAGCGGCATGGCTCACGTTCAGCATTATGGCGTTCGCATGCATTCGTTCGGCCTGCCGAGGCGCATCTTCAGGAGAGGGGGGAGAATGAGAGGCCTAGCGGCGGCACAGGGCGTGCTCGCTGGCGAGCGTGCTCCCGCATCTGCCTGGCGCATGGGGTTAGATCGGGCGCTAGGGTTTCCCTGCCGCCGCCCACAGCAGTCAGGGGTTGACAAGGAGAAGCAGTCGGAAGGCGACAGAGACGGCGGTGGCTCGATTACATCTATGCGACGATGACGGCTCGGCAGCGGCGAGTGGCCGATTCATCTCCTCGCTAGCCCCTCGCCCTTCAAAGGTTAAAGATCTGGCACCCTCTTCTCCCGGACGCCCAGAATGAGCGGCGGATCCAGAAAACCAGTTTGTCAAGATACGCGCATACACAAGAAGTAGACATGCAGACAGCTGGATGGATTTTTCTTACAGGAGCACACGCACATATGGAAAAGGCAAGCCGCCGGTGAAGACAGCTTCAGCCTCACCACCAAGGACGGAATCACGGAAAGGTCAGCTTCATCCGAACCAACCGCGAGGACCATGCTAAGGTACATACATACATATACCAAGATCGATATTGACCGATGCTTGTGGTTGCAATTTCATGTCCGTCACTGATGTATTGGTGCTCATGGTGAGATATGGGATAATAAGTGGAAACTTTTCACCGCTCAGTTCTTACCGAATGAATCTTTGTAAGTAATCTTTTTTCCCTACCCCCTCTTATATTTACAGGAAATTCAAGTGTGGTACACATATGAGTATGCTTTGCTTCCCTCTGTTGTACACATGTGGTTATTTGTTATCTCTGATTAAGAGAATCAAGGGCCACTACATTCTTGAATATTGAGACTGTGTTAGTTGGTTTAGGTTAAACTTGATAAATGCTATTTACTTTTTTTTCATCTGACAATTCAGTTGTACTATTGATTTTGACAGTTTTCAGGAATTTTAAGCCGTCTTTGGATTTTAGCTTCCTCAATCATTCTGAATTATTTAATGTTAGTATGAGGTACATGTGTTCCCAAGATTAAACTTGAGAAATGTGTAGTTGACCACTTGGGTACGTTTGATTTCTTTAGTAGATGCAGCGACAACCACCATTGTCCATGATCTATACTAAAGATAGATTATTAGCAGTGCAACATCTCTGTTGGTTCAATCAAATAGTTCAGCCTGGTCGGTTCTTACTAATATTTAAGCCACCTTCAATTTTTAGCCTGCTCGGTCATTTTGGAGTAGTTTCAGTTTTGGGTGCATGTCTTTAATAGAACAACAAACTTATTTTAGGTGCTAAAATAAACACTAAACGCCAATTCCTGATGGCGACTATTTTTAGAAAGACCATCCGACTGGAGGAGATCCTTACTATCGATGTCAAGCCGGGGTGGAAGAAGGGCACGAAGATCACCTTCCTAGATGGAAGGATCCGGTTTTTCCGGTGCAGTTCTGTGTTTTAAAAAGTTATTGCGATGTAATTTTTTTATTAACACTACAGTCCATGAAGTTATATTTACTGATATTTCATTTTTCGCATAAGATGAAGCACCATTTTATTATTAAATATTTTCTGAAGTAAAATTTGTGAATAAACGGAATGATGTTTCAGAGGATTTGAATGGTTGTGACTTGTGGGGTCGCCTGGGGAGGCGACTGCGGCAGGGAGCAGCGGCACATCGGCGGACAACAACACATGTGTAGCGTGCAGCGGCAGCGGCTGCACGGCCACGACGGAAGAGCAACAACGCGAATGAGGTGCAGGTGGGGGTAAGAGTAAGTATCACTTGTCATGTTTAATTCATGGCAACAAAGAGTAAGGATCACTTCACACTCACTACAGGAAGAATACTGCTGTGAT